>NC_088417.1:69899952-71099952 GCF_034236695.1 Oncorhynchus nerka
GTCCAACAACTTAGCCATTACAGCAAGAGTTCTAAACCTCTTGAAAAGCCCACTAGGTCACTGCAGTCTAGAATTCTCTCAGACTTCATGCAGGGAGAGCATCATTTCCAGGCCAGGCTTCTATGTTGTGACTCACCAGAGAGTTTACCTCTGTACTTGAACACGTCAACCCGTCAGCGATGATTCTCTGTCAGACAACTCCTCCTCCATGACGTCCACCGCTACCGTCCAGACGGTATAGAAAACAAGGTAAACGTGTTAGAGAAACAATGCCGGTGTGTACCCTGAGCAGTGTTAGTCACCTGGCTGGCTGCATTTTCACCAAGGAGACAGCCGGAACAACCTTACGCCCTAAACTCACCCCCACAACTAGGGCATTTCAGTTCAGACACACACACACACATGGCTCACAAACACACACACATACACACTCACACGCCACACACTGGCCTTCATATTTACAGTAGTGCAGACACCCATGTCACTACGACAGGGTGTCAGGGTAAGGTAGCTTCAGGGCATCTGACATCCTTAGCTTGTTCCCATAACATGTATAAACAACTGATAGCAGCTTACTTTCCCAGGCACAATCACATAAATAAGGCAGTAAATCAAATAAAACTGTAAATGAAATTACATGTCAGGAACACCTCTGCATAGTTTCAACATCTGCGCTCTACCAGAATAATAAACCATGATACTGAATTCCAACTATATATACAGTATATCAATGCTTAAGGTTGCTGATTAAGATGGAGAGCTTACTTGACTGTCAATGTGTTCATATAATAATTACAAAATCATATTGTCAGGATTTTTATAACAAAACATGAATGTAACTTCTAGATAGTAGTGTAACTGACATGTTACATTAGCTAATGTTTCATCCCCTCTTGACTGAAGTGAATGAACTACAGTACTAGCAGCTAGTTAGCTAGCTAGAAGCTACCACATCCAGTTCATCTCTAACTAGCTATCTGTCAGATAGCAGTATCTAACAGCTTTTTGTGTATGGAAATGTTTTATAGCCTTTGTGTTGTCCTGTTTCAACAGAAGTACATCTGTGACTCACCACCTGGATTCAGTCTTATGTAGCAAAATTGGATTTTTTTTTTTACATTGTATAAAAGTAGAGACTCAGAGTTGCAAAATGGTATATCATAAACATAATTTCTGAGGAAAAATGGGAAAGTAATTCTGCTTTTGAGAAAAGTGCCTTTGAATAGTTTGGTACCTACTGGAGAGCTCTCCTTTGTCTACACCCTCTCTCTCACAACCTCTTAAGCCAGCCCCACCCATCTCTTTAGGGATTCACATGAGGTCATGTGCTTAACAGTGAGTAGTGTAGTAAAGATTAAGATAAAAAGTGGTAGTAGCCTACAGGTAATGTGAAAGAAATGCTATAACCCCCAGCCATATCCAGTGGTGTAAAAAGTATTCAATTGTATGAATCATATCAAATTCTTTATATTAAACCAGTCGGCACAAATTTCTTCTCTTTTTTTATTGACGGATAGCAAGGGGCACACTCCAACAGTCAGACATAATTTACAAACAAAGCATTTGTGTTTAGTGAGTCTGCCAGATCAGATGCAGTAAGGATGTTCTCTTGACAAGTGTGTGAATTGGACATTTTTTCTGTCAAAATGTAACGAGTACTTTTGGGTGTCAGGGAAAGTGTATGGAGTAAAAAGTACATTATTTTATTTTGGAATGTAGTGAAGTAAAAGTAAAAGTTGCCAAAAATTTTAATAGTAAAGTAATGTACAGATACCCCGAAAAAAGATTTAGGTAAAAAAAAAAAAAGTCATTTGAATAGAGGCATTGCAGATAGTGCTGATAACTGGTCCGTCCGAACCACGCATGAACAGGGAATCTCTATTCAGATAGCCTGTTTCTGTCCTGCCCTTGACTTTGGTGCAGGGCATGTGATGTCCATAGCCTCTTCATCACAAAACTCCCTGATCTTCTCAAAGAGATAAGTTTGTCTAGCTGTGTCCAGTCCAGGTGGTGCTTGTACAGGCAGACCATTTATGGGAGGAAGGATGTCAGCGTTGCGCAGCAGCTGAAACCTGGTCCCGACAGTCCGAACGCTCCTTGGCGACAACAACACCAGGCCACAGAGCATCGAAGCTGTAAAACACGGAATAACATCACTAACATAGCAATACAAACCTATTGTCATAGCTAAAGTTAACCAAATAAGTTAGGTTCAATGTTAATGTTAGCTAGCAAGCCAGCCATCGAACTGGCTAGCTAACAGCAAGCCTTAACTTGCAATGAAAACAAATTTCTGACAAAATTAGATACATATAATATCTGAAACTGTAGCGGGATTCTTACCCGTATACTGTACATGGATGAAAACTTCACTGCAGACTGCATCTCCTTTCATAAAATAAGATGTCCTGTATCGTTTCGGTTTAGTTTGCACAGCTTGTTTGGCCCGTTGTGTTGATTTCACTGATTTCAAACCCCGGTCAACTTCTTTTGTGACGACAACACTGTTTCTTCCCCATCACCGTCATCAGAAGACTCTACAATGTCTTCTTCAATTACAATGTTTTTACCTAAATCAGACATTTCCTCATCGTCTGATTAATTTTCAGAGTCAGAGAGAGCCAGCATGGCACGATTGTCCTCCAGAATGTAGTCCATCACAACTTTTTCCCACTGACTTTTGTCGATAGCGCCTGATAAATTCAGGGCAGCAATGTTATTGAGAGCAATAGCAACATATTTGCAGTTCTCCATGGCTAATGTTATATCTTTAGAAAAAACTGCAGTAGAAAGGATTATCTACGCATAACGAGCAGCTCATTTTATAGACACAAGATGCTACACCGCAGAACAATCTGAAACTCATCTCTCGGCATGTCCAGCACCCTCATTATCTCAGTCGATCATGGCTAGCGGGAAGGTTCCTGACTTTTTCTTTGGCTAAACCAGCTAGGCAACTTTATTCGTATTTACGGATGGCGTAAAAGTTAAGGTTAGATGAAAGTGCACATGTTCGAGAAGGCATTTCTGCCCAAAAAAAAGCATTTTGATTTAAAAAAAAAAAATAGTTTCACGTTTAAACGGCTCTCCTGTGAAGTTGTGAATTGCGGCATGCGCCTAGTTTCCTGAATTGGGTCACATTTGATGATGTACCATTGTACCATTAGATTGAGCTAGCCAAAAGTTGGCTAACATTAGCTCACTAACTTATGGTACTATTTTTGCATCAATCACACTAGACCTGAATCAAACGATGAAACCAGTGGGCAAATGATTGAAGGCTGATATTCTGACTTTTTTTATTTGTCAGTATAGCAATGTAACGTTATTGATCTGTCAGTTTCCCTAGGTAATTCCCTACTTTTCACACTGACATGGAATAAACAGCTCTACAGGCTTCACTGTCATGGTGCACAGTCAATACTCAACACTATGCTCATCATGTCTCAGCAGGATCAGATGATGAAAGGTGTCCCTGCAGGGCCAGACAGCCAGGGAAAGCCAGTCCACATAGCTCAGGTGAATTTGGCAGTGTATTAGCTTTACCAATCAGTGAATGGATACAAAGTTCCATCTTGAGTTGATGGGTAGGCTACAGTCTTGGATCTGGGTATAATGGTCATTTCAATTACTGAACCATTGATTCTGTTCTTGGATAATGTAATGTATAAATGTACACCAAGGTAATTCTTTGCCATGCCTCATCTGAGCAGGATCAGATGGTGACAGGGGTCTCATCAGGGCCAGGCAGTCAGGGAAGACCAGTCTGTGACAGCACAGAGGTGAAGTTTTGCAGATACAACACTTTATTATCTCTGTGCAGCGAACACTGAACAAAGCAAGAAGTATGTCTACAGATTCTGACTGTTTTTGTTTGCTAGAAAATGTTGATACTAGAGACTGTTATCAAGTTATCAAAAGAGCTCTACAGTACTATTAGGCCTATGATATGAATTAAATGGAGGACATACTGTTTCTGTGTGTTAACATGTAGGTGTATGTGTGTTTTTATTAAGATGTTGTTTTCCAAACCTTTCCCTGAGACATGAAAACATATGGGAAGGAAGTTGTGTTGGGGAGAGAGTTGAGTTATTTGTGTTGGGCCTCCCGAGTGCTAGGGGTGTCACTACAGAGCCTGGTTCATTCCCAGGCTGTGTCACAAGTGACAGTCCCATAGGGTGGCGCACAACTGGCCCAGCATGGTTTGGGTTAGGGTTGGGTTTGGCCGGTGGGGTAGGCTGTCATTGTAAATAAGAATTTGATCTTAACTGACTTGCCTAGTTAAATAAATGTAGAAAATAACACATTTACTAGACTGGTGGGGGTCGGGCATGCAGGGAGCTCGGGCTGGCTGGACAGTCTGGCTGAAATTTGATATAGAGGATGTCTTAACAAAGACAATCAAAAGTTACGTATTTGTACTTCATTTGTAGGAGTTGTTCATTTGTTAGGCTATTGGTTAAAGCTGCAACACAATATTCATTATTGAATTATCAATGATCTAGTTTAGTCTTATCAGTCACTTAAACATATTTAATAATGATCTCTTACCTAGCTTGACGACTGTGGGCATTGTTGCCCTCTTTTTGTTGTTCTAAATTAGAGATGGCTAGAACGGTCGTGGGTCATGTTAGATTGTGTAGAAAGGCAGGAAATGAGCTTTAGAAGTCTCCGAAAATGGGAGGAACCACAGAAGCCCCCCCGCCACACACATCGAAAACCAAAGTTGCGCCCCTGATTTCCACCACCAACTTGAAAGAAAAGAGGACAATATGTTGATGCCAAAATGCTGAGGAGTATGTTTTTAGCATGTTGTTCACAGCAAGTGTAAAATGCTAAAGTTACTTTCTTTCCTACCCTCTCACTCACAGGACCCCTTACTACCACTAACTATGAGAGTTAAATTATATGACAACACTGTATGCTTCAGATTATTTTGTCACATTCACATTGGGCAGTTTCCCTGAGGAACACTAGGTGGTGCAATAGGGCAGTAGAGTTCAATGGAATACTGCTGCAGTATATCTGAAGTGTTCTCAGGTAGAGAATGAGTACATTTCTCATGTGATTACATGTGGTAACCAACTGATGGCAGCACCACACTAAGTTTGTATTTCCTTTTATTCACACATTTAAAATCATGTGATTGACGGGATATAATTGAAGGGGGTCTAGTTGTTCTAACAGTGTCAGTTATAATATCTATGGAAAATGTGAAGTCGGGGGCATGGATTTGATCGAATGCCGGTGGTGAACTTTGTGTATTCTGCCATGGGGCCTGTTTCTAACCACATCTCAATGGAGCAGATTCACTCGTGGGCAACTACATAAGCATGCCTCTGTCTTGGCCTATACTCCCACATATTAGTTGCACTTGAGAATGCACATCTCAGAAGATTTCTATATCATATTAACATGGTTCCTGACATGTTTAAACACTTTCCTGGACGTTGTGTGATCTGAGCATCTGTGCAGAGTGACTGCAATAAAGATGTTCTGCAACATCCCCATTGTCTTAGACCTTTCATCATTTTCCTCTGACCCCATCTTCACCAGTCTTTAATACATCATCACCCCTCTGGATGAGACAGTAGTGTGTGGCACTACTCTGGAGGGAGGAGGAAGGGAAAAAATAAGTATACTGTAACAGAGAACTCTTTCCGCCTTCTCTTTCCCTGTCTGTCTCTCAGACAGTGACCTCACTCCTGAACTCTAACAGGCAGCTGACAGACAGAAGATAAATACTTTTTCAGTGTACCCTTCAGCTCAGACATCAAGAGGACAGAACCAAGGCTATCAACTCCACTATTACTCCAGGCATAACAATCCACATAGGGATGGGGAGCTTACCTTGCTCTCTTACTGTACCCCCACACAGAGAGTATTTACCTATACATACTGTATATCTGTGTGTGTGTGTGTGTGTGTGCGTGCGCTCACGTTTTGGACTGTTTCGTTCCAGAACCCATTTGCCAGGATCCGGTAGCCTACCTCGTGGCATGAAACATAAATCTCACTGTTTGCAATTAGACAATTCTAATAAAAGCAATAAGAGTTATTTAAAGTTCCCTCTGTAATTCTCCTGCCCCCTAAAAAAACGTAATGTGAAAACATGGCTGATATTCTAAGAATTGATTAGTGGTGGGCCAGCCCGTGTTTATGGTTTGTAGTCTATAGACCAACTCGTGGCCATTGCTGGTGTGAGAGAGAGAGAAGCGCATCTGTATCTCAGGCTCACAGAACTAGAATAAGTGACTTTCTATGATCTCTCTCTGCTCTGACAGACATGAGCCTGCAACCCATCTCTCCAGCGCTTCACTTCATCATGTATTTCCTTGTAGAATCATAGCCACAGGAAGGGGGCTGGAGGTGAGGCAGCACCCCTGATAAATTGAAATTAATTTGCCAAAGTTATAGAATCACTGCTGTCCAGAAAGACATGAAATAATTCAGAATACTACACCAGGATTAGGCCTATAATTTTTTGACTAGCTGCGGATTGTGTGTAGCCCAATCACAAGGCATGCCTACATTCGGGAATGTGCAGCAAATCCGTCAGTCAAACGCATGCAGCCAAAACAGGCCTTTGCAATATTTTGAAATACAATTGTGGAAAAACACAGGTTGGAAAGCAAATGGCACCTGCTGAAAAGAGAAGACTAATCTGTCGTGTAGTATATCAAATATGTTATCAACTTCCAAATAGGCCTATTGAGCGAAGAGCATTGTTTAAGAAAGTAAAACAAGAGAGAGAAAAACATGAGAGAGAGAGAGAGAGAAAAACGAGAGAAAAAGAGAGAGAGAGAAGAGAAAGAGAAAAACGAGAGAGAGAGAGAGAGAAAGAGAAAAACGAGAGAGAGAGAGAAAAACAAGAGAAAAAGTGAGAGAGAGAGAAAACGAGAGAAAAACGAGAGAGAGAAAAGAGAGAAAAACGAGAGAGAGAGAGAGAAAGAGAGAGAGAGAGAAAACGAGAGAGAGAGAGAGAGAGGCTTTTGACGCAATCACACCGACAATCGCTGGTGAGTGAGCTCCACGTCATTGGGTGAGTTCAGTGAAACTGGAAAGCTTTATTAGGATTATAATTATATCCTCACATTGTACAATATGTGTCTACACACACACACACACACACACTTCTGCAAGCGCCTCTACTCTCCTGCTCTATGCCAGCAAGCAAAAGCGATGATAATACATGCAATGCAGTGTTGGTCAGTGCAGTTTAAGATGAGGGAGGACAATTTTTTCATTAGCATGGCCTTATTTCTATTAACGCATATTGGATGACTCATTCATATTCCATTAACCCAGTTCAATGTAACAGCGATAGGTTTAGGATATTACATGATACTTTAATTTTCCCTATACCCATCATGAGGTTTCTTCAACCTAGCCTATTTTCACAAGGTTGCTTCCAACCTAGCAAGTTTACAATGGACAGTGACATTCAATACCACCTTGTGCACTCTTGCCTGCATCTAGCTGATATAGGGTGTAATCATTAGTCCAACTGTTGCAAAGGATAGTTTCTATTGGACAAATTAATCCCGGTTTTGTTCCGTTTGAGAAACGTTTAACAGAATCGGCGGAACGAATACACCCCTGATCACTTGTAAACAGAGTTCACTCTCATAACAGCCACATTGTATTCCTTCTCTTCCCTTCGCTTGTGGACTTCAATGCACACCAATCAGATGTGTGACCAGGCGAAAAAAACTTTCCAAGCCAAACCTCTACCAACAGCCCTCATCGTTGTCACCATATTAGCTAAAGTAATATCATAGTCAGCATAGCTAATAGAACTAAAGCATTAGTAAACCCACTGCAATCATGCAGTAACGTTAGTGTACAGTCAGTAAGTAGTTACAACCGCAGGCCCCGGTGGCAATAAATTAGTAATACCAAAAGCTTACCTTGACTTGGAAGAGTTCCAGTGTTGTGTTGGAAAGTCATAGCCAGCTAGCTAAAATAGCATCCATCTGTTTAAGCAGGGTGTTTCAGTAGGTTAAACTAGCTACCGGCATTTGCTAGCTAAGTAAGTGGAACTGAAAGTTTTTAAAAAATGATGAAATCTCTCTCTTCTATCTCTCTCTTGCTTCTCCTTCATTTTGGAAGATATCAAATTGTTCAAAACTGTTCAACAATTGTCTCCCTCTTTGATTCAACTACTCAACACATTTTATGCACTGCAGCGCTAGCTAGCTGTATCTTATACTTTCAGTACTAGATCAATTCTCTTGTCACGCCCTGGTCGAAGTATATTGTGTTTGTCTTTATTTATTTGGTCAGGCCGGGGTGTGACATGGGTTTATTGTGGTGTGTTTTGTCTTGGGGTTTTGTTATTTGTTATGTTATTATTTGTTATTGGGTGTGTGGCTTAGTGGGGGTGTCTAGCAAAGTCTATGGCTGTCTGGAGTGGTTCTCAATTAGAGGCAGGTGTTTATCGTTGTCTCTGATTGGGAACCATATTTAGGCAGCCATATTCTTTGAGTGTTTTGTGGGTGATTGTTCCTGTCTTTGTGTTTGCACCAGATAGGGCTGTTTCGGTTTTCACATTTCATTATTTTGTAGTTTCTTCATGTATAGTTTTTTCCTTCATTAAAATATCATGAATCATCACGCTGCATTTTGGTCCGACTCTCCTTCACCACAAGAAAGCCGTTACATCTTTGATCTTTTGATTGGGTGGACAACATGACAGTTCATGCTGCAAGAGCTCTGATAGGCTGGAGGACGACCTCCGGAAGTTGTCATAATTACTGTGTAAATCTATGGAAGGGGGTGAGAACCATGAGCCTCCTAGGTTTTTTGTATTGAAGTCAATGTACCCAGAGGAGGACGGAAGCTAGCTGTCCCCCGGCTACACCACGGTGCTTCCTTACAGGGTGCAGTTGAGGCTACTGTAGACCTTTGTTAAATAATGTTTTTTATCCAGTTATTTGGTGATAATTTCATCTATTTTTTTGTGATAATTTTATCTAAAAATTATAACTTTTTAAATGTTTTACAATTTACATTTTTTGAAATTCACTGAGGAGGATGGTCCTCCCCTTCCTCCTCTGAGGAGCCTCCACTGATGCAATGCTTTATTCTAAAAGTTTTTCTTCATGCGTTCTAGTACATCAGAGCAACATGTAAAGTGTTGGTCCCATGTTTCATGACCTGAAATAAAAGATTATTATCATTAGTCGGCGCAGTGACCAGTTCGCCACGGCTCATAGAACGTGTCACTGCACACGCAGAGAACACCTCTGGGAAACTCTGTACACTCTCATCAGGAATCCCAACAAATGACGGCTTAGTGGAAACCACTAGAGATGGAAACACGACAGGCCATACACGCTCACCAGCCAAGTTATTCCCAAGGATAACATCGATACCCTCAATAGGCAACGAAGGACGCACACCCACTACAACTTCACCCTTCACCAGCCCACAATCCAACATCAGTTTATGCAATGGAACTGACAGAGTGTTCAAACCTATTCCCCTAATAAGAACACTATTCCCCGAATCAGTCTCAGCAGAAAAGGGTAACACAGACTCCAACACAAATGATTCAGAGGCACCTGTGTCTCTCAGGATCTTCACTGGCACTAGGTCTTTACTTCCTAACATAGACACAAAACCTTCCGTAATGAAAGGTAAATAGTCTGGATCAATATGGACTTTCACATTCTCCTGGGCCTGAGGAAATGAGTCATGAATGAACTGATGTGGAACAGGTGCAGCTAACGCAGTAGGCTTAGATTTAGCGTAAGCACCCTTTGACCTGAGAAGTGGACATTCGTTTTTCCAATGACCTGAACCTTGACAGTAGTGACACTCCTGCCCAAAGTCAGCTTTACCATGGGAGTCAGGCTCAACCCTAGTTGAATAGAACTCTGCCCGAGAACCAAAGTATCTCGGTGAGCGAAGCCCAAATCTATCCGAATGCCCCCACTCTCTCCGAATACGGGGCTCTGCAAAGACACTTTTGTGAGTCAACACATACTCGTCCGCCAAACCCGCAGCTTCAGCAACATTCTTTACTTTCTGTTCATTAATATACGTGGCAATACGATCAGGAATTGTGTCCTTAAATTGCTCTAACATAATCAGATCACACAGCCCTTGGAACGTCACAACTGCAGAGGCGGAACACCAGCGATTAAACTGTAAAGATAACTGTCGCGCAAACTCAACATGAGTCTGGTTATCATCCCTTTTTAAAGTTCTAAATCGTTGGCGGTAAGCCTCAGGGACCAATTCATAAATCTGTAACACAGCTGTTTTAACTTTATCATAACTGGCACTGTCGTGTACACTAAGAGCTGAATATGCTTCCTGCGCTTTACCAGTCAGCACACACTGCAACATTAAAGTGCGGTCAGAATCAGGCCAACTCCTAGCGTCAGCAACCCGCTCAAACAACGAAAAGAATGTCTCGGGGTCCCTTTCATTAAACCGAGGCAATAACCGTAAGTTCCCAACAATATCAAATGTCTCTGGGGCACGACCAAAAGCGGAACTACCCCTAGGTAAATCTGGGTCACCTTCCCAAAACAAACTCTCCCCTGAGATCTTTCCTTCCCTAACCAACTCTATACGTTCTTGTTGCAACTTGATTTTAGCACGCTCCATATCTTGTTTAAATGCCAATTCCTTTTCATATTTTACACGATCATGCTCTAGCTTCTCACGATCATGCTGCCGATCATGCTCTCTTCTCACGATCATGCTCCAGCTGTAACAAAAGCAGTTCTTTCTGCTGTTCAAAAAGAAGGCTACTAGGACTAACCGATGGAATGGCCATTGTAACGTTATGGGGAGACGACAAATCCTCAGCAGAGGCTGGCCCAGTGGTAACTTCAAGAATACCACTCTCCATCAGATTGGCCTTCAATATCAACCTAATAGAATTCTTTAGACGTTTATCACTAATCTTGTTATGTTCTGTTAATTACTGATGTCCCCTTTAAGGATGGAGCACCCTTGGTCATGCGCAGTATTGTTCTATGTTATTCTGGTACTAACTAGTTTGAGTAAATGTGAAGCTCCAGTTCAATTGCTTGTATTCAGTCTTTCTTATTACATAAATAAGTACTAAGTGTTAAGACACTACAATGGCGACGAGGATGATTACCTGCAGTGTGCATCACGAATTCAGATGGAGTTCGTAGGGAAGAGGAAGATTTTGACCCTGTAGCACAACAGCTAGCAAGCAGTGAAACGAGGGAGAGCTGACGAAGCAGGGCGGCAGATGAATGGCTAGCATCGGGAAAATAGATGTGTTTGATGACACGCAAGAAAACTGGGCAACTTACATTGAACGACTGGAACAGTACTTCATTGCAAACGACATTGCTGATAACAAAAGAGTACCAGCGTTGTTGAGTTTAATTGGCCCAAAACCATACAGTTTGCTAAAGATCTGACTGCCCCTCTGAAGCCCTCAAATAAAACATTCACAGAGATTGTGGAGATATTGCAAAATCACCTATCACCTAAACCACTCCTCATCGCGGAACGTTTTCGTTTCCACAAGAGAGATCAGAATGAGGGGAGGGTTAGTACATATGTAGCAGTGTTGAAGAAACTGTTGAACATTGCCAGTTGGGAGAGAACCTAAATGACACATTAAGGGATAGATTTGTTTGTGGACTGAAACATGAACACATTCAAAACGTTTGCTCACAGAATCAGAGCTCACGTTTGCAAAGGCTGTTGAAATTGCTGTGGCTATGGAAATCGCGACTAAAGATGCATTTGAGTTGCAAAGTAAAGAAGTACTGACCTGTCACAAATTTCCCTGCACAAGTTTTCACGCAGTCGACAGCGCCCCGTGTGGCCGAAAAATGCAACAGGTGTGACAGAGATGGTCACAGAGCAGAGGATTGCCGTTTCAAAGACGAAATTTGTCACAAATGCAGTAGAAGGGGCACATTCAAAGAGCATGCAAAGCAAAATTCAGTCACAACAGGAAAACTGAGAAAATTAAAGGGTCTGTGAATGCACTAGCAGAGAACAGTGGCAGTGATTCAGATGAACGATTAATTGGTACAATGGAGTTAAACACAGTGACTTCTCCCAGCAGTAGCATAATATGGGTGACACCAGATATCGAAGGCAAACCCCTCAAAATGGAGCTGGACACAGGATCTGCAGTGTCTATAATTTCCACTACTGTCTACAATGAGCATTTTAAGGCTATCAAGCTGAAGAACACAAATGTGTTGCTGAAGACATACTCAGGAGAGAGATTGAGTCCAATGGGGGCGTTGCAAGTCAGAGTGCATTATGGGGGCAAACACAGCAGTTACAGCTGTATGTTGTGCCTGGAACTGGCCCCCATTATTTGGCAGGGAATGGCTTTCAAAAATAAAGCTGAATTGGTGTGACTTGAAAATGCTCCACACGTTCCAGTCCAAAGAGAAAGGCACAGACCAAACACTGGAACACTTGCGGAAGAAATACAACACAGTTTTCAGTGATCAGATGGGAACAGTAAAAGGCTTCACAGCAAAACTTGTACTAAGAAATGATGCAACCCCAAAATTCTGCAAAGCCAGATCTGTTCCATACTCCCTGAGACCAAAGGTGGAAGCGGAAATCGATCGCTTGCAGGATACAGGGATCCTGACGAAAGTGGACAGAAGCGAATGGGCCACACCCATAGTTCCTATTGTGAAGAAAGACGGGTCTGTTAGAATGTGTGGGGACTTCAAGGTAACTGTGAATCCAATGTTGCATGTGGACCAATACCCCCTACCACGTCTGGATGACATCTTTGCTGCACTAGCTGGTGGAAAACACTTCAGTAAAATCGATCTGAAACAGGCTTACCTGCAGCTACCGGTTGAAGAGAGTTCCAAACAGTACCTGACAATAAACACACACAAAGGTCTATACAGGTATAACCGCCTGGTTTTTGGCATTGCATCAGCCCCAGCCATTTGGCAACGAACTATTGACCAGATTTTGCAAGGAATCCCAGGAACCCAGTGTATCCTGGATGACATGATCATAACAGGACGCACCGACAAAGAGCACCTGGCTAACCTGGAAGAGGTCCTGAAAAGACTGAAAGAGTATGGTCTACAGGCAAACTTAAAGAAGTGTGAGTTCTTCAAAGACAAGATTGTCTTCTGTGGATATGAGATTGACTGCAATGGATTGCACAAAACACAGGACAAAATCGAGGCAGTGGTACAGGCACCACGACCACAAAATATCACAGAAGTGAGATCTTTCACGGGACTGATCAATTACTACAGAAGATTCCTCCCAAACCTTTCAGCAGTACTCCAGCCTCTAAATCAGCTCCTGGAAAAGAATAGGACATGGCGGTGGACAGAGCAGTGTGAAAATGCATTTCGGGAGGCAAAACGGCTCATAACATCTGAACAGGTCCTGATGCATTACGACCCTGAAATGCCAGTGAAGTTGGCTTGTGATGCGTCCCCTTATGGATTAGGGGCAGTCCTTTCACACACACTGAAAGATGGGTCAGAGAGGCCAGTTGCATTCGCGTCACGAACATTGAATGATGCAGAGAAAAACTACTCACAAATCGACAAAGAAGCACTGGCACTAGTGTCAAGAAATTCCACGCATACCTATATGGCAAGCGTTTCACACTGGTTACAGATCACCAGCCGTTGCTTTCCATTTTCAGTCCAAAGAAATGCATTCCGGCAATGACAGCAGCCAGGTTACAGCGATATGCCCTGTTCCTTGCCAGTCATATGTATGACATTGAGTTTAAGCCGTCATCCCTCCACACAAATGCAGATGGATTATCCAGACTGCCGTGTACAAGAGAAAGACAAAGGAGGGTGGATGCAGTGGACATGTTCCATACCGCTCAGCTTGAGGCACTACCAGTCACAAGCACAGTTATCAAACAGGAGACAAGGAAAGATGTGACCTTGTCAAAAGTGTACACCTACACCATGTCAGGATGGCCAGCTACTGGCAGAAAGGAGCTGACTCCGTATTTCCAGCGGAGAAACGAAATTACAACGTACCAAGGATGTTTGATGTGGGGAATGAGAGTCATGATACCCCAGAAATGCCAACATCTAGTCTTGCAGCAACTACATGAAGGTCATGTTGGAATTGTCAAAATGAAGCTGCTCGCGAGGAGCCACTTCTGGTGGCCAGGTCTGGACCAACAGATAGAAAATATGGCAAAGAACTGTAGTGGATGTTTGGAAACCCTTCACATGCCTGCTCTTGTCCCAGTCCATCCATGGGAATGGCCCGCAGAGCCATGGCAGAGAATTCATGTGGACTACGCTGGTCCCTTTGAAAAGCACATGTTTCTGGTTATAGTTGATGCCCATTCCAAATGGCCAGAGGTGTTTTGCACTGACTCCTCCACCTCAGCTCAGACGATAGTGTGTCTCAGAACAACGTTTGCACGCTTCGGTTTGCCACTGCAGCTGGTAAGTGACAACGCGCAAGCTTTTGTAAGTGACGAGTTTATAAGATTCATGTCAGTAAATGGAATCAAACACTCAACCTCAGCTCCGTACCACCCTGCCACCAATGGGCTGGCAGAACGCTTTGTGCAAACCCTAAAGCAAGGACTCCGTGCAGCAAAACGAGACGAAGGGACTTTGCAAACAAAACTGGCCAAGTTCCTGGCCTCCTACCGAAACACCCCACATGCCACGACAAATGAAAGCCCAGCCGCACTGATGTTCGGGAGGCCTCTCCGCACACAGCTGGACATCATGAAGCCAAACAGGCGTAATGAAGTGCTGAACAAACAAGCCAAGATGCTCTCCGGTGGCCGGGAGCGCCATCTCCAAACAGGACAGGAAGTGATGGTGCGAGACTACAGAAGAGGAGGGAAATGGACAAGAGGGACCGTACACACACAAACGGGACCCAGAACTTACCAGGTTCAAGTGAGCCCAGACATAATGTGGCGGCGTCACATTAACCAAATGCATTCCACGGAAAACAGCACAACAATCGAGAGAGAACAGGCACAGAGAGCTCCTGAGAGTGACACACAGGGAACTGTAGAGGACGGTGGGGCAGTAGAGAGACCCCAGGCTGAAAGAAGGGAACGTGCTGATGAAGGTGCTGCTATAGCAGACGCTATAATGGAACAAGCACACACTGAGGATGTTCAGGAGCCTCCAGACAATCCGAGGCACTACCCAGAACGAAGGCACCGTCCACCAGACAGACTAGACTTATAAACAAACAAACAAAAAACGAACTGTTCAAGTTCAAATTAAAAGATGCAAAATAACTACAAGAAGTTCTGGGAAATGTTTCAGTTGTGGTTTGGTAAAAGTAACTCTGATTGTATAAGAGAAGGAATGTTATGTTCTGTTAATTACTGATGTCCCCTTTAAGGATGGAGCACCCTTGGTCATGCGCAGTATTGTTCTATGTTATTCTGGTACTAACTAGTTTGAGTAAATGTGAAGCTCCAGTTCAATTGCTTGTATTCCGAGTCTTTCTTATTACATAAATAAGTACTAAGTGTTAAGACACTACAAATCTCAACCTCGTAGTGTTCCGCGACCTTTAACAGCTGTTCTTTAGTACCTAAATCTAACAAATTCATCTGATGGAGAGCGAATGAACTTATCTACATAAGACGCCACAATCACACAAAAAAAAAATCTCGCTCTTCCCTTCTGCTGAGCACACCAGACCACAACCCGAGAATTGACAATCACCCTGAGCACCACAGAAGAGACATGAGATACGGAGCTTCCCCAAAACCTACAATAACTCAACCCTAGTCTTCGTGCAGATTTGCGGTGGGAATTCACGCACTGTAGCCCGCTGGCAAGGAAATAGAACTCCCCACAGCATGCTGGCAAATTCCACCAAGCCACGGATGTGCCCCCGAGACAACTGCTCAGTCCACAGACACCACACAAAAATAAACATTAACCATGCCCAACATATTCCAAAAAAATGAAACACGTCGCTAAACCTATCAGGGGAAAAAGGCTATAGCTCCGGGTAGCAAGTTCCACTACCCTACCCAAATCTCCCACCGAGGTACACAGCAGATTACTCACCTCAGACTGACGTCCCAACAGAAAGTAGAACAAGAGTTCAGGCTAGGCAGGGCCTGGAAACTAACCATTATACTCTCTCCAACACAGCACACAAACCAAACAACAAAGGCAACCAATACTGGGCCTATCAAACTCAAAATATGCAAACCAAACACGTACCTTCACGGTCTCCCAAACCAATAGTTCAAATATCCCGGATGAGCTCCCACTTGTCACGAACCGGCTCAAAGCCCGTAACAAAAGGGAGACAACGTGGAGATAAGGAGTAATAAAATATATATTTATTAAATAAGTAACTAAGTATAAATTACAATGGTATCAGTAGTCAGTAGTGTAAGTGAGTGTTTTGCATGAATGTGATAATGCAGGGTGTTGAAAGGTTCCAAAGCAAACAACCAAAAAAAAACACCAAGAAAAACAACCACATCTATAAAACTGTCTGCATGGAGAGAGTCTCCTCCATGAATGGGGAAGTGGTGTATTTATCCTGGGAGACACCGGACCCAGGTGTTTCCCATGTAGCTGACGACCCTCCCAACTCCGCCCACCAGCATCCTAATAAGGAAATAACAGAGAGAATACGGCAGACAGAGTGGGAGGGTCGTCACAGTTCCACTTACACAAAAAGCTTCTTTCACTCAAATATTGTGCACAAAGTTGTTTACATCCCTGTTAGTGAGCATTTATCCTTTTCCAAGAGAATCCATCCACCTGACAGGTGTGGCATATCAAGAGGCTGATTAAACAGCATGATCATTACACAGGTGCACCTTGTGCTGGGAACAATAAAAGAACACTCTAGAAATGTGCAGTTTTGTCACACAGCACAATGCCACAGATGTCTCAAGTTTTGAGGGAGCGTGCAATTGACATGCTGACTGCAGGGCTGTTGCCAGTGAATTGAATATTCATTTCTTGACCATAATCCGCCTCCAATGTCGTTTTAGAGAATTTGGCAGTATGCCCAACCGCCCTCACAACCACAGACCAGTATGGCATTGTGTTGGCGAGCAGTTTGCTGATGTCAACGTTGTGAACAGAGTGCCCCATGGTGGTGGGTGTGTTATGGTATTGGCAGGCATAAGCTACGGACAATGAACACAGTTGCATTTTATCAATGGCAATTTCAATGCACAGAGATACCCATTGTCGTGCCATTCATCCGCCACCATCACCTCATGTTTCAGCATGATAATGCACGGCCCCATGTCGCAAGGATCTGTACACAATTCCTGGAAGCCGAAAATGTCCTATTTCTTCCATTGCCTGCATACTCACCAGACATGTCACCCATTGAGCATGTTTAGGAGGCTCTGGATTGACGTGTACGGCAGTGTTCCTGTTCCCGCCAATATCAAGCAACTTCGTACAGCCATGGAAGAGGAGTGGGACACCATTCCACAGGCCACAATCAACATCTTGATCAACTCTATGCGAAGGAGATGTGTCGCGCTGCGTGAGGCAAATGGTGGTCACACTAGATACCGATTGGTTCTTTTCTTTTTTCAAGGTATCTGTGACCAACAGATGCTTTCATGTGAAATGCATAGATTAGGGCATAATGAATTTATATCAAATGACTGATTTTCTATATGAACTCAGTAAAATCTTTGAAATTGTTGCATGTTGAATTATTATTTTTGTTCAGTATATATATTTTTAACGGTTATGACGGTTGTTTTATTTTCATGACAGTCTTCATCCATAATCGTCTGTTACACGATTATACGGTAATTGTGCCAGCCCTATGTGTGTTTTTGTTATGCTAAATAGGGGTAGGGCATTCTCCAGAGACATGCCAACCTTTCCTAACCATCTGTAAATCTGTGTGTTCTCCTCCTCTGGACACTCCCCTCATGTCGTGCGCATACAGTACATCACTATACACAGCCAGTCAATAGCATGATACTCACTCATTTCAATGCAGTACTGTGTTGGGGATGTCCTTACAGTACATGGCTGGGCTGAGGATGTGTGGACAAACCTCTGTTTTCAAATGGAACAAGGAGCAGTTATAGAGAGAGTTTTGTGCTTTAACAGGGGTCGTGTCCTTTGACTAGAGGGCAAGATACCAGTTTGCTTCAGCTTGAAGGGCAACAATAGAACATGGCATTTTTAGGTCATGATCTGACTGCAACATCAACAGGTCCTGAACCAGACGAGACAGGTACGGAGACCTGGAAGAAGGTGACACGACATCTCCCAAGGCACCATGGTTAGACTGCTTGGCTGGTAGAACAAAGACACAGAGACAGCCATATAGCTGCCCGCAGTGTGCTGTGTGAAGGTGATATCTTTGGCTTGCCTCTCTCTTTGAGTGTTCTGATTGTGTGGTTGGTCACAGCAGGGCCCCTGCTAGCAGTGTTGAATATACTAAAGCATATAACAATACTACAGCATGCTGGGCCAGTGTGCGTCATCTCAGCAGACCAGGGTCCAAACAATATTTGTTTTCTTTCAAATACTTCAGCTGCGCTTGATTGAACATTGCCTGGTGCAATAGAACCAATGGAATAGTCCCAAAAGTGCTAACCCTGCATATCTGGCACTCCAGGCAAGCTCAATCACATGCTGAAATGTATTTGAAAGACAGCAAATACTATTTGAACCCAGCTCTGCATCTCAGCCCTGATCCGTTTTTAACATGGTCGCTAATAATTCCCTGCTGTTTTTCTCTCATCTCGATCACTTGATATTTACTTTGATTAGGAGTCATGATTTTCAAGTGACTCAGTCCAATGAGTGACTCAGTCCTATTTTGACTGCATTTGAAAACCCCTCATTGGCAGTTGGTGTTGTTGATGTTGTGGAAGAAAGCAATAAGGAAATGACAAAATGTACAAACAAAAAATGCTCCACTTGTCATTTGTTACAATTAGCAGTGTCTCTAAATCAAGGTATTGGTGGATAATAATCATGTAGTTGCTTATATTTGTCAGATTTCCGACATGTACAAGTGTGTATTAATGTGCAAATTTTTCACCTTGTTGTCTCAGGGATTCAAACTTGGGACCTTTCAGTTACTGGCACAACGCTCTAACCGCCAGGCTACCTGCCACACTGATGGATCAGGCCTTGCGGATGTCTTAATGGCTATGTATTTTTACCATTGGTGGTGGGGTGCTATTTTATTACGTCCTCATTCTTCTCTTCCCCTTTTTTCCTCTCTTTCTTGGAATTGGAAGCCTTGAGCTCACCTATCGACCGCTCATCAAAACTGATGTGAGGACAGTCTGTTCCAATTAAACACACATCACAAGTGTTGTGGAAAGAATCTGATAAAAACACTGTCTGGAAAAACATCTAGGGCATCCTTGAAAATAACTCTGTTACTGAAAGATACCAACATTACCTTGGATAAAACCAAACACAAATACTAAGCAGATTTTTTTTTAAATAGTGGTGCTACTGTACATTTAAAAGAGAGACATTTTAGTACAGCTATTTGTACATATATTACTATATATAAAAAAAAATTCAAGAAGGAAATGAACAATATGTAGATGAACACCGGTAGGTGTCTTATCTTTCATTAGATGAGGACAAACGGCTCTATCGCTGACAGATGAAATGACATAAATCTATACTTTGGAGTTTTATGCTTATCTGTGAAGCAAAATTATCAGAGTTTTCTATACATCATGCATTGGCTATTGACATTTTCTCTGCCACAGTATTATCCTGAAAACAAGATGCCTTCCTACGCCACTGCCTACCACTCTGAGGAAGATGAACCTCCGAGAGCTTCAAGTGGAGCCAAAGACAGACACTGCTGGGCATTTTTCACATAAATACTGGATGTTGGCTAGTGGTTGACTGCAGTTAATCATTTCATAACCTAGTAGTACATTTCTTTTGAAGACACCAAACCAAAGCAGTAACATGCAGTTAACCACACAGGACTTCAATTGAACATGTCCACATGCATGCACTGATGCACACACTCACAGTTTCGTTACACTTATGATTCACACACCCAAGAAGGCAGACCTCTGAATGCATCAACAGAAATCTATGATGTCTGTATTAAGCCAATCAAATTGGGTTGGACCCCAGGAGGATTAGCTAACGTTACGGCGTTAGCTAATGGGAATCCTAGTAAAAATGCACAAATTCACCCTAATCACTGACTACACCAGTGGTGTAGTGGTGGGTATACACAGGTATACACTGTATACCTACTTGTTTTTCAGTGGGCATTGCATATACTCACTTATTAATCCCCACAATGCTTATCAAAGTAGTGTAGTGGAGGTATACGTCATATCAATTAATAAGGCTGATGGAACAGATCAGAATGTTTAGCTTAAAATGTTGATAAACTATTATTTCTTCACATTTTAGGTGCAGCAATGTGCACAAGGTGGTAGGCATATGAGTGAATGTTGCAATTTGCGGGAAAACAGCGTTCAAAAATGTGCACTGCACATGCTAGCGATTTTATTGATAGAGAAGGAAATATCCATTAGAATATAGAAAGAAGGAAGATCTAAACAACTATCATGGGTTGCTAATATGACTAGGATAATGCCATTGACTGCTAGACAATGGAAGAAAGTTGAAAGAAAAGCAATAGAACAGGAAAACAAATATGAGGGAGTCTTAATGAAAGAATTGCCTCCATTTTTCCATGGTAGGATTTTGTCTATAGGCTACTTTGAAGCAAGATAAGACATGTCTCATAGTATGAAGTAAAATGCCCATGTTTCAAGGAACGAAAAATATACCAATGCTAATAATATGCCTAACCCACTGGATACAGACGCAATTTCAACGTCTTGTTTTGATTTACATTTGGTTGAGTTGTCAACTAATGTGAATTTTTTGATAAATCACCATGTCATTGGATTTAGGTTAAAAGTTGTGTGAGAACATGCAGTTCCCTAAAGTTGATTACTTTTTGCAAATCCATTTAACGATGTACACTGAAAGTGGGAACCTTCTTTGGTAGAGGGAAAGGTTTTCCAAAAACCTTCTCAATTAAATGTCAACTGGCTACAAAGAAGCATATGCCTACCTGGCAGAATGATATCATAATTATTTGCATCAATCCTGTGGCCATTTGTTTTGAAAACTCTTATCTATTGTGTTACAGAAACACTGATAACCAAAAAACAGTGGAAGGTGCATGCAATTTGGAAGTAAAGGGTAACTACACTGAAAAATCTACATGTCTTATATTCTTCCCAGACCTCAAAAGTGGTCTCCATTGTTATGGACTTAGAAACATCCAATGTGGTTGTTTGTCTATTAAAAAGTGTGACTTTCAGAGTGAAAACCTGAAAAATGCATTTCTGACTCAGTTGATAGACTTATTTATCTGTTTCAATAGTAGGCCTATCATTAGCCTACAGTACTTGGACAGTAGGATTTATAATTTTAGGTCATGTCACGGTTTCTCATGTCATTTCTCACACAGGGCGCTTTCCCTACGGCGGACAGGCCATTTGGGAAATGTTTGGCAAAGTAAGAGTATAACCACTTTTCCAGGCACCACTACACCACTGGACTACACATAGTTCACACTCTACAGACATATTCACTGCAGCATGGTGAGCATGTATCTGCTCCCCCTACTCTTGTCCGTTGTCCTTGAAAGAGTGCTGTGGCACTCACAATCAGGACCTTAACCAGGGTTTGAGTTTTAGTGAGGTTCCCCCCCACTGCCTCAGTAGCCTACTCTCTGTAAAGCAAAGTTATTATGAGAACTTAGTTGTATATGTTTTGCTCCTGCTGTGGTAAGCTCTGTTTAACATGAGCTATAGCTTCTTACTTCATCCTTCTAGCTATCTAGAGCCATCTGACTGACTGACATACTGTATCTACATCTTCAAACTCAGTGCTTCTTTGCTTGACATCATGGGAAAATCAAAGGAAATCAGTCAAGACCTCAATTTTTGTAGAGCTCCACAAGTCTAGTTCATCCTTGGGAGCAATTTCCAAACACCTGAAGTTACCACTTTCATCTGTACAAACAATAGTACACAAGTATAAACACCATGTGACCAAGCAGCCGTCATACCTCTCAGGAAGGAGACGCTTTCTGTCTCCTAGAGATGAATGTACTTTGGTGCGAAAAGTGCAAATCAATCACAGAACAACAGCAAATTACATTGTGAAGATGCTGGAGGAAACAGGTACAAAAGTATCTATATCCACAGTAAAACGAGTCCTATATCGACATAACCTGAAAGGCCGCTCAACAAGGAAGAATCCACTGCTCCAAAACCGCCATAAAAAAGCCACACTACGGTTTGCAACTGCACACGGGGACAAAGATCATACTTTTTGGAGAAATATCCTCTGGTCTGATGAAACAAAAATAGAACTGTTGAGCTATACTGACCATCGTTATGTTTGGAGGAAAAAGGGGGATGCTTGCAAGCCGAAGAACACCATCCCAACCGTGAAGCACAGGGGTGGCAGCATCATGTTGTGGGGGTGCTTTGCTGCAGGACTAGTGCACTTAACAAAATAGATGGCATCATGAGGCAGGAAAAGTATGTGGATATATTGAAACAACATTACAAGACATCAGTCAGGAAGTTAAAGCTTGGTCGCAAATGGGTCTTCCAAATGGACAACAAAGTCCATCACAAAGCCCTGACCTCAATCCTAAAGACAATTTGTGGGCAGAACTGAAAAAGCGTGTGCGAGCAAGGAGGCCTACAAACGTGACACAGTTACACCAGCTCTGTCAGGAGGAATGGGCCAAAATTCACCCAACTTATTGTGGGAAGCTTGTCGAAGGCTATCTGAAACGTTTGGCCAAAGTTTAACAATTTCAAGGCAATGCTACCAAATAATATTTCAGTGTATGTACACTTCTGACCCACTGGGAATGTGATGAAAGAAAGCTTAAATAAATAATTCTCTCTACTATTATTCTGACATTTCACATTCTTAAAATAAAGTGGTGATCCTAACTGACCTAAGACAGGTAATTTTTACTCTGATTAAATGTCAAGAATTGTGAAAAACTGAGTTTAAATGTATTTGGCTAAGGTGTATGTAAACTTCCTACTTCAATTGTATAAGTGACTATTTACCAGTTGTGCACTCATTGTCAGAGTCAGTTTTTGTTGGTTTGGGGATGTCTGTAGACACAGCAGGAATCGAGGGACGGTTTAAAAATGCCTCCTTGAGCCGACTGCGAGCTGGGGTAGATCAAGAGGGCGGAGTTAGCCGTTTGAGAGAGTGGTGAATGTGATTCTAAAAAGGCAAAACCAGGGGACTAAGGCAAACATAATGAACAAACCACTTTTCATAATTCCACACAGTCCCAAAGAGGCAGGCACGATTAGAACTCATTCAGATCAATAATATATATTATATAATATATTTCTGAACTTTAATCAATGCTGAGAGCGAAATATTTAGATGTTGACCCGTAATAGATGTTCTTTATTGTGTAAATAATTATTGTGTAAATACGTGTTTAACACGTTTTTGGGTTACTACATGATTCCATATGTGTTTTTTAATAGTTTTGATGTCTTCATTATTATTCAACAATGTAGGAAATAGTCAAAATAAAGAAAAAACCTTGACTGCGTAGATGTGTCCAGACTTTTGACTTATACTGTATATATAGATATAGAGAGATAGGATATTATTATTATTCATTTATCTTTCAAATTAGACAAAGCTACTGAGGTCCGAACCTTGGTGTCCTCATAGGTGGTTATGGCTCATAATTCAATCTGCTCCTTGTGTCTGCAGCTGGACCGAGAAATGAATGCCCACATTGACCCTGAAGGCAATCAAAAAGCAACATACAGTAAGGCTGTGACCTCACTGCCCCCCATCCTCCTTATAGAGCTGTTTTGGACTTAGACTTTTACAGAACAGCTTTAAAGTAACACACATATAAACAAAACTGTACCAACAGTATGTACAGAGACCCATACAGTGCTACAATTAGTAAAGCCATCAGTGAGACTAATAAAATAATGTCATTATTTATTTTGTTTTCCTTGATAATACCCAATGAAAAGGGAAGAAAACACAGTACTGTAGCTTTATCGCAGAGAAATCATGGCTTTGTATGTGGGCCTAGGCTTGGGATAAATGTCTTGCAGGTTGGAGGAGTAATATTCGAATTAAAAGCCATAGGTGAAGAATTTGAGAGGAATTATGTTATTAATTGGATGATTTATTCCTTCTACCGCCTTCAGAAATGAATGTGACTGTGAATTTGTACCACGTTTCAGTGGCAGTCTCTCTTTTCTGGGGGCGATGGCATTCTTATCTGGTCATCCCTATATCACACACGCTGTCATGCATTTCAGATTCCCCACGAGAGCCATGCATCCAATCAATGTGTGACATATCATTGTAGACATTTGGCTACTGTGGCAATACTGTATTTTATAGCTAATAAATTAATCACTATGGGTAAGCTAACCAGCAATATAGACCTGCGCACACATTTGATAGTCAATTGTGACATACAGGTTCATTTTGGTGTTTATAAGTTATAAGAGACTAGGATTTGTTAGGCTAGACAAGACAGCTACCAAAGACTGTAGCCTACAAAATAAATGCTAATGCCTGCTAAGAAATTGTCATAGCACTATAATTATTATGCAAGCTAGCAAGGGGTGTGTGTGTTTGCCTACATGTACCTTGGGGAGAAACCAGCTGCAAACTGTAGCTTCTGAACCAGACTACAGACTGCTCTCCAATTGGACGCTGCTCTTTAATTAGCCGACGTAGCTAGGGGCTATGTTTCCCAATGTTGTAATATGACAAATCCATAGGACTATACTCCAAATTATTGTTCAGAATGGACATTGGTTATTTATATGGAAAGACTAACGGTTAAAACAAGGAAGCCAGGTACACCGGAAATCCTACTGCGTGTGATTTGCCAGTGAACAGTAGCAGGAAATGTAAAACAAGGCTTTCCTACCTGGCCTAGGCTTGGAGCCCACAATATTATTATTCACCCGCTGTAAAATATGAACTAAATCATCATATTTTGCAAATAGAGGAGTATTACTACCACTGTAGAGAAGATCATTTAAAAGGCAGACATAAACAACACATTCTGTTTAGGCCTAATTCTATGGTTTATTTCTCAATTTTCATTAAAGAAAATAAGCTTAGGCTAATTACAATAAACTATTTTAATTGACAAAAATATTTCATGGTAGAAAAATGAAACCAGACAACTGGAGCTCAGCCCAGAGTGAATTGAGCTGGTCAGTGTTGTGGTGGTCCAGTCTCATGTGAGTCCATCACACAGCCAAGTGTAGCACAGGACTTATTTCTCTTCCATTCTTTATGGAATACGTTTTTTTTGGGGGGGGGGGGACGACACAAATAGTCCGGGTAGCCATTTGATTACCTGTTCAGGAGTCTTATGGCTTGGGGGTAAAAACTGTTGAGAAGCCTTTTTGTCCTAGACTTGGCACTCCGGTACCGCTTGCCATGCGGTAGTAGAGAGAACAGTCTGTGGCTGGGGTCTTTGATAATTTTTAGGGCCTTCCTCTGACACCGCCTGGTGTAGAGGTCCTGGATGGCAGGCAGCTTTTCCCCAGTGATGTACTGGGACGTACGCACTACCCTCTGTAGTGTCTTGCGGTCAGAGGCCGAGCAATTGCCGTACCAGGCAGTGATGCAACCAGTGCTCTTGATGTTGCAGCTGTAGAACCTTTTGAGGATCTCAGGACCCATGACAAATCTTTTTAGTTTCCTGAGGGAGAATAGGTTTTGTCGTACCCTCTTCACGACTGTTTTGGTGTGTTTGGACCATTCTAGTTTGTTGTTGATGTAGCCTCCGAGGAACTTAAAGCTCTCAACCTGGTCCACTCCAGCCCCGTCGATGAGAATGGGGGCGTGCTCAGTCCTCCTTTTCCTATAGTCCACAATCATCTTCTTAGTCTTGGCTACGTTGAGGGATAGGTTGTTATTCTGGCACCACACGGCCAGGTCTCTGACCTCATCCCTATAGGCTGTCTTGTCGTTGTCTGTGATCAGGCCTACCACTATTGTGTTGTCTGCAAACTTAATGATGGTGTTGGAGTCGTGCCTGGCCATGCAGTCGTGGGTGAACAGGGAGTACAGGAGTGGACTGAGCACGCACCCCTGTGGAGCTCCAGTGTTGAGGATCAGCGTGACAGATGTGTTGCTACCTACCCTCACCACCTGGGGGCAGCCCGTCAGGAAGTCCAGGATCCAGTTGCAGAGGAAGGTGTTTAGTCCCAGGATCCTTAGCTTAGTGATGAGCTTTGAGGGTACTATGGTGCTGAACGCTGAGCTGTAGTCAATGAATAGCATTCTCACATAGGTGTTCTGCTTTTGTCCAGGTGGGTAAAGGGCAGTGTGGAGTGCAATATGTGGATCTGTTTGGATGGTATGCAAATTGGACTGGATCTAGGGTTTCTGGTATAATGGTGTTGATGTGAACCATTACCAACCTTTCAAAGCACTTCATGGCTACGGACATGAGTGCTACAGGTCTCTAGTCATTTAGGCAGGTTGCACAGGGACTATGGTGGCCTGCTTGAAACGTTGGTATTACAGACTCAATCTAGAAGAAAATAAACGCACACCTATTAATTTTTGTATTACAGACTCAATCAGGGACATGTTGAAAATGTCAGTGAAGACACCTGTCAGTTGGTCAGCACATGCCCAGAGCACACGTCCTGGTAATAAGTCTGGCCCCGCAGCCTTGTGTATATCGACCGGTTTAAAGGTCTTAATCACGTCGGCTACGGAGAGCGTGATCACACAGTCGTCCGGAACAGCTGATGCTCTCATGCATGCCTCAGTGTTGCTTGCCTCGAAGCGAGCATAGAAGTGATTTAGCTCATCTGGTAGGCTCGTATCACTGGCCAGCTCGCGGCTGTGCTTCCCTTTGTAGTCTGTAATAGTTTGCAAGCCCTGCCACATAAGACGAGCGTCGGAGCCGGTGTAGTATGATTCAATCTTAGCCCTGTATTGACGCTTGGCTTGTTTGATGGTTCGTCGCAGGGAATAGCAGGATTTCTTGAAAGCTTCCAGGTCCCGCTTCCGCACCTTGAAAGCTCAGTGTGAATGTTGCATGTAATCCATGGCTTCTGGTTGGGGTATGTACGTACAGTCACTGTGAGGACGTCCTCGATGCACTTATTGATAAAGCCAGTAACTGATGTGGTGTACTCCTCAATGCCATCGGAAGAATCCCGAAACATGTTCGAGTCTGTGATAGCAAAACAGTCCTTTAGATTAGCATCTGCTTCATCTGACCACTTTTTTTATTGACCAAGTCACTGGTGCTTCCTGCTTTAATTTTTGCTTGTAAGCAGTAATCAGGAGGATAGAGTTGTGGTCGGATTTACCAAATGGAGGGCGAGGGAGAGCTTTGTACGCATCTCTGTGTGTGGAGTACAGATGATCTAGAATTTTTTTCCCCTCTGGGAAATCAGTGATTTATTGCTACTTGTCAAAACAACATGATTTTTGGTGCTTGTGCAATTTATAATATAATATGCTTGTTTAATAAATACAAGTCATATGATTATTTGCTACTTTGCTACTTTAGCATGCTGCTAGAAATTTGGTAGAACTGATTTAAGTTTCCCTGCATTAAAGTCTCCGGCCACGGGGATTGAAGGGACGCCATGTGCGACTGACGTGTTTTCCGTTTGCTCCCGTGGTATTCTTAAAGTTTATGTGAATTTTGCAGCAGAACCGTATTTATTTTCAAATATTAATTTGGTGATCCCTTTCCGTAAAAACCAAGACTACTCTGCTTCCGAATGTCAGCATGTCGACCAAACATACGGCCAAAAGCATGACTTTGAGAAAACCTGGCCTACAAGTCCCGCTCTCATCACCGCCCTCTCCTGAGTCTGAGGGCCCGGGGACGCACACTTTACCCGGGGGTGCGGCTTGGCCTGGCGGCTCTGAAATGAACATTCTCGAGGCCATCAAACTACTACGCTCTGAGATAGTTGAAATGAAAACACAGGTGGTTGCTACGATTGAGGCCCGAATACAGGAGGTTTCTGATACTTTAAAAGCAGATTTAACCATCCTGCGAAACGAGACTGTGCCAGCAATCACATTACTCAAAACAACAACTGCGTCAAACACTACAACGATTGCAGCACTGGAGACCTCCGCTACTAATGTCTCCGATTTAACTACATCCCTGGAGGCTGAAGTTAAACGCCTAGCTGCGGATTTGAAAAAGGTGAAGGAGAGCTGTGTGAGTTTAGAGGGATTCTCTCGCCGCAATAATCTGAGACTTGTATCGGGTCCCAGAGTCAGCGGAAATGCATCGCGCCACGGATTTCGTTCTCGAGCCCACCGGTCGCTATGCCCAAAGCCCCGGGATGGGGAGAGGCCACGTGACATAATTATTCGAGGAGCCCGCAATACCACTCTGAGCTTTCAAGGACAGAGCTTCTCCATCTACCATGACTACTCCCCCACTGTTTCCAGGCAGCGCGCAGCTTTCGGACAGGCCAAACGAGTACTTCGGGACCATCCAAGTGTGAAGTATGGACTGCGATTCCCGGCCCGTTTATGGATATCTCATGAGGGTAAAGACTACACATTTGAATCTCCGGATGAGGTTATGGCTCACATTCAATGTCACATCAAGAGAGCATGTCTTGAACATGCTCACAGTTCAGCAACTGTTGCTTGCGAACTGTGGATAGTAAGTAACCCACCTGTGGTACAATTATGTTTAGATATAACAGGCTAGTCTTGTATAGTTGGCAAAACTATTCAGGCTTATTTGATGTGATCTAATATTTTGATCATCTAGTGTGCGTGCCTTACAAACATTCATTCATTTTAATTTAATTGTATTGAGGTTTTACTTAACTCCTGTGTTTCTAGGCTGTCTCGCTCACCTATTTAGTTTGATTACACATTGTCTCAGTGACTCAAAATATTTTTGGTTATTTGTTTACTGCATCCGTTTGCATTGACCCAGTAAACAGTAAATGTCTCCCGAGGCTACACAGTTTTTGGGGTCTCACTTTAATTTTAAAAGTTTTGAGCGTCATTTATGCCCAGCAAACTTTCAACGTTGCACACGTAGTTTTTTGGTATTGGTTGTAAAAGCTGTCTCAGCGTCAACTAGACTACTATTATAATTACTATTATTTTTGATTGTCTTACTACGATTTCCTTACTTCAAATTTGATTTTTGGCTGAGAGCCTTTATACATTTTATTTATTTACCTCACAATGCCTGTGATAAGACTGGGCATACAATTATATACATCTACAAGTGGTGCTTTTGTCATTCCGTTTGCACAGGGGATTCGTATTTTTTTTATTTGAAAAAAATACATACAAATCTTTCTTTTTGCTGCTTGATCCACTAACAAAACGCGACTTTAAAGAGCGGGACTGTGGGTTTAGGTTTAAGACCGCACTCTCACAGACATACTGTGTGAAGAGAACATGTTCTATTTAGGCTTGTACCTCGTTTGGGGAGGTATTGTCTGGGAGGGGGTGGGGGGGCATGTTGAATTGTTCTGTTCTAATGTTGTCATTCTGTCTTTTTATTTTTCTTTCCTGTTTTTTTTCCTGTACTTTTTCCAAACATTTACTACCGTACATTATCACTCTGAGACAAGTTATTCTGGGGGTTTTGGGCGCTCATTGCTTTTCCATTCTATGCTCTAATGACAGGGTTGAATAACGGGAATGCCAAGAGGGGCCGAAATAATGCGATCAAGTACATTTCGTGGAACACCAAAGGGGTTAACAACCCGGTGAAGCGTAAGAGGGTGTTGACACACTTAAAGGGTTTGAATGCAAATATTGCATTTCTACAAGAGACTCACTTGAGGACTGGTGAGCATTTTAGGATGCGTTAGGACTGGGTTGGTCAAGTGTTCCACTCAAACTTTCATAGTAAATCAAGAGGTTCTGCTATTCTGGTTGATAAAGCTACTCCCTTTGTAGCTTCTGAGGTTATTGCTGATCCTAAGGGACGATACGTCATAGTAACCAGTGAACTGTTTTCTACCCCTCTTGTTTTGGCTAGTGTTTATGCTCCCAATTGGGATGACACAAGTTTAATTTCTTCCTTTCTGTCTGCTATTCCCAATTTAGATTCCCATTTGTTGATTTTAGAGGGGGATTTCAACTGTAAAATGTCCCCAGTTGTTGACAAGTACTCACAAACAAATACAAAAACATATACCCATCTAAATGTGCCCTACTTATTCAATCCTTTCTTCAGAAATATGCTATGTTTGAGGCCTGGCGTTTCCTACATCCTACAGATAGACAGTATTCCTTTTATTCTCATGTTCATCAAACATACTCCCGGATTGATTACTTATTTTTGGACAAAAAACTTCTGCCTAACCTTCGGCAGTGTACTTACGAGAGTATTGTTATCTCTGACCATTCACCATTAGTGCTTGAACTAGAGTTTCCCCAGCAACCTCCTATGTGTTGTCAATGGCGTCTCAACCCCATTTTACTCTCAGATAAGGAGATTGTCAATTTCATTTCTTCTGAAATCACCTTATTCCTAGAAACTAATTCAACACCAGGTATGTCCTGCTCTACCATATGGGAGTCTCTCAAAGCATACATACGTGGCCAAATGACTTCTTATACAGCCAACCAAAACAGAGTTTGCTCCCAGCGACTTCGGGACCTGAGCGAGTCCATAGCCACATTGGATGAGAAATATACTACGGATCCTTCCTCTGATCTGCATAAAGAGCGCCAACTACTCCAATCTGAATTTGATGAGCTTTCTACCAGGCAAGCTGAACAGTTACTCTTGCGAGCTCGATACAAAGTCTATGAACAAGGCGACAAGGCCAGTAAACTCCTTGCGCATCAGATCCGTAAATCTGAGGCCTCACGTTTAATCCCACAAATAAGGACCCCGTCTTGGGAGTAAAAGTAACAAGGAAATATTCAAATTTGTTTCAGGAAAACTTTGTTGCTCTAGCAGACAACTTGAAACAATCTTTTACGTTTTGGAATTCGCTACCCCTTTCTCTTATCGGAAGGATTAATGTCATTAAAATGAATGTGTTGCCCAAATTTTTATATTTATTTCATTGTTTACCCATTTTTATTCCAAAATCTTTTTTTATTTCACTGGATCAAACATTCATGCATTTTATTTGGGATGGCAAGGTACCATCCAGGAACATTTCCTCCATCTTTGAATGATGGGGCTTTTGGCATTTGGCACTCACTAGGCCTCTCCTCGCTAGCCCAATTATTATTTGATGATACATTTGCCTCTTTTTCTCAGCTGCAGGAAAAATTCAATCTCCCCCAATCCCACTTTTTCCGCTATCTCCAGACTAGAAACTTTGTCAGAGCTAATACACCTGGATTTCCCAATAGGCCTGTGAATACAGCTATAGAGAGCATCTTGGAGTTGAACAAGCTTCCTAGGGGCGCAATTTCAGATGTATATGCAATCATTCATGACTTACAGAACCCTTCTTTGGTGCCTTTAAAGACTCGATGGGAAAAGGATTTGGGGGAGGAACTTGGGGAAGACGCCTGGGAATCTGTGCTGCACAGGGTGCACTCGTCCTCTTTTAGCACTAGACACAGCCTCATTCAATTCAAGGTGGTTCACCGTATCCACTGGTCGGGGGCAAAACTTGGAAGAATATTCTCTGATTTTGATCCTACCTGTGTCAGATGTAAAGTGGAACCAGCCACACTGTTGCATATGTTTTGGGGCTGTCATAAACTGTCAGGTTTCTGGGAATTAATATTTAAATGTTTCTCTGATACATATGACACTGTTATAGATCCGTCTCCCCTTACAGCCCTTTTTGGAGTACTGCCCATGGGTACCCCCTATCAAGAATCCAGTCGGACACTGTTGCTTATACAACTCTTTTAGCTAGACGGCTAATACTACAGAACTGGAAGATGGCAGCTCCCCCATCTTATACATATTGGGTGAGAGATGTGTTGTGCTCTCTGAAACTAGAAAAAAAATGTATTCAATTCACGTGGGAACCCCAAACTGTTTAATGAGGCTTGGGCTCCATTCCGGTCTTACTTTAAACAGTCCATCCTCTGATGGCATTCCAATTAAAACTAAAATAAGTCTGTATTTGACCCCCTGTGACTTGAGGGTTGGAGGAGCTTCTCTCTGTGTTTTTGCTGGGGGGGGGCATTAAGGTCCATGTGCTTATTGATTGTGATCCGCGGATGCCTTGTTCATCTTGCCCGGGCAGAGACTGAAGTGTGAGCTTGTTTTTCCCAGTTATTTTTACATTTTGTTCATGCCTACATGAATAATCATTCTATTTTATTTTATTTTAAAGCATTGTAAACTTTATTTTTGGTCCAGTGGATGGTCGGTCTGTGGCCATGACTCTCTGTGAGTGGTTGCATTTCTCCACCCTTATCCCTTGACTGTTTACAGGAACAATGGTGAGGTGTTTGCTCTGTCCCTGTACTATAGATTGCCCTTTAACCTCTGTAGCCTTCTGCATGGTGTGTTTAACTTGTCTAAAGTATGGTATCTTTAAAGCTATTTATTTTATTTTTATTTTTATTTGTAGTTGAGTATATTATTTATATTGCTTTGTCTTGTCTGTGTGTGTGTGTAAAACTTAATAAACAGAGTTTAAAAAAATATATATATATATTTAAAAAGTCTCCGGCCACTAGGAGCGCCACCTCTGGGTGAGTGGTTTCCTATTTGCTTATTTCCTTATACAGCTGACTGTGTGCGGTCTTAGTGCCAGCATCTGTCTGTGGTGGTAAATAAACAGACACGAAAAGTATAGCTGAAAACTCTCTAGGCAAGTAGTGTGGCCTGCAATTTATCACAATATACTCTGCTTCAGGCGAGCAAAATCTAGAGACTTCCTTAGATTTCGTGCACCAGCTGTTGTTTACAAATATGCACAGATCCCCCCCCCCCTCGTCTTACCGGTGTGCTGTTCTATCTTTCTGGTGCAGTGTATATCCCGCTAGCTGAATATCCATGTCGTCGTTCAGCCACGATTCCGTGAAACATAGGATATGACAGTTTTTGATGTCCCGTTGGTAGGATATTCGTGATTGTACCTCGTCTAATTTATTGTCCAATGATTGTACGTTGGTGAGTATTATTGACTGTAACGGCAGCTTTCCCAGTTGCCTTCGCCGGGTCCTGACCAGGCATCCGGCTCTTTGTCCTCTGTACCTGCGTCATTTTCTCTTGCAAATAACGGGGATGTCGGTCCTGTGGGGTGTTTGGAGAATGTCTTGTGCGTCGTCTTTGTTGTAGAAAAAACTTTGTCTAATCTGAGGTGAGTGATCGCTGTCCTGATATCCAGAAGATATTTTTTGCCGTAAGATATGGTAGCAGAAACATGATGTACAAAATCATTTACAAATAATGTGAAAAAAAAACACATAATATCAAAATTGGTTGGGCGCCCATAAAACTGCTACCATTTCTTCTGTCGCCATCTTCTTCTCCTTTCCATCAGCCTCCGGAGAGAAAGAATTGCAGTGAAGTTAGCCCCTTGATTCCCAGCAGTTCACAGTTAGACATTAATATTTCAACACCAGGGCTGCATTAGGTGTATATTTGCAGTGCATTCTGGGAAACAAACCCTTTGAGAGCTTCAGCTCTTAATCATTTTCATCAGCAGACTAGAAACAACAAGAAGTACAAGTCAGATTAAATGGTTAGATTTAATAATGTTCAATAATAAGGCTACGTCAAACATATATTTCTGAAACACTGTTTCAGAGTGGATGTGGTTTTCATTCTCAATTCTGACCTCGCTGAAAGTATCCGTTGAAGGCTCGGGGAGAGTAAGATCAGAAAGGCTCCCACAGTCAGTCATCTGGAGCTTAGGTCTGAGGCTGATCTCCCTGATGTCACAGAGGATTTCTCTGAATTTCACCATGGGGGTACAGTGGTGCAGCACCACCCTGCTCACCATACCAGACACATCCAAGAGCTGCTGGCTCCAAATCAAATCAAATGTTATTGGTCACATACAAGTGTTTAGCAGATGTTATTGTGAGTGTAGCGAAATGCTTGGGGGCTGTTGTGAAGGGAACTCCTCCTCATAGTGGCTAAAGCGCAGGTCTCTCAGCTGGAGCCCCAGCAGGCTATGGTCTTAGTTGGGCTCAGTCAGCTTCCTCAGTTTTCGCCACAGGGCTTTGGCTTTGGAGGCTTTGGCCATCGCCTCCTGGACCAGGTTCAAGAGCTGCTGTGTCAGCACCACACATTATTTTATGTCCTGGCCTGTCTCTGGAGAGAAGTCATCCAGGGGGTAGACCCCGTACACAAACCTGCCTAGGGTGTAGAGCAGAAGCATTTTTAGAGCAGTGGTCAAAGCGACATTCCGACGCAGCCTGCCTCTCGGCCTCCTCCAGAGCTTTTGACGTTGTCGGCATGGCTTGGGCTGTCCACTGTTGGTCTCATCGCCGGGGATGGGATTCAACTAGGTCAGGTTGGAGCTGACCAATGGTGCCGTTACAGTGGTGAGGATGAGGTTGTTGTAGCCTAGGGTTAATATGAAAGTTTGGCCCAGGATGGAGACCTTGACACTCATCATGTCACCGAAGTGAAGGTTTGGCATTGCCTGCAGCTCACAGAGTGACTTCAGACCCGTGGTGCTGGAACCCCTCCCTAGGCAATCATCAAGTCATCAGGGTGGTGGCACACCAGCTTCCTGAGGCAGTCGAGAGCTGCCCTCTGACTTGCAGGACAAAGCAGAATTACCTGAAGCTGGGTCATCCCCTCTCGACCCTCTGTGTCTCCCAGCCATGACACAGCCTGCAGCCAATCCCCCATTGCTCTCAGTGTCAACCTGAAACACACCATCACCATCTCAACACAAGAATGAGACCACATGAACAATAAAATGGAACAAAAGAAGCACTAACTTAAAAAGAACCTTAACTTCAAACACACAAGTTCAGCTGGGCCTTTAACCAGCAGGGACTAGAACTTACGGGTTAGGCAGGCGGAAGGGCATTGGGCTCAATGTCCTCAGCATGGTCAACCCACAGGCCTGAGGGGAGCTGGCAGAGAGGGAGGGGGACCTGAAGGGAGAAAGAGAGGGACATGAAGCTGGGCCATCTTTGGGATTGCAGGTCATCTCGCTATGTTCCCCATGGTCGCAGGGGGCTTTCCTCCTGAAGAAATATGTAAATCTCAGTGTCAACTCTATATCCAACATATAGTCTGCCTTGCCCTGACAATGAAATCAATTGACAATTCAAGTGTATATTCCCTGACATTTGAGAAGGAGTGAGAAGGAGTGTTTTGATGAGAGTAGAATATATTTTAATTGTTCATGTGTGAGATGGGCCTGATGTAGGCTTTTATATGCAGTGATGTGACATAATGGCCTACTCTACTGTAATGTCTTTTGTCCAAACTGTCTTTGTGACGGGACAGTTGATGCATCATTAAATACAACTCTTACATAAAGATGGATCACATTCGGAAATTCAAAACCTCACTTTGCTTTAAAGAAAATGAATTAAATGACAGATCATAGACTTGTTTTAATGCGCCATAGTGGATCTAACGACATTATATGAGGGGCTACGGTCATTAAGGAAATGCAATTGTAGAGGAATCACTGTTTACCATTTAAGAGGATCAATTTAGTTGTTAAAGGAGTAGGCTATAAAAACAATTGACTTACCTTACTGATATCTGAAATAATTGTCACCATGATCGAATCCAAATGAAAGCAATTTACTGTATTGGAGATCATTCATGACCGGAGAAAACTTTCGCTGGATTGTGTTACCTTAAGTGTACATTAATTAACATATAACTAAATAGTAATAATGTATTTATAACATAGTAGTTACCTGTAATTAGTATGTAAATACTACAGAAATACACTGTAATAAGGGGTTAGCGGTATAGGTTATTACACAGAACAAGGTTTTGTCATTACAAATCAGTTCGTCGGAGGTTATTCCACATGTGTAATTACTCATGATTGATGTATATGTAATTACAAGCTGTGTAGTTTCAAATGTATCTTGTTCTGTAATTACACTGTTGCAGTCTCCTGTGTAGCACCATGTTAAAACTTCTTAGGGATCAAATCCCATTAACGGGATCGATTTGACAACAGAGAGCCAAATTCAAATTAAATTATTAGAAATATTTAACTTTCATACAATCACAAGTTCAATACCCCAAATTAAAGCGTTACTTCTTGTTAATCCAGCCACCGTGTCAGATTTCAAAAAGGCTTTACGGCGAAAGTAAACCTTGCTATTATCTGAGGACAGCACCCCATCAAACAAACACAGACAATCATATTTCATCCCGCCAGGCGCGACACAAAACTCAGAAATAACTATATAATTCATGCCTTACCTTTGAAGAGCTTCTTCTGTTGGCACTCCAATATGCCCCATAAACATCACAAATGGTCCTTTTGTTCGATAAATCCTGTCGTTAGATCTCCAAAATGTCAATTTATTTGGCACGTTTGATCCAGCCACAACAGTACACTAGACTCGACCCTCGTTCTGAACAGCCATACTTCTTCATTACACAAAGGAAAAACATCAACCAATTTCTAAAGACTGTTGACATCCAGTGGAAGAGATAGGAACTGCAAGCAAGTGCCTTAGAAATCTAGATCCACATAGAAAACCCATTGAAAACACTGTCACCTCAAAATAAAATCCTGGATGATTTGTCCTCGGGTTTTCGCCTGCCAAATAAGTTCTGTTATACTCACAGACATTATTCAAACAGTTTGTTTTAGAAACTTCAGAGTGTTTTCAATCCAGATCTACGAATAATATGCATATCCTAGCTTCACGGCCTGAGTAGCAGGCAGTTTACTTTGGGCACTCTTTTCATCCGGACGTGAAAATACCGTCCCCTACCCTAGAGAGGTTTAACAATGCATCCTATCATGTAACTTTGTTACATGTAACTAAATAAGTCACTACCACCAAAATAAGCTAGGCTAGGACTCCGTCAGCTGTTGTAACTGTAATGAATTTCCTCCTCTTCTTCCGAAGAGGAGAGGTGAAACGGATCAGAGGACCAATATGCGGCGTGGTAAGTGTCCATGGTTCTTTTTAATGCGTTAAGGTACACATGAACAACTGACTACAAAAAACAAGAAATGTGCAAACTCAAAACAGTCCTATCTGGTGCAAACACAGAGACAGGAACAATCACCCACAAACACACAGTGAAACCCAGGCTACCTAAGTATGATTCTCAATCAGAGACAACTAATGACACCTGCCTCTGATTGAGAACCATACTAGGCCGAAACATAGAAATTCCCAAAACCTAGAAAAACAAACATAGACTGCCCACCCAACTCACACCCTGACCATACTAAATAAATACAAAACAAAGGAAATAAAGGTCAGAACGTGACAGTAACAATGCACACCCTATCATTAACTACAGCTTCAGTTACCTTATTTTAACATTATTTGGCTTAAAGGATGATGTACTGAATTAAATGTAAGAGCAATGCATTTATAATGGATATGTATGTCACTGTAATGTACCTACCCAGGAGCAAGCAACTCAATGTAAAGTGAAACACATAATGGTATAACCTTTGTAAATACTATGTACCTGCCTTTGAAAGGGGATTTAAGGGTTTCTTTCTATGGCTTCAAAGGTGTAATGTAAGAAAATTGTTGTTCAAAATAAGACTATGTTAATGTAAGTACTCATGAGCAAGCAGCTTCAAGTAAGTGATGAACAGTAGGGTAAACCTTTTTATTAGAAAATACACTTCAATGTAGAATAACTGTTGATAAAGCACCTATAAGTGTAATTACAATGTACTTTCAATACAATTACATATTTCACAGGATAGATCAAAATGTCAGTTATTACAATGTTGTTATAAAGAAAAAATTAAAATTAATGGTGAATAATGAATAATGAATAATGTAAATCATGCAAATATAACTTGTCTGTGTAGCAGTATATAAGAGAACTGAAGGGACTGCCCTGGGGGAGCTTCTGATCGACCTGTACTGAGTGTGCAGAGTTTGTTGTAACCTCTCCAGTTAATTGATAATAATAAAGAGTGATTCATTTAATATTGACTTCAGGTGTCCCTGGTGTTGAATTTCCACCACATTACGAAAATCTTGAGTTGAGTCTGGGGCCTATCATAGGTTTAATTTCTGAAAATAATATTTGGATTTCTATTGTCATATACTATTGATCTGATTTGTTCATTTCTATGTTGCAATATTGCAGATTTGCACAGGGGATACACTTGAGGCAAGTTGATATTATAGAGGATGATATTGCACGGAGATCAAGGACCCTGACAAGAATGACAAAAAGCCTGAAATTGTTATAATTGCTGATCAACGCAGAATTATGAGGAATATTGACTCTGAATTAGCCACCAGATTTGTTTACCTATATTCACTCTGAGGAAATGTTTGCTAATCTACAAACTGTATGTAAAATGGTATTTTTAATAATCAGGCTTTTGGGATATTTCATGCATTATTATCTGGACATTTTAAAGGGTCTCTCCAAGATTTTCAACATTTAGCTTGTTTTGCCACCCATCCAACCAGTGTTTCCCACAGGTATTTTAGGTTACTTGTCATGGTGGCAGGCCAGGAACTGGGCTGTGACTGGGGAGGCTTGCACCACATCTTGTGAGCCTACACTATTCAGGCAAATTAAGTAAAAGCTGTTACAAATGTGTTTTGAGTAGCCTTTGTAGAGCTACAACTAACAACTATTTTGATAATCAATCTGTCAGTTATTACTTTGATTACTCAATGTGTTTTGCTGACTGAATGTAGGCTGAATGTTTTATCTAATATTGAAATGTTTACAGTGAATTACAGTGCATATAGCAACAACAGACAAACTCAAACTCAGTTATTTTGTGAACACTTTTATTAAAGTGGAATTCCACAAGAGACAGGAGCAGTGTCAGCTGAAGAAAATTGAGATTTGATTTTGATTTCAGTGCCCCTCCTATAGAAGTTGATGGTCATGCTTCCTTGGGACACTCAAGTCTTCTCATATCACTAACATTTGTCTTACCTGTCATTATTGAAGGTCTGCAACAAAGCAGAATCCAAGTTCTCGTATAAGAGGAAGGTATAGCATTATCCACTTTGATGTAGTAACATTCATTATCTAGACTTGGGAACTGAGAGATAATTCATTGATATATTTCACTCATGGTAATCAGTTGCCTTTTTAGTACTCCCCAGTAGATATACTGACATGGATTTTAAAAAACAGGGGGCGTGCCCATTTCATATATGGAATTATTTGATAAATACATCTCTGTGCTCTTGGACAAATCATCAGCGTTGTTTCCTAGGATAGTGTTTTGGGGCTTTCAACATTATACAACTTCACCCATCAGACCTTAAGTGACATTATGCTAGTTCCCATGGATTTACTGATCCTCCGCCATTCCAAGGCATAACGAACCATTGGCCAACTCCCTGTCACAAAATAACGATATGCACTTATTCCTATCTTTCAGTACAATCGTGGAAGGATGGGGCCAACGTGGAGAAGACAGGGTTGGGTGTTTGGAATGATGGAGATCAAACACAACAGATGGCACTCAGTCCTTAAAATGGTGGAAAACCGTTCACAGGAAACCTTAATCCCTATCATTAGACGACATGTGCGAAGAGGTTCCACCATTCTGGGTGAGTGCTGGAGAGCGAATGTCAGGTCTCTGAATAGGCAGGGTTGCAATCTCCAGACAGTCAACCACACAAACAACTTTGTGGATCCTCGACCAGGATGTCACACACAAGACATTGAAAGAGCGTGCCAGACAATAAAGCGGCAGGTCTGGAGGCTAAGGGGCAATCGGACCCCAAAAAGTTGAAAGAAGATTCTTAATTTTATTGAGTGGAAGAGCTGGTTGGGTAAAGAAAATCAGAAAGGAGTACTCTCTGAACTCTACAAAGACATCAGATTAGTATATCAGCTGTAAAATATTCACTCTTAGCTTTCCCAGAGGAAATGGAGCCGGGATTACCCGGCAACAGAATCTCAACTTAATTTATATCAACCAATACAATGTCTTTGGAACTACGATCCTACAGCAAATGATTGTGTTTCATTATTTTGACAGGGTTATAAGCATGTTTTGTTGCTATCAGTGTTTTTTGGGTCACTCCACGTACACTTTTTTGATATCACATGAAACAGGGAAACTCTGGATTCCGTTTCCTCAAACATTGAAGTCAGAAGTTTACATGCACTTAGGTTGGAGTCATTAAAACTTGTTTTTCAACCACTCCACAAATAGTACGCAAGTATAAACACCATGGAACCACACAGCCGTCATATCGCTCAGGAAGGAGACGCGTTCTGTCTCCTAGAGATTAATGTACTTTGGTGCAAAAAGTGCAAATCAATTCCAGAACAACAGCAACGGACATTGTGAAGATGCTGGAGGAAACTGGTACAAAAGTATCTATATCCACAGTAAAACGAGTCCTATATCGACATAACCTGAAAGGCCGCTCAGCAAGGAAGAATCCACTGCTCCAAAACCGCCATAAAAAAGCCACACTACGGTTTGCAACTGCACACGGGGACAAAGATCATACTTCTTGGAGAAATATCCTCTGGTCTGATGAAACAAAAATAGAACTGATTGGCCATAATGACCATTGTTATGTTTGGAGGAAAAAGGGGGAGGCTTGCAAGCCGAAGAACAGCATCCCAACCGTGAAGCACAGGGGTGGCAGCATGATGTTGTGGGGGTGCTTTGCTGCTGGAGGGACTGGTGCACTTCACAAAATAGATGGCATAATGAGGCAGGAAAATTATGTGGATATATTGAAGCGCCATCTCAAGACATCAGTCAGGAAGTTAACCTCTTGAACCTCTGGGGGCAGTATTTCATTTTTGGATGAAAAACGTTCCCGTTTTAAACAAGATATTTTGTCACGAAAAGATCCTCGACTATGCATATAATTGGATAGAAAACACTCGGACGTTTCCAAAACTGCAAAGATATTGTCTGTGAGTGCCACAGAACTAATGCTACAGGTGAAACCAAGATGAAATTTCATATAGGAAGTGAGCCAGATTTTGAATGCGCTGTGTTCCAATGTCTCCTTATATGGCTGTGAATGCGCCAGGAATGAGCCTGCCCTTTCTGTCGTTTCTCCAAGGTGTCTGCAGCATTGTGATGTATTTGTAGGCATATCATTGGAAGATTGACCATAAGAGACTACATTTACCAGGTGTCCGCCCGGTGTCCTGTGTCGAAATTATTGCGTAATCTCTAGGTCCATGCGCGTTCCATTTCTTCAGAAGAGAAAGTCAACTGCCACGAAGGATTTATCATCGATAGATATGTGAAAAACACCTTGAGGCTTGATTCTAAACATCGTTTGCCATGTTTCTGTCGATATTATGGAGTTAATTTGGAAAAAAGTTCGCGTTTAAATGACTTTATTTATTTATTTATTTTTCTTACCCAAACGTGATGAAGAAAACGGAGTGATTTGTCAACACAAATAATATTTTTGTAAAAACGGAACATTTGCTATCTAACTGAGAGTCTCCTCATTGAAAACATCTGAAGTTCTTCAAAGGTAAATGATTTTATTTGAATGCTTTTCTGGTTTTTGTGAAAATGTTGCATGCTGAATGCCAGGCATAATCCTATGCTAGGCTATCAATACTGTTACACAAATGCTTGTTTAGCTATGGTTCAAAAGCATATTTTGAAAATCTGAGATGGCAGTGTTGTTAACAAAAGGCTAAGCTTGAGAGCAAATGTAACGGCTCTCTTCTATCTCCTCCTCTGACGAAGAGGTAGAACAAGGATCGGCCCAAAATGCAGCGTGATGATGATTCATGATATATTTTAATAAAGAAAAAACTATACATGCAGAAACTACAAAAGTAATGAAATGAAATAATGAAAACCGAAACAGCCCTATCTGGTGCAAACACAAAATACTAAGACCAAGGCGTGACAGAACTCCCCCTAAGGTGCGGACTCCCGGACGCACATCAAAACCATAGGGAGGGTCCGGGTGGGTGTCTGTCCATGGTGACGGCCCCGGCTCGGGACGTGGACCCCACTCCATTAATGTCTTAGTTCCTCCCCCTCGTGTCCTAGGATAGTCCACTGTCGCCGCCGACCATGGCCTAGTAGTCCTCACCCAAAACCCCACTGGACTGAGGGGCAGCTCGGGACTGAGGGGCAGCTCGGGACTGAGGGGCAGCTCGGGACTGAGGCAGCTCGGGACTGAGGGGAAGCTCGGGACTGAGGGGAAGCTCGGGACTGAGGGGAAGCTCAGCACTGAGGGGAAGCTCAACACTGAGGGGAAGCTCAACACTGAGGGGAAGCCCAGCACTGAGGGGAAGCCCAGCACCGAGAGGAAGCTCAGCACCGAGAGGAAGCTCAGCACTGAGAGGAAGCTCAGGCAGGTAGTTGGCTCCGGCAGATCCTGGCTGGCTGGCGGATCTGGAAGAGTCTGGTTGACTGGCAGATCTGGAAGAGTCTGGTTGACTGGCAGATCTGGAAGAGTCTGGCTGACTGGCAGATCTGGAAGAGTCTGGCTGACTGGCAGATCTGGCTGCTCTGGCTGCTCCATGTAGACTGGCAGCTCTGGCTGCTCCATGTAGACTGACATCTCTGGCTGCTCTATGCAGACTGGCAGCTCTGGCTGCTCTATGCAGACTGGCAGCTCTATGCAGACTGACAGCTCTGGCTGCTCTATGCAGACTGACAGCTCCCTGCAGACTGGCATCTCTGGCTGCTCTATGCAGACTGGCAGCTCTATGCAGACTGGCAGCTCTGGCTGCTCCATGCAACCTGGCAGCTCTGGCTGCTCCATGCAGACTGGCAGCTCTGGCTGCTCCATGCAGACTGGCAGCTCTGGCTGCTGCATGCAGTCTGACAGCTCAGGCTGCTCCATGCAGACTGGCAGCTCAGGCTGCTCCATGCAGGCTGGCAGCTCTGGCTGCGCTGAACAGGCAGGAGACTCCAGCAGCGCTGTAGAGGAGGAAGGCTCTGGCAGCGCTGAACAGGCGGGAGGCTCCGGCAGCGCTGTAGAGGAGAAAGGCTCCGACAGCGCTGAACAGGCGGGAGGCTCCGGCAGCGCAGGAGAGGAGGAAGGATCTGGCTGCGCTGAACAGGCGGGATGCTCCGGCAGCGCAGGAGAGGAGGAAGGCTCTGGCTGCGCTGAACAGGCGGGAGACTCCGGCAGCGCTGGAGAGGAGGAAGGCTCTGATAGCGCTAGACAGGCGGGAGACTCCGACAGAGCTGGAGAGGCGAGGCACACTGTAGGCCTGATGCGTGGTGCTGGAACTGGTGGTACTGGACCGAGGACATGCACAGGAAGCCTGGTGCGGGGAGCTGCCACCGGAGGACTGGTGTGTGAAGGTGGCACAGGATGGACCTGACCGTGAAGGTGTACTGGAGAGCCTGAGAGCAGGGCTGGCACAGGACGTGCAAGGCTAGGTAGGTACACAGGAGGCCTAGTGCGTGAGGCTGGCACAATTTTCACCAGCCGACTAACACGCACCTCAGGACGAGTATGGAGCACTGACCCAGGTGCCATCAAATCCCCGACTCGCTCCGTCGGACGAATATCGTACCTAAAGCACCAAACGAGCAACTCCCTCATTACTCTCTCCTCCACTTTCCCTATTAACTCCTTCACAGTCTCTGCTTCGCTCACCTCTAACACCGGCTCTGGTTCTGGTCTCCTCCTTGGCTTCTCACGATAAACAGGGAGAGTTGGCTCAGGTCTGACTCCAGACTCTGCCACTCTCTCCCTGAGCCCCCCCCAATAAATTTCTGGGGCTTCCTTCCGCGCCGCCGTGCTTGCTTCGCCAACTCCATTCTCCGATAACCTGCTTCGCACTGCTCCAGCGAATCCCAGGCGGGCTCCGGCACTTTCTCTGGGTCGACAGCCCACCTGTCTATTTCCTCCCAAGTAGTGTAGTCCCGATATTGTTGCTCCTGCTGCCGCTGTTGCTTCTCCTCATACCAGCGCCTCTCAGCTCTCGCCGCTTCCAGTTCTTCTTTGGGGCGGCGATATTCTCCAGGCTGCACCTTGGGGCGGCTACACTCCCCTGGTTTAGCCCAGGCTCCTCTCCCGTCGAGGATTTCCTCCCAAGTCCAGAAATTCTTGTCGCGCTGCTCCTGCTGCTGCTGTTGCCTGTTACCACGCCGCTTGGTCCCGTTGCGGTGGGTGATTCTGTAACGGCTCTCTTCTATCTCCTCCTCTGACGAAGAGGTAGAACAAGGATCGGACCAAAATGCAGCGTGATGATGATTCATGATATATTTTAATAAAGAAAAAACTATACATGCAGAAACTACAAAAGTAATGAAATGAAATAATGAAAACCGAAACAGCCCTATCTGGTGCAAACACAAAATACTAAGACCAAGGCGTGACAGCAAATAGATTTATTTCATTTCATTTGCGATTTTCATGAATAGTGAACGTTGCGTTATGCTAATGAGCTTGCGGATAGATTTACACAATCCTGGATACAGGTTTTTTTCGTAGCTAAACGTGACGCAGAAAACGGAGCGATTTGTCCTAAACAAATAATCATTCAGGAAAAACTGAACATTTGCTAAGCTACACATTTGCTAAAACATCCGAAGTTCTTCAAAGGTAAATTATTTTATTTGAATGCTTTTCTGGTTTTTGTGAAAATGTTGCCTGCTGAATGCTAACGCTAAATGCTACGCTAAATGCTACACTAGCTATCGATACTGTTACACAAATGCTTGTTTTGCTATGGTTGAGAAGCATATTTTGAAAATCTGAGCTGACAGTGTTGTTAACAAAAGGCTAAGCTTGAGAGCTAGCATATTGATTTCATTTCATTTGCGATTTTCATGAATAGTTAACGTTGCGTTATGGTAATGGGCTTGAGGCTGTAGTCACGATCCTGGACCCGGGATGGCTCGACGCAAGAAGTTAATGTTGCGTTATGGTAATGAGCTTGAGGCTATAATTACGCTCCCGGATACAGGTTTTTTTCTTACCCAAACGTGATGAACCAAAACGGAGCGATTTCTCCTACACTAATAATATTTTTGGGAAAACTGAACATTTGCTATCTAACTGAGAGTCTCCTCATTGAAAACATCCGAAGTTCTTCAAAGGTAAATGATTTTATTTGAATGCTTTTCTTGTTTTTGTGAAAATGTTGCCTGCTGAATGCTATGCTTAATGCTATGCTAGCTATCAATACTCTTACACAAATGCTTGTGTAGTTATGGTTGAAAAGCATTTTTTTAAATCTGAGATGACAGTGTTGCTAACAAAAGGCTAAGCTTGTGAGCCAATATATTTATTTCATTTCATTTGTGATTTTCATGAATAGCTAACGTTGCGTTATGGTAATGAGCTTGAGGCTATAATTACGCTCCCGGATACGGGATTGCTCGTCACAACAGGTTAAAGCTTGGTCGCAAATGGGTCTTCCAAATGGACAATGACCCCAAGCATACTTCCAAAGTTGTGGCAAAATGGCTTAAGGACAACAAAGTCAATGTATTGGAGTGGCCATCAAAAAGCCCTGACCTCAATCCCATAGAAAATATGTGGGCAGAACTGAAAAAGCGTGTGCAAGCAAGGAGACCTTACAAGCCTGACTCAGTTACACCGGCTCTGTCAGGAGGAACGGGCCAAAATTCACCCAACTTATTGTGGGAAGCTTGTGGAAGGTTACCCGAAACGTTTGACCCAAGTTTAACAATTTAAAGGCAATGCTACCAAATACTAATTGAGTGTATGTAAACTTCTTACCCACTGGGAATGTGAATAAATAAATAAATTCTGAAATAAATAATTCTCTCTATTATTATTCTGACATTTCACATTCTTAAAATAAAGTGGTGATCCTATCTGACCTAAAACAGGGGATTTTTACTAAGATTAAATGTCAGGAATTATGAAAACGTCCGACTTCCAACTTCAACTGTATCACTGTCCGATCAACAGTCTTAGCACCAACCCTCAAGAAAATGTATTACCAAACTTCACCTAATACTATCAAAAACACATTGTAACATAGTAACTACATATTAATTACATGAGTAAGTAAATTGTGTTTCACTTTACATTAAGTTGCTTGTTCCTGTGTAGAAACATTATATTTACAATACTTTTCTTTATAACGACATTGTAATAACTAAACATTTGATATCCCCTGCAAAATGTTTTATGATATTGAAAGTGCATAGTAATTATACTTAAAGGTGCTGTAACTACAGCTATTCTGCACTGAAGTGTATTTTCCCAATGATTGTAATAAAAAGGTTTACCCTACTGTTCATCACTTACTTGAACTGCTTGTTCATGAGTACCTACATTAACATTATATTATTTTGAACAACATTTTTCATTACACCTTTGAAGCCAGAGAAATAAACCCTTAAATCCCCTTTCAAAGGCAGGTACATAGTGTTTACAAAGGTTATACCATTATGTGTTTCACTTTACATTACATTGCTTGCTCCTGGGTAGGTACATTGCAGTTACATGCATATCAATTGTAAATACATTGCTCTTACATTTAATTCAGTACATCCATTAAGACAAATAATATGGAAACAAGATAACTGAAGCTGTAGTTAATGATAGGGTGTAATTGCATGTCCTTCTTCCACTTGTGTAGTAACCTATACTGCTAAACCCTTATTACAGTTTAATTGCATAGTATTTACATAGTAATTACAAGTAACCACTATGTTCTAAATACATGTATTACTATTTGTTACATATTAATTAATGTACACTTAAGGTAAAGTGTTGGAGAGGTAGTTCAGATCTGTGTCTGTTTATCCCATTTTCATAGATTTAGATTCAATAACACCCCTTCATTTTTGCATCCATATTAAATTGGTAATGTTTATGATGTGTCTCTATTATCTCCAGTTCTCTCTCCCTCTCTAGATAATTAGAAATGCCCCATAAAATTGCTACTAGGCTTACTAAACCCAACACAATTACCAATGTTCTGTCTGATATGTTACCCTTCCAAGTAGCTTATCTCTGATTATCTGTGATCTTCAATCCCAGGGATGAATAAGCCCAGATAAATTGAACCTTTTGTTGTCTAGTTGGCCAGATATTGGATTTAAGGCTGCTCTTCATGTTGGATATTGGATTTAAGCCTGCTCTTCATGTTGGATATTGGATTTAAGGCTGCTCTTCATGTTGGATATTGGATTTTAGCCGACTCTTCATGTGCGCCATGTTGTTTTATCCAACCTTAGAAACTATCAGACATCAGTTTTGACCGAATAGGGCCTTGTTTCCCAGAGCCTTCATAGAGTTAAGATAATCGTGAGAACCATTTTACGATGTGCCTTTAGTACAACGGCCAAAACACCACTCAGAGAGAACGTTCCCTAGTGCGTTGTTGTGACATATGTCGATACTGATAGGATTGAAAAAAAGGCAGTCCTGCTCTCGGATCAGCGTTTTCCCTTACAGTTCTTACCTTAACATTAGAATTATACCACAATACTGACTACGGATCAGCTCATACAAGATAATATCACCGATGGCTACAAATATTGAGGCAGCTTATTCTAATACTTACCAAAAAAAGTACAGACAGTAGTGTAGGCCTACAAATAGCTGAATAAAACTCACTTGAATTAACATGAAATTAAAATAATGTATAAAGGTAGCCTATATGTATGTTGACTATAGCCTACTGTATTTATCTTTTAATAGTCATCATTTTGGTTTTCATTTGAAGCATCATTATATCCTTCTCTTGTTTGTAACAATTGCAAAGACATTGGCAACTTTGTATTTATAGTCATATTCGTTCTGAAGTCATTGGCGGTCACAGAAAGACAGATAAACATCTTGATTTTGATTTTAGCGGAGATCGTCTGTGTACAAAGTGACGTGGAAGGGCAAAAATCATCTAACGACGCATTTAGCTTTTCTATGAGTGGTCTGAGGCAGTCGTGAAATAACAAGCCTTTTCAAGTGCAACTTTAGTGACGATGGTTTTGGGAAACAGCTAGGAGATTTAACAACGCTCCTGTGAAGGTTCTAACGATGAACTTAGACTTAAGATGATTTTATGAAACCAGGCCAAGAGCTCTTAGATTTACCTTAATTGTTATGCTGCAGAGCCACCTGTGTGTAAACCTGAGGAGTCCCAGAACCCACATCACCCCAACCAGCTAATTCAGGTAATAGAGTGGGCCTAATTGATTTTGAGGAGTAAATTGGTCTTCTCCTAAAATGTTATCTGTATGCTAATGCAGGGGGCACTTCTCAAGGATATTAAACGACACCTTGTTAAGCAAGTGGACAGGCTAATTTAAACCTGTAGTTTCACTGATCAACCCTAATTATTTCATTTTCTCCTGCAGCCTCCCTCTAATGGATAGATTTTCCCCCCAGGGAAATTGGTTTGTAAAAACGTCTGTGAAAGGAGGTGATGGGAGGCGAGAGAAAAGATCACACAGGAGATATGGGGGGGAAGGTGGTGGAGGTTAGGGAAGGAGAGCAAATAAGGAGAGGAGTGGAGAGAGAGAGACGGTTATACATTATGAAAGAACATGTAGAGTGGAGAGGTTAGGAAAGGAAAAGTGTTTTGGCATTATTATGCCCACAGGAACAGAAGCAGATTTTTTATGAAACATTTATTTTTCTCCCAAGGCTGATTGATGGATGATTTCATTTTAAACCGGAAAATGATCCTCACATGAAATCCAATTACAATAATGATAGCACATTCACAAATCTCTGGTGTACTGTTTAAAAACCATTTCATCATAGTCCAACACAACAGCGAGGTAATTGACAAACACTATTGACACGACCCCAACACAGGTCAATTCAGTGTGGACCCTAGACGAGCCATGCCAAATACAAGATATACACACATTTTCACAGTCTCACTCTAACGAGTCTCCCCAGGAAAAGATAGACAAGGGTGCTTGCATACGGACCAGCGGACGATAATGAGAATTTGAAAATAATTGTGCTCGTTAGTCAGAGATAAAGATGCATTACAAGCCAGGCTGACTGATTGGGCTACTGAGGCTTCTATCTGTGTTTTTTCCCAAGTGCCGCTAAGATACACAATTTAATCAATTATTATTTTCTGAGCCAGAGAAATAGAAAGGAGTGGAATGAAAAGGCAATTACTGTGGGAGAGAATATGATTAGGAGAAAGAATTTAACCTGGCTGTCAAAAGAGGATTTTGGTAGATTAGGTAAACCAGACAGTCAGTCAGGTTTATTTTTCATTAGGTTTCAGAAAGAAAAAAAAACGTAGTTACCCAAAGGTTTTTAATCAACTGATTGTTTACCCTACATGCATATACACAGTGTATAAAACACCTTCCTAATATTGCGTTGCACCCCTTTTGCCCTCAGAACAGCCTCAATTCATCGGCACAGACTCTAAAAGATGTTGAAAGCGTTCCACAGGGATGCTGGCCCATATTGTCCCAATACTTCCCACAATTGCGTCAAGTTGGCTGGATATACTTTGGGTGGTGGACCATTCTTGATACACACGGGAAACTGATGAGCATGAAAAACACAGCAGCGTTGCAGTTCTTAACACACTCAAATAACTGTCACCTACTACCATAGCCGTTTAAAGGCACTTAAATATTTTGTCTTGCCCGATCGATCACCCTCTGAACTGCACACACACACAATCCTTGTCTCAACTGTCTTAAGGCTTAAACATCCTTCTTTAACCTATATCCTCCCCGTCATCTACACTGATTGAAGTGGATTTAACAAGTGACATCGATAAGAGATCATAGCTTTCAAATGGATTCATCTGGTGAGTCTATGTCATGGAAAGAGCAGGTGTTCAAAATGCTTTGTAGACTCTGTGTATACAGTGCATTCGGAAAGTATTCAGACCATTTGACCTTTTCCACATTTTGTTGCATGACAGACTTACATTATTCTAAAATGGATGAAGTAGAAAAAATCCTCATCAATATGCCATATTGACACATTTTTGTGTCATTATGTGTATTAAAAAGTGTATTAAAAATAAAAAACAGAAATACCTACTATGAGACTCGAAATGGAGCTCTTTCCATTAATCATCCTTGAGATGTTTCTATAATTTCTACAATTTGATTGGAGTCCACCTGTGATTCAATTGACTGGACATGATTTTGAAAGACACACAGCTGTCAATATAAGGTCCCACAAGTTGACAGTGCATATCAGAGCAAAACCAAGCCATGAGGTTGAAGGAATGGGTCGAAGGAGCTCCGAGATAGGATTGTGTCGAGGAACAGATCTGGGGAAGGGTGCCAAAACATTTCTGCGGGATTGAAGGTCTCCAAGAACACAGTGGCCTTCATCATTCTTAAATGGAAGAAGTTTGGAACCACCAAGACTCTCTCCGGCCAAACGGAGCAATCGGGGGAGAAGGGCCTTGGGCAGGGAGGTGACCATGAACCGGATGGTCACTCTGAAAGAGCTCCAGAGTTCCTCTGTGCATATGGGAGAACTTTCCAGAAGGACAACCATCTCTGTAGCACTCCACCAATCAGGCCTTTATGGTAGAGTGGCCAGACAGAAGCCATTCCTCAGTAAAAGGCACATGACAGCCCACATGGAGTTTGCCAAAAGGCACCTGAAGGACTCTCAGACCATGAGAAACAAGATTTTCTGGTCTGATGAAACCAAGATTGAACTCTTTGGCCTCAACGCCAAGCATCACGTCTGAAGGAAACCTGATAACATCCCTACGGTGAAGCATGGTGGTGGCAGCATCATGCTGTGAGGATGTTTTTCAGTGGCAGGGAAATATGAACGGAGCAAAGTACAGAGAGCTCTTTGGTTCGAGTCCACCTGTGGTAAATTCAATTGATTGGACATGATTTGGAAAGGCACACACTTAGCTATATAAGGTCCCAAAGTTGACAGGGACATGGAGGCTAGTCAGGATCGAGGGAAAGATGAACGGAGCAAATGTGCAGTGACGCTCCCCATCCAACCTGACAGAGCTTGAGAGGATCTGCAGAGAAGAATGGGAGAAACTCCCCAAATACAGGTGTGCCAAGCTTGTAGCGTCATACCCAAGAAGACTAAAGGCTGTAATCGCTGCCAAAGGTGCTTCAACGAAGTACTGTGAAATGGGTCTGAATACTTATGTTATTTGTGATATTTCAGTTTTAATACAAATACAATGAATTGTTTTTGCTTTGTCATTATAGAGTATTGTGTATAGATTGATAAGGGGGGGGGACAATTTAATCCATTTTAGAATAAGGCTGTAACATAACAAAATGTGGAAAAGGTAAAGTTGTCTGAATACTTTCCAAATGCACTGTATACAGAGGGATACATGTTAAGTGGTAGCAATCACTAGAGAGGGTAAGTCAATAAGAAAGAGTGGGACATTCAAAGCTCTGCATTTGGCAAATACTATCCACTTAGGAAATGTGCATTACATTGTCTTTTTGTCTTCCATTGTCTCCCAGATCATAATTTCTTGTTGAATCAAGAAAAGTCCACCCATTCTAAGGTCAAAACTTTCACCTGAGAAGATCCATATTGATATTCTGTTGCAGTATGTTCACTCCCATACACACTTTGTAATTGGCATCATATAGTGTAGATCCGAGAGATTGGACACATTTCAATCAATTACATGAATTACTTGATATTATACTATTTTTCAGTGTTCAAAAGTTTCTGTGCTGTGTGTGGCAAGATGTTTAGCTCCATAATTTAAATGTGTTCCATGAAGATCACAGTTGATTAAGTTCTCTTTCCTAGTGTGATTTCCCATTATCCGACTGCAGACAGACAGCACGTCTATTAAATCACTTTGTGTCCTTGGGTTATTCAATGATTATATGTAGAAAACTCAGGAGACCGGCCAGCTTCAATATATTTACATACAATACTTGCCATCTGAAACGTATAGCCCCTGGGTAACAGTAGTCCCAGCTCATCTCTTTACTTTGCACCTCCATTGTACTGTACTGTAATTCCCTTCTAAAGTGTAACTACACTCATCACAGCCAATTTACATTGCCTGATTGATGCTGTTGAAATGCCGCCACCTTGTCCTCTCAACTCAATTGAACTGCTGAAGAAAAAGACAGCTTTAGACATTCAATCTTTAAATGGCAACCTACTAGTACATTATTGTTCATCTTTGAGCACTAAAGCCTTGAAAGGATTTGCAGAACATCTGAATACACACAGTCCTGAGGTATTGAATTTCAGGCCCCACATACAGTTGATGAATATACAGTACCTTAGAATACAAACTAGAACCCTTATCATCCAGCCCTCAGAAAGCTGTAGCCTACATGATGCCCAGGGAGCATCTAAAGAGCCCACTTACAGAAACAGCATTATCAGTAGCTTAAGTATGATCCTTATCATCAACCACATAGAATAGAGATAAAGGAGACACTGCAGCTGATATGGAATCCAGGAAGCCAAGGGAGACTTTGGTCCTGACTTATTAAAAACACTTATCTCGTGCAAGGAAGATGAGCTAATCATCACAAATCCATTACATCATCATCATCAGGCCTTCACTTGGTTGATTGGGCCAGGTTGGTGAACAAGACAGATCAGTAGAATGGATTGTTAAGATTAGAGCATAGATACTGTATTATATAATTGTGTTATTTTAATTGGGTGAGAGCCTCCCACACTGTGATAGGATGATTATCCTTACCTAGCTGTTAATGTGATTGGCAAAATGAGACCAATTAGTCAGGGAAAGTTCAGAGGTCAGAAGGGCTGCCAATCAGCCAATGTTTAATTGCTTATTGAAATCTGTGAAGTTCATGGAGGTTTCTGCAGCCTGTTTTAAACAAGCTCCTATTACCACAGGCTGTCTAAAGTTATCCGTTTTATTGTCACAAACTTGCAGCTTACTCTGTTGCAACTGTGTTGATTCAACTGTATACACTGTGTTCTTTAGTTTCATTTAATGTGTAAGCCTACATTCACTGCACATTTTTCTCCTCAAAATGGAACATAGACTTCTGTGTCACCTGTACAGTTTCAATGGGTCCTAGGTCTCACGTAGTTTAGCTTTGAATATCAATTTCTTGACATAATGCAAGTCTTTATTGCACAGTTTCTGGAGACCGTCCATCCATTCATTTGAAATTCAAACCAATATCCATATTCATAAATAGAAATCAAGAAGAAAGAAAAAACTGAATATAAACCCTGTGCACTCCTATATAAACAAAGACATACTTGACCCATTGAAGTTGGTGGATTAAATTCTCTGTAATGGTAATGATGAGCCATGTAATGTAAACCCAACTAACGAGAAACAGTGAGCCTCCCCAGAGAATTCACACCCTTTGACTTTTTCCACATGGTTGTGTTACTATAAGGGCACAAGGCGAGACCCAGATGCAGACAAGGGAGGCAGATGGTTTGAGTCTCTGATATGTATTATAATCCAAGGAGTAGGCAAGAGAATGGTCATGGACAGGAAAAATATCAAAACCAGGTCAGACAGGCAAGGGTCACAACCGGGAGGACCAGCAAAACAGAGAGCAGGACAACGCAGGTGAATGGGAAAACCACGCTGGTTGACTTGACAAACAAGACGAACTGGCAACAGACAAGCAGGGAACACAGGAATAAGTACCCAGGAGGTGGTTGGAGACAATCACAAAGACAGGTGAAACAGATCAGGGCGTGAAAGTTGCAGCCTAAATATTTCAATTTTTAAATGAGACGACAAAGCTGGTTGGAAGTCCACACGTCAGATCATGTTGACTTTGCATTGTTTTAAATATAACTGTCAATCTTCCATAGGAAATATAGATACTACAATGTACTTTTTTTAGATATACAGTACCAGTTAAAACTTTGGACACACCTACTCATTCAAGGGTTTTTCTTTATTTTTACTATTTTCTACATTGTAGAATAATAGTGAAGACATCAAAACTGTGAAATACCACATATGGAGTCATGTAGTACCCAAAAGAACTGTTAAACAAATCTTAATATATTTTATATTTGAGATTCTTCAAAGTAGCCACCCTTTGCCTTGATGACATCATTGCACACTATTAGCATTCTCTCAACCAGCTTCATAAGGAATGCCTGGAATGCATTTCAATTTTAACAGGTGTGCCTTGTTAAAAGTTAATTTGTGGAATTTCTTTCCTTCTTAATGCACTGGAGCCAATCAGTTGTGTTGTGACAAGGTATTGGTGGTATACAGAAGACAGCCCTATTTGGTAAAAAGACCACGTCCATATTATGGCAAGAACAGCTTAAATAATCAAAGACAAATGACAGTCCATCATTACTTTAAAACATGAAGGTCAGTCAATTGGGAACATATTAAGAACTTTGAAAGTTTCTTTAATTGCAGTCGCAAAAACCATCAAGGGCTATGATGAAACTGGCTCTCATGAGGACCACCACAGGAAAGGAAGACTCAAGAGTTACCTCTGCTGCAGAGGATAAGTTCATTAGAGTTACCAGTCTCAGAAATTGCAGCCCAAATAAATGCTTCACAGAGTTCAAGTAACAGACACATTTCAACATCAACTGTTCGTGAATCAGGCCTCCATGGTCAAATTGCTGCAAATGATCCACTTTTAAAGGACACCAATAAGAAATGAGACTTGCTTGGGCCAAGAAACATGAGCAATAAACATTAGACTGGTGTAAATTTGTCCTTTGGTCTGATGAGTACAAATATGCGATTTTTGGTTTCCATTCTGCAGCGATAAGCCATACCATCTGGTTTGCGCTATGTGGGTGTAACAGTATTCGTTGTCTGAAGAAGAGGAAGAGGAATCATCGGGCCAAAGCGCAGCGTGGTAAGTGTTCATGCTTTCTATTGACACTGAACACTATAACAAAAATAACAAAGAGAATAACCGAAACCGAAACAGTCCTGTAAGGTGCAAAACACTAAACAGAAATTAACTACCCACAAAAACCATGTGGGTAAAAGCTACCTAAGTATGGTTCCCAATCAGAGACAACGATAGACAGCTGTCCCTGATTGAGAACCATACCCGGCCAAAACAAAGAAATACAAAAACATAGAAAAAAGAACATAGAATGCCCACCCAAATCACACCCTGACCAAACCAAAATAGAGACATAAAAAGCTCTGAGGTCAGGGAGTGACAGTGGGACTATCATTTGTTTTTCAAAAGGTCAATGACCCAACACACCTCCAGACTGTGTAAGGCCTATTTCTTTATTCTGCCTTTATTTAACTAGGCAAGTCAGCTAAGAACACATTTTTTTTCAATGACGGCCTAGGAACAGTGGGTTAACTGCCTTGTTCAGGGGCAGAGCGACAGATTTGTACCTTGTCAGCTCGGGGATTCAATCTTGCAACCTTTCGGTTATTAGTCCAATGCCCTAACCACTAGGCTACCCTCCACCCCAAGAAGGAGAGTGATGGAGTCCTGCATCAGATGACCTGGCCTCCACAATCACCTGACCTAAACCCAATTGATATGGTTTGGGATGAGTTGGACCGCAGAGTGAAGGAAAAGCAGCCAACAAGGGCTCAGCATATGTGGGAACTTCTTCAAGACTGTTTGAAAAGCATTCCTCATGAAGCTGGCTGAGAGAATGCCAAGAGTGTGCAAAGCTGTCATCAAGGTAAAGGGTGGCTACTTTAAAGAATCTATTTTGATTTCTTTAACACTTTTCTGGTTACTACATGATTCCATATGTGTTATTTCATAGTTTCTATTGCTTCACTATTTTTCCACAATTTGAAAATAGTACAAATAATGAAAAACCCCTGAATGAGTTTGTCCAAACTTTTGACTGATACTGTATATACACTGAGAGATGAAATAGCCAGGGAAAACCAATCAATGTTCTTTTCATTCCAATCCCACTGATAGTGGGCCACTTGATTAACATTGCATTAGGCTGTGGTACGAATCTATTTTCAATGATTGAAACGTGGGGATACATTAGAACTAGAATGTGGAATTGAATGGACACTCAAGGAGATGGGCGCTAAGGATTAATTATTGATGAAAGTCAGACACATCTCTCAGTGTATTTAAATTGGCAATCCTCATCCAAATTCAATGTCATTACCTCTGAGGAATACATTAAAGCTTAATTGTCAAATGAGATGTCTGGAATTTAATGGTTCTATAAGATAATCACTGCATTTTAGGATTTCATCAGATTATTTGTTGTGGTATAAGTACTGTATATTGATTGATTGGTTGTACACGTAAGCATGTTTCATGTATATGTTGAAATGTAATGAGCATAATGTATTCAAAGAGAGAGATAACAAAGTAACCACATAAGGGAAAAACATCAGAGAACCATTACCTTTTCAATAACAAGGACCTTGAAAGCACTTGATTGCTGCTTTAGACTACAACTCATCCATTTATACCTTGCTGCTGCGCTAACATGTTCTTTGCTATCTACATCTTTGTAAATTATATGCATCAAGGTCTTGATTACAGTTGAGGAACAAAACTGGTACAAATTGTCGCAGCAAACAAATCAATGACATGTATTGTCGCAGCAAACAAATCAATCCTGCAGCAACAGGATTTTAATGTTTAGTCTATAATGTTGCTTGATTGGTGGTAAGGCTATTAGCTGGTTATGAGGCTACATGAAAAGTGAAATACTGTTAATATAACTGTGTGTTAGTGTGGGTTTTTGGTGAATTTATGTAAAACACAAAGCTCATCTGCATTTCCTGTGGCACAGAAACATTTTCAGCAATAAAATAGTGATCAATTTAAGATCCTAAATTCGTGGCTAAAAGTTTTGAGATTGACACAAATATGAATTTTCTCAGTCTGATGGCTCAGTTTGTATGATGGCAATTTGCATATACTCCAGAATGTTATGAAGAGTGATCAGATGACTTGCAATTAATTGCAAAGTCCCTCTTTGCCATTTCCACTGCATTTCAGCCCTGCCAAAAAAGGACCAGCGGCATCATGTCAGTGATTCTCTCGTTAACACAGGTGTGAGTGTTGACGAGGACAAGGCTGGAGATCACTCTGTCATGCTGATTGAGTTCGAATAAGAGACTGGAAGCTTCAAAAGGAGGGTGGTGCTTGGAATCACTGTTCTTCCTCTGTCAACCATGGTTACCTGTAAGGAAACATGTGCCGTCATCATTGCTTTGCTCAAAAAGGGCTTCGCGGGCAAGGATATTGCTGCCAGTAAAATTGCACCTAAAATCAACCATTTATCGGATCATCAAGAACTTCAAGGAGAGCGGTTCAATTGTTGTGAAGAAGGCTTCAGGGCGCCCAAGAAAGTCCAGCAAGCGCCAGAACCGTCTCCTAAAGTTGATTCAGCTGCGGGGTCAGGGCACCACCAGTACAGAGCTTGCTCAGGAATGCCAGCAGGCAGGTGTGAGTGCATCTGCACACACAGTGAGATGAAGACTTTTGGAGGATGGCCTGGTGTCAAGAAGGGCAGCGAAGAAGCCACTTCTCTCCAGGAAAAACATCAGGGACAGACTGATATTCTGCAAAATGTACAGGGATTGGACTGCTGAGGACTGGGGTAAAATCATTTTCTCTGATGAATCCACTTTCCGATTGTTTGGGGCATCCGGAAAACAGCAAACAAGGTGAGCGCTACCATAGTCCTGTGTCATGCCAACAGTAAAGCATCCTAAGACCATTTATGTGTGGGGTTGCTTCTCAGCCAAGGGAGTGGGCTCACTCACAATTTTGCCTATGAACACAGCGATGAATAAAGAATGGTACCAACACATCCTCCGAGAGCAACTTCTCCCAACCATGCAGGAACAGTTTGGTGACAAACAATGCCTTTTCCAGCATGATGAAGCATCTTGCCATAAGGCAAAAGTGATAACTAAGTGGCTCGGGGAACAAAACATCAATATTTTGGCCAGGAAACTCCCCAGACCTTAATCCCATTGAGAACTTGTTGTCAATCCGCAAGAGGCGGGTGGACAAACAAAAACCCACAAATTCTAACAAACTCCAAGCATAGATTATGCAAGAATGGGCTGCCATTAGTCAGGATGTGGCCCAGAAGTTAGTTGACAGCATGCCAGGGCAGATTGCAGAAAAAGAAGGGTCAACACTGCAACTATTGACTCTTTGCATCAACTTCATGTTATTGTTAATAAAGCCTTTGACACTTATGAAATGCTTGTAATTATACTTCAGTATTCCATAGTAATGGGTTAGGGCAGTGTGGGTTAGGGCAGTGTGCAGTGTGATTGCGATTGCGTCGTCTGTGGACCTATTGGGGCGATAAGCAAATTGGAGTGGGTCTAGGTTGTCAGGTAGGGTGGGGGTGATATGATCCTTGACTAGTCTCCCCAAGCACTTCATGATGACGGAAGTGAGTGCTACAGGGCGATAGTCGTTTAGCTCAGTTACCTTAGCTTTCCTGGGAACAGGAACAATGGTGGCCCTCTTGAAGCATGTGGGAACAGTAGACTGGGATAGGGATTGATTGAATATGTCCGTAAACACACCAACCAGCTGGTCTGCGCATGTTCTGAGGACGCGGCTAGGGATGCCGTCTTGGCCAGCAGCCTTGCGAGGTTTAACACATTTAAACATGTTAACCCTCGCATTGGTTGTGGTGAAGGTGAAGGAGAGCCCGCAGGTTTTGGTAGCGGGCCGTGTCAGTGGCACTGTATTGTCCTCAAAGCGAGCAAAGAAATTGTTTAGTTTGTCTGGAAGCAAGACGTCCGTGTCCACGACGGGTCTGGTTTTCTTTTTGTAATCCGTGATTGACTGTAGACCCTGCCACATACATCTCATGTCTGAGCCGTTGAATTGCGACTCTGCTTTGTCTCTATACTGACGCTTAGTTTGTTTGATTGCCTTGCGGAGGGAATAGCTACACTGTTTGTATTCGGTCATGTTTCCGGTTGCCGTGCCATGATTAAAAGCAGTGGTTTGTGCTTTCAGTTTTTGGCGAATGCTGCCATCAATCCACAGTTTCTGGTTGAGGAAGGTTTTAATAGTCACCATGGGTACAACATCACCAATGCACTTGCTAATAAACTCGCTCACCGAATCAGCGTATACATCAATGTTGATGTCTGAGGCTATCCGGAACATATCCCAGTCCACGTGATCGAAGCAATCTTGAAGCGTGGAATCAGATTGGTCGGACCAGCGTTGAACAGACCTGAGCACGGGCATTTCCTGTTTAAGTTTCTGTTTATAGGCTGGGAGCAACAAAATGGAGTCATGGTCAGATTTGCTAAAAGGAGGGCGAGGGAGGGCTTTGCTTCGCGGAAGTTAGGGTAGCAATGATCCAGAATGCTGCCAGTCCGGGTCTTGCATTCGATATGCTGATACAATTTAGGGAGCCTTGTTTTCAGATTAGCTTTGTTAAAATCCCCAGCTACAATAAATGCACCCTCAGGATATGTGGTTTCCAGTTTACATAGAGTCCAATGAAGTTCTTTCAGGGCCGTCGAGGTACTTGCTTGGGGGGGATATACACGGCTGTGATTATAATCTAAGAGAATTCTCTTGGTCGATAATGCTGTTGGCATTTGATTGTAAGGAATTCTAGGTCAGGTAAATAAAAGGACTTGAGTTCCTGTATGTTGTTATGATCACACCACAACTCGTTAATCATAAAGCTTACACTCCCGCCCTTCTTCTTAACAGAGAGTTGTTTGTTTCTGTCGGCGTGATGCATGAAGAAACTGGGTGGCTACACCAACTGATAATGTATCCCGAGTGAGCCATGTTTCCGTGAAACAGAGACTGTTACAATCTCTGATGTCTCTCTGGAAGGCAACCCTTGCTCGGATTTCATCTACCTTGTTGTCAAGAGACTGGACATTGGCGAGTAGTATACTCGGGAGCGGTGAGCGATGTGCCCGTCACAGAGCCTGACCAGAACTCTGCCCCTTCTGCGGTGCTGTTCTTTTGGGTCACCTACTGGGATCTGATCCATTGTTCTGGGTGGTGGTCCAAACAGAGGATCCGCTTCGGGAAAGTCGTATTCCTGGTCGTAATGTTGGTAAGTTGACATTGCTCTTATATCCAATAGTTCTTCCCGGCTGTATGTAATAAGACTTAAGATTTCCTGGGGTAACAGTGTAAGAAATAATACATAGAAAAACAAAATACTGCATAGTTTTCTAAGAATGCGAAGCGAGGCGACTATCTCTGTCGGCGCCAAAATACTTTGTGGCTAAAAATGACCTTATACACAGCTAACTCACTCTCTGTTTGTGTCATGTATACTCCCTCTCCAGCGCTCAGGGTCACCAGGCTGCTCATTATTACGCACACCTGTCACCATCGTTATGCGCACCAGTGCCTCATCACTCACCTGGACTCCATCACCTGCCTGATTACCTTCCCTATATATGTCACTCCCTTTGTTTTTTTCCCCTAGGCGTTATTGTTTCTGTTTCAGTGTTTCATGTCTGTACGCTACATGTGTTTTTATTTATTTTATTTAACATTTATTTAACTTGGCAAGTCAGTTAAGAAATATTCTTGCTTACAATGACAGCCTACCAAAAGGGAAAAGACCTCCTACAGGGATGGGGTCTGGGATTTAAAAAATAAATAACATAAATATAGAACAAAAACACATCACGGCAAGAGAGATAACACAATGCTACATAAATAGAGACCTAAGACAACAACATAGCAAGGTAGAATGACAACACAGCATGGTAGCAACACAACATGACAACAACGTGGTAGCAGCACAACATGGTAGCAGCACAAAACATGGTACATACATTATTGGGCACAGACAACAGCACAAAGGGCAAGAAGGTAGAGACAACAATACATCACGCAAAGCAGCCACAACTGTCATTAAGAGTGTCCATGAATGAGTATTTGAATGAAGAGATTGAGATAAAACTGTCCTGTTTGAGTGTTTGTTGCAGCTCGTTCCAGTCGCTAGGTGCAGCAAACTAAAAAGACGAGAGACCCAGGGAAGTGTGTGCTTTGGGGACCTTTAACAGAATGTGACTGGCAGAACGGGTGTTTATGTGGAGGATGAGGGCTGCAGTAGACTTCTCAGATAGTGGGGGTGAGGCCTAAGAGGGTTTTATATATAAGAATCAACCAGTGGGTCTTGCGATGGGTATACAGAGATGACCAGTTTACAGAGGAGTATAGAGTGCAGTGATGTGTCCTATAAGGAGCATTGGTGGCAAATCTGATGGCCGAATGGTAAAGAACATCTAGCCGCTCGAGAGCACCCTTACCTGCTGATCTATAAATTATGTCTCCGTAATCTAGCATGGGTAGGTTGGTTATGTAATTAGGGTTAGTTTGGTAGCTGTGGTTAAATAGGAGCGATTACGACAGAGGAAACTATGTCTAGATTTAACTTTAGCCTGCAGCTTTGACATGTGCTGAGACAAGGACAGTGTACCGTCTAGCCATACTCCCAAGTACTTGTTTGAGGTGACTACCTCAAGCTCTAAACCCTCAGAAGTAGTAATCACACGTGTGGGGAGAGATGCATTCTTCTTACCAAACCACATGACCTTTGTTTTGGTGGTGTTCAGAACAAGGTTAAGGGTAGAGAAAGCTTGTTGGACACTAAGAAAGCTTTGTTGTAGAGCATTTAACACAGAATCTGGGGAGGGGCCAGCTGAGTATAAAACTATGTAATCTGTATATAAATGGATGAGAGAGCTTCCTACTGCCTGAGCTATGTTGTTGATGTAAATTGAGAAGAGTGTGGGGACTAAGATTGAGCCTTGGGATACTCCCTTTGTGACAGGCAGTGGCTGAGACAGCAGATTTTCTTACTTTATACACTGCACTCTTTGAGGGAGTTGGTTAGCAAACCAGGCCAAAAAACCCTCAGAGACACCAATACTCCTTAGCCGGCCCACAAGAATGGAATGGTCTACCGTATCAAAAGCTTTGGCCAAGTCATTAAAAATAGCAGCACAACATTGCTTAGAATCAAGGGCAATGGTGACATCATTGAGGAACTTTAAGGTTGCAGTGACACATCCATGACCAGAGCGGAAACCAGACTGCATTCCAGAGAGAATACTATAGACATCAAGAAAGCCAGTCAGTTGAAGTTTTTCAAACACTTTTGATAAACAGGGCAAAATAAAAAATAGGCCTATAACAGTTAGGATCAGTGTAACGGATGTGAAATGGCTAGCTAGTTAGCGGTGTTCGCGCTAAATAGCGTTTCAATCGGTGACGTCACTTGCTCTGAGACCTTGAAGTAGTAGTTCCCCTTGCTCTGCAAGGGCCGCGGCTTTTGTGGAGCGATGGGTAACGATGCTTCGTGGGTGACTGTTGTTGATGTGTGCAGAGGGTCCCTGGTTCGCGCCCGGGTATGGGTGAGGGGACGGTCTAAAATTATACTGTTACATCAGCTTGATCTCCCCTTTAAATGAACAATGAACCGTGGCTGCCTTCCAAGCATTCGGAACCTCCCCAGAAAGGAGAGACAGGTTAAAAAGGTTGGAGATAAGCTTGGCAATGATAAGGGCAGCAACCTTAAAGAAGAAAGCGTCTCAACCATCTGACCCAGATGTTTTCTGGGGGTCAAGTTTCAGGAGCTCCATTAGCACCTCGGACTTAGTGACTGCTTGCAGGGAGAAACTTTGTAGCGGGGCAGGGGAAAAAGAGGGAGAAGCATCGGGGATAGTCACATTTCCACAAGGGGTGAGAGATGAGGAAATGTTAGATGGGCAAGGAGGCATGGCTGAGTCAAATAGGAATCCTGACTTAATGAAGTAGTGACTAAAGAGCTCAGCCATGTGCTTCTTGTCAGTAGCAACCACATCATCAACTTTAAGGGACATGGGCAGCTGTGAGGAGGAGGGTTTATTCTCCAGGTCTTTAACCATTTTCCAGAACTTCTTGGGGTAAGACCCACAGAGAGAACTGCTCCTTAACGTAACTCACTTTGGCCTTCCAGACAGCCTGAGTGCACTTATTTCTCATTTTCCTGAACGATAGCCAGTCAGCCTGAGTATGTGTGTGCCGACCCTTTCCCCAATGCAATTCTTGAAGTGGCGTAACTCTGCAAGATCACGGTTGAACCAGGGGCTGAACCTGTTTTTAATTCTAATTTTCTTTATGGGGGCGTTTGTTAAAAATACCACTGAAAATATCAAAAAAGAAGGTCCAAGCATCATTTACAGAGGGGATCAAGCTTGATTCTATACCATTTTACAGAGGCCAGTTCATGAAGGAAGGCTTGCTCATTAAAGTTTTTTAGCAAGTGTCTATGACAAATTAGGACAAGTCGTTTCACTGATCAGCCATTACGAACACAGGCTGTAAAACAGTGATCCCTAAGGTCATTACAGAAAACACCAGACTGTATACATATCAGGATAATTTGTGAGGATAACATCAAGAAAAGTAGCATTTTCTGTGTGTTTGGAGTCATACCTTGTGGGATTGGTAATAATCTGAGAAAGATTTAGGTAGTCCCATTGCTTTAGGACTTGGTCAGGTGGTATAAGCATGTCCCAGTTTAGGTCACCTAGCAGGACAAATTCAGACTTAGTGTAAGGGGCAAAGAGAGAGCTTAGGGCAGGTAGGGTACAGGCCAGTGCTGATGGAGGACGAAAGCACCCAGCAACAGCCAACAATTTAAAAATAGCAAATCAAATTGTTTGGGGACAGACTTGGTAGAGCACTGAAGGTGATCCTTGGTAAAATGTGCCACTCCCCCACCTTTGGAAGATCTGTCTTGCCGAAAAAAGGTTATAACTAGAAACGTTAACATCAGTATTCAAAACGCTCTTCCTTAAAACTTTTTGACGCTACCCATCCCTTAATAACCTCTTGGTGATAGGGGGCAGTATTTTCATTTTTGGAGAAAAAAAAACGTTCCCGTTTTAAACAGGATATTGTGTCAGGAAAATATGCTAGAATATGCTTATAATTGACAGCTTTCGATAGAAAACACTCTAACATTTCCAAAACTGTAAAGATATTGTCTGTGAGTATAACAGAACTGATGTTGCAGGCGAAAGCCTGAGAAAATCCAATCCGGAAGTGCCCCAGGTTTTGAAAGCGCTGAAGTTCCAATGACTCCCTATTCAGCTGTGAATGTACCATCAACGAGCTTACGCTTTCTACGTATTCCCCAAGGTGTGGGGAGTCTAAACAACTTTTGCCATGTTTCTGTCGATATTATGGAGCTAATTTGGAATATTTTTTGGCGTTGTGGTGACCGCAATTTCCGGGGGATTTCTCAGCCAAACGTGAAGAACAAACGGAGCTATTTCGCCTACAAAAATAATATTTTGGGAAAAAAATTAACTTTGGCTGTCTACCTGGGAGTATCGTGAGTGAAGACATCCGAAGTTCATCAAAGGTAACCTATTTAATTTGATTGCTTTTCTGATTTCCGTGACAAGGTTGCCTGCTTCTAGCAAGGCATAATGCTATGCTAGGCTATGATAAACTTACACAAATGCTTGTCTAGCGTTGGCTGTAAAGCATATTTTGAAAATCTGAGATGACAGGGTGATTAACAAAAGGCTAAACTGTGTTCCAATATATTTCACTTGTGATTTTCATGAATAGGAATATTTTCTAGGAAGATTTGTGTCCGTTGCGTTATGCTAATTAGTGTCAGATGATGACAACGGTCACGTTCACGGGATGGGGTGTCTCTACAGGTTAAGCGGGATAATTGTCATCAGCAAGCACTGAATAGCATAGTGCCTCAGTCAAATAATATTGCAAAAAATATTCATATTCATGAAATCACAAGTGCAATATTGCAAAATACAGCTTAGCCTTTTGTTAATCCACCTGTCATCTCAGATTTTGAAATTATGCTTTACAGTGAAAGCAATCCAAGCGTTTGTGTAAGTTTATCGAACGCATGACAAAACATTAAGTAGAGAGAGGCAGGAAGCGTTTCTCAGCCAGTCGAAATCATGAATCAGCTGACATCATTTTTATAGATGTATACAAAGAAATGTCAATTGAAAAAAGGTCAAACTAAACGAAGTGCATCTAATTTGCGGTCTTCCCAGCTTCAGATTGAAGTTATGGTGTTAACTGTGTTGTTGGCTAGCTCCTCAACCGTGTCCTAATGAGCGAGCACATTTCTATGCCAGGTACTTCATTAGCATATTATTATGTATGTATCCAAATAAATGTCACTAGAAAACAGCTTAAACAAATGCATCTACTGTTGTTTTACCAATTTGTAAGTCGCTCTGGATAAGAGCGTCTGCTAAATGACTTAAATGTAAATGTAAATGTACACTAAGCATCAGGTAGCTTGGTCACGAAAATCAGAAAAGCAATTAATCGTTTACCTTTGTTTACCTTTGATGATCTTCGGATGTTTTCACTCACGAGACTCCCAGTTACACAACACATGTTCCTTTTGTTCCATAAAGATTATTTTTATATCCAAAATACCTGTTTGTTTGGAGCATTATGTTCAGAAATCCACAGGAAAGAGCGGTCACGACAACGCAGACAAATTCCAAATAATATCCGTAATGTCCACAGAAACATGTCAAACGTTTTTTATAATCAATCCTCAGGTGGTTTCTAAAATATATAATCGATAATATATCAACTACAAATGTCTTTCACAGTAGGAGAGGGAAAAACAATAGCTGTCCAAATTCTGTTGCGCGAGCAAAACTCATGTGACCACTTGACGCGATGCTATCGTTCTGGCTCATTTTTCAAAATAAAAGCCTGAAACTATGTCTGAAGACTGTTGACACTGTCACGCCGTACTAGGTGGGTGAAGGAATCAGACGCAGAGAGTTCCACTGGGGAAAAGTGCTCTTTACTTCGGCACACAAAAAGATAAGCCCAACAATACAGGACGCGGACAACAACGTGACAACCCAAAAACCACAGGGTGCCAAGTTAAGAAAATAAATCCACCTCTACCTAAAACGCACACACGTAACATAAAGACAATCCTGCACAAAACAAGGGCGGGTCCACCTACTAAAAATAGGGAAGCTCATTAAACCAAACAACAGAAACACAGGTGAAACTAATAAGAGAAAACAAACAGACAAACGAAAAAGGGATTGGTGGCGGCTAGTAAGACAGTGACGACGACCGCCGAGCACCACCCGAACAGGCAGGGGAGCCAACTTCGGCGGAAGTCGTGACAGTACCCCCCCTGACGCGCGGCTCCCGCAGCGTGCCGCCACCGGCCTCGAGGACGACCCGGAGGGCGAGGCGCCGGGCGATCCGGGTGGAGGCGGTGGAAGTCAGGAGAGAAGGATCCAAAATGTCCCCCACCGGAACCCAGCATCTCTCCTCCGGACCGTACCCCTCCCAGTCCACAAGGTACTGTAGGCCCCTCACCCGGCGTCTCGAGTCCAGAATGCCACGTACAGTGTACGCCGGGGACCCCTCGATGTCCAGAGGGGGTGGAGGGACCTCAGGCACCTCACCTTCCTGCAGGGGACCAGCCACCTGAGGAGAGACACATGAAACGTGGGGTTAATACAGTAATACCTAGGAAGTTGTAACCTGTAACACACCTCGTTTATTCTCCTCAGGACTTTAAACGGCCCCACACACTGCGGCCCCAGCTTCCGACAGGGCAGGCGGAGGGGCAGGTTTCGGTTCGAGAGCCAGGTTTCGAGGGCAGGTTTCGGGTCAGCCCAAGGAACATACCTCGCCCACTCACCAGGCCGGTCCCGGCAATATGACCGCAGAAACCTGCCCACATCCTGGTTTACCTGCCCATTACTCCTGGGGTGAAAACCCGAGGTCAAGCTGACCGAGACCCCCAGTCTCTCCATTAACGCCCTCCAAGCTCTGGACGTGAATTGGGGGCCCCGATCAGAAACAATGTCCTTAGGCACCCCATAGTGCCGGAAGACATGGGTAAACAAGGCCTCCGCAGTCTGCAGGGCCGTAGGGAGACCGGGCAATGGGATGAGACGGCAGGACTTAGAAAACCGATCCACAACGACCAGGAATGTAGTACTTCCCAGGGACGGGGGAAGGTCGGTCAGAAAGTCCACCGATAAGTGTGTCCACGGCCGTTGTGGAACGGGGAGGGGCTGTAACTTCCCTCTAGGCAAGTGCCGAGGAGCCTTGCTCTGAGCGCACACCGAGCAAGAGGTGACAAAAAATCTCACGTCCTTAGCCAACGTGGGCCACCAGTATCTCCCTCTAAGACTCCACACTGTCCTCTCGATGCCAGGATGACCCGAGGAGGGGAGAGTATGAGCCCAACGGATTAGCTTATCCCGGATCCCCCTCGGCACGTACTGAGCCCCCGCTGGACAGTTAGGGGGGGCCGGCTCTAACCGTGAGGCCCTCTCTATCTCCGCGTCCACCTCCCACACTATCGGTGCCACGAGACATGAAGGTGGAATGATGGGAGTTGGCTCAACGGACCGATCCTCGGGATCATAGAGGCGGGACAGCGCGTTGGCTTTGGTGTTTTGGGATCCTGGCCGGTACGAGATGGTGAACCGAAACCGGGTGAAAAACATGGCCCATCTAGCTTGACTCGGATTTAGTCTCCTCGCTTCCCGGATATACTCGAGATTACGATGGTCAGTCCAGATGAGAAAAGGGTGTTTCGCCCCCTCAAGCCAATGTATCCACACCTTCAGAGCCTTGACTACAGCTAACAACTCCCAGTCCCCACGTCATAGTTCCGCTCCGCTGGACCGAGATTCCTCGAAAAGAAGGCAGGGCGGAGCTTGGGAGGCACGCCCGAGCGCTGGGCCCCGACCCCCGCCTCGGACGCGTCCACCTCCACTATGAATGCTAAAGAGAGGTCCGGATGTGCCAACACGGGCGCATTGGTGAACAGCTCCTTCAGACGACTGAAAGCTCTGCCCGCCTCTACTGACCAATGCAAGCACACCGGTCCTCCGTTCTGCAGTGAGGTCATGGGAGTAGCCACCTGACCAAAACCCTGGATAAACCTCCGGTAGTAATTGGCAAACCCTAAAAACCGCTGCACCTCTTTCACCGTGGTTTGGAGTCGGCCAATTACGCATGGCTGTAAAGCGGTCACCCTCCATCACCACCCCGGAGGTGGAAATACGATGACCCAGGAAGGAAACGGCCTGTTTGAAGAACACACATTTCTCCGCCTTGCAATTAAGGTCATGCTCCAGCAATCACCCAAGTACCTTATGCACCAGAGACACATGCGCCGCTCGTGTGGCAGAATAGATCAAGATGTCATCGATGTACACTACCACTCCCTGCCCGAGCAGGTCTCGGAGAATCTCATCTACGAAGGATTGGAAGATGGATGGAGCATTTTTCAACCCATATGGCATGACGCGGTACTCATAATGACCAGATGTAGTACTAAATGCGGTTTTCCACTCTTCTCCTCCCCGGATACGCACCAGATTATACGCACTCCTCAGGTCCAGTTTTGTCAAGAAGTGTGCCCCGTGAAATGATTCCACCGCTGTAGCGATGAGAGATAGTGGGTAACTAAGCCCCACTGTGATGGAATTTAGACCTCGATAATCAATGCAAGGACGCAGACCTCCCTCCTTCTTCTTCACAAAAAAAAGAAGCTTGAGGAGACAGGTGATGCGGAGGGCCGAATGTATCTCCGTCCCAGCGATTCAGCAACATATGTCTCCATAGCTACTGTCTCCTCCTGGGACAATGGATACATGCGACTCCTAGGAAGTGCAGCGTTCTCCAGGAGGTCTATCGCGCATTCCCCTCGACGATGGGGTGGTAATTGGGTCGCCTTCTTTTTACTGAAGGTGATAGCCAAATCGGCATATTCAGAGGGAATGCGCACGGTGGAAACCTGGACTATCTACCGTAGTCGCACCAACGGCAACTCCTATATACCTGCCTGAACACTCTTCTGACCACCCCTTAAGAGCCCCCTGTCGCCAGGAAATCACCGGGTTGTGCTGAGCTAGCCAGGGAATTCCCAACACCACTGGAAACACAGATGAATCGATAAGGGACAGACTAATCTGCTCCTTATGACTCCCCTGCGTTACCATGTCCAGCGGCACCGTGGCCTCCCTGACCACTCCTGACCTTAATGGTTGGCTATCTAAGGAGTGCATGGGGAAAGGTAGGTCTAACGACACAAGGGGAATCCCTAGCCTTAACGCGAGCTCCCGATCCATGAAATTCCCAGCTGTGCGTGAATCGACTAGCGCCTTATGCTGTAGAGAGGGAGAAAAACCAGGGAAAGAGGTTAACACATACATATGACCAACAGGAAGCTCTAGGTGAGTCTGGTGCTGACTCACCTGGGGTGATCGAGTAGTGCTCCGCCTGCCCTCCCGACTCCCAGACGAGGTCCTCCAGCACCGGCCTTGTGTCCTCGCCGACCACAACTGGTGCAGGAGGACACTCCTCCTCCGGTCCCCCTCGAAGCCGCCCCACCTAACTCCATAGGGATAGGAGCAGGAGGGCTGGGAGGTGGAAACGACAGGACCTGTCCCGAACGACCGCAGGCAGCCAGCAGGTTGTCAAGACGGATGGCCATGTCGATGAGCTCATCCAGCGTGAGGGTGGTGTCCCGACATGCTAGCTCCCTGCGGACGTCCTCCCTGAGGCTGCATCGGAAATTGTCTATCAAGGCCCTGTCATTCCACCCGGCTCCTGCGGCCAAGGTCCTGAACTCCAGGGCAAAGTCCTGCGCGCTCCTCGTCTCCTGACGCAGGTGGAACAGCTGTTTACCCGCCGCACGACCCTCTGGTGGGTGGTCAAATACAGCTCGGAATCGGCGGGTGAACTCGGGGTAATGATCCCTCGCCGAGTCTGGACCATTCCACACTGCCTTTGCCCATTCTAGGGCTCGTCCAGTCAGACAGGAGACGAGGGCGCTCACGCTCTCGTCTCCGGAGGGAGTAGGGCGATCGCCAGTTAAAGTTCCAGTTGTAGGAGGAAACCTTGACACCCCGCCGCCATTCCATCATACTCCCGTGGGAGCACCAGCCGAAGAGCCCCGGAGCCGGATGCAGTAGCAGGAACAGGAGGTGCCACTCCTCTCCCATCGATTCATCCTCTCCATCATTAGATCCATTGCAGAACCAATCCTGTGGAGAACACTGGTATGATGGAGGACCCTTTCCTCCATCGATGGGAGAGGAGGTGCGGCTGCTCCTGCTGATTCCATGTCAAGGTGCGGGATTCTGTCACGCGGGACTAGGTGGGTGAAGGAATCAGACGCAGAGAGTTCCACTGGGGAAAAGTGCTCTTTACTTCGGCACACAAAATGATAAGCCCAACAATACAGGCAACAACGTGACAACCTAAAAACCACAGGGTGCCAAGTTAAGAAAATAAATCCACCTCTACGTAAAACGCACACACGTAACATAAAGACAATCCCGCACAAAACAAGGGTGGGTCCACCTAATAAAAATAGGACAGATTCAGCAAGTTTACTCATTTTGTCCCTCTCTCCAAGCTTCCATCTGCCACGGAGACGTCCGAGATCCTGGTTAGGGAGGTTTTCAGGGTCCACGGATTGCCCAGTGACATTGTTTCTGACCGTGGTCCTCAGTTTACCTCTGCTGTCTGGAGATCCTTCTGTTTGGCCATTGGAGCTACAGTCCGTCTCACTTCTGGATTTCACCCACAATCTAATGGTCAGGCGGAGAGAGCCAACCAGAAGATGGAGTCCACGCTGCATTGTCTTGTCTCCTCTGATCCCACCTCTTGGTCATCTCAATTACCCTGGGTCGAGTATGCCCATAATACCCTTCCTTCATCTGCCACTGGGATGTCCCCCTTCCAATGCCTGTACGGTTACCAACCTCCCTTGTTTCCTTCTCAGGAGAGGGATCTTTCGGTTCCTTCTGTCCAGGCCCACATTCGTCGTTGCCACCGGACCTGGCATCGGGCCAGGAAGGTCCTCCTTAGAGTTTCTGACCGGTATCAGATCCAGGCGAATCGTCGCCGTATTCCTGCTCCCGCTTATACCATCGGAGATAAGGTTTGGTTGGCTACACGGGATCTTCCTCTACGGACTGAGTCGAGGAAACTGTCACCAAAGTTCATTGGTCCGTTTGTGGTGGAGAGAATCATTAACCCTGTTGTGGTCCGACTCAAATTGCCGGCAACGCTTCGAGTACACCCCACCTTTCATGTCTCCTGCCTCAAGCCGGTTCTCCTCAGTCCTCTGTTGCCCCGTCATCCTCCTCCTCCTCCTCCTCGGATGATCGGAGGTGGTCCTGCCTACACGATGCGCCACATAATGGATTCCAGACGGCGGGGTCGAGGTTTCCAATATCTCGTGGATTGGGAAGGATATGGTCCAGAGGAGAGGAGTTGGATTCCTCGGCGTCAGATCCTTGATGACGACCTGCTTCGTGACTTCTACCGCCTCCACCCTGGTGCTCCAGGTAGTCCGCCCGGTGGCGTTCGTCGGAGGGGGGGTACTGTCACGAATCCCGCTTCCTGAGTCTGTGTTTGCCTGTGTTTCTGTCCTGGAGTGTGTTTCCGGTGTCCTGGAACGCACCCTGTCTGGTTGCCGGGCGAATTAGCTTGTTGGGAGATCGATGTTCACCCGCACCTGTATCCCATCAGTAATCTGCACACCTGTCCTGATCATCACCTCTCCCCTTCAAAAGCTCTGACCTGACATCCATTCCCTGCCGGATCGTTAGCCATGAACAGTATGTTGTGCCATAGTATCAGCCTCAAGTTGGATAGAATTTGTTTTGTTGTTTTTTACGTATTGCTTGCCTTAAACTTACCTCTGTTTGTTCTGTCTTCAGTTACTCACCCGGATCATTCCCGCCTGGTCGTCGGAGGATTCCGCTACCCCATTGGATCCACCTATTTACTCCCATCAACTCACCACCGCTGCCCGCTACGCCACCTGGATATATCTACCCATTCACATTCACTTGTAAATAAATACTCACCTTCCTACTCTCCTTGTCCTGGTCTGCTTCTGGGTTCGATTTTGAAAGAACGTGACAGCTCCAGCAGGTGTATCTCACTGATCATCCCTAAAGCCAACACCTCATTTGGCCGCCTTTCGTTCCAGTTCTCTGCTGCCTGTGACTGGAACGAATTGCAAAAATCGCTGAAGTTGGAGACCTATCTCCCTCACCAACTTCAAACATCTGCTATCTGAGCAGCTAACCGATCGCTGCAGCTGTACATAGTCTATCGGCAAATAGCCCACCCATTTTTACCTACCTCATCCCCATACTGTTTTTATTTATTTACTTTTCTGCTCTTTTGCACACCAATATCTCTACCTGTACATGACCATCTGATCATTTATCACTCTAGTGTTAATCTGCAAAATTGTAATTATTCGCCTACCTCATGCCTTTTGCACACAATGTATATAGACTCCCCTTTTTTTTCCTACTGTGTTATTGACTTGTTAATTGTTTACTCCATGTGTAACTCTGTGTTGTCTGTTCACACTGCTATGCTTTATCTTGGCCAGGTCGCAGTTGCAAATGAGAACTTGTTCTCAACTAGCCTACCTGGTTAAATAAAGGTGAAATAAAAAAAATTAAACCAAGCAACAGAAACACAGGTGAAACTAATAAGACAAAATAAACAGACAAACGAAAAAGGGATTGGTGGCGGCTAGTAGGGCGGTGACGACGACCGCTGAGCACCGCCCGAACAGGCAGGGGAGCCAACTTCGGCGGAAGTGACAGACACCTTGAGGAAGCGATAGGAAAAGGAATCTGATTGATGTCCCTTTAAATGGAGCAATGGGAGGCTATGGAACATGGAGTTTTCAAAATAGAAGCCACTTCCTGGTTTGATTTTTCTCAGGGTTTCGCTTGCAATGTCAGTTATGTTATACTCACAGACAATATTTTGACAGTTTTGGAAACGTTAGAGTGTTTTCTATCCTAATATCTCAATTATATGCATATTCTAGCATCTGGTCCTGAGAAATAGGCTGTTTACTTTGGGAACGTTATTTTTCCAAACATAAAAATAGTGCCCCCTAGCTTCAAGAGTTTATTAACCACATCTCAGTATTGACCAACACATCTGGATTGGAGCTGTGAGCCCACACTTTCAATGTATCCTTTGAGGTAATAAGCTTCTAGTGTTAACGTGCAGAAAACCCAGGCTTTTACAAGAGCAGAAATCAGTGAAGCAGATATCAGAGCGCAAGTCAGATTTGGGTCTAGCAACTGTAGATGGGCCAGGGTGTACATGCACATTTCCAGATATTATCAACAGTAATACAATCAAGGCATGGCATAGGACAGGGAGAGATCTGCAGTGCTGATTTATGACATCTGAATGTGCATCAGATGGCAACAAGATCATATTGTACAGCAATTTCATCAGGTAACATGAATACAAAGCCGGCGAGAGGTGGTTAGAATGGAATGGGAGGCCAAAAGTCCGTGTAATCAATAGAGAGTCAGAGTCCTGAGTGTGGGAACAAACATAGTCTGTCCCATGGTTGGGTAAAGAAAGTTCGTAGTCAACAAAGCATGCAGGAGTCATGAGGCAAATAGTGAAATAGCAAAATGCACAAGAAAAAAATCAAATATATAACGACTTGGGTCTAGCCATTGTAAGTTCAGAGTCACTCGCCCCACCAGTGCCTGTGTGCTGGAGGTGAGCGAAAGTTCGGGAGAGAGGATGATGGAGGGTATCTGTACCAGACAGGGGGATACAATCAGAGCAGAGGGTGAACAGATCGCCAGGTGGAATCCAAGCAGCAGTGCAGCAGGAGGGGGCTTCAAGGCCTCTGGGTTTGGGTGGAGTAGCCTTCCATTTGTTGTGCTCAAAGGCTTCGACACTTTTCGCTTCACATGTCAGTGCTAATTGAAGTTGTATCTCTTTGTCCTAGCAAGCTTGGTAGCTTTCAGTCTCAGTTCCAGGTTGGATGGTGTTTTCAGGTTTCTGTTTGTTTCCCAGAGCATTTGCTGTATAGTTTGGGAATAATAATCCTTGGGTGTAGGAAGGTAATTCCGTCTAAAATCTGGTTGTAGGTTTGGAGTTTTGACTTGGAGTGAAGGTTCTAAAAACCTGTTTTCGCTTTTCATTATGGGATATTGTGTGTAGATTGATGAGCATTTTTATTTATTTAATCCATTTTAGAATAAGGCTGTAATATAATTAACAAAATGTGGAAAAAGTAAAGGGGTCTGAATACTTTCCTTATGGAGACTTAATGCCAAAAACAGGGGCTTAAATTCATACATGTTACTGTATGCTTGTCATCGGTAAGGACTAGGTCGTTTTATTTAGGATAGAAATAAACAGAATAGAGAAAACTTGGTTCAGTCTGCTTTCCAACAAACACTGGGAGACAAATTCACCTTTTAGCAGGACAATTACCTAAAACACAAGGCCAAATATATGCTGGAATTGCTTACTTAGACGACATTGAATGTGAACTAGTTACAGTTCTGACTTAAATCGGCTTGAAAATCTACGGAAATACTTGAAAATGGCTATATAGCAATGATCAACAACCAACTTGACAGAGCTTGAAGAATTTATTAAAGAATAATGGGCAAATATTATACATTCCAGGTGTGGAAAGCTCTTAGAGACTTACCCAGAAATACTCACAACTGTAATGACTGCCAAAAGTGATTCTAACATGTATTTACTCAGGGTGTTGAATACTTACGGTATCTAATCAAGATATATTAGTGTTTAGTTTTCCATTAATAAAAAAACAAGTTTTTTCCACTTAGAGTATTTTGTGTAGATCGTTGACAATTAAATCCATTTTAATCCCACTTTGTAACACAATCAAATGTGGAAAAGGTCAAGGGGTGTGAATACTTTTTGAAGGCAATGTACATAACATTAGAGTAAGACTCTGTTACACAGCAATTATTTTCAGACAAATTACAAACATGTATTTTCTTTTTGAGTAAACACTGAACCATTTTACATCACATGTACCTATCCACTTAATCACTTCCCTTTAATCCACCAAGCTGTAATATCGGTTTATCCCACTAGGGAATCTCCTCTATCATTTCCTTGTAACCATATGTACTACTGTTTGTTTATGAATTTCTGTGATGATTTAGTTAGTTAATAAATAAATGATTGAGACAATTGATATATGGATGATTCATAGTGAAGACTGGGTTCGTGCAGATAACCAACAATTTACGATGTTTGGAATGAGACTAATGTGAGGTAAAGAATAATTCATTAATTAGAGGACTAATTGATCAGATATTAAAATATCTGAACGTTATATTAGGAAAAATATAACTTTGTAATCTGAATATTTTCCTTGGTGCCCCGACTTCCTAGTTAATTACATTTACGTGATTAGTTTAAACACGTAATAATAATTACAGAGAATTGATTTGATAAAATAACAGTCTTCAGTTTAATGATGCCAAAGACACGACATCACATTGTCAGACATTTTCAGTGGTGCTCTTTTAATCGTTACTAGTCTATAGCCTATGCTATTTAATAAACTGTAGGATCAATCCACAATGGACTAGGACAAGCGTATTCCTTGCCCCCAGCCGAATTGGAGTTGATGACAATGCATAGACCACCAATAACCTACAGATGTCTCACCCTGATCTGTTTCACCTGTCCTTGTGATTGTCTCCACCCCCTTCCAGGTATTGCCCATCTTCCCCATTATACCTGGGTTCTCTGTTTGTTCGTTGCCAGTTCGACTTGTTTGTCGAGTCAACCAGCGGCTTTTTTCAGCTCCTGCTTTTTCCCAGTCTCTCCTTTTCTCGCCCCCCTGGTTTTGACCCTTGCCTGTCCTGTCTCTAAGCCCGCCTGCCAGACTACTCTGCCTGTCCTGACCCTGAGCCCGTCTTCCGTCCTGTACCTTTGCCACACCTATGGATTACCAACCTCTGCCTGACCTGAACCTGAGCCTGCCTGCCGTCCTGTACCTTTGCCCCTATACTCTGGATTATTGACCCCTGCCTGCCTTGACATGCCTGCCCCTGTTGCTATAATAAATATTGTTACTTCGACAGTCTGCATCTGGGTTTTACCTTGATTCCTGATGACAAAACTTTAGAGAGCGCATGCAGTATTAAGCCATGGAACACCTTGATTGGCCAGTGAGTGGTCAAGCCTTCATCACACCTACAACTTGTAGGTAATCAAAACCCAGCCCTTTCGTACCACTATTTCTATTGCTCCCATAATAACGACTGTGAAAATAGCAAAAATATTTCTGACAGAGCTTAGATTTACCATTGTGTTAGGTTTGTTAAAATAGAGCCCTCTGATTTAGGTTCGAAAGAGGAATAGGCAGCATGACTGAGGTCAATACTTAACTAAGTAATGGGGAGAAAAAGGAGTTCAGTGTCACGAATCCCGTTTCCTGAGTCTGTTTTTTTGCCTGTGTTCTGTCCTGGAGTGTTTTTTCCGGCGTCCTGGAACGCACCCTGTCTGGTTGCCGGGCAATGTAGCCAGTTGGGAGTTCTGATTACCCGCACCTGTATCCCATCAGCTATCTGCACACCTGGTCCTGATCATCATCTCTCCTCTTCACAAGCCCGGACCTGACATCCATTCCCTGCCGGATCGTTAGCCATGAACAGTATGTTGTGCCATAGTATCAGCCTCAAGTTGGATAGAATTTGTTTTGTTGTTTTTTGCGTATTGCTTGCCTTAAACTTACCTCCGTTTGTTCTGTCTTCAGTTACTCACCCGGATCATTTACCCCATTCCCGCCTGGTCGTCGGAGGATTCCGCTACCCCATTGGATCCACCTATTTACTCCCATCAACTCACCACCGCTACGCCACCTGGATATATCTACCCATTCACATTCACTTGTAAATAAATACTCACCTTCTTCCTACTTTCCTTGTCCTGGTCTGCTTCTGGGTTCGATTTTGAAAGAACGTGACATTCAGGCTAACAGACTCAGCACACCATGTAGCAAAGAACACCTCATACGACTGCAGAGAAAACTTATGTAAAACACTGTTGAAAGAGGAGAGATGGAGGAAAGGAGCAGGAGAGAACATGCTGCAACATTGAGAAATAATAGCAGACAAACCCTTGAATAAGGGGGTACGGAAGAAATACAGTTTTAATAAACTCGCCCTCCCACATAATCAGATCTGCTTTATTAAACACATGCGCTGGATTGTGGGATATTTACGATTGGGGAGAGACCATTAAAATATAATTAAGTTTGCATGCAGAAGGGGATCTGTGAGCGAGTGAGTTCTATCCCTGGTTGTGCCTGCCTGTGCACTCAGACAGACAGTAGTGATGTGATGGGGCCTGCCCACTGGAAACAGACATCAATTTAACATCTATTCCACAATGTTTCAACGTCATTTCATTGAAATAAGCAGGACAACGTTGATTCAACCAGTGTGTGCCCAGTGGGTGGTGAGTGGGCTGCCTGCGAGGCTGGGATGAGGAGGTCAATGAAGGCTGCTCTTCTATTGGAGAGCTAAGCCATTAGCTGACATTTGGTCCATCACAACAGAACCCCTTATGAGAGGGGAAAGCTCCTACAGTAAAGTGAATGCTCATTTTAGTCATTGGATTTCCTATTGTTTTTCTATCTCCCCATTTTCCCCAATCAGGTAGGAGAGGCACATAGACAGCATGTGTCCTGGAAATTGAATTTGTGGCTAATCCATGTAATTTCCTGCTTATGTACGTAATAACCCAAGTACTTATGCTTTCAGCCCAGAGAACTTTATTAATGACCCTCTTTCATGGCCAGAATCAAACAGCATTACCCAGGACTGGAGATTTCTATCCATCATAGCAAATCTTTTTTCACTAACAAAGAACGATCTGGATGAGAGTGTGTCGTTATGTTATTTGAGATTCATTTAAAATCTGGCCAGTAACTGGTTATCTGACTATATTAATAATGAGACATTCAGGATGTCCAAAAATAAATAAACAACGACTAAATAGAGTAGGAGAGAGGATCACATTGATCTGTCATTGATGGTCCCGGAGTTTATTAGTTATTGACGAGGAAGACTGGGGGAATAACACTTGTTGAGTCCAGTGGTAGACGGCTGTTTCTGATACCTGTTGAGGTTCTGGACCTCTGAAAGACCTCAGTGATCTCACTGGTGGTATTGAACAACACACACTGGCAAAACACAGCGCATCACATAATTACTCGTAAGGTATGAGTGGTTAAGGTGGCAATACTGTAAAAAAACATCAACAAGTGCATTAAATTACGCATGCACACACACAGTGGTGTAAAGTACTTGAGTATTACTTAAAAGTATTTTTACTTAAGTTATTTTTGGGGGTATCTGTACTTTACTATTTATAAATATGACAATTTTTACTTTTACTCCACTACATTCCTAAAGAAAATAATGTACTTTTTAGTCCTTACATTTTCTTTGACACCCAAAAGTACTTGTTACATTTTGAATGCTTAGCAGGACATGAAAATGGTCTAATTCACATACTTATCAAGAGAACACCCCTGGTCATCCCTACCGCCTCTTATCTGGCAGACTCACTAAAAACAAATGCTTCGTTTGAGATTTTTGTCAGAATTCCCCTGCTATCCGTAAATGTAAAAAACAAGAAAATCATCTTGTCTGGTTTGCTTAATATAAAAATACTTAAGTACATTTAAAACCAAATAATTTTAGACTTTAACTCAATTAGTATTTTACTGGGTGACTTTCACTTTTACTTGAGTCATTTTCATTTAAGGTATCTTTACTTTTACTCAAGTATGAACATTTGGTACTTTTTCCACCACTGCACACACGCACACACATACACCATTTTGTTCACAAATAAGTTAAATCATCCAAGAATGAAAAAGACGTCCATTGCTTGACTGTTTGCAGCTCCCTAGGTGTGCTGTCTGTTATTGAGGGTGTTTCTATTCACATTTATTCAAAGCTTTCTCTCATAGTCAGACACTGTCATTACTGACTACACTTCGGGTATCTTCAGAGCAGATAACCAGGGACTGTTTGTTTCTCCTCAAGACTCTGAGTCACTTTACAAAACATCTATCACTTCAGGAATTAGCCTGGCCTCTCTCTCTGTCATTATATTGAACTTATGAGAGGTGATCAATCTGTAAGCACTACCCAATCAATGACTCTGTCTTTCCTCTGCTAGGTGGGTAGGAGGGGGGAGAGGGGTGTGATCGATGACCGCATTAAAACAGTTAGAGATTTTACAAAATAAATAAAAACTTTGAACAGCAGCAGTAAAGGTGGTATTGACTGGAAAAGGCTATAAAATGGCTGTACTTTCTCTTGGAACTTCCTAATCTGGGTTTGAATTAGCAATGAAACAGGAGACATTTTGAACAGGTTATGAGACTCCCATAATATTTCCCATGGCTACCTGTGTGACAGTATAACGACAGTATATATTGTACTGTTTGGGATCACATCATGTTGCAGCACATGAGAAACAGGGTCAGGTTAGGTGAGACAGATGTTTTGAGATGAGCCATAGGGGAGTTGCTGTTGCTGCTGCTGCTGCTTAGTAAGGCTCCATGTAGATCAGAGAGAAGGCTGCTGGGTAATACTGGTTAGTGGCACAGTTACTTTGAACAGCATGTCTTCTCTCAGAATTTTGTGCTTGCTGTATGGCCGTAACACATGGCAATGATGATGTTTGTGGTATTGCTACTGGTAGGCAGGACAAACTTTTCACAATTTCACTAATATTTCACAAATATCATCACAAACTTCTACAGATGCACCATTGAGAGCAGCCTCTCCAGAGTGGGCTCTCCAGAGGGTGGTGCAGTCAGCCCAACGCGTCACTGGGGGCACACTGCCTGCCCTCCTGGACATCTACAGCACCTGGTGTCACAAGAAGGCAAAAGTATTCATCCCCCTTGGCGTTTTTCCTATTTTGTTGCATTATAACCTGCCATTTAAATATATATTTTTAATTTGGATTTCATGTAATGGACATGCACAAAATAGTCAAAATTGGTGAAGTGAAATGAAAAAAATTACTTATTTCAGAAAATAAAATAAAAACGGAAAAGTGGTGCGTGTATATGTATTCACCCCTTTTGCTATGAAGCCCCTAAATTAGATCTGGTGCAACCAATTACCTTCAGAAGTCACATAATTAGTTAAATAAAGTCCACCTATGTGCAATCTAAGTGTCACATGATCTGTCACATAATCTCAGTATTTATACACCTGTTCTGAAAGGTCCCAGAGTCTGCAACACCACTAAGCAAAGGGCACCACCAAGCAAGTGGCACCATGAAGACCAAAGGAGCTCTCCGAACAGGTCAGGGACACAGTTGTGGAGAAGTACAGATCAGGTTTGGGTTATAAAAAAATATCTGAAACTTTAAACATCTAACGGAGCACCATTAAATCCATTATTAAAACATAGAAAGAATATGGGACCACAACAAACCTGCCAAGACAGGACCGCCCACCAAAACTCACTGACCAGGCAAGGAGTGCATTAATCAGAGGCAAAAAACGGACAAAAGATAACCCTGAAGGAGCCGCAACGCTCCACAGTGGAGATGGGAGTATCTGTCCATAGGACCACTTTATTAAACCATACACTCCACACAGCTTGACTTTATGGAAGAGTGGCCAGAAAAAATCCATTGCTTAAAGAAAAGAATTTGCAAACACGTTTGGTGTTCCCCAAAAGGCATGTTGGAGACTCCCCAAACATATGGAAGAAGGTACTCTGGTCAGATAAGACTACAATTGAGCTTTTTGGCCATCAAGGAAAACGCTATGTCTGGCGCAAACCCAACTCCTCTCATCACCCCGAGAACACCATCCCCACAGTGAAGCATGGTGGTGGCAGCATCATGCTATGGGGTGTTTTTCATCGGCAGGGACTGGGAAACTGGTCAGAATTGAAGGAATGATGGATGGCACTAAATACAGGGAAATTATTGAGGGAAACCTGTTTCAGTCTTCCAGAGATTTGAGACTGGGACGGAAGTTCACCTTCCAGCAAGACAATGACCCTAAGCATACTGCTAAAGCAACACTCGACTGATTTAAGAGGAAACATTTAAATATCTTGGAATGGCCTAGTCAAAGCCCAGACCTCAATCCAATTGAGAATCTGTTGTATGACTTAAAGTTGGCTGTACACCAGATATTTGAAATACTATTTGAACCCAGGTCTGCTGTGCAGCAAGCTGAACGTTTGCTGTTGCCATTAGTGGTAGGCGACATCATGTTGTCAAATTGGGTATTTCAATGGAATTGCACATTATCAAGGGACTGTTAAAAAATTTTGGAACTGGGACCAGGAGAAAAATGAGGGAGGGCCATGCTTTTTCAATTTCAGTCAGGGCAGGGTCATGTCAATTTTAATTGATGAAATTTCATTTTTGCCTGATTCTGACCCTCATCCCTGTTTCTTTGCTGAATGCGCAATATCAGGTGCACTGTGTGCCTGTGGTCTCAATCAAATCATATTATAGCTATACTATAGGTTATAGGCCTAGGCTATACGAAGTATATGATCGGATAATTCTGACGTTGCAGACGGCCCATCTTGTGGAAATTGCTCAGTTCTGCCTCCAGGACAAAGCTCATTCCAATAAACGTCGACCTGCTCATGTAAAATAACCTAGAATATGATGAGAGATTCATTCAATTATTTTATTATAAAGGACATATTTTCACTCCTACCCATGTCCGCAGCGATCTGCGAACCCCCAATCATCTGGCCCGTAGACCTGCACGCTACATTGCCAAGTAATGCTTAAGAGATGAGGAACAGTTTCTAAAATAACATACCTAAGTCTCTGGTCTGTCCTAGGATTGGGGGTAAACAGTAGGCATGTTATCGTCTATGTACTTTATGTTTTAATTATTATTATGGGTATAGGGGAGCGTTCGGCCCCGAGGGCCATCAATCATACTTGTGAAAGTAAAGATATAATGTTGTGTCTTTGGCTATGCCAGATTAAGTGATATGACATGCTATTCTATAAAATCCTTTCTCTGTAATTAATATTACCTGATTGAGCTAATCATGTAAATGTAATTGACTAGAAAGTCGGGGCACCACAAAATAATATTTATAGAGCAGTTATCTTCCAAATAAACTCTTAAAGACCTAGTAATATTTTACATCAATAGCAGTCAATATTAATCATCACCTTATTTCAGTCTCATCTGAAGTTGTAAATTCTTCACAAACCCTGGCTAACAAGTTGAATCAGCAATACAAAATTGGGTTTAATTATTTATTTACTAAATACCTAACGAATCACACATATACACAGAATGAATCATACCTTGATTACAAATTATTTCATATAGGAATACGTCCCTAGTGGACGGAACAGATATGACAGCTGTTTACACAAAGAAAAGGGTGCTGGGTTTGAGTGAAAGAGCGGGAAGACTGAAGAACAAAGGGAGAAGCGATGTCTCTATCGAGCCGTAGGCAGCTACTCTATCGTAAATACAGAATCTTATGCATTCTAAATTACCGCTCATTTGGAAAAGGAAAATGCAATAAATATTTGGTAAATTATATATGTTGTAGTAACGTCGTTGTGTGGTAGACGGGATACTCTGTCTGTTCTTTCCTAGCCCACGTTTGCAGCTGTTGTTGCTAACTCAACGGCCAGGAAGTATCACTTCTGTAGTGAATAAGAGTTCAAAGTTCATACCATTCGCAACCAAAGCTCAGGCTGAGTTTGGCTTCGTTCTGTAGTTATTATCTGAATCCTTCTGACATCGGATCGTCATCCTAATGTACCCGGAACAGGAAGTTATATTGTCGTCAAGGCTTTATATAGGAACAGAGAGGAGGGCGTGTTTCATAGTTTATAACCAATGTCTCTTCACGTGGGCGGGCCACTGAGTCGGGCCTAAAATTCATCCCCACACAAGTAATTTAATATTCAAACATTTAAATTGCACAACAATTCCATGTGAATCTGATAACTATAATGTGTAGACTTTCCACGTACAGTTTATGTCATCCTATTATTGATGAGATTGTCTCAGATGACATCATATTCATTAAGTACCAACGCATATGTTCAACTGGTTGGATTACCAAAATATGGTTCATTTCCCCCCACCTTCTGATGTTCCCAGAATCTCTATGTTAACCCTTTCATGCGTGAGTTCCAAATATCTCTAACGGTCGCCCCAGCGTGAGTTTTTTTATGCACGTGATGTTAGAATGTTCTCTCCATTCCAGAATGTGATTGATACGTAACAGTACATTTTATCCGCGCTGCCCTCAAACTAAAGCACGCAGCCTGTTTATATTTATAAGTTGTTTTAACTTCAATTTAAAATGATTTTCAAACAAGTTTTTATTTTCTAAAAACAGTTTGAATTTAGGTGTGTTCCGCCTCCTCATTCATTCACATAAAAATAGTCATTTTTACTTTTGCGGATAATTACATTTTTGGGACATTTCTGACACGGACAAAATTCCCCAAGCACTTCCCAATTGTTTGTGCAGTTCACGTCTGCAGACATTTGCTCATCTCCCGTCAGAACAGGATCTGCACACGTGTTCACATTTTCTATTCCACATTTCTATTGTAGTGTACTGTATGTATAGAGCATAATATATTTGTGTATATTCTTTATCACCGCGGAAACGTGAGGTAACGTTACTCATTTTATAACCTTTATGATGTTATAGTCAATCGTGCTTATGTAGCCACATTCTTCTATTAGCTCTGTAAAACAATGCTAAATGCGTCAGAGAAGTATTATCTTGTGTTGCATTTTGAAGCTACCATGGCCTTATGACTCTCAAGTGGTGCAGCGGTCAAAGGCACAGCACATCAGTACTAGAGGTGTCACTACAGACTCCCTGGTTCAAATCCAGGCTGCGTTTCCATCAAAGTAAGTGCCTTATTACGTTATAATAGTTATAATAATAGTTTCCGTATGCCGTTTCTGCTGTAGCTGTAGATCATAATATATTCCTTATAACTGCGGACACGTGAGGTAACGTTACACATTTTATAACCTTTATGGTGTTATTGTCAATCATGCTTACCTAGCTACATTATTCTATTAGCTCTGTAAAACAATGCTAAATGCGTCAGAGAAGTATTATCTTGTGTTGTATTTTGAAGCTACCCTGGCCTTATGACTCCCAAGTGGCGCAGCGGTCTATGGCACTACAGACACCCTGGTTCAAATCCAGGCTGTATCACACCTGGCTGTGATTGGGAGTCCCATAGTGCAGCGCACAATTGGCCCAGCGTTGTCCGAGTTTGGCCGGTGTAGGCCATCATTGTAAATCATAATTTGTTCTTACATTACTTGCCTAGTTAAATAAATAAAAAATATGACCATGGTTTGTTTATTTGGTCTATTCAGCATAGCTCTGTTCTGCCCTGCCTTGCCCCCTTGTGGAGCTCAAAAGTTAGTTTCTTACTGTTATAACTCAAATCCGTGATTTTGTCAATGCAATAAACTATTTTTTTATAGCAGTGTTTATTATGTTACTTCTTTGTAGTATTGTTTTATTGCTATATCCTTATATTGTATTCTAATTAATAATTCCTCTTTATTCTGTACTTTCAGAAACCAGAAACATTATTTGCCAATATCATAACTGGAGCTGGACATCTTTGGAGCTGAAGAATGAGGACAGCTTTTGTATGCTAACGTACACTCCTTAACAGTTGTACTGGATGAAAACACAGCAAGAAAACGCATGCCAATATGTAATATTCATCTATTTTATTGCAGTACTGGTAGTTATTTCAACAACTTGTTTTACTAGAGGACAAAAAACTGAATATGCGTAACCCATATTTAATATCCATGCAGTGACTGAACAACAACTGCATTTCCACCCCCATCTCTAAAGGCATAGTATCATGGCTGGTCACCTGTCAAGTCACATGTCAGGTCAGTCAGTCACCTATTGCTGCAGATGTGCTCAATAATGCTTGAGCATGTGATACTCCTCAAAGCATGGTGAAATACATAGAGGTGTATCACAAGCTAGACACATGTATTTTGTCATCTTCCTCTGCTTACTTCTCCTGGTGCCAGACAGGCAGACTTTGCAATGCCTCCGTGTGCGACTACCTTGAGAAGCAGTTTGAGGGACTTTGCAGGGAAAATGTCGTGCAGTGAGGCGTAGGGGATTGTCTACAGCAGGACGACCCCCAGTGGATGGGCGCCGAGGGGTGTGGTGCTCCTCCAGCAGCTCTCTCATGAGGTTCTCTCTGTATTTTTGGTAGGTAATTACTTTACCTATGAGGGAGTGGGGAGGATGAGGAAAGTTAGAGGATGATGAGGCAGTGGGGAGGTGGGTGAGATATTGTCACTATAATTGCATAATGGATTTGTATGTGAACTGTACATCCAATTACAAAAATACCTTGTTCAGTAATCATCTCACCTGTTAGTTGGCGGTGAACTATGCTGCCGTTGAGGACGGCAGTGTCGATCAGATGGAAAAATATCTTCTTATACCACTTGTTCGTTTTCCGTGTGCATTCCACAAAGCTGTTTATCATGTCTGCCTTATCCACGGCCCCCATTTTGAGGTTATAATCAAGCACACAATCTGGTTTGATCTTTCTCTCTCCGGTCAGGTGGTCCACCTTCCCTGTGGCCGACATGGTTGCTGTATGGACAGTGGAGAGGACATGGACGTCTCGCTTGTCATGCCACTTTACTGCCAGCTGTTGACCGTTCTCTTGGAACTCCACCTCCCCTCTCTGCATCTTCCTGCATCCGAATGCCGGCATCCCCTTCCTGTTCGACCTGACTGTGCCACATGCCCCTGTGCTGTTGGAGAGCAGATGCTGGAAGAGTGTGGGACTGCTGTACCAATTGTCCACGTACAAAGTGTGTCCCTTGCCGAGATGAGGAGCCAGCATGGTCATCACCACGGACCCTGACACCCCAAGCCCCTCATAATGTTTGATGTCAGTGGTGGACCCTGTGTAAACTATAATATCCTGGACAAATCCTGTCTTCACGTCGCACATGACAAAGAACTTGACTCCAAACCTGTGCCTTTTGGAGGGAATATATTGACGGAACGCCAGCCTACCTTTCCATAACATCAGGGACTAATCAATGCATAGGTCCTTGTATGGCACAAAGACCCGACCAAATGCTGATGTCAGGCTGATAAGAACATTTCTTATTTTGTATAACGGGTCACTTAGGATGGCAGTAGCATTGTTGACAAAATGCAGGCATCGCAGAAGAACTAGGAAGCGATCTTGGGAAAAGAGGGAGGCAAAGAAGGGAGTTGCAAACATAGGATCTGTGCTCCAGTATTCTCTTAGGGAGTTCTTCTTTACTATTCCCATGAGAAGGACTGTCACCAGGAAGGTATACATTTCACTAATTGTGGTTGTCACCCATTTAGCGAGTTTCCCCCTCACTCCTGGCTCTCTCTTCTCCTGTAGCTCTAAGGCATAGCGATTGGTCTCCTCAACTATCTCTCCCACCAGCTCCTCTGTGAGAAACAACTTGAAGCACTCTGCCTCAGTTGGAAATGGCAAGGGGCGTTGCACTCCAGACTGGGACTCGTCAAAGCAGACAGCAGGGCCAGGTGGGGTGAAATGACTGGTGGCCTTCCAGCTACCACAGAACTCCTGTACTTCATCCACTGTCGGCCTGCCTCCATCACCACCAGCATCTTCAAAGGGACCTGGTACTTCCTCAGTTGACAAGGGAAATTCAGATTCAGGGTTCTCAGTGGCTACAAGGTTGAGGGGCAGCTCCTCACTGTTACTGTCAGAATCTGATTCCTGACTTTCATACTCAGACTCATTGTCAGAATTTTAAAAAATCTCCAGAATTTCCACATTTGTGAGTTGTCTCCTTTTGAAAGACATTGTTAATGCTACAGTTTAGCTCACTAGCTACATACATAAACAACAACACTGAATGGCGCAGAGTGGGAGGTTACGTGGTTGACTGCCGGCACGCGCCACTTGTATCAATAAATCACTATCAGAAAATGTTTTGTGTGGTAATTATTTGTGTATTTACGATTTTATTCACATGTTTTCAATTCTAGGTGACAACTCATGCATTCCGATTCTTGCACAGATTGTAATGGGCACATATTATGTGTGTAAAATACTTTTTTGAAGGTTGTACTGATTATGATGAGCTAAGCTAATTCCAGCTGTGTAGCCATGTTTGTTGACATACAATGCATTCTGGGATTCACGTCTGTTTGACCAAAGATGTTACAACAAAATGAGGTGAGTAAGAGTTCACAAATTTTTTGAGGACTTCCGGAAGTTAATGGTGGGATGTGAACGACGGTAGATGACACACCCCTTCAACATGCATACTACAGACAGACCAAACTCATCTCGTCTTCTCTTATTATCTTCGGTTTCTGTGAGGAAAAAATGCATGGCTGCGCGCTGAAACTAATCGTCGGATTACTTTCGATTTCTATGAAGTGTTTTACCTAGTTATTTCGATCAATGGTGAGCTCACCCGTGATGTGATTAATTATATATAGTAATTGCTATTAGCTCATTCATATTGTAGTTTACGTCAGCCGAGAGTTAGAAAATATGACTGCTTGTGTTGGGTCAATCTTTCCTCAGCGCTAGGACAAATGTAGCCTACATTTTTCCGGTTAGGATGATTGTGTTATGCTATATTTACTTCTGTGAATATCTGAACAATGCATCCAAAAATAAACTGCTGACATTCTGGACATAACTTTGTAAGGACTGTGTTTGTGTAAACGCTGATTGTTGCGTCATTCGAAACTGCCGTTCTAAACGAGCATTCTAAACGAGTGTTCTAAACACACGGGTGTGATCGTACACTTCAGGGACCACTGTAGATGGTACGTGTGAAAGGGTTAACCAAGGGATTTTCAATAGTCACATCAGTAGGGTAGAGAGAGGAAAAAAGGGGGAGAGGTATTTATGACTGTCATAAACCTACCCCCAGGCCAGCGTCATGACAAGATTAATAGAAAATTACTCAAGTAAAAGTGAAAGTCACCCAATAAAATATTACTTGAGTAAAAGTCCAAAAGTATCTGGTTTTAAATATAGTTTATTATCAAAAGTAAATCTATCACCCCGTAGCACTCACTTTGTCATCATGAAGTGCTTTGAGAGACTAGTCAAGGATCATATCACCTCCACCTTACCGTCACCCTAGACCCACTGCAATTTGCTTACCGTCCCAAATAGGTCCACAGATGATGCAATCGCCATCACACTGCACACTGCCCTATCCCATCTGGACAAGAGGAATACCTATGTAAGAATGCTGTTCATTGACTACAGCTCAGTATTCAACACCATAGTACCCTCCAAGCTCATCATTAAATTTCAGGCCTTGGATCTCAACCCCGCCCTATGTGATTGGGTCCTGAACTTCCTGACGGGCCGTCCCCATGTTGTGAAGGTAGCAAACAACATCTCCACTTCGCTGATCCTCAACACTGGGGCCCCACAACGTGCAGGAGCCCTCTCCTGTATTCCCTGTTCACCCATGACTGTGACCATGTGGCCATGCAAGCCTCCAACTCGATCATCAAGTTTGCAAACGACACAACAGTAGTAGGCTTGATCATCAACAACGATGAGACAGCCTATAGAGAGGAGGTGAGGGGACTCGGAGTGTGGTGTCAGGAAAATAACCTCTCACTCAACTTCAACAAAACAAAAGGAGATGATCCTGGACTACAGGAAACAGCAGAAGGAGCATCCCAATATCCACATCGACGGGACAGCAGTGGAGGAGGTGGAAAGTTTTATGTTCCTCGGTGTACACATCACAGACAAACTGAAATGGTCCACCCACACAGACAGTGTGGTGAAGAAGGCGCAACAGCACCTCTTCAACCTCGGGAGGCTGAAGAAGTTTGTCTTGTCACCTAAAGCCCTCACAAACTTTAACAGCTGCACAATTGAGAGCATCCTGTCTGGCTGTATCACCGCCTGGAATGGCAACTGCACCACTCACAACCGCAGGGCTCTCCAGAGGGTGGTGCTGTCTGCACAACGTATCACCGGGGGGGGGCAAACTACCCGCCCTCCAGGACACCTACAGCACCCGATGTCACAGGATGGCCAAAAAGATCATAAAGGAAAACAACCACCCTGCTACCATCCAGAAGGCGAGGTCAGTACAAGTGCATCAATGCTGCGACCGAGAGACCATCAGACTGTTACAGCCATCACTAACACAGAGAGGCTGCCGCCTACATACAGACTTGAAATCATTGGCCACTCTAACAAATGGATCACTAGTCACTTTATTAATGCCACTTTAATAATGCTGTTTACATATCTTGCATTACTCATCCCATATGTACATACTGTATTTTATACCGTCTATTGCATCATGCCTTTTCCGCTCGGTCATTGCTCATCCATATATTTATATATACATATTCTTATTCCATCCCTCTACTTTGATTTGTGTGTACTAGTTAGTTGTTGTAGAATTATTAGATAACTTGTTAGATATTGCTGCAATGTCAGAACTAGAAGTACCAGCATTTCGCTGCACTTAGTGACAGTAAGTAGGAATACAGTACATAAAGAGCAAATACCCTCAGCAAAGACATGACTGAAGACTTCAAGATCACATACAAAAGAGCAATTCTTGTCTTTTTAGTGAGACGCATTTCACAACTGGCTTTGATTAAATTATTCAGGGTCAATTTGTCATTTAAAACGGTGTGTTCTTCACTATTTGACAATACCAAGCCGTGACAGTGAAGGAGGAAAAATGCAGCGGCCCTTTACGGTACCAAGGTCAAGAGGACTCATCACTACACTCACACACTCAGCACTGCTGTGGAAAGACTAACAGGGACTTTTAAAGGTCACACTTCCACATGCTACAGAACTACTATGCACAGATTTCTGCCAAACAATATATACAGTATCTAGTCCACCCATAGACATGACACCACCGCCTAACACTGAAATGGTGATGGTTATATTTATCATGCTTCATATATTGTCTGTGGACAACTATAATCAAATATAAACATGCTCTGAAAGTCTATGGGATAAAGACTGCATGCATAATGTTCACCCCAAAGGTCTCCCTGTAATACTATAAATCTGTTATGGTAGTTAAATTGTGTTTCATTGCACCGGTTACAGGTAAATTCTCCCAAAGCATTGGAGCTTGACTGATTTATTGTAATGACTATTAGGGTAGAAAGTTGCCTTGCTTCTCTGTAACTTAACATGACTGATTTAGAGACTGCTATGAAACCGGCTATAAAAACAGACCTTTTCAGTTCCTCCATGATTTTTCTGGCTGCTATTTCCTCCCACAGGAGTCCTTTTATATCTGCACCCTCTTCTCTCTCCTTCCTCTCCCAATTTGCCTGTGTTTCTCCTAAAAAACACATATCAACAGTACTTCTCTCTCAACACTACTTCTCTCTACTGCTACATTTCCACAAAGACCAGAGCAACGCACTAAAGTGGTGACGGCAATGTCCGCTTGGGCGACTGCACCAACCATGTAAAAATACACCCACCACCACCATCACCAACAGATATTGGAGAGTTGGGTAATTCTGTTGTTGACTGGATGAGAAATTGTTGCAAAGCTGGCAAATCTTACCCCTGGGCATTTCCAAGACAACAGTTCAAGAACGACAAGGAAATCCAATAAAGTTGAATCTCCTGATTGCAAACAGCAGAGGATAAATACATAATTTAACCTACTGTACTGTAGCGTCACCGTGCCTGTACTAAGCCTCAAAGAGAGGTGTTTTGGGTGCTGGGATGTGTTAGCATGTGTGTTCTAGCATGTCAATGGCTCATCTCATCAGCTGTAGATCATTTCTATTGCTCCGAGGCGAGCCTGCATCTTTAATCAGAGTGGAGAGACAGAGACATGCATCCGAGACCAGGCAGATGGCTTTATTACCTCATGTACACATGTCATGCACGCAGACTACATTAGGCTGCATCAAATGAAATAATCTCCAAGACGTGTGACATTTGCTATTCATTCAGCCATTTGCTATTCAAGTTTCAAAGTTGTATTGTCTCATGCACAGGATATAGCAGGTGTATAACAGTACAGTGAAATGCATACTTCCGAGCTCCTTCCCAACAATGCAGAATAAAAGTAATAAAACAAACAAGAAAAATGAGAGAAGGGAAAAAAACACGAGAATGCAAGTTATATACAGGGCAGTGCCAGTACTATTATTACAATGTGCAGGGATACTGGGGTGATTGAGGTAGGTATGTGTATATAAACAGGGGTAAAAGTGACTGGTAGCAGAATAAATACCAATGGTCATAATCCTAATAATAAAATGGGTAGAAAGGGGCTGTTAGCAAGATACATACTAATTGTAATAATAATTGTATTATCAACATAGCAGCAGCGTAATGGTAATAGTGATCAATATAGTCACTTTAACTGTAGTGTATGTGGTGAGTGGGTTTGAGTGAGGTAGTGAGTGTGAGCATGTGTGTATGTTAGACCTGGGTTCAAATACTATTTCAAATATCTCAATTAATTTCACCTACATGCAAAGTAAGTATTCAGATATGTTTTATTTGAAAAGACAAGTAGTTTAATATTTGAATGTATTTGGAAATACACTTGTATTTGGAAATCTCAAATACAGTGACTCAAATACACTCCCTTGCATTTAACCCAGGTATTTGAAAATAGTATTTGAAATACATTTTTCAACATACTATTAAATACAATTTGGCAGACTATATATTTTTTTTTACAAATACTAAATTAAAAGTACATGTTTTGGGCTGTGTATTAGAAAATACTGAAATTATTTAAAAAAATAATAATACAAATGTTTTTTTCACAGCAAATGCAAACATACACATATTTTTATTTTACTTGGCAGGTCAGTTAAGAACAAATTCTTATTCACAATGATGGCCTTGGTACAGTGGGTTGTTCAGGGGCAGAAAGACAGATTTTTACCATGTCAGCTCGGGGATTTGATCTAGCAACCTTTCGGTTACTGGGCCAATGCTCTAAACACTAGGCTACCTGCCACCCCTATGAACAACAACTTACAGAAGCACACAAACAATGACTACATCTTCTCTGACCAGACCCACATGCTCACACCTCCATCCCTAGTGCCTGTGTTATTGTTTGCCATATGGCGTTAATTTGTACCAATTAGTTTTCTCTTGGTTGCCCATGCTATTTCAATATGTAACACTCTAGAGTTGATTGACTTACCAGTGCGTCAATCTAAGTAACATAATAAAAAAATCCCCATTAAAATCTGTCAAATTAAACTAGAGATGTCTCAATCCACCGTATCTGCCGATGTCACACGGGGTGAAAGGTAGCAGGACTACAGTGGTGTTTGTTAGACCATGAGACATCCCGAAAATCAGTCTTCTCACAAAAACATATGTAGTGTCCAAATGGTTTGACCTACAGATTATTATGACCAGTCTATGGCAAGGGGAGACTCTCATGAACACGATGGTGTTCTCTGTCTCAGGACTCTTCTGAAGGTATCTGGTACCGGTTGAAACAAAATTGTGAAAGGTGAAGGTTGTTTTGTGCCTACCCAATTAATTTTTTAATATGTGTAAAAACAATAGCTGCAAATATTTCCTGAGCTTTCTTATATATCTTAGATATAGGACAAACACTTCAAAATCTTGTGTCTCCCAGAGTACTGTGAAATACCGCAAAAATCGGAAGTGCCCATTGAAAACCAAGATATGATCACTATGCCTTTGTTCTCCTCAAATAAGAGGGGCACTGTGCCACCTTGTTGGCTTGGCTGTGCCTCTATGTAAAGATTTCAGAGCAAATTAAATGTATATTTACTAATGATAGAGTAACTATCTATCTTTGATCGCAAGCACATTTCAGCAGTAAGCTATCTGGACTCAGAGCGCGCTCAGGACGCACAGAGGCCACTGAGTATAATGTTGTCCTATTGCTAGATAACCTCCTTCAACAAATGACACAATATCTCCTATTTGGCAAAATCGAGTTGATCTACTCTCAAACCGTTTGTTGATCACACATTCTGTACCGAAGCTCTCATATGGGCAACAAGTACGAGAGCACAGAGAAGCTGGTAAAAGATAAATCGGTATTTTGACATGGATAGGCAAGAGACTTGCTTTGATAATGCAACCTATGGATTACAGAATAAAGTGAGGACTTTTCATGCGAGACAGAAGTTAGGATTTTGGGTTTCAGTGAAATTAGGACTGGATAGCAAAATAGCCTCAGCTCTAGGACAGGAGAAGATAGAAATGTCCCTTATGCCTCTGAATTGTTAACAGACATAATTTCTGTGACAGAAATCCTTGTGTAGTGAATTCTGCATAGGCCTATCAAATGTGTGACTGTCTGAAGATTCACAATGACAGCTCAAAGAGGCACACATTATTTTATAGACTATAGGCCTTCTGTAGGGGTTTCTTGTAGGGTTTATTAACTGCATTTGGGTAGTTTGTGCAGTCCAGCAGTGTCAATTATGTGTGTGCTTTGAGTTTAAGTCAACTTGTGTGAAGTAAATATGTGAGGCTAAAGACTTCCATGCAACAACCTGTTCGGATAATATGCTTTTATTTTTGCTAATCAGTTTTTTGCATTTTGTGTGGGGCCTGCATTAGTATCGATATTGGAGAGAAAGGTTGTAATTTCCCGGGTCTTGTCATTACATTTTTTTCGGGAAATGTGAAGAGTGTTCCCTAGACATTCCCGGGATGAAAGCAATTTCCTAAATTGAACACTCAAATTATAGTGATATTATGTCTGACCCCGCATACATATGTCAAATCTGTGTATGTGCAATGCATTCAGAAAGTATTCAGACCCCTTGACTTTTTCAACATTTTGTTACATTACAGCCTTATTCTAAAATTGATTAAATAAATGTTTATCCTCATCAATCTTCACACAATACCCATAATGACAAAGTTAAATATCTTATTTACAGAAGCATTCAGACCCTTTGCTATGAGACTCGAAATTTAGCTCAGGTGCTTCCTGTTTTTTTTTATCCTCCTTGAGAAGTTTGTACAATTTGATTGGAGTCCATCTGTGGTAAATTCAATTGATTTGACATGTTTTGGAAAGGCACCCACCTGTCTATATGAGACACCACAGTTGACAGTGCATGTCAAAGAAAAAACCAAGCCATGGGTCAAAGGAATTGTCCGTAGAGCTCCGAGACAGGATTGTGCCGAGTCACAATCTGGGGAAGGGTGCCAAAAATGTTCTGCAGCATTGAAGGTCCCCAAGAACACTGTGGCCTCCATCATTCTTAAATGGAAGAAGATTACATTATAACCACCAAGACTCTTCCTAGAGCTGGACGCCCTGCCAAACTGAGCAATCGGGGGAGAAGGGCCTTGGTTAGGTGTTAGGTAGGTGACGAAGAACCCAATGGTCACTCTGACAGAGGTACAGAGTTCCTCCGTGAAGATGGGAGAACCTTCCAGAAGGACAACCATCTCTGCAGCACTCCACCAATCAGGCCTTTATGGTAGAGCGGCTAGACAGAAGCCACTCCTCAGTAAATGGCACATGAAAGTGTTTTCCAAAAGGCACCTAAAGGACTCAGACCATGACAAACAACATTATCTGTTCTGATCAAACCAAGATTGAACTCTTCGGCCTGACTGCCAAGTGCATGTCTGGAGGAAACCTGGCACCATCCCTACAGTGAAGAATGGTGGTAGCAGCATCTTGCTATGGGGATGTTTTTCAGCTGCTGTGACTGGGAGACTAGTCAGGATCGAGGGGAATAAGAACAGAGCAAAGTACAGAGAGATCCTTGATGAAAAACAGCTCCAGAGTGCTCAGGACTTCAGACTGGGGCGAAGGTTCACCTTCCAGGAGTACAACGACCATAAGCACATAGCCAAGACAACACAGGTGAGGCTTTGAAACAAGTCTCTGAACATCTTTGTGTGGCCAAGCCAACATTTTTACATAAACCCGATCTAAAATGTCTGGAGAGACCTGAAAATAGCTGTGCAGCAACGCTCCCCATTCAATTTGACAGAGCTTGAGAGGATCTGCAGAGAAGAATTGGAGAAATTCCACAAATACAGGTGTGCCAAGCTTGTAGCGTCATACCCAAGAAGACTCAAGTCTGTAATTGCTGTCAAAGGTGCTCCAACAAAGTACTGAGTAAAGGGTCTGAAAACGTATGTAAATGTGATATTTCAGCTTTTATTTGTAATATATTTGCAAAAATGAAATCGAAAATTCTGTTTGTGCTTTGTCATTTTTGGATATTGTGTATAGACTGATGAGGGACATTTTTTAATACGGCTGTAACATAACAAAATGTGGAAAAAGTCAAGGGGTCTGAATAGTTTACGAATGCACTGTAGGTGTAATCTAGAGCTAAGCATTTAGATTTTAATTGGCATGGATATCCTTCTCTTGACCCACTTTATGAATTATGCAGTTGAACTTGACAGCAACATGATTGATTAATAAATGAGGCAGTCTAAACAGTGCAGGTGGGCCTAGAGACAGAGCACATTTATGGTGGGTGTAGCCCTGTTCCAGCCTTTTAAACTAATTAATTAATTAATGCAAATACACCCAGTGTTTTATATGCAATTTAGGCACTGTTGTGTCTTTGGCTATGCCGGATTAAGTGATATGACATGCTATTCTATAAAATCCTTTCTCTGTAATTAATTTTACCTGATTGAGCTAATCATGTACATGTAATTAACTAGAAAGTCGGGGCACCACAAATAATATTTATAGAGCAGTTATCTCCCAAATAAACTCTTAAAGACCTAGTAATATTTTACATCAATAACAGTCAATATTAATCATCACCTTATTTCAGTCTCATCTGAAAGTTGTAAATTCTTGGTTTTCTTCACGAACCTTGGCTAACAAGTTGAATCAGCGATACAAAATTGGGTTTAATTATTTATTTACTAAATACCTAACGAATCACACAGAATTACATATACACAGAATGAATCATACCTTGATAACAAATGATGTCATATAGGAAAACGTCCCTAGCGGACGGAGCAGATATGACAGCTGGTTACATAAAGAAAAGGGGGCTGGGTTTGAGTGAAAGAGCGGGAAGACTGAAGAACAAAGGGAGAAGCGATGTCTCTATCGAGCCATAGGCAGCTACTCTATCATAAATACAGAATCTTATGCGTTCTAAATTACCGCCCAATTGGAAAAGGAAAATGCAATAAATATTTACTCTGCGCTGCGCTTTGGTAGGTTGGAAGAATGTCTCTGCTGGTAAATTGGATATGTTGTAGTAACGTCTTTGTGTGGTAGACGGAATAATCTGTCTGTTCTTTCCTAGCCCACGTTTACAGCTGCTGTTGCTAGCTCAACGGCAATTCTCACATTTTCGAAGCTAAAATCACATTTCATCCCCTCACAAATATTTTCATATTTAAACATTGAAATTGCACAACAATTCCATGTGAATCTGATAACTATAATGTGTAGACTTTCCACTGTCCAGTTTATGTCATCCTATCATTGATGAGAATGTCTCAGATGACAACCAAATATGGTTGTAAGTCGCTCTGGATAAGAGCGTCTGCTAAATGACTTAAATGTAAATGTAAATGTTCATTTCCCCCCACCTTCTGATGTTCCCAGAATCTCTATGTTTACCAAGGGATTTTCAATAGTCACATCAGTAGGGTAGAGAGAGGAAAAAAGGGGGGAGAGGTATTTATCACTGTCATAAACCTACCCCCAGGCCAGCGTCATGACAGCACATCTTTTTTTTATCACAATGTATATTAAAAATACATTAAAAATACATATATACATTTTACAGACCCTGTATGTTTTACATGTTTTATCTTGCTATTAGTCCCACCCTTCAGCTCCATTCAACCTCTCCCATCTATCTCTCAACATCATCCATTTTGGATTTCTATTTGCCATATATTTTTCAACTGTGCTGTGGTGATTTACAAACGAATTGAACCTTTCTATTCTCATAGCTTCTACAGATTGTAAATAAAAAATAAACATTTTTGCTAAAATAATTATTTTATTATTGATTGATTGACTATGACTTTTCAAATCACCCAGTATTGCTGTCTGCAGCGTTAGTTCTAGGCAAATGTTGCAATTCTTCAGCCATTCCTGGACCTGTGACTAAAAATGAGCTACATATGGACAATACCAAAATAAATTATCTAATGACTCTGCCTCCTCACAGCAGAATCTGCAGAGCTGGGAAGATTGTGTCCCCCATATCTATAACATTCTATTAGTTGCAAGAATTTTGTATAGTAATTTCAATTGAAAAATTTGAAGTTTTGCATCCGGCGTTGTTTTGCGTATCAATTCATAATTCATGTGCCATGGAATGGGTACATCGAAAATCTCTTCCCAACTATTTTACAATTTATATGGCACAGCTGTCAGTCTTTTGGTCCTTAAATTAAATTGGTATATGTTTTTATTTACCACACTTTTCTTTAACCATGGATGTTCTTTAATACAGGGCCGACATACAAGTTCCTTACTTTTTTCCCCTTCTACTTGCCTCTTCCATTTTTGTGGTAATGCTGCAATTAATTGGTTGTAATTTTGGGTAGAGGATGCATTTCCATATGTCTGTGTTAGCTGCATGTGTGACGTAACTCCACCAGTCCTATTTATGATATCATTCACAAAATTATACCTTTTTTAAACATTTCTTCGAAAAATACAGTTTTTTTTATCAATTAGTATATTTGAATTTAACCACAATATTTGTTTTATTATTTGTTCTGTCTTTTCAGGTGGATTAAACTGAAATTGCAACCAACTTTCTAAGGCTTGTTTAAAAAATAAAGATATTTGGGAGATTATTTCCTTTTCAAACAATTGAAAGTGGGCCAGTGTAATCTGAATAAAGGGGAAAAGGCCCTTCTTGAACATAGGATGAGACATTCGTACATATTTACTAGAGAACCAGTTTGGATTTAGGTATAACTTTTGTATGACTGATGCCTTTAGTGAGAGGTCTCCTGCTTTAATATTGAATCATTTCTGCCCTCCGAATTCATATTCATTATATAAATAGGCCCTTTTAATTTTATCTGGCTTGCCGTTCCAAATAAAATTGAATATTTTATGTTCATATAATTTAAAAAGCAGATCACTAGGTGTAGGCAAAACCGTAAGCAAATAGGTAAACTGTGATATGACTAAAGAGTTAATCAGGGTGATTTTTCCGCAAATAGACAGGTGTTTTCCTTTCCATGGTAGCAAGATCTTGTCTATTTTTGCTAACTTTCTATAATCATTTATTGGAGTGAGATCATGAATGTCCGAGTGTGACCCCATCCCCATGGGTTACTGCAGCTAGTGTTGCCAGCACAGCCACTGCCTGGGTGGGGGCACCCCACCGGAATTCCCACCGGCTTTGAGAATTTCCTTGTATAGTATGCTCTCCATTTAGGGGGCTTTGGCTTTGCAGGACCAACCCTGCCAAGCAGGCTCAGAATCTTGAGGGGGCAGTGCTGCTCTTGGTCTCTGACCGCATTTTGGCTGCATACAGACCGCTTCCAGCAGGCCCATAAAACAGTTAGGGACTTCTCCTTAGTATCTGGGTCATTCAGGTGGGTGTCTAGGGTATAGGGTTGTGGACCGTACCATTAAATTAGGATCATAAATAAACAATTAGATATAATTTATTTTAAAAATGTAGTTCCCCGTGATAGGACAATATATAAATCAAATGTATAATTTATTTTAAAACTGTTCCACAATGATAGGACAATAAATAAATAAGACATAATTCATTATAAAAGTATATCCATCATCTGAACAACATTGAAAGCCCTCTCATACCCTGGCTCACAGCAATACATTGGTTCTGGGATATGCAACCATTTCATTACTCACTCACTTAATTTTCCCAAACATTACAAATAAAATCAAAAATAAACACACACCACACCATCCACACATACTGTGCCTTCTGTTTACATCGTTTTTATCTTCACCATGTTGAATTAGTGCTTGTGTGTTCCAATTAGTTATATGTGAAGATATACAAAAGCTATTTTTATTTTATTGTATTGTTACAATCCATAACCGGGCTAGAATTGTGTTTCATTATTTTCCTCATCTATGAGAACTTGGTCATTTTTAAAATAGCCATGGAGTAGTCTTTGTGTCTCTGAACAACTGGTTAGCAACATATAGTTCATCAACGACGAGAGCTACTCGTTTCCCTTTTAATCTATTTTCTTTGAAAATTGGATACAGCCATAAGAAGTTTTAATTAAGTTTTAATTAACAAGAAATGTGTGGAGTGGTTGAAAACAAGTTTTAATGACTCCAAACTAAGTGTAGGTACTCTTCTGACTTCAACTGTAAATAGAGAATGGAGGACGTTTTTCCAGTGGTGCATTCTCATGCCAGCCAGGTAGCCTATGCTCCTGTTATAAATATAAGCAATGTGCTTAATATTAGGAAAGCTGATAAATAAACATAGTAGGCCTAGCCTATAGAAAGCTGATGTGATCCTCTTCTTTTTAGTAGAGGCCATCACTCTGTTTTCTCACACAATTGCCTAGCCTATAGAAATGTTGTGCAACAAGAGCTCATGGGCTCTCGTGAGGTGTTTGATTAGATTTGCGTTTACATTTGCATTTCTGTCAGAGGGATTAGAGGGACAATAGAGTGCTGAGTACCAGGCGAGTTTTGGTAGGCACTTTTTGGTAGACCAGCAGCAGCAGATCATGGAGAAGCCTAATTACCATGATTAAATGGTAACGTGGAATTTGACTGCCTTCATGGCTTGTAACTGGTGTGGCGGTAACACGCAACAGCCCTAGTTACATTCACCCCTTTTGCCCTCAGAACAGCCTCAATTCAAAGGGGCATGGACTCTACAAGTTGTCGAAAGCATTCCACAGGGATGCTGGCCCATGTTGAATCCAATGCTTCCCACAGTTGTGTCGAATTGGCTGGATGTCCTTTTGGTGGTGGACCATTCTTGACACACACAGGAAACTGTTGTGCCGTGAAAAACCCAGCAGCGTTGTAGTTCTTGACACAAACTGGTGCGCCAGATTTCACCTGGATTCACCTTGTCAGTCTATCTCGTGTAAAGAGCAGGTGTCCTTAATGTTTTGTACACTCAGTGTATAGGCAAACTGCTTGAACATCTAGTTTCCATTATAGTTTTGTAGATCTTTAATTATAATATTTGTAAATAAATAAAACCAATTTGGAAAACCGTATGGTAAACTATTTACATGGATAAACAATGTTTCTGTGCTGAACAAATGTTTATTATAATTCCATATAGTGTACAATAAATAGTGCAAATACAGTCATTTATAAAAAGTTATTTATATATTTTTTTGCTTTGTCTCATAAAGTTAACATTGATGAAAAAAAATGTTTCCAATTGCAGAGTAATTGAAGAGTATTGTTATTCCTAACTTCAGGTTTGCTGGGTTGTGGTTCTTAACATGTAATTGAGTCTTCAGGGGAACGTATTTCTATCAATGTAGTTTCAAATCATAAAGCAGTTACAGGGATGGTCAAATTAAAGCATGCTTTCAGATGACTTCATAGAGCATTGAAAGATGAAGTTGAAGAAATATCTGTCTGCTATATAGTCAGGTCCATAATTATTGGCACAAGAGATAAAGATGAGCAAAAAAGACTGTATGAAATAAATAATACAAATACTGACATGTATTGCATGCAACAACAAAAAAAGTGTGATTTGATTATGTCATACTAATACAATTGCTCAGCGAAAGAGATTTAGTTGAACAAATCATTTAAAAAATCTCAAAAAGATAATGACAAAATTTGAGATTGTGTCAAATTGGCTGTAAGTCTTTTGGGTGGTGGACCGTTCATTCTTGATACACATGGGAAACTGTCTGAAAACCACAGCAGAGTTGTAAGGGAGTGCATAACTGGCGGCAGGGAAGTCAGGCGCAGGAGAGACAAACTGGGTAATCAACGGAGCAGTTTTATTCATAAAACCTCCGGAAACCAGAACAACAAACAAATGGGTACAAAACCCGTCGCGCATCAGAGAAAATGTGGACATGCACTTACAATAAACAATTCCGCACAAAGACATGGGGGGAACAGAGGGTAAAATACACAACATGTAATGAGGGAATTGAGACCAGGTGTGTGGGAAGACAAGACAAAACAAAAGGAAAATGAAAAGTGGATCGATGATGGCTAGAAAATGGCCAAGCCCCGCCCGAACAAGGAGAGGAACCGACTTCGGCGGAAGCTGTGACAAGAGTTGCAGTTCTTGACACTAAACGGTGTGCCTGGACCCTACTACCATACCCCGTTCAAAGGCACTTACTTAATCTTTTGTCTTGCCCATTCACCCCCTGAATGGCAAGTAGCTTATTGGTTAAGAGCCTTTGGACAGTAAGCGTAAGGTTGCTGGTTTGACTTTCCAAGCCGACTAGGTGAAAACTCTGTAAGTGGTGCATGAACAAGGCACTTAACCCTAACTGCTCCACATGTACGGCGCTCTGGATAAGAGTGTCTGCTAAATGACTGAAATGTCAATTGTCTCAAGGCTTAAAAATCTTTCTTTAACTCGTCTCCTCCCCTTCATCTACACTGATTGAAGTGGATTTAATTAACAAGTAACATCAATAAAGGATCAAAAGCTTTCACCTGGATTCACCTGGTCAGTCTATGTCATGGAAAGATTTTGTAATGTTTTGTATACTCGGTGTATATTTTCAAGCCAGAGATTCAGATAGAGCTCAATGTGATCTAATCCTTCCCATTGACTGTAATTGTCATACCGTCCCTCATGTTTTAGTCTCCTCTCTCCCATCTGGTTTATGCGAGCTGTTTTCCCCCATGGATGCAGCCAGGTTTCTGTCCCTGTTGCCTTTAATGTCTTAATTATAAAATGAAACACATTCAACCCTTGAGTACCTTACACACCCGTTCATTATTGAACTAAGTCTATTAGAGCTGTGCAAAGTGTGTGTGTGTGTGTGTGTGTGTGTGTGTGTGTCAGAGGTGGGGGAGATTTAAGTTTACCGTCTGTGGTCATAAACCAGCCAGTCTCTAATTAGCCACCATGGATATTATGGAATGCCAGGATTTTACATTTTTCTTCCTTATTATCTCAGCAAGGGAGGCGTTAAAATGTTCTCACCTCACCTTGGCTCTCATTGACAGTTTTTTTTTCTGGGCAGATGCAATGACAGCTTTGAAAGATATAATGAGAGATACAGTACACTGAAATCCATAAAGACTAATCAGTAATGCAGTGCTTCACTCAAGCTCTGTCCTGATAAGGCCTAAATAATACATTATATGACATCCTTTGAAGAATTCATACCTTCAATATAACTTTTAGACAGCTGATTAAACTTATTTAAAACACATGAATGAATTTAAGGTTAAGGATTCTCTTACACAACATTTGTATTCCATAATTAGTCCTATTGTAGCTGGCTTAGTGAGCAGCTGAGCGCAAGGTAGTGTCATGACGTGTCATCCCCCTCTCCCTGCTCCCCCCTTTCCTCCTTCAACTAGGCTGCTGTGGTCAGAGGTCGTAAATTCCTCAGAAGACCCTGCCTCATGGCCACACAGTATTAGAGATAGGGTAAACTTTCATAGAGGACAAAGGAAATCCTTCCACCTCACAGAACTTGAGGTACGAACAAATTTCATGTTCCAGAGAACTGGTTTGTTTGTCACAACTTGGGAAGCTCATGGGAGACGGTATGGCAACATTACCATAATGCTGTTTATATAATAGCCTCAGATATGAGGTTTACATCTAATTGTTGTATAAGATGAATGAGTGAGTATGATACTGTTTACACAATTTTACAATGTGATTTTGGACTGTTTAATGAAGGAAAACTCAAAAAGGGAATTGGATTTGAACTAAATCAGAGGACCGCCCCTGAGCCCAGTTAGGGTCAGACATCCTGGGACAGCCCTTTTCTGCCATTCCGAATAAAACCCAACTTTGAGAAATTATCAGCAGACCATGTTTCTATCCATTAGGAGGGGGACAAAGGTTGCATACCATTGCTGAATCTTTTAACCATACCATGTGGTTAAACTCTTAGACTATCGATACCGACAGAATGAGAACAAGTCTTTGATATGAATTACTAGTCTGCAGCTAGGAATTCGGTATCATTGAACGCGAAGAACGACAACCGCCGAAATATCCATTCTATAACGAATGTCACTTTGAACTATCCCCTCTAAGCAAGACAGAGAGAGAGGGGGAGAGTGACGGACAATTCTACGAAAGACACAAATTTTCACCAGCGATCAAGACGACACACTGAGCGTAAATATATATATATTGATTGCAATTGTTCCCGAATGAGTGAGCGTTCATGTGTAAAGGATTAGCATTTTAATTGTTATAATTATCACTCTGTAGTGACTTCTTGGTCGACCCCCACTTCCCCTTTTGTCTAACAAGCCGCCATGCCGGTTCAGCCCACTAGGGCACATTCTCTTATCATTTCATGTAACCACATTTACCTTGTTTGTTTATGCATTTCTGTGAATTACTTAGTTAGTAATAAATAAATGTTAAGACAATTGATGTATGGATGACTCATAGTGAAGACTGGGTTCGTGCAGATAACCAACAATTCACAAAGTTTGGAATGAGACTAACGTGTGGTAAAATAAATAAATCATTAATCAGAAGACTATTGATCAGATATGAAAATATCTGAAGGGTTATATTGGGAAATTATAATTTTGTAATCTGAATACTTTCCTTGGTGCCCCAACTTCCTAGTTAATTACAGTTACATGATTATTCAGTTTAATCGCGTAATACTAATTACAGGAATCTTTGATAAAAACTAAGTCTTCAATTTAATGATAGTAAAGACAAGACAGTAGAAATCCTTAAACAAATCAGAAGGGATAATTGGAGTCTGCATTGTATAAAGAAATAGGCTAGCAGCACAATCTTTCATAATGATCTCTTCAGATAACCTCTTAACCTCTTACTTTTCAATCCACATTGCGGAAATTCAGTGTTACAGCGTGATTGAGAGTTAAAGGCAATGTTCCAGCGTCAGCAGAGACTGCATTCACAGTAAATGCTTCAGAAGTCGGCTCAATAGAAAATTGCTGTTACATTTCTAGCGTGCTCTCTGTAACGCTTCAGTTACACAGATTGAATAGAGTCCTTATTTCTTAATTGTTGAAGAAGACTGGAACTCACATACCTTTTTCAGCTGTTCAACTGAAGAAAATCTACAATAATCTACAAGGGTCTTTTAGTACAAACCAACAATATACAAATTAGATAAACAAGTTACATCCCAGGTTATAATGAGACCCAAATGTTTCAAAGTAGATGTTAAGGCTCATATGGACAGAAAATCAAATAGGCTGCTTGAAAGCTCCTCTACGCACATAACTGGAAAGACTACAGTGGCCAAATATCAGTGCCAGGTCTATCTGTCCAGTTCAATTCCACTCAGCCCCGGCTATTTTCCCAGTGACTAAGGCTCAGCCCTGAGTAAAATCTGTGCATTGGCTCTGACTCTGGTCATGAAGAGAAGATGAAAAGAGAAGAAAGAAGAGAAGAGAGAAGACATAGCATGAGAGTAATACAGACGAGAGAGCGTTGTGCGCTGCTGGAGTCCCAGAGATGAATGAAGAGGATCTTCTTCATGTATAAGTAATGGAGTGTGAAGTGTAAACACTGGGGGCTATCGTCCCTGCTCTGAAGAGCTGTTAGAGGGAGAGAGAGCGATGGGTAGAGGAGAAAGAGAGAGCTAGAGAGAGGGAGAGCAACGGATAGAAGACGGGAGAGAGTGAGATGCCTTCTCCCCCCCTCTAAAGCAAGTCCTTTACTCTTCCTCCCCAGAGGTCGTCTACAGCAGGTGACCTGGAAAGACCAACAGCTCACTCACTCACTGCCAGAAACACCATGTGACATTCAGTTCAGTTTGTATTCCGCAGCCATTCATGTAGATTTCAAATTATGCAGACGCTAAAAAAAATTCACTGGGATCATAAAGGAGAGAACATTACATCATTGACTCAGTCTGAGCTTGAAATACTTCAATAATGTAATGTAAATTGACAGACATTGGAGAGTACACAAAGCCCTCTGCCTCACTGCCTTGAAATGCAATATGAACATATCATCATTATTCATTATCATGTTTACAAATCCAGGGGACTACAGCAGTCAGGCACTGACAGAGCCTGTGCTACAGTACACTTCATAGTTGATGCTTCTGTTTGTTTCGTTCTTTGTATAATTGGCTGATTGAATAAAAGGTCAACCAACAATCCCAATGTTTAACTTATTGTACACTGTCTAATGGGAACCTACTCTCCATCTAGTGAAATCAACTCAAATATAAATGACAAGATGGTCTACAAAGGGATATTTAATGAACCAATATGAAAAAGAAAAAAAAGTGTAAATGCCTCAGTGAATAGTCATCCACTAAACATCAATAGTCACATCGAATAGAAACATGAAGGTGAAGGACCCTGTGAGTAGCCTACAAGGCAACCTCTTGTCACACAGATTATGAGGATCACATCTCTCACTCGCTGTTTTACATCAGCTTTGGAATCCAGGGGAGTTTCATTTCTTCCAGTGATTACTTGTGGATGATTTAATCAGAAAAGGCATGTACAGATGTAGGATCGTAATATGATCTCTATTTTATTGCTGAGAATTCTTCTGTACATCAGTGTATGAAGTTTAAAAAGGCTTCCAAAGTTTGCAATTTCCACTTTAAAATGTCAAAGTTTACATTTTATTTGCCCTAACAAAAAATGCATCCACCTCTAAAATTATTTTTGTTAATTATATTCCACATAATATTTCACATTTCCTGTTGCTGCAGGATTGTTTCCCTGCTGTAGCAAACTGGCTCAAATTAAGATCCTACATTTGTAGAGACAAACTGAATGTGTTTGCTGCTATCCCTAAAGCCTTAACGCCACAGCCATCCGAGTGCTTTAGTCCAGTTTATCCCCCAAAGGCAGACATGGAGAGATGGAGGATTGATCGTAATCAATCTCTTGATTGTTCTGTGACCTTGAGCAAACTAATAATAGGATTACTCACAATGACGAGATACGAGCTGGGCCATGGTTGGCAGTTGGTGGTTGATACTACCATTGTCTGCCCATGAGATCCACACAATGAGACAACATTGCCCCCTGTGCTGATTGATCCTAACAAAGAGAATTAAAGTGAATTCATCTCATTTACCTGATCAGGGTTTTTATTCCAAGCTAGTTTAGTTGGGCCCCTAAGATCAGGGCTGGCAATAGATCTGTAGAGGGCAATAGCCTAAAGACTTGCACCCACTGCTAGCTTTCATGTAGCCAATGTGGATTTAATTTAAGCCGTAAAATCTTGAACGGTTTTCAACTGTTTGCAATCTTAATTTGATCATGCCTCCTTGCATACACCTGTAGCAATGTGACAAATTCAACAATCAGCTAATAATAGATAGAACAGTCCAGTCTAAACCAGCAGCATCACCAGGAGCTTGCAATCCATTTGAACAAAGAGGTCTCTATTAAAGAAGTGGTGAATACCACTACTTGATTTACAGTGTCTGGGAGGCTTGGTCGATGCACTGGACATCACGTAGGTACAAATGTCACTCATTCCCTATCTGATTTCATAAGCTTTTATAGCCAAGGTCAACACAGGGTATACAACAGTGGTGACTGCTGAAGTGGTGTGGCCAAGTTATTAAATGGACAGGTCACCATGAACTGAATTGTGGACATTTGGCCGTGAGCATACAAATGTATAATATGACTTTGCCTGTATCCTGCTATGAACCAGTGAATCCAGTGGTGGTGAGAAGTGTAGAGAGACAATATTAGAATCTCAAACCCTGTGTGTGGGCAAGCTACTTGTTCCTGTGTGGCTGGAAAGGGCCCAATTTTAGAGGGTAGAAAAGCTCTTGGCAGGATTAGTCATAAAACAGAGAAATGAGGCAGATGTCTCAACAAAGATTTGTTAGAGGAGTAAAAAAATAAAGGCATTTTCTTTTCAAAGAATACAACACATAGAGGTGATACAGGATCAGTAGTCCCAGAAGATCCTATTATTGTCAGATCCCAGTTAATGTGTGTACGTGTGTATGTGTGTGTGTCATATCAATTAAAATAAAATTGTATTGGTCGTATACACATATTTAGCAGATATTATTGCAGATGTAGTGTAATGCTTGTGTTCCTAGGTCAGCAGTGACTTTTTCCAATTTTCCAATACTTAAAAAAAAAAATTCCCCCCTCATCAATATATACACAATACCCCATAATGACAAAGCAAAAACAGGTTTCTAGAATTTTAGCAAATTTATAAAAAATGAAATATCACATTTACATAAGTATTCAGACCCTTTACTCAGTACTTTGTTGAAGCACCTTAGGCAGTAATTACTGCCTTGAGCATGCCGTCATTGTAAATAAGAATTTGTTCTTAACTGACTTGCCTAGTTAAAAAAATATTAAATAAAAAAAATAAAAAACATATATATATATTTGGCACACCTGTATTTGGGGAGTTTCTCCAATTCTCTATGCAGATCCTCTCAAGCCCTATCAGTTTGGATGGGCAGCATCGCTGCACAGCTATTTTCAGTTCATTCCAGAGATGTTTGATCACTTTCAAGTCCGGGCTCTGGCTGGGCCACTGAAGCCCATGATGGTTCCAAACCATCACACCAGACTGAGGTCCTGAGCGCTCTGGAGCAGTTTTTCATCAAGGATCTCTCTGTACTTTGCTCCATTTATCTTTCCCTCGATCCTAACCAGTCTCCCAGTCCCTGCCACTGAAAAACATCCCCACAACAAGATGGTAACACCACCATGCTTCACCATAGGGATGGTGCCAGGTTTCATCCAGAAGTGATGCTTGGCATTCAGGCCAAATAGTTCAATCTTGGTTTTATCAGACCAGAGAATCGTTTTTCTCATGGTCTGAGAGTCTTTAGGTGCCTTTCGGAAAACTCCAAGCGGGCTTTCATGTGCCTTTTACTGAGGAGCGGCTTCCATCTGGCCACTTTACCATAAAGGCCTGATTGGTGGAGTGCTGTAGATATGATTGGCCTTCTGGAAGGTTCTCTCATCTCCACAGAGGAACTCTGGAGCTCTGTCAGAGTGACCATCGGGTTCTTGGTCACCTCCCTGACCAAGGCCCTTCTCCCTCGATTGCTCAGTTTGGCAGGGCGGCCCGCTCTAGGAAGAGTCTTGGTGGTTCCAAACCTCTTCCATTTAAGGATGATGGCGGCCACTGTGTTTTTTAGGATCTTCAATTCTGAAGAAATGTTTTGGTACCCTTCCCCAGATCTGTGCCTCGACACAATCTTGTCTGGGAGCTCTATGAACAATTCCTATGACCTCCTGGCTTGTTTTTTTTCTCTGACATGCACTGTCAACTGTGGTACCTCATATAGACAGGTGTGTGCCTTTCCGAATTATGTCCAATCAATTTAATTCACCACAGGTGGACTTCATTCAAGTTATAGAAACATCTTGAGGATGATGAATGGAAACAGGATGCATCTGAGCTAAATTTCGAGTCTCATAGCAAAGGGTCTGAATACTTATGTAAATAAGGTATTTCTGTTTTTTAATTTGTAATGCATTTGCAAAAACGTCTAAAAAAAATTGTTTTCGCTTCATCATTATGTAGATTGATGAGGAATTTATTTGATTTGATCCATTTTAGAATAAGGCTGTAACATAACAAAACGTGGAAAAAGTCAAAAGGTTTGAAAACTTTCAGAATGCACTGTATATGTGTGTATTGTATGCTCTGTTTACCTTTCCCTCGATCCTGAACAGTCTCCCAGTCCCTGCCGCTGATGTATGTATGTATGTCCTGAAACGCCTTTCCTTTTTAAGGCAATTAAATTGAATGTTCTGTGCTCTTAATGGAAAGATACACATTTTGAAAACAAGTCCCCTCACCTGCATAAAATGCCACGCCTGCAGCTAAAGAAACAGCCCCACAGGCCCACAGCTGGCAGCAGGAGTCATTCTGACTAATCATCAGTTTATTTGAATCACCTCGCAGCAATTATCCTCTCTCGTCCCATCTAAGGAACTCAGGCTCACCACGGTGCACTGCCCTACAGCACAATGAAATTAATAGATTACAAGTTGAAAGAGGTTTGTAAATGGGGGCTCTTTGCAAAATATGTAGGCCAGGGAAGGAAGGAAATAGAGAGGGCAGAATCATTGAAGGGTTGCATATCTATGACCTGTAATAGGCCCTTATATTTTGGCGTACCTCCTCATGGAGAATTCTGTTTGACTCTTGACAGGCAGAGTGTTTGAGCCACAGTTTAGTCATATGACAGGAATAGAATACCCTATGTACTGATGCCCCAGACACATATGCCATTTACACATATTCCATAACGTTTCCCTGAATATTAGTGCAAAATGAGACATGTCTTACTTTAATAGTCTGTTGCATATTTTAAACAGTTGAAGAAGACTTAATTAATGTGAGGATAAGTACAAAATCTTGTGAGCTGCATGCCCACCGGTTGATCTAGCAGCCCAGATTCCTGGTCAGCAATTACACATTGGTCATAAAAAACTCAGAAGTCTACATACTACAATTTTCATATATTAAGGTTAATCAAATTAGATAAAAATACATCATGGGCAGCCAATTCAATACAACTGCTGCAAGGCTACTTGTGCACAGTTAGTGATGCTTGTTTTAATCAATCCTACAGAAACAAATCTACATTGTAGGTTATTAATATGTGGTTACCATTTTACCATGCAATTTCTGGGAAAATATCTGGTCATTTATATGTGGAAAGAAAGGACTACCTTCCTTAACCTACAATAGTTCTGCTCTGAGAGAAAGATAACTCATACATTGGAAGTAACCATCAGAACTTGCGCTATCCGTGGTGCTGGTGTCTTGTGTAAAACGCTACATGCTTCGACAGTCAGCTCCTCTGCTTATCTGATGTATTCATTCTCTGCACGGATAAGAGAGGCTTCAAATGAATGAACACAGGGGCTGAATGGTACATTTTCAATGTCGGAATGGGCAGCAGATGGACAGCACAGTAACCGTGAGATGGTTAAATGGTTTGAACTTCATTCATGTGTTGATATTGGCAACATGCACTCAGCTTTCTACAGTAACCACGGGATCATAACATACCATATCTAGAGGTTCATGGCAGCTGGGGGACACATCTCCCACACCACAGCGGGCTGGTGACGCATCGGGGATGGCCAATGCAAATGAGTATGCTCCCTCATTCCCTGCCTTCTCGTTTTGTAACGCTCTACTCTGCCACGGAGAGGGAGAGAGTAGGGAGAAAGAAGAGGAGCTGAGAGACAATTTTTAAAGATCGTTACAATACAAACGCGTCTTCACTTCTTTAGGATATAGAATAGGAAATCATGTTCTAAATCTTCAGAGTACGTGGGAGAGAGATTCGATCCTGATAGCTTTCTGTATGGTTAAACGCAGTTCCAAAAGGGTTCCACATCTAAGGTAGGCTAAATGGTATTCAGATTTGTATTTTATCACAATGATTCTAGAGTAAATGTGCGCTTTGCAACTTGTTTTGATTCATGACTGGTGTTTAATAATGTTGTTATGCATTATACATTACTCTTAGATTAAAGCTGACAAGAGCATAGTTTATTATTTTCCAATGGGCAATATTCTCAAAAATGTGGCCACTTTATACTTAGAAATTACTGAGAATGTTGACGAGAGTTAGAGAAACTGGTAGTTCCCAAATGGATAGATGCAAATTCCGTGTTGTGGTGGAAGCCTAGTGTATGTGCAAACTGTTGCTTTCCTTGGCTGGCCTGATAGCTTATTATTCCCAAGAACCCCACGATGAGGTAGCCTGATTGTACCAGAAGGTTATATCTATTGAACTGGGGATAATGTTGGAACAGTGGAAAAGTCATACAATTGGAATTAGTGGCAAAAAAAAGTCCTAAAAGAAACTGTGATGACAATAATTTTGTAATATGACATCTGGTCCAAATGCTGTATTTGTGCTGAAGGTCTAGAGATAATAGGACAGCAAAATATCTAATGTTAATGGATATCTTTAGCCTGTCATGCACTACCTGGCATTTATCCATTAGGCTACAATTACAGAATTAGTGGTGGTTGGCACTACCACTGTCTTCCCATAAGATTCACACAATGAGACAACAATGCCCCCGGTCTGATCGACCCTAACAAAGAGAATTAAAGTGAACTCATCTAATTTAACTGATCAGGGTTTTGATTCCAGGCCAGTTTAGTTGGGCCCCTGGATCAGGGTTGAAGTTAGATCTGTAGAGGGCAATATATAGCATAAATACTTGCACCCACTGCTGCCTTTCATGTGGCTAACCTGTGGCTTTCTTTTAAGCCGTAAAATCTTAAAATGTTTTCCACTGTTTAGTCTTAATTTCCGTGTCATGCACTACCTGGCAGTCCTCCATTAGGCTACTATTACAGAATTATAGATAAAACGTGCTAAAGTGCTGTTCACAAACAGAAATAAAACATAATAAGCAAGATTGTATAAAGCCTACACCAGTGGCGAACCTTGATTATTAGACATAGGACTTCAGTGGGGGGAAATAATCTCCAAAGCCGTCAAACTTCAAATTCACAAATCAAGAAAAATAACAGAAACATCATCACCTAATAAGCCTTACATTATATCTAGCTCTCATGCAGGAGTAGGAATGTTTTTTGATGACATCATGAATTAATCAAACAGGCTGTCACTCATTCTACCAGCAACAACAACAACAATCACTTAAACAACCTGTGGTAGCCTAAAGGCACCCGCTTGCTTCCCATCTGAAACAGTTTTTGCATATACTATGATGGCATTTTGTGATGTTTATGTTCGTTTCGGTCTTCGACAAAGGTTTGTTCATGCACACAACATTTTTTCCTGAGACAAGCCAAAGTTCAGTAGCCAACGTCCACGGCCCTTCGTTGGTGATTGGTCAACAGTAGGGATTCTTCAATTAAGTATTTGTTGTCATTCAACGAGAGACGACTCGTTTTCATGCAAATTTTTTCACTTGAGAAACACTGCACCAAACATTTTAGTTAGAAAAATCGCGTGACCACGACCTCAGCAAAAAAGTCCAAATGAATTACTAATTATCTTACATTAAGTCTGATTATTTTGAGGAAGCGTATACTGGCTATAGAACCGATAGAAAGAAAGCAGTCACATACAGCATACTGTTATAAGAAACCCATTCATAGTAACCCCGTAGGCCCCCAATCATAACAAAAACACAACCATTAAGCATTTACAAATCGAAATTTGTAACTATTACTTCCTATTTGCAAGCATATTTTATCACGTTCAGCACACAAAGTAATGATCTAAAGTTTAAATGCAACAATGTTTCACACACATTATTTTCAGAGAGAGCTGACAGCAATCGAGCTACTAAAAAACATTGCTGCTCACCAAATGATGATCATTTGATACTTAACTTCTTGTTGAAAGTTAATCTTGAAGGACGATGTTAAAAATCGACTGCCACTAAAAAGCTACTTTTAATTTGGAAAATGTCTGGCATCTATATGAGTCAGAAACATTTATTCTGTTGTCAAAATTGACTACAAAGTGTAAATAGATAATTTTGGCCATGCAAGATGACAGGAAAAAATGGTGTGTCACGGAATACTGTAACAGTTTTCCTTTGGTTGGGTTTATTTCAATCCTGCCCACATGCCCACAGTTGGCAACACCCAAGTAATCATCAATTCGGAACGCAGCTGCACAGCAACCCGATCTTAATGCCCATGGTCAGCTTGGTTTGACAGTTGATATCCCTATGGTGCTAGTTAGGGACCATCAGTAAATTACACCATGTACATGGGACAATATTTAAAAATGGCAATAGCTCCAAATTTCAATGACAAATAAACTATAAATTGTAGAAATTAATATACAAATCTATATATATACAGTATATATTTACTTTTATATAAATGGAGTCACTATTGAGAACAGGGTCTCTTTCACAATGGAGCCCTGCATATACAAGTCATAGATTAATTCAAAATCAGTAAAAAAAAAAAAACAACTAAAATACAGCACAACAAACAATCAAGAAAAACAGCCATATTCTCCAATCAATATTTTGTATTGCCCAAGCAGCATCAGAGTGAACAATTGCAATTTATTTTGCAGTTGGTTCCAGCAATAAGGTGCATTAAAAATAAAACTAATTTGGTGGAGAGGAACCTCAAGAGTTAAACAACTCTGTGAGCAGGTTTGGTATTACGTTTATTTTGTTTTATTTTAAATACTTTGACAATGAAGTTAGGTAAGTTGGAAGCTTGTTTAGTAAGGTTTTGTAAGCAAAGAGGGAGTAATGAATTGATTTACGGGACTTTAATGAGGACCAGCCAACCTTTTGATACAGGATGCAGTGGTGAGTATTAAAACTGCCACCAGTGATAAAACGAATGGCGCTATGGTAGACGGCATCCAAAGGTTTAAGAGTAGTTGCTGCTACAATCTGGTTATGGTGTCACCATAATCAAGAACTGTGAGGAAAGTCGACTGTACAATCTACTTCCTGATATTTAGGGAGAAACAAGATCTATTTCTAAAAAAGAAGTCTACTTTAAATCCTAGCTTTTTAACTAGCTCATCCATATGTTTTGTAAACATTAAGTCTTTGTCAGTGCAAATGCCCAGATATTTGTAGGCGGGAACCCGATCAATGGGAGAACCATCCAATCAATAAATATGTAGATCATCTGAAACATTCTTGTGTGAACTAGAGAACAACATGTATTTAGTCTTGCCGCTATTAATTACAAGTTTTAAACCAACCAGGGCTTTCTGTAACGTTACAAAGTCAGATTGTAGCTCTAACAGCCTGGTCAACAGTTGGGGCAATGGCAAACATAACAGTGTCATCTGCATACAGATTCATATTAAAAGATTTAACAGATATTATTTATATCAATAGTAAAGAGAACAGGTCTTAGTACCGACAGGTCTTAGTACCGACCCCTGCGGTACACCTTTTATAATATTCATGAAACTTACATCATCAGAGATCACACATTGAGTCCTGTCTGACTGATCATTTTCAAATCACTTGCAAGAAGCCTGATCCAGGCCTATTTCAGTCAACCTTTAAATAGGAATGTGATGGTCAATGGTATCAAAGGCCTTGGAAAGGTCTATAAATATGATCCAATAATTTAACATATCCTCTAAAACAAGCGGAGCAGCTGAAACTGCTATGTCCAGGTCTAAAACGGGTTGGTGCATTATGAGAATAGAGTGAGAAGTGAAAAAAGTTCTCAGCTGAAAGTTAGTCAGGGATTCTAAAACTTTGTAAAGGCAAGATCATTTGGAAATTGGACAGTAAAAATCAGAAGGATCTCCTCCTTTACATAGGGGGAGGACATGTGCTGCTTTCCAGATCTTAGGGATAACATCAGAAACAATTGTGAAGTTAAAAATATAGGTCAGTGGTTCTGCAATAAGTGGGGCAGAGAGCTGCAGTATGACCCTAACCCTATGTTGTTGTTTTTTTAAACACCAATCTTTAGCAAGGCACTTAGTACATCATAGACATCAAAGGGTTGAAATGAAAATAAGGAAGTCTGTTCATGCATCATTCTGTACAATCTCTAAAGGATCTTCTAATGGGATGAGATTATTCTTTCAAACAGGTGGCCAGTTGAAGCAAAATGGTTATTAAAAGCATCACAAATTTAAATTTAGTCTAGAATGGGTCCAGAGGCTGTCAAAACCTGCTAGGGCAAGTTTTGTTTAAAAGATTTGACCACTTTCCATAAATGGGCTGGATTACCACCACTCTCTGATACACAATTCAAGAAATACAGTATGTTGATTTCTTAATGGCTACAGTATGTTGATATCTTAATGGCTACCAATCAGACATAGAATCAATCTGTCTAGCCTTAACTCAAGCTAAATGTATTTCCTGTAATTGCTCAGATAGTTTATGCGGAAACCAAGGATTACATCAGTCTTTTACCCTTAGTTTTTTTGTTTGGCACGTTTATCTGCAACAGAAAAAAAACGGAAATAAAACAATGAATGGCCTGATCCGAGTCAGTGATAGTTGACACAATCCCCCAGCCACTCAACCCCAGCTTAGACAAAAAAATGTTGCTCATTCAAATTTTTAAAATGTCTCTTTGTAATAATGCGTGAGCAAGATTTAGGAAGTTTAATATGTCTTATACAAGCAAAGGAACAATGGTCACTGAACTCATTGGCAAATATCCTGTTGGCTGTAAACCTATGAGGGGAAATTGTTAGAATAATATCTAATCGAGTAGATTTATTCAGGTTGTTTAGAGTTGGGGCGAGTTGGTTTAATTATCAGCTGAGTTAGATTTAGCTCAGTGCAAATATCTTTCAGCCCATCAGATACTGTAATCAATCAATGTAGATTAGGATCACCCACTATCAGTAATTCAGATTGAGCATAGTTATACAGTAGGTCAACAATTTGCTAAGAGCACATATGGAGGCCAAGGGAGGGCGATAAATTCCCATTAGCGTCAGATGGGCATTCTTACCAAGTCCCATGTTTAGGACTAGACATTCACATTTCTTAGGGACAAAGGTGGGGATGGTCACAGAAACATTCAACTCTATTAGATCTAAAACCATTATACACATCAGAGTTAGCCAAGATTCAGTTATAACCAGAATGTCCGGATTGGTTTGAGATGCCAGAGTTACAATACAATACATTTTAGAAATCAAACTTCTGTCATTTACAGTACATGAATCAGACTAAGACTGCAGCTGCAGGATTTCAGATCAGACAAAGTTTCTAAAACAAACATGCCATGTTCAACAATTAACTTCCTACTAGAAAGTACCATGGGGTTAGCTTGAATTGGAATAGATGCATTATGCCTATGCCTCGAACTATGCTCAGTTGGAAACCCCTTATTTGAAAGCATTTAATGAGACAACTAAAAGAACTGCAACATGAAAATATTGTCTGATTTACCCTATGTAATTTATTTATCGGTCCCTAACTAGTCCCAGAGAAAGACTATCCAATATCAAACCAACTTTGCAATGGTCGCACACCAGCCGGCTGAAGCTAATTGGCAAAAGAAGTTGGCTAGCACTAGCTATCCTAGGCGACTTCAAGACACAATACCTGGTTAGACTGTTTCAGGTTATCTACTGTAGAAGGGTGAGTGACTGTAACTGTGTACTGTTTTGGCAGAGTGAATGTACAAACGCTTGCCACGTGCGATCACCCACACTAAACCATCCCCCAAGACAACTCTCGTTTAGCTTTAGTCATGGCCGCTGCATTTCACTCTGAGCAGTTGTTTTGGGCCCTGTACAGGGGCCATTTGAAAGCTATTTGAAAGCTACAGGCCTTGTCTTTTTGGAAATCAAACTCAAATATTACTGCTGGCAATGTCATAAAAAGTCTTTAGGAGCTTTGCACACCTGGATTGAACAATATTTGAGTGCCAAGGCACTTGGGAACATTCCATGTCGTCTTGGTAACCAACTCCAGTGTATATTTGGCCTTGTGTTTGAGGTTATTGTCCTGCTGAAAGGTGAATTTGTTTCCCAGTGTCTGTTTGAAAGCAAACTGAACCAGGTTCACTTCTACGATTTTACCTGTGCTTAGCTCTATTCCATTTATTGTTATCCTAAAAACTCCCAAGTCCTTGCTGATGACAAGCATACCCATAACATGATGCAGCCACCACAATGCTTGAAAATATGAAGAGTGATACTCAGTGATGTGTTGTGTTGGATTTGACCCAAATATAACACTTTGTATTCAGGATATAAAGTAAATGTCTTTCCCACATTTTTTGCAGTTTTACTTTAGTGCCTCATTGCAAACAGGATGAATGTTTTGGAATATTTTTATTCTGTACAGGCTTCCTTCTTTTCACTCTGTCATTTAGGTTGTATTGTGGTCTTGAAATTCACTACCCAACTGAGGGACCTTACAGATAATTGTGTGCATGGGGTACAGAGATGAGGTAATCATTCAAAAATAATGTTAAACACTATTATTGCACACAGAGTGAGTCCATGCAACTTACTAAGCAACTTGTTCAGCGCATTTGTACTCCTGAACTTATTTAGATTTGAAAAAGGGGTTGAATACTTACTGACTCAAGAAATTTCAGATTTTCATTTTCAATGAATTTGTAAAAATGTCTAAAAACACAATTTCACTTTGACATTATGGGGCATTGTGTGTAGGCCAGTGACATAAAATCTCAATTTGATCCATTTTAAATTCAGGCTGTAGCACAACAAAATGTTAAAAAGGTCAAAAGGTAGATCATTCATGTTAAACAAAAACAAATTGCACAAGCCCTGCACATTTAAAATGGTTGTGTTCCTATGGGAATTGTTGCATGTTTAGAGCGCCGCGATTAGATTAAAGACCTGACAATTGTATTATTATACAGTTGAAGTCGGAAGTTTACATACACCTTAGCCAAATACATGTAAACTCAGTTTTTCACAATTCCTGACATTTAATCATAGTAAAAATTCCATGTCTTAGGCCAGTTAGGATCACCACTTTATTTTAAGAATGTGAAATGTCAGAGTAATAGTAGAGAGAATGATTCATTTCAGCTTTTATTTCTGTCATCACATTTCCAGTGGGTCAGAAGTTTACATACACTCAATTAATATTTGGTAGCATTGCCTTTAAATTGTTTAACTTGGGTCAAATATTTTGGGTAGCCTTCCACAAGCTTCCCACAATAAGTTGGGTGAATGTTGGCCCATTCATCCTGACAGAGCCGGTGTAACTGAGTCAGGTTTATAGGCCTCCTTGCTCGCACACACTTTTTCAGTTCTGCCAACACATTTTCTATAGGATTGAGGTCAGGGCTTTGTGATGACCACTCCAATACCTTGACTTTGTTGTCCTTAAGGCATTTTGCCACAACTTTGGAAGTATGCTTGGGGTCATTGTCCATTTTGAAGACCCATTTGCGACCAAGCTTTAACTTCCCGACTGATGTCTTGAGATGTTGCTTCAATATATCCACATAATTTTCCTCCTCATGATGCCATCTATTTTGTGAAGTGCACCAGTCCCTCCTGCAGCAAAGCACCCCCACAACATAATGCTGCCACCCTCGTGCTTCACGGTTGGGATGGTGTTCTTCGGCTTGCAAGCGTCCCCCTTTTTCATCCAAACATGACGATGGTCATTATGGCCAAACAGTTATATTTTAGTTTCATTACACCAGCAGACATTTCTCCAAAAAGTATGATCTTTGTCCCCATGTGCAGTTGCAAACCGTAGCCTGGCATTTTTATGGCGGTTTTGGAGCAGTGGCTATTTCTTCCTTGCTGAGTGGCCTTTCAGGTTATGTCGATATAGGACTCGGTTTACTGTGGATATAGATACTTTTGTACCTGTTTCCTCCAGCATCTTCACAAGGTCCTTTGCTGTTGTTCTGGGATTGATTTGCACTTTTCGCAGCAAAGTACGTTCATCTCTAGGCGACAGAATGCGTCTCCTTCCTGAGTGGTATGTCGGCTGCGTGGTCCCATGGTGTTATACTTGTGTAATATTGTTTGTACAGATGAACGTGGTACCTTCAGGCGTTTGGAAATTGCTCCCAAGGATGAACCAGACTTGTGAAGGTCTACAATTTGTTTTCTGAGGCATTGGGTGATTTCTTTTGATTTTCCCACGATATCAAGCAAAGAGGCACTGACAAGGTTGGCCTTGAAATACATCCATGGATACACCTCCAATTGACTCAAAATATGTCAATTAGCCTATCAGAAGCTTCTAAAGCCATGACATAATTTTCTATAATTTTCCAAGCTGTTTAAAGGCACAGTCAACTTAGCGTATGTCACTTCTGACCCACTGGAATTGTGATGCAGTGAATTATAAGTGAAATAATCTGTCTGTAAACAATTTACTTGTTTACAAATTACTTGTGTCATGCACAAAGTAGATGTCCTATCCGACTTGCCAAAATTATAGTTGGTTAACAAGGAATTTGTGGTGGTTGAAAAACAATTTTTAATGACTCCAACCTAAGTGTATGTAAACTTCCAACTTCAAATGTATATATTTATTTTATCCTTTTGGAGCAGTAATTGTTGACAAATGTTATCTCAAATCTAAACATTCAAATATCTTATTTCCCAAATTGGGGACAATTGGGGAGACACATTTGTTATTGGTCTATTAACAGATTCACCGTATGTTAATGTCACCATGGAAATCCAAAACTCTTTGGTAGATTATATTTTCAACCATCAACTATCAGGAAATAACACCAATATATTTTTGTTCACCTTTTTACGGTGTTAGTTTCATCAGCTGTTGTTCCAAATGATTCAAAACACATTAAAAAAATGTTTTACTGCACATTCTCCTCAATAACACTTATGGCTGCAGCCGCATCACACCTATGTTCCTAGCCGCGCACTACAACAAAAGCTAGGTAGACTGTTGGAAAACTAAGCTAATTCTCATGCTCTCAGGAGTTACATTTCTCGGCCTTCTAGGCATTTGAGATTTCCCTGTCACTCCAAAATTCTGCCCTAATAGTAGATTGGCTGATGCCTTCTGTCTAGATTCTGAGAGCCTATCCAACTTAGCTAAGTAGATTTTTCTCCCTAGAGACCATCAAATAAAAATCCTGATTGGATCTTTTTGTTTTTGCGTCAGAGTTAACCCTTCCCTTTTCCTAAACAAACTTAAGAAATGATATCAGAATATCATTTAATGATAGAAAATCTGAAATTTAAGTTTGAAGTCCTTTTTATAAATCCTTCGGCCTTCTCTGAAGCAGTGGAGGCTGCTGAGGGGAGGATGGCTCATGATAATGTCTGGAACGGAGCGAATAGAATGGCATGAAACACATAAAAACCATGTGTTTGATACCATTCCACCTATTTTGCTCCAGCCATTACCACAAGCCCGTCCTCCCAAATGATGGTGCCAGCATCCTCGTGTGCTCTGAAGTCGTAGAAGGCCCTTACGATTTCCAACTGGCTTATATTCTCTTTGAGTGTTACAGGTCACAGCTAAACACTTCATTCACTGCTATACATTACCAAAATACTGAAAAGAGTTTATTATTTTTAACACCCTCCTGCATCACATTATTCTCCAATCTCCATGGTAGAGTTTAACCTGTGTAGGTGGAGGAGCAGAGGGCTCGGAGATCTGTGAAGCGACTAAAGCACGTGTCAAACTCATTCCACTGAAAGTTGAGTGGCTGCTGGTTTTCACTCCTCCCTTGTACTTGATTGATGAAATAAGGTCACAAATGAGTAACTCCCCTCACCTGGTTGTCTAGGTCTTAATTGAAAGGAAAACCCAAAAATCTGCAGACGCTAGGCCCTCCATGGATTGAGTTTGACACCACTGGAGCAAAGCACACGAGTCAATACCCCCCCAACCAGACTCTTCCCAGGGCAGGCACTCTTCCACAATTTTTGCTCGTGTAAAGCCATTGATTTATCCATATTTTGAAAGATAAAACTCTAAAGTCGGGTCACTTGTGTGCTATGATAATCTTGTTTCATTGGAGCCAACCATAAATATTCCCCCTCAAGACACTTTTATCATGTCATAATTTCCCACTGTGGTAATAGTGTATCTAGTCAAATAATCTACTAGGAACTTTATTTAGATTTGGAAGCAGCAGGCAGATATTAACATGTTATCTGAGAGCACTACTACTTTCAAAGGAATAGTTCACCCAAATGACAAAATGGCATATTGGTTTCCTTAACCTATAAGGTATGACAGCAATCCATGCTTTGGTTTTGTTTACAGCTGGTACTGTTTCAAAAACATTTAAAGATTTGTGACCTAGATCCAATTCATGGTACCTGTATTAGTATTTTTCACTCATCATGTCCAAATCATCTATAAGTGACTTCATTTAGCTACCTAATCAATTTGAGATAATTTAGGATGATTTGGACAAAAAATGCTAAGATACTGTAGGTACCATGACTTGCATTGGATTTGTGCCACAAATGCGAAAACGTTAGCATTTGGAAACAGTGCCAGAGAAACAAAACCAAAGCATGGATTGCTGTCATACCTTGTCCATAGACTGCTTACAGGGTAAGGAAACCAACATGTAATTTTGTAATTTGGGTGAACTATCCCTTTAATGCTTTTGATGTGGGTCACAAATCTAATTGAAAATGCTTTTGAAAATCACTAATTTCCATAACTCTCAATCCGAGTTGCCGCTTAAACATAATTGGTTTGATATGGTACAAATCGTCAAAAGATGGTTCACAAACCCATGTCTGTGGAGCTTTACAAATGTACCAACACACTGAGGAAAGTCAGGGAAACAAGAACATAATACAGATGGTGCTGTGATGCTGTCATGCTGCCAGTGTAATTGAGGCAGAATGATGGATATTTTCTAAGCCAAGACAAGCGTAAAGCTAAGAAACTGTTCTGTAGCTAACAGGAAGATAACCTCTTCCCACACACCCTCTGACACCAGATATAATGGCACACCAGGTTCACAGGAAAGACAAACAACAAATAGCAAGGGAAATTACTTTAAGCTCACTGCTCTAGAACAGAAATACAAATGCCAACATGAACTGTAGATCTAATCCACAAAGCTATTGTATATACGTTCCCCTTGTATATTCTATAGGGGTTGTATACAAAGATAATTATATTCTGCCAATTAAAATCTTATTTGCTTCTATTTTGTTGCCCTAGGTGAAACTATTGGCTTCCAGAGTTTGCTGGCTGTTCTGTTGCCTTGGAGATTACTGTAAAGTCGGGCGCTGCTGTGACTCATCTGAAGGATCTGATTACACAGTGGTCTTTTTGGTCTCCTGTCCAGAGGCATGGCTATTAAGCGTGGAGCCTCATTAACCATCTGAAGCTGCAGCCAGGTAGCCTACCTACTGTCACTGGACTGATGGGGTTATAATGAAGCTGTAGATCCCTCACCCCTCTCTCTGGAATGGTGGCTCACTAAGGATCAAATAGCCACCAGCTGGACAATGGGAATGGCCACGCCCCTCTACAAGCTGCGTTGCTTCCTGCGGCGAGCTCACATGCTCCTCCTCTTCTTGGGTATCGCCTACCTGATGGCAGGGAGCATTCTGCTGCTGCAGCGCTCCAGCCTGACCCTGAGGACCACCCAGCCACCAGGCAGCGCCAGCCTCTCTTCTCTCATGGCACTGCCAGCACCTCCCACAGCCGTGAGGGCTGCCCCCGGCCTGGACATGAGGGCGCGCTCCAGATGGGCAGCCCCCCAGGGCATGTTGGGTGGTGGAATGGGCATCAAGATGGGGCGGCACTGGCCCACATCCCGGCACCTGAGGGTCCAACATCTGCACCGCCGCTGGTTCCACGGTCTGATGCCAGACACACAGGAGCAGAGGGGTCCCCTACAAAGCAATACCAGGCACAAAGGTACCACCTACCCACTGCAACATTGTTTACTTTATTGCCAACATAGGTGTAGTTTAACCGCTGACTGCATACCAGACCTGGTTTAAATAGTATTTGTTCCAGACTCAGTGACAGGACTGAGAGCCTAAAATCTGCTGCAAACCTGTATTACCATCACTTCTCAATAGTGTGTTGTACTAAATTATTAATATTGTTCTTTGAATGGATATAATATGGCTTTTCATTAACTGCTTTGTTTTGACATGGCAAGGAACCTACATGGGTTGCTTCATGCATGATGCCAATGATCAAGCCCTGGGGGGAACCGTGTTGTATGACCTGCGCAAAATGACCAGCTCTTTGTGTCAAGACACCTGCTCAGAAAGGTAATGAGTCTGGAACCATGGAGAGCTGCGGCTATTTGGTTAATTATTCTGTTTCAGTCGCTGGGATGAATAGATCCTGTGTTCCAATGGGGAAGAATGGTGGTGGTGTGTGTGTGCGTGTGTGTGTGTGTGTGTGTGTGTGTGTGTGTGTAGTGGAAGGCCAGATCTGCGTTAGAGATGCAGAATAAGATATAATGGGTATTTGAGGGGTGTTAGTATACATTCAAATTAATGACAAAACTGTATAAATCATTTTATGCCAAAACAGTTAGCAGTGCAATATCCCACAGTACGTTTAGACACAGGAAATGATTGCCACAAAAACAAATAGCCAAAGCAAACAGAATCAATCAATGTGGACTGCTGGGAGGATATTCTACCAGAATCCTATGCCTGCTCAGCCTTTCCTCCACCCACATGGAGAGTAGAGTCATGCTTTTAGCTGTCATCGTTGAAATAAAGCAGAAATAAAAGTCTGGGAAATTTTTGGTGGAGCTCAAAGCAAATGCAAAAAGGTCATTTTGAATAGGTCCTCTCTTTCCAAGGAGAGAGGATAAAGATACTTGAGGTAGGATGACTCATGTCGGCCTTGGGATTAGAAAGGACCTCCATCATCCACCCAGAGCAATTACTGTGATCTAGTCAATGGTGAAAACTGTTACCAGCCAGCACCACAGAGCAATGAATGCTGTGCTTCTCCACTGCCTGCCCTGATTGATTCAATTAAAATGTTTAGTATTTATTCACATGGAGGCCTGGTGTTATGCAATCTGGTGTCCTTTGGGGCAAATTATCCCAAGGCTGATGATGGTTAAAGACAGCCCTGGGCTAAGGCACTGTGTGTGTGTGTGTGTGTGTGTGTGTGTGTGTGTGTGTGTGTGTGTGTGTGTGTGTGTGTGTGTGTGTGTGTGTGTGTGTGTGTGTGCGTGTGCGTATGCGTGTGTGTGACATATGTGCTTGTCTCCTCTCTGCAGTGGGTACCGATTTGCAGGTCTGGAGTACGGAGCGGAATGTCACTGTGGTAACCACATCAGCAGCTCGCGGTCCCAGGAGGAGGACTGTAGCCTAGTCTGCAGGGGGGAGAGGGGCGAGAGAGGAGTCCCCTGTGGGGGTGTGGGGCGCCTCTCCATCTACAAGGTGGAGGAACAGCTCCCGGGACAGAGGAAATGTAAGTACATTCAATCTGGATAGAGCACTGGCTGATTGAACGGCTGTAAAACTTTATTCATCTCTGAACCCAGAACCACATCTCGTGAGCGTTGACCAACAGTGTCAAGAGAGACCAGTGCTTTACTAATGCTTACTGTACATTATATCAGCCATAGCCAGAGGACTATGCACTATGCAAGCATGGCACTGGAAGGAATAGCGGCCATTTTACGGGCTCCTGACCAATTATGCTATTTTGTGTATTTTTTTTGCGCTGATCTTAACTTTTTTTGTACGTAATGTTTCCGCAATCGTTTCCTATGATCATCAGAACAGCTAACACTAACCTCAATTTGGGGGAGGACATCTACTTCATGATTTGGAATGGGCCCTCAGATAATCAAAAGGTTCTTCAGCTGCACCATTGAGAGCATCTTGACTAGTTTCATCACCTCTTGGTATGGCAACTGCTTGGCATCTGATCGCAAGGTGCTTCAGAGAGTAATTAACCAATAGCTACCCGGACTATCTGCATTGACCCTTTTTGTATTGTCTTTTGACTCATCACATACGCTGCCATTACTGTTTATTATCTATCCTGTTGCCTAATCAAATCACATCAAGCTTTATTTCTACAGCACATTTCAGACATGGAATGCAACACAATGTGCTTCACGGGAAAAAAATAATTAAAACTATGAAAATATTTACTACACAAACATAAGAGTATAAAAAACTAAAGAATAACAATAAAAACTGAATGACTAAAAAGCACCCTAAGGAAAACAAAGCTAAAAAGGTGTGTTTTAAGATTTATTTTAAAAATGTCCACAGTTTAGGCCCCCATCAGGTTCTCTGGCAGGCTATTCCAGAGGCTGGGGACATAGTAACTAAATGCTGCCTCTCCAAGCCTTTTGGTCCTAGGCTTTGGGATAGTTTAAAGGCCAGTGCCAGAGCACTTAAGGGACCTACTGGGTACATAACGTAAAAGCATGTCTGACATGTATTGGTGTGCACAATCGTGGATTGATTTAAATAGAAGAATCTTCAAATGAATTCTAAACTTACAGGCAGCCAGTGCAGAGACCTTGAAACCAGTGTAATGTGTGCTGCAGCATTCTGTATGTTTTGCAATGGCCAATGGCTTTCTTGGGTAGCCCAGACAGGAGAGCATTACAGCAGTCAGGCCTGTTTGTAATAAAAGCATGGATGAGTCTCTCTGTATCAGCCTGGGAGAGAAATCCTATTGCCTAGTCACTTTATATATACCTATATGTACCTCAATTACCTTGTACCCCTGCACATCAACTCGGTACTGGTACCCCGTGTATATAGCCAAGTTATCATTACCCATTGTGTATTTATTCCTTGTGTTATTGTTTCTATTTTTCTATTATTTTTTAAACATGTCACTGCATTGTTGTGAAGGGCCAGTAAGTAAGCATTTCACTGTTAGTCTACACCTGTTGTTTACGAAGCATGTGACAAAATACAATTTGATGTGATAATTTGATTTAACAATTTGTTAAGTTGATAATAGATAGATTTCTATGGCCAATGTTTCCTTTAAGCTTGGCAGTGTAAGACTATGCTTGTAGATCATTTGCCATTACCAGTACAGAGAAACAGAGAAATACATTCAAGGAATGTAGCTATGTTTATAAGATGTGGTCTGATGTCTGCATACCTCTGTTCTACTCATAGTCAGAAACGTCCGCTACGGTGGCTGCTTCAAGGTTCCAAAGAACACCACCAACACCTTCCCTGTCTACTCCTTTCAACCAAACTCCACTTCACAGACCTGCATCGAGACCTGCACAGATAAGGTTTGATTCTGTTCCCAAAAAGAAACTCTGAAAACCACTGAACCATTTATTTCATATTCACTACCAGCCCAGACCCCAGTCTTCCTCACACAGACCTAGGAGTGAGGTATCATCGATCATGGCCTGTCTCTGTCTCTGCTCCCTGGAGATGGGAGATGGGAATGGCGTGGCTCTGTGTGATTGAACGCCTGGAACACCATTTGACTGTTTAAGGTTTAATGTCCCTCTAAGGAGAAATAGATGGGCTCTGGAATCAGTCCTTCACGCTGAATGGGTGCATCAGTTGGGTCAAATCAAATCAAAGTTTATTGGTCACGTACACAGATTAGCATATGTTATCTCAGGTGCAGCAAAATGTGTGTGCTTCTAACTCCAACAGTGCAGTTAAAAAAATAAATATATATATATATATCAGTACAAGCAATGTCAGAGACAGGAATTTAAATATATAGTATACAGTACCAGTCAAAAGTTTGGACATACCTACTCTTTCAAGGGTTTTTCTTTATTTTTTACTATTTTCTACATTGTAGAATAGTAGTGAAGACATCCTAACTATGAAATAACACATATGGAATCAAGTAATAACCAAAAAAGTGTTTCATAGATTTTAGATTTTAGATTATTCAAAGCAGCTACCCTTTGCCTTGATGACAGCTTTGCACACGCTTGGCATTCTCTCAACCAGCATCACCTGGAATGTTTTTCCAACAGTCTTGAAGGAGTTCCCACATATGCTGAGCACTTGTCAGCCTGTAGATGTGTTGGGTCATTGTCCTGTTGAAAAAAATGATAGTCCCACTAAGCGCAAACGAGGTGGGAAGGTGTATCACTGCAGAACGCTGTGGTAGCCATGCTGGTATAGTATGTCTAGAATTCAAAATAAATCACTGACAGTGTCACCAGCAAAGCACCCCCACACATCACACCTCCTCCGTGCTTCAAGGTGGGAACCACACATGCGGAGATCATCCGTTCACCTACTCTGCATCTCACAAAGACACGACGGTTAGAACTAAAAATCTCAAATTTGGACTCATCAGACTAAAGGACAGATTTCCACCAGTCAATGTCCATTGCTTTTTTTGCTTTTTTTGTTGGCCCAAGTAAGTCTCTTCTTCGTATTGGTGTCCTTTAGTAGTGGTTTCTTTGCAGCAAATCGATCATTAAGGCCTGATTCAAGCAGTCTCTTCTGAACAGTTGATGGTTTTTGCAACTGCACTTGAATAAACTTTAAAAGTTCTTGAAATGTTCTGGATTGACTGACCTTCATGTCTTAAAATAATGATGGACTGTCATTTCTCTTTGCTTATTTGAGCTGTTCTTGCCATAATAAGGACTTGGTCTTTTTACCAAAAGGGCTATTTTTTGTATACCCCCTACCTTGTCACAACACAACTGATTGGCTCAAACGCATTGAGAAGGAAAGAAATTCCAAAAATGTACTTTTAACAAGGCACACCTGTTAATTCCAAATCAAAACAAATTTTATTGGTAACATATACATGGTTAACATACGTTATTGCGAGTGTAGCGAAATGCTTGTGCTTCTAGTTCAGACAGTGCAGCAATATATAACAAGTAATATCTAACAATTCCACAACAAAAACCTAATACACACACATCGAAGTAAAGAAATGGAATAAGAATGTATAAAAATATGGATGAGCAATGTCAGAGCAGCATAGGCTAAGATGCAATAGATAGTGCAATAGATAGTATAGAATACAGTATATACATGAGATGAGTAATGAGATGAGTAATGCAAGGTATGTACACATTGTTAAATTGGCATTATTATAGTGTCTAGTGTTCCATTTATTAAAGTGACAAATGATTTCAAGTCTGTATATAGGCAGCAGCCTCTCTGTGCTAGTGATGGCTGTTTCCACCTTCTCCACTGCTGTCCTGTCGATGTGGATAGGTGATTGCTACCACGATAATCTCATTTGTTTTGTTGACGTTGAGAGAGAGGTCATTTTCCTGACACCACACTCCAAGAGCCCTCACCACTTCTGTAAGCTGTGTCGTCGTTGTTGGTGATCAAGCCTACTACTGTTGTGTCGTCTGCAAACTTGATGATTGAGTTGGAGGCGTACATGGCCACGCAGTCATGGGTGAAGGAGTACAGGAGGGGGCTGAGAACGTACCCTTGTGGGGGCCCCTGTGATGAGGATCAGAAAAGTAGAGATGTTGTTTCATACCTTCACCACATGCGGCGAGCCATCAGGAAGTCGAGGACCAAATTGCACAGGGCGGGGTTGAGACCCAGGGCCTCAAGCTTAATGGGTACTATGGTGTTGAATGCTGAGCTATAGTCAATTAACAGCATTCTTACATTCCTCTTGTCCAGATGTGATTGGGCAGTGTGATGGCAATTGCATCATCTGTGGACCTATTGGTGCAGTAAGAAAATTGAAGTGGGTCTACGGTGACAGGTAAGGTGGAGGTGATATGATACTTGACTAGTCTCTCAAAGCACTTCATGATGACAGAAGTGAGTGCTACGGGACGATAGTAATTTAGTTCAGTTAACTTTGCATTCTTGGGTACAGGAACAGTGGTGGCCATCTTGAAGCATGTGGGGACAACAGACTGGGATAGGGAGAGATTGAATATGTCTGTAAACACACCAGCCAGCTGGTTAGCACACTAGCCAGCCGGTTAGCACATGCTCTGAGCACACGTCAAGGGATGCCCTTGCGAGGGTTAACACGTTTAAACGTCTTACTCATGTCGGTCACGGAGAAAGAGAGCCCACAGTCCTTGATAGCTGGCCGCGTCGGTGGCACTGTTTTATCCTCAAAGTGGGCAAAGAACGTGTTTAGCTTTTCTGGCAACAAGACGTCGGGGGCCACGAAGTGGCTGGTTTTTCTTTTGTAGTCCGTAATTGTCTGTAAACCCTGCCACATACATCTCGTGTCTGAGCCATTGAATTGCGACTCCACTTTGTCTCGATATTGACGTTTTGCATGTTTGATTGCCTTGCGGAGGGAACAACTACTCTGTTTGTATTCTGCCATATTCCCAGTCATCTTGCCATGGTTCATGGTTCGTGCTTTCAGTTTTGCGCGAATGCTGCCATCTATCCACGGTTTCTGGTTAGGGTAGGTTTTAATAATCACAGTGGGTACAACATCTCATATGCACTTCTTGATAAACTCAGTGACCGTATCGGTGTACACATCCATATTATTCTCAGAGACTACCCGGAACATATCCCAGTCTGCGTGATTAAAACAATCTTGAAGCGTGGATTCCAATTGGTCAGACCAGCATTGAATAGTCCTTAGCATGGGTGCGTCCTGTTTGAGTTTCTGCCTATTGGAAGGGAGGAGCAAAATGGAGTCGTGGTCAGATTTGCCGAAAGGAGGGCGGGGGAGGGCCTAATATGCATCCTAAAAGTTAGAGTAACATTGGTCCAGTGTTTTTCCAGCACGAGTGCTACAGTCAATATGCTGATAGAATTTAGGTAACCTTTTCCTCAAATTTGCTTTGTTAAAATCCCCAGCTACAATAAATGCAGCCTCAGGATATATGGTTTCCAGTTTGCATAAAGTCTAGTGAAGTACCTTGAGGGCCATCGTGGTATCTGCTATAGGGGGGACATGCACGGCTGTGACAATAACCATAGAGAATTCTCTTGGGAGATAATACGTTTGGCATTTTATTGTGAGGAATTCTAGGTCAAGTGAACGAAATGACTTGAGTTCCTGTATGTTGTTTCAATTACACCATAAGTCGTTAATCATGAAACATACATCCCCGCCCTTCTTCTTCCTGGAGAGATGTTTATTCCTTTCGGCACGATGCACTGGGAATCCATGTGGCTGTACTGATTCTGGCAGCATATCTTGAGAGAGCCATATTTCCATGAAACAGAGTACGTTACAATCCCTGATGTCTCTGGAAAGCAATCATTGACCTGATCTCGTCTACTTTGTTATCTAGGAACTGGACATTAGCGAGTTATATACTCAGAAGCGGTGGGTGGTGTGCGCGCCTCCTAAGTCTGACTAGAAGACCGCTCCGACTCCCTCACCTCCGGTGTCGTTGTTTTGGGTCGTCCTCTGGGATCATTTCAAATGCCCTGGGTGGTGCGAAGAAAGGATCTGCTTCGGGAAAATCGTATTCCTGGTCGTAGTGCTGGAAAGTTGACGCCGCTCTGATATCCTATAGTTTTTCCGGCTGTCTGTAATAACACTTAAGATTTTCTGGGATAACAATGTAATAAATAATACATAAAACAACAAAATACTGCAACACTTCCTAAGGACTAAAAGCGAGGCAGCCCTCTCTGTCAGAGCCATTTTTCAAATTGAAATGCATTCCAGGTCATGAAGCTGGTTGAGAGAATGCCAATATTGTGCAAAGCTGTCATCAAGGCAAAGGGTGGCTATTTGAAGAATCAAATATAAAATATATTTTGATTTGTTTAACACTTTTTTTTATTTACTACATGATTCCATATCTGTTATTTCCTAGTTTATGTCTTTACTATTATTCTACAATGTATAAAATAGTAAAAATAAAGAAAAACCTTTCAATGAGTAGGTGTTTCCAAACCTTTGACTAGTACTGTACATGTACTTATAATGGTGTGTATATACAGTGTGAACAGTATATGAATAGAAAGTTGTGTACAGGAGTAGTTATGTAGAATGAGCCATGAATAGAATATAGTATATTTACAGTGCATTCAAAAAGTATTCGGCCCCTTCCTTCTTTCCACATTTTGTTACGTTACAGCCTTATTCTAAAATGGATTAAATTACATGTTTTCCTCATCAATCTAGACACAATACCCCATAATGATGAAACGAAAACAGGTTTTTAGACATTTTAGCAAATTTATAATAATAAAAATAAACTGAAATACCTTAGTTACATAATTATTCAGACCCTTTGCTTTGAGACTCGAAATTGAGTTCATATGTATCCTGTTTCCATTGATCATCCTTGAGATGTTTTTACAACTTGATTTGAGTCCACCTGTGGTAAATTCAATTGATTGGACATAAATTGGAAAGGTTGCACAGTTGACAGTGCATCTGGCTAGAACAGTGACTGAGGTTCAGGGCACTGGGGGAGGCCGGCTAGTGGTGACTGATTAACAGTCTGATGGCCTGGAGACAGAAGCTGTTTCTCAGCTTCTCGGTCCCAGCTTTGATGAACCTGTACTGTCTCCGCCTTCTAGATGGTAGCGGGGTGAACAGGTCTTGACTCGGGTGGCTGAGGTCCTTGATGATGTTCTTGGCTTTCCTGTGACACCGGGTGCTGTAGATATCCTGGAGGACAGGCAGTGTGCCACTGGTGATGCATTGGGCTGACCATACCAGCCTCTGGAGAGCCCTGCAGTTGCAGACAGTGCAATTGCCTTACCAGGCAGTGATAAAGCCCGACAAAATGCTCTCAATGGTGCATCTGTAGAAGTTTTTGAGGGTCTTCTGGGCCAAGCCAAATTTATTCAGCCTCCAGAGGTTGAAGAGGAGCTGTTGCACATTCTTCCCCATGCTGTCTGAGTGAAGGGACCATTTCCGGTTGTCAGTGATGTGCACGCCGAGGAACTTGAAGCTTTTGACCCTCTCCATTGCGTCTCCATCGATGTGGATGGGGCGTGCTCTCTCTGTTGTCTTCTGTAATCCACTATCAGCTCCTACGTTTTGTTGACGTTGAGGGAGAGGTTATAATCCTAGCACCACTCTGCCAGGGCTCTCATCTCCTCCCTGTAGGCTGTCTCATCAGGCCTATCACTGTTGTGTCGTCAGCAGCTTTATGATTGAGTTGGAGATGTGTGGCCACACAGTCATGGGTGAACAGGGAGTACTGGAGGGGGCTGAGCACGCGTGGCGGAGGTGTTGTTGCCTACCTTCACGACTTGGGGTCGGCCCGTCAGGAAGTCCAGGACCCAGTTGCACAGGAAGGGGTTCAGACCCAGGGCCCTGAGCGTAATAATGCTTGGAGGGCACTATGGTGTTGAAGGCTGAGCTGTAGCCGAAGAACAGCATTCTTACATAACTATTTATCTTGTCCAGGTGGGATAGGGCAGTGTGCAGTGCAATGGTGATTACGTTGTCCGTGGATCAGTTGGGGCGATATGCGAATTGTAGTGGGCCTAGAATGTTGGGTGAGGTGGTCCTCTGCTCTGCTCTGCTCTACACACAAATGGCTAGAAGAAATATCACAGCCGTGTCTAAGTGATGATAATAGTGTATTTGATTTAGCCTATTCCCTCTGTACGGGTGTGTACTTTTGTGCTTTGTGTGTTTTTACATTAGCGTATCTTCCAGTGCCCAGTGTCAATAAACGAAGAGAACTGTACCAGCATATAACACAATTGCCTCTCTCCAGAGTCAGTCTTGATAGATATTGTAATTCCATATTGTGTGGAGGTGATGGGGGCTATACTGGGGCTATACAATATTGAATAGGAAAAAGACAACTTGTGCAAAAAACATCTGAACTTTAGAAAAAAAGGAATCAAAGAAAATGGAGCAGGAGTGGTTCAGACATCTTATATAACCCACCTATCATGTCAACCAAGGGAAAATCACATCCAATCCACCAGAGGAGGAATGAGTGACCAGTCATATTCCTTGCACTGTAAATTACTGCTTGAAGTTATGCCTCTGATGTTTTTTATTGATCCTGGTTGGGTTTCTACTGCAGGAGCTCCCACTGGCTGTGTTGAGGAAGCCACATTGTTACTGCGTCTGGGCTTCGTTTCTGTTTAGACTGAGTCAACGTCTCCCACTGGACCAGCCATGTCTGGAGACTAATGGCACAGAACACACTGATGCCTCCATCTCCACTTCCCTGTCTGACCAAGACTACTACCAGATCTACCAGACACCTGTACTTGGTGAGAGCCTTGAATAACCTTTAGTTTCACCGATACTACAGTCCAAGTTTTCAACCATAAAAAAAATATATGGACTTTATACTTCACTGCAACTGTAATTAAACTCTTAGCAATAGCATGCTACAATACAGTATCTCAGGGATAGATCAATGGCGTGTTTTTATGGCGATGTTCAACCCTGCTGGTTCTGCCTCATTCAGACTCTAGGTGCAAAGAGAGAACATTTCTGCCTGAGAGGTCTACCTCCCTGGTGGCTCTCTCCAGCTTCCCCGGAGCTGGCAACACCTGGGTACGCCACCTGATTGAGCTCGTGACGGGCTACTATACTGGCAGCTTCTACTTCGATAGCTCGCTTTACAATAGAGGTGAGGCTGTGAACACAGCTCAGGTGTTGTGATGGATAATAGCACATACTGTGAATGCTTGATGTTTCTCTACTGAAATGTATAATTGCGTGTTTTTAAGTATGCGCTAAAAATTGTTATACCATGGAGCTCTCATAGAGAATTTCCAATGAATGCACTTGTATAGTACTTACAAATGGCAATAACAGCTTGAATGCTCTGTGACGCATAAGTTTTCAGATGTTTGATCATCTTGGGTATTTGGGTTTTTCTACCAGGTTTCAAAGGGGAGAAGGACTACTGGAAGAGTGGGCGTAGCATCTGTGTTAAGACACATGAGAGTGGTCAGAGAGAAATAGAGATGTTTGACTCTGCCATCCTGCTGATCCGGAACCCCTACCGTTCCCTCATGGCAGAGTTCAACCGGAAGTGTGCTGGACACCTGGGCTATGCCACAGACGCACAGTGGAGGAGCAAAGGTAACACCACACAACAAGCACAGCTCAGTGTTTAGGGAAATGGACTGGGGGTTATGTGGCAACTAAGGAATGCAAAATGATTAAGGCATATCCAAACAACACAATGAGATTTTGGGATTTTGGTAAACTGTTTGCCTTGAACAAAAGTCTATTTCAAACAGCCGTTCATGACTAGTGACAAATGTTCACATCAGCTGCTATACCTGCTGCATAGACTCTGGACGTGAGATGTCAGCATAGTCTCCACACATTGCACATTGATAAGATACACTACATTACCAAAACTGGGTGGACACCTTCTCATCGAACTTCTCATTCCAAAGTCATGGGCATTAATATGGAGTTGCCCCCCTTTGCTGGAATAACAACCTCCACTCTTCTGGGAAGGCTTTCCACTATTGTTGCAGATACTTGTTTCCATTCAGCCACAAGAGCATTAGTGAGGTCGAGCACTGATGTTGGGTGATTAGGCCTGGCTCGCAGTCAGCGTTCCAATTCATCCCAAAGGGGTTTGATGGGGTTGAGGTCAGGGCTCTGTGCAGGCCAGTAATGTTCTTCCACACCGATCTCGACAAACCATTTCTGTATGGACCTCGCTTTGTGAATGGGGACATTACCATGCTGAAACAGGAAAGGCACTTTTCCAAACTGTTGCCACAAAGTTGGCAGCACAAATCATCTAGAATGTCATTGTATGCTGTAGCGTTAAGATTTCCCTTCACTGGAACTAAAGGGCCTAGCCCGAGCCATGAATAACAGCCCCAGACCACTAACTTTACAGTTGGCACTACGATTCATCTGTCGGACTGCCAGATGGTGAAGCTTTTCAATTCAAATCGAATACAAAAGGTGTAGACGTTAAAGTGAAATGCTTACTTACAAGCCCTTAACCAAAAATGCAGTTTAAAAAAAATACCCCCCCTCCCAAAATAAATAAAAGTAACAAATAATAAGAGCAGCAGTAAAATAACAATAGCTAGGCTACGTATATACAAGGGGTACCGGTACAGAGTCAATGTGCGGAGGCACTGGTTAGTCGAGGTTATTGAGGTAATATGTACATGTAGTTAGAGTCATTCAAGTGATTATGCATAGATAATTACAGAGAGTAGCAGCTTAAAAGAGGGGGGGCAATGTAAATAGTCTAGGTAGCATTTGATTATATGTTCAGGAGTCTTATGGCTTGGGGGTAGAAGCTGTTTAGCAGTCTTTTGGACCTAGATTTGGTGCTCCAGTACCGCTTACATTTACATTACATTTACATTTAAGTCATTTAGCGACTTACAAATTGGTGCGTTCACCTTATGACATCCAGTGGAACTGCCACTTTACAATAGTGCATCTAAATCATTTTAAGGGGGGGGGGAAGGATTACTTTATCCTATCCTAGGTATTCCTTAAAGAGGTGGGGTTTCAGGTGTCTCCGGAAGGTGGTGATTGACTCCGCTGTCCTGGCGTCGTGAGGGAGTTTGTTCCACCATTGGGGGGCCAGAGCAGCGAACAGTTTTGACTGGGCTGAGCGGGAACTGTACTTCCTCAGTGGTAGGGAGGCGAGCAGGCCAGAGGTGGATGAACGCAGTGCCCTTGTTTGGGTGTAGGGCCTGATCAGAGCCTGGAGGTACTGAGGTGCCGTTCCCCTCACAGCTCCGTAGGCAAGCACCATGGTCTTGTAGCGGATGCGAGCTTCAACTGGAAGCCAGTGGAGAGAGCGGAGGAGCGGGGTGACGTGAGAGAACTTGGGAAGGTTGAACACCAGACGGGCTGCGGCATTCTGGATGAGCTGTAGGGGTTTAATGGCACAGGCAGGGAGCCCAGCCAACAGCGAGTTGCAGTAATCCAGACGGGAGATGACAAGTGCCTGGATTAGGACCTGCGCCGCTTCCTGTGTGAGGCAGGGTCGTACTCTGCGGATGTTGTAGAGCATGAACCTACAGGAACGGGCCACCGCCTTGATGTTATTTGAGAACGACAGGGTGTTGTCCAGGATCACGCCAAGGTTCTTAGCGCTCTGGGAGGAGGACACAATGGAGTTGTCAACCGTGATGGCGAGATCATGGAACGGGCAGTCCTTCCCCGGGAGGAAGAGCAGCTCCGTCTTGCCGAGGTTCAGCTTGAGGTGATGATCCGTCATCCACACTGATATGTCTGCCAGACATGCAGAGATGCGATTCGCCACCTGGTCGTCAGAAGGGGGAAAGGAGAAGATTAATTGTGTGTCGTCTGCATAGCAATGATAGAAGAGACCATGTGAGGTTATGACAGAGCCAAGTGACTTGGTGTATAGCAAGAATAGGAGAGGGCCTAGAACAGAGCCCTGGGGGACACCAGTGGTGAGAGCACGTGGTGAGGAGACAGATTCTCGCCACGCCACCTGGTAGGAGCGACCTGTCAGGTAGGACGCAATCCAAGCGTGGGCCGCGCCGGAGATGCCCAACTCGGAGAGGGTGGAGAGGAGGATCTGATGGTTCACAGTATCGAAGGCAGCCGATAGGTCTAGAAGGATGAGAGCAGAGGAGAGAGTTAGCTTTAGCAGTGCGGAGCGCCTCCGTGATACAGAGAAGAGCAGTCTCAGTTGAATGACTAGTCTTGAAACCTGACTGATTTGGATCAAGAAGGTCATTCTGAGAGAGATAGCGGGAGAGCTGGCCAAGGACGGCACGTTCAAGAGTTTTGGAGAGAAAAGAAAGAAGGGATACTGGTCTGTAGTTGTTGACATCGGAGGGATCGAGTGTAGGTTTTTTCAGAAGGGTGCAACTCTCGCTCTCTTGAAGACGGAAGGGACGTAGCCAGCGGTCAGGGATGAGTTGATGAGCGAGGTGAGGTAAGGGAGAAGGTCTCCGGAAATGGTCTGGAGAAGAGAGGAGGGGATAGGGTCAAGCGGGCAGGTTGTTGGGCGGCCGGCCGTCACAAGACGCGAGATTTCATCTGGAGAGAGAGGGGAGAAAGAGGTCAGAGCACAGGGTAGGGCAGTGTGAGCAGAACCAGCGGTGTCGTTTGACTTAGCAAACGAGGATCGGATGTCGTCGACCTTCTTTTCAAAATGGTTGACGAAGTCATCTGCAGAGAGGGAGGAGGGGGGGGGGGGGAGGAGGATTCAGGAGGGAGGAGAAGGTGGCAAAGAGCTTCCTAGGGTTAGAGGCAGATGCTTGGAATTTAGAGTGGTAGAAAGTGGCTTTAGCAGCAGAGACAGAAGAGGAAAATGTAGAGAGGAGGGAGTGAAAGGATGCCAGGTCCGCAGGGAGGCGAGTTTTCCCCCATTTCCGCTCGGCTGCAGCTGTAGAACCTTTTGAGGATCTGAGGACCCATGCAAATCTTTTCAGTCTCCTGAAGGGGAATAGGTTTTGTCGTGCCCTCTTCACAACTGTCTTGGTGTGCTTGGACCATGTTAGTTTGTTAGTGATGTGGACTCCAAGGAATTTTAAGCTCTCAAACTGCTCCACTACAGCCCCGTCGATGAGAATGGTGGCATGCTCGGTCCTCCTGCCACTGCTCCAGAGTCCAATGAGTTTTACACCACTCCAGCTGACGGTTGGCATTGTTCATGGTAATCTCAGCCTTGTGTGCAGCTGCTCGGCCGTGGAAACCCATTTCACAAAGCTTCCGATGAACAGTTCTTATGCTGACATTGCTTCCAGAGGCAGTTTGGATCTCGGTAGTGAGTGTTGCAACTGAAGACAGACGATTTTTACATTCTATGCGCTTCAGCACTCTGCGGTCTCATTCTGTGAGCTTGTGTGGCCTAACATTTTGCGGCTGAGCCGTGTTGCTCCTAGAAGATTCCACTTCACAAAAACAGCACTTACAGGTGACCGGGCAGCTCTAGCAGAGCAGAGATTTGATGAACTGACTTGTTGGAAAGGTGGCATCCTATGACGGTGTCACATTGAAAGTCACTGAGCCCTTTAGTAAGGCCATTCTACTACGAATGTTTATCTATGGAGATTGCATTGCTGTGTGCTCAATTTTATACACAACGGGTGTGGCTGAAATAGCTGAATCCACTAATTTGAAGGGGTGTCCACATACCTTTGTATATAAAGTGTACCTATTTCCCCCCTCTCCTCTGTTTACTTCAGAATGGCCAGAGTTTGTTGACAGCTACGCCCCCTGGTGGGCGTCCCACGCTCTGAGCTGGCTGCAGTTTGGCCGTCGCCTGCTGGTGGTACACTACGAGGACCTGCAGAGGGCGCTCTTCCCCCAGCTCCGCCTCCTCACCTTGTTCCTCAACGCCACCATGATGGAGGAGAGGCTGATGTGTGCTAAAAGCAACCAGGACGGACACTTCAAACGCTCTGGGGGGGCCCAGAGACCTTCCTTCGACCCCTTTACCGCAGAGATGAGGAGCACCATCGATTCCTACATCCTCACGGTGGACCAGGCCTTGAGGGACAGGAACTACAACGGCCTGCCACACAAATACTAACCCAGATGATCACCAGCTCATCCACACTACAGCCCAAAAGGACATGACAATAAATGAAGTGGGAAGGTGCAATCTCTGCCACCACTCCAAGGGGAGTTGTCCAGCCAACTAATTAGCATGGTTGGGTGAAGGTTTTTAGATGTCTTGAAGAATTCTGTCAGCTACAAAACATTTCCAGAAGAGTGGCTCAGAGGGAAAGTGACTGTATGAACACACCAATGATGCACTTGACATTGCCAACCCACTGTGAATGGCTGTAACATCGAGTTAGACTTTAGTGTGAACTGTCAGTTTCACTGGGATGAAAACATTGCTGAACATTACAGCTCCTGCTGAAGGTGACACATTCCCCTTTTTACTGCAGGCATATGGAGTATGGAACAATTGCCTGTCTGCACAAACAATTCAATCAAGCATTGTAGACTGTGAGGCCTTTAGCTTGTATTGGAATCCTTAGGTCGTTTGAATTTGTTTGGGATTTTTGTCATGTTTAATATCAGTTTTACTGATAAACAGAAAACATGCCATCCAGCAATGTAATCTGGTTGTTGTATTGGACTTTTGCTAATTAAATGTCCTATGTTTATCTCTATTGTCAGGTTTTTCATTATTGGTTGAATGATTGACTCATGGTTGACTCATATCTTGTTGTGGTAGTCAGTGGGTAGTGAAACTGAGGTGTCTGGTCTTAAGCAGGCTTTTTTGTTTGTTTGTAGTTGTATCAGTTTGTAAGTGGCTTCCATTTCTCTGAGAGACGTAAAGTGACATTGTACTGGGTAAACAGCCCATTCGTAGCATTGTGTACCATATCTTGTACAAATTGTGGCTGGTCTAATAGCTTTGGTCTAATTTGGTCTAGTAGCTTTCCCATGTTTATAGGGGAAAGTGTACCGCTTGAGAATAGAATATGGACACTTGAGTGCAAGATATTTCACCAAATTATAATTTTTAATTGCATGCTTAATGTTCAGTCTGTTACTGCAAACAACAAGTCAACACATTGGGAAGATAATGGCCAGAAAGGTATTTGAAGATAGACAAACAAACAATTGGTCATATTAATGAATCTAAAAGCTGGATCCATGCACAGACAGACGGCAGCACTGGCATCTGTTTATGTAGATTAGCGGCATAGTTGTGGAACAAAACAAACACAGACTAATTATAAAATAAATATGGTGCAACTCTCTGGCTGCCTGCCATTGTGTTTGGCTGATGACAGAATATAAAGAATTTCACACAAAGACAACGGAAAAATAATCAACTCATTGAACCCTATCATTTAAATTAGAATTTGTTGAGTTTTTGGGGGTGTGTTACAATGCATTTGCATAGTGATGTGGGCTCTAAGCCACTGAGTCAAGATGTTGAAACACTTCCTATCAAAACCCTCAACGATACTATTAACCCATCTGTCCAAAGACTGAGTCTGTAACTCATTACAACATCTAACCTTGGCACAAGGGTGACAACTATAGTGTAACTAGCTCATTGAACTATAGTCAGCTCAATGCATTGCTCTCAATGTGTTTTCAAATGCAGCTTTTTTTTCAGCTGTGTCGTTTATTGGTTTAATCCAAAAGAGACAACTTTGGGACTATAAAATCAAGGCCTAGATTCAATCAGACCAAGCATATACCTGCGATAGCCGACACCCGCATAGCTGATGTTTTGGCAGGGTCAGACGTGTAACTGCGTTGGAGCTGTCAAATCGGTGAGCAGCTGCTCTTGATCATTGTTACGAAGCCACACCTGTCCCACTCGCAATACAAGTTCAGAACGAGAAAGTGTAGGTAATATAGAAACAATGAGGCTCAAATTTACAATTATTCAATGAAATAATGATTTCTATCAGCATAATCAAGAATTCCAGTGTTCGAACTTGTAAACAAGGCTACATGGGAATTCTATTAAAGCAACTCCGTGCAGCCACTGGCAATGTCCGATTTAGGTATAATGCCAGGAGCTGCTTGTGGATTTGACAGCTCTAATGCAGTTCTACCTCCGACACCGCCTAAACAATCGCAATGCGGATGTCAACTAAAGCACATCTAATTTAATAGAGCCCCAAGTAACAGCTAAGTTCAAAGAGCACTGTCCACTATAAAGTCAAGGGTTTTGAATTAAAGATGGAATCCTTAGTTGCTATATCCATTTTTGGACATTTAAATTAATTATACAGTGCCTTCACAAAGTCATACCACTTGACTTATTCCACATTTTGTTGTGTTACATCCTGAATTCAAAATTGATAAAAATTGATACACACAATACCCCATCATGAATAAGTGAAAACATGATTTTTAGAACATTTGTGAAATGTATTGAAAATTAAATACAGAAATATCTCATTTACATAAGTATTCACACCCCTGAGTCAATACTTTGTAGAAGCACCTTTGGCAGCGATTACAGCTATGAGTCTTTCTGTATAAGTCTCTAAGAGCTTTCCACACCTGGATTGTGCAACATTTTCCCATTATTATTTTCAAAATCCTTTAAACTCTGTCAAGTTGGTTATTGATCATTGCTTGACAACCATTTTCAGGTCTTGCCAAAGATGTAAGCAGATTTAAGTCAAAACTGTAACTCAGCCACTGAGGAACATTCACTGTCTTCTTGGTAAGCAACTTCAGTGTAGATTTGTCATTGTGTTTTAGTTTATTGCCCCGCTGAAAGGTAAATTAATCTCCCAGCGTCTGGTGAAAAGTAGACTGAACCAGGTTTTCCTCTGTGATTGTGCCTATGCTTAGCTCCATTCTGTATATTTTTCTCCTGAAAAACTCCCCAATCCTTAACAATTACAAGCATACTCATAACATGATGCAGCCACCACTAACTATACTTGAAAATATGGAGAGTGGAACTCAATAATATGTTGTATTGGATTTGCCCCAAACATAAGCCTTTTTATTCAGGACAAGAAGTTACTTTGCCACATTTTTTGTCATGCTGGAGGGTCATGTCAGGAGGAAGGGTGTAGGAAGGGTACCACATGAGGGAGGAGGATGTCTTCCCTCTAACGCACAGAGTTGAGATTGCCTGCAATGACAACAAGCTCAGCCCGATGATGCTGTGACACACTGCCCCAGACCATGATGGACCCTCCACCTCCAAATCGATCCCGCTCCAGAGTACAGGCCTCGGTGTAACAGTCATTCCATTCGACGATAAACACGAATCCGACCATCACCCAATGGTGAGACAAAACTGCAACTCGTCAGTGAAAAGTACTTTTTGCCAGTCCTGTCTGGTCCAGCGATGGTGGGTTTGTGCCCATAGGCGACGTTGTTGGCGGTGAAGTCTGGTGAGGACCTGCCTTACAACAGGCCTACAAGCCCTCAGTCCAGCCTCTCGCAGCCTATATGTGGACAGTCTGAGCACTGTGTAACTCGGGCAGTTGTTGTTGCCATCCTGTAGGTGTCCCACAGGTGTGATGTTCGGATGTACCAATCCTGTACAGGTGTTACACGTGGTCTGCCACTGCGAGAACGATCAGCTGTCTGTCCTGTCTCCCTGTAGCACTGTCTTAGGCGTCTCATAGTACGGACATTGTAATTGCCACATCTGCAGTCCTCATGCCTCCTTGCAGCATGCCTAAGGCACATAAGCAGGGACCCTGGGCATCTTTATTTTGGTGTTTTTCCCATAGTCAGTAGAAATGCCTCTTTTAGTGTCCTAACTTTTCATAACTGATCTTAATTGCTTACCGTCTGTAAGCTGTTAGTGTCTTAAAGGACATTCAACAGGTGCATGCTCATTGATGGTATATTGGTCATTGAACAAGCATGGGAAACAGTGTTTAAACCCTTTACAATGAAGATCTGTGAAGTAATTTGGATTTTTACAAATTCTTTGAAAGACAGGGTCCTGAAAAAGGGACGTTTATTTTTTTGCTGGGTTCATGTGTGGGGTACAGAGATGAGTCAGTCATTCAAAAATCATGTTAAACACTATTATTGAACACTGAGTGAGTCCATGCAACTTACTACGTGACGCAAATCTTTACTCCTGAACTTATTTAGGCTTGCCATTACAAAGGGGTTGAATACAAGACATTTCAGCTTTTAATTTATTACATTTGTTGCAAAAAATACATTTTGAAGTTATGGGATATTGTATTTGCATTTATTATGGATTCCCATTAGCTGCTGCCAAAGCAGCTATTCCTGGGGTACAACAAAATGAAGGCAGTTTATACCATTTTAAAAACATTACATTCAAAGGTTTCACAACACACTGTGTGCCCTCAGACCCCTACTCCACCACATATCTACAGTACTAAATCCATGTGTATGTATAGTGGGTATGTTATTGTGTGTGTATATGCATGTGTCTGTGCTGCTTCACAGTCCTGCTGTGTGTAGGCCAGTGACACCATCTAAATGTAATGCATTTTAAATTCAGAGTGTAGCAACAACATTTTTTTAAAGTCATAGATAATACTTTCTGAAAGGCACTGTATAATATATAACCCCAAACCCCACCACATATCTGTCCTAAGACATGGCACCAAATTTGTAGAATAGCAGGAAATTTGCTTTAAAATTCTAAATTCTCTCAGTCTCATTGTAAAATGTCTAGAATAGCTATGAAACGGCTATTTTTTCTCTAAGCCCCATGGCAAAATGTGTAGAATTGTAGGAAAGCCAGTGGATTGTGCGGAGTAACGGGGTGATATGAGAGAACTTGGGAAGGTTGAAAACCATGCGGGCTGCAGCGTTTTGGATAAGTTGCAGGGGTTTGATGGCACAAGCGGGAAGCTCAGCCAACAGAGTTGCAGTAGTCCAGACAGGAGAGGACAAGTGCCTGGATTAGGACCTGCGCCGCTTCCTGTGTGAGGTAGGATCGTACTTTATGGATGTTGTAGAGCATGAACCTGCAGGAGTGGGTCACTGCTTTGATGTTTGCAGAGAACGACAGGGTGTTGTCCAGTGTCATGCCAAGAGTTTTGTACTCTGTGAGGGCGACACTGGAGTTGTCAACCGTGTTGGAGAGGTCTTTGAGCAGACAGGCCTTCCCCGGGAGGAAGAGCAGTGCCGTCTTATCGAGGTTGAGGTGGTGGGCCGACATCCAAGTTGATATATCAACCAGGCATGCAGAAATGCATGTCGCCACCTGGGTGTCAGAAGGGGGGAAGGAGAAAAGTAGTTGAGTGTCATCCACTTAGCAGTGTTAGGAGACCCCATGTGAGGATATGACAGAACCGAGTGACTTGGTGTATAGAGAGAAGAGAGCCTAGAACCTAGGCCTGAAGGACAACAGTAAAAAGTGTATGTGGTACAGACACAGAGCCTCTCCACGTCACCTGTTAGGAGCGGCCTGCCAGGTAGGATGCAATCCAAGAGTGGGCAGAGCCTGAGACACCCAGCCCTGAGAGGGTGGAGAGGAGGATCTGATGGTTTACGGTGTTGCAGGCAGCGGATACATCTAGGAGGATGAGAAAAGAGGATAAAGAGTCAGCCTTGGCAGTGCGGAGAGCCTCCATGACACCGAAGAACAGTGGCCCATCTTGAAGCCTGACTTGTTAGGGTCAAGAAGATTGTTTCAAAGAGAGATAACAAGAAAGTTAATCAGAGACAGCACACTCAAGTATTTTAGAAAGAAAGGGATACACAGGTCTATAGTTTGACGTCAGATGAGATGAGTGTTGGTTTCTTGAGGGGAGCAACTCGGGGCATTTTGATGAGGGAAGTGAGGAATGGGAGAAGGTCTCCAGAGATGGTCTGGAGGAGGGAATGGGGTCAAGCGGGCAGGTTGTGAAGCAGCCAGACCTCACTTGTTGCAGAATGTCATCTGAACAGAGAGGGAGAAAGAGGTCAAGGCATAGGGTAGTTCTGTGTGTGGGAGAGACCAGTGGACTCAATAGGCTGAGTGAATGAGTAGCGGATATCATCAACATTTTTTCTAAATTGTTGACAAAGTAATCTGCAGTGGGAGGTAGGGGATAATGAAGGAGGGAGGAGAAGTTGGAAATTAGTTTCCTAAGGTTAGAGTCAGAAGCTTTAGAGTGGTAGAAAGTGTCTTTAGCAGTGGATACTGAGGAAGATAAGGTAGAGAGAAGGGAGTGAAAGGATGATCGGTCCACTGGAAGTTAAATTTTCCTCCATTTTCGCTCAGCTGCCCGCAGTCCTGTTCTGTACGCTCGCAATGAGTCACTCAGCAATGGAGCAGGAGCCGGCTGGGAGGAAAGGGGACAGTGCGAGTCAAAGAATGTGGAAAGGGAGGAGAGTAGGGTCAAAAGAGGCAGATTCAGGAGATAGGAGGGAGAAGGATTTAGCAGAAGGGAGAGATGATAGGATAGAAGAGGAGACAATAGTGGGAGCGAAGATTGCGACGATGCATGATCTGGGTAGCAGCTGAGTGGTTAGGGTTGGTGGAAAGGGAGACAAAACGAAACAAAGTAGTGATCAGATACCTGGAGGAGGGGTTACAGTGAGATTAGTAGGCGAGCGGCCTCTAGTAAAAATGCATATTGCCTGCCTTGTGAGTTGGATGATATTGGGAAAGGGTGAGGCCAAAGAGACCTTTGAAGGCAGACGTCGCCAAGAACAAAGAGCGGTGAACCATCGTCAGGAAATTACCTTATCAAGGTGTCAAGCTCATTGAGGAATTCTCCAAGGGCACCTGGTGGGCAATAGATGACACTAATGCTAAGCTTGAGTGGACAAGTGACAGCATGGAATTAAAATGAAGAGATGGACATTTGAGAGCGGGAGAAGAAAAATCTCCACTTAGGAGAAATGAGTAGACCTGTGCCATCGCCATGATGACCAGATGCTCTCGGACTATGAGAGAAAATAGTCAGATGAAGAGAGAGCAGCTGGGGGTGGCAGTGTTCTCTCGGGTGATCCATGTCTCTGTCAGGGCCAAAAAGTAAAAGGGACTGAAGGGCAGCATTGGCCGAGATTAACTGTGTTCTTGATCGCAGTTCGGCAGTTCCAAATGCTGCCAGAGACCCAGAATTCCACAAAGGTTGTGCACGCAGTGTACACTAAATTAGAAGGGTTGCAGCCAAGGGATGGGGAACGCCTGTAAAGCCTACAGGGAGAGGTGCAAACAGGTATAGAAAACACACACATAGATGTTAAAGCTACAAAATACCAAAATTAGATCTGTAAAACACTCAAATGAGAGAGTGGAGCTTTCCTCTCTTTCCCTCCTTGAACAACTCCACAGAACCGTCTTTGTTTCCGCGACGGTCTTACTTTTCCACTGAGGAACCAGGGGAGACTGAAGGACTAACACTAATTGCTAATTGCCTAGCAGAGGTGGAGCGCACGCCTCCCTGTACTAATTGCTGATTGCTTAGGAGAGGTGAAACGACTCCCCCTCCAATTCAGCCGCTGAATACCAAAACAAGACACAAATTGCCCTGCCTCTTGATCCTGGTTGATGAGTCAACAACTATCTGCAAATTATGAGCAGTCAGCAGTTCTCACACCAAGTAGGCCACTGGGAAGTCAAGCGGCACTTAAAGTAGATGGCCCTAGCTAGCAGAAAGACAGTACTAGACAACAACAGATGAAGAGAATATAAATACACGTTTCACTCCTGAAGATATCAGGACTCCTCTAGCTATAGAATTAAGTACTTTAAGAATATAACATTAATGTCTTGTGAGTTTAGTTCAACTGTCATACCAAATCAGAACCCCAAATACAAGCTTGTTTTACTCCAATGTTTGTAGACAATGTAAATATAAACAAACACAGTATAGCCTCAAAACATATCATTTTGATATCATGGATGGTCAGTCCTTGCATCCATAGCTCAAGTCTATGCATTTGAGAGTGGTTAGAATTCTCCAGGCTCACCCCTCCGCTTTTTACCAAAACACAGACGAGGTGACAGCATTGTTATTGTTTCAAGGATTCTAGCTTTAAGGATACTCTACTCTAAAACGTTAGAAAAGCATTTAGAGAAAAGTTGCCCAGGGTAAGTCTAATAAATTATGCATATTTGGAAAAAAATAAAGTATGAGAAGCATTTCTCAGGGGGATGCAAAGTGAAGTATAGTAATTAATGATATCCAAACTTAAACCACCTTTCCTTATAAGACTGACAGCTCTTAATTTCTGCGTCCAGAGTGACAAGTGTATAGTTGGCCATCATGTTGATTGCCTTACCTACTAGAACATGTCTGTCTGTCATCTCACTGTCCTTTCTCTCAGCAACACTTTACAGTGTGAATAATAGGGTTAACATAGTGCCGCGAAGGCATAATGGAACCCCTGTGTGGTAGCCTGTCAAACAGCTCTATTGGACTGACAGGGGGTCTGTGTTGAATTGACGGTCCAAACAGCTCTATTGGACTGACAGGGGGTCTGTGTTGAATTGACGGTCCAAACAGCTCTATTGGACTGACAGGGGGTCTGTGTTGAATTGACGGTCCAAACAGCTCTATTGGACTGACAGGGGGTCTGTCTTGAATTGACGGTCCAAACAGCTCTATTGGACTGACAGGGGGTCTGTGTTGAATTGACGGTCCAAACAGCTCTATTGGACTGACAGGGGGTCTGTGTTGAATTGACGGTCCAAACGGACGACTCCATCTGCTAAATCATATGTGACATTAAAACCCACAGGAACAGTCAACATGGTGACAACAAAACGCTTCCCAATCCCTTTCTCCACAGCCAGAGAGAGCCTTTCCTTCAGTTTCTCACATTGTGGATATAGGATTCTTATTTTCATTGCAAGTAGATTATACAAAACATTTATTGGCCCATCTACTGCTTCGGAGGACAAAGGTAACTTTGTTTGAATTTGTGGTATTTATTTTTGAGCTATTTTGTTACTTATACAGTACATTATTCATGCCTTTTACATACATGTTAATTTCATACACAGTATAACATGACATACAGTACATATAGTTTGATATACACATTACACATTAAATGGTATTCAGACATATTTTGTGGACATGATATGGTGTATTCGGTCCTGGCTATTACAGATCATGAGCTTTTAATCCCAGCCCTCAGCCACACTCAGCCCATCCCACCTATCTCCATGGATCCCCCCTCTCTTGATTTCCATGTGCATTTATTTTTCAACTGTGCTGTGGTGTTTTTCTAATCTCATAGTATCCACAGATTGTAAATTAAAGATCAATATTTTTGTTAAGAATATTATTAGATTATTGATTGACATTGGCTTTCCAAATTGCCCAACAGTGCCATTTGTAGGGTTAGGTTTTTAGGTGAATGTTGTAATTTTCAGCCACTGCTGAACCTGTGACCATAAACATGCCTCATGGGGGCAATACCAGAATAAATCATCTAATGATTATCTGTTTCTTCACAGCAAAATATGCAGAGCTGAATTGGTTGTATGCCCCATATACTGCACATAACATTCTGTTGGTGGCAATCATTTTTTATAATAATTTAAATTGAAGAACTTGTTGAAACAAGATTTGTTTTGTGTATCAGTTAATAAACCATGTGCCATAGAATCTGAACATCGATATTCCCTTCCCAGTTATTTTGCAACCTGCAGCTATCAACATTTTGGTCCTGAAATTAATCTGGTATATTTTTCTATTTATGACAATTTTTTCAGCAAATTTTGGTCTTTAATATAAGGCAGACAAACAAGTTCCCTACCTTCTCCCCCTTCCCATTGCCATTTTTGCCATAGTGCTGCAATCAGTTGGTTGTAACTTTGGATAGAACAAACATTCCCATATATTTTGTTAGCTACACGTGTGACATAACTCCACCATTCCTATGCATAATATCATTAATATATATTTTTAAACACCTATTTTCCATAAATTGTGTTTAAAAAAAACATCAATCGGTATATTTGATTTTGGGGAATACTTGTTCTGTCATTTCTAGAGGAAGTTGAAATTTTAACCAGCTTTGTATGGCTTGTTTTAGAAAAGGCGATACGTTGAACAAGGTGTAATTTCAATTAACCAAAAATTAAAGGTTGTAATCTGGATAAAGGCAAAAAGGACATTTAAAAAAAAGGTGAGCCATTCTTATGAATCTACTGGATAACCTGATCGGGTTTAAGTATCATTTTTGTATGACTGAAGCTTTTAGTGAGAGGTTTAATGCATTAATATTTAATAATTTTAGCCCCCCAAACTCATATTTATTATATACGTAAATATAAATGTTTAATTTTGTCTGGCTTACTGTTCCAAAATAAAGTGAAAGCGAGCAGTAAAATCTGATTTAGAAACAGATAAAACAACACCTCAGGGCACAACACAGGCTGTGAACACACACACACACACACACACACACACACACACACACACACACACACACACACACACACACACACACACACACACACACACACACACACACACACACACACACATTGTAATATTGTAGTGTTGTAAAATTTATACTGTAAATGTGCAATAATGGAGTAATAATGTAATACGTTCTTGTATGATATATTGTCTTTTTATGATCTAATTGTTTTATTCCTGTGTGGACACCATGAAGAGTAGCTGCTGCCTTGGCCGAACAAAATACAAAATAAAGTGAAATATTTTTTGCTTATATAAAAACAAATCATCTGGAGTAGGTGTAACAGTATAGCTTCCGTCCCTCTCCTCGCTCCAACCTGGGCTTGAACTAGGGACCCTCTGCACACATCAACCACAGCCACTCACGAAGCATCGTTACCCATCGCTCCACAAAAGCCGTGGCCCTTGCAGAGCAAGGGGAACAACTACTTCTAGGTCTCAGAGCGAGTGACGTCACCGACTGAAACACTATTAGTGCGCATCACCACTAACTAGCTAGCCATTTCACATCGGCCACATAGGCAGCACCATAAGTAAATAAGTAAACTGTGATATGACTTAAGAGTTCATCGGTGTGATTTTCCCATAAATAGACACCTCACCATGGTTGCAAGATCTTGTCTATTTTTGCTAGCTTTCTATAGAATTTTGTGAGTTTGTTAATTTTGTCTACTTCACCATCAGACCAGTTTATTGGTAAATTAGAGGGTACTGTAAAAGTTAACAATCCAATATGTAATATGGTACACATCATAATTAGGAGCTCATTTCAATCAAACCCGCATTGCAGTATTTACGCAGTAGATCTTTTTCCAATGCTCAAATTAACTCTGGTATTCGGTACTGTATAAAAACCTACAACTATTGCCAGGGCAACTCCTTTCACAGGTATGCTTTCACTTTTCAGAATTAGAAGTTTAGGCACGGAATGAATATTATAAAAATAAACACACTGTGTAAACTTTGCTATGGCAAGTTTGATTGAATCCCAGCCTATGTTTTAGTCCAAATAGATGGAGAAATTATTTGCAGTATTCCAGATTGCGAATTTAAAAGAAAACCTCCGTCATCGGTATACATTGACACTTTTAAGCCCTGGATTTTTAACCTATAGATGTTATTGTTGGATCTGATTTTAATAGCTAACATTTTGATGGCCATAACAAATAGATATGGAGATAGTGGACAACCTTGTTTAACTTCGCTTGACAGCTTTTCACAGTACAGGATTCTCCATTTACAGTCTCTCATTCAGTCTTCATACTGATATATTTACTTATATACAGCCGTATACACAAATCTATCAGTATGCAAATTTCCTCAAAGTCCGTACAAATCCCCATTCCTCATTCATAACAGCATTTATGTTGGTCTACAATACAGCAGGTACATTTAATTCCACAATGCCCATTATTTTAGCACCAAGAAAAAAATATTAGGGGAATATTTTTGAAGAAGTTGAGTAATATGAACTGGGAGAACCTACACTTCCCATGTGTCAAAACGTGAGGCCACTCAGCCTACAAAAAACCTTAGCAGGAAAAGCTCAAACCAAGTTTATTCACCCACTGGATCAAACAGCTGCAAAGACAAATACATGTTTACACAAGCACATATATTTATACCCTCCTACTAGGAGGAGTCACCTCCTTGCATCTCTAGATAGCCAACACATCTATGTTGCTAGTCAGGAACCTAATTGGTTCCTCTCACTGGTGTAGTCATGGCCCTGCATCCTGCTATAAACCTTTGTGGGGATGTAAACATATGTGTAACAGGACTGTTCTTCCTCACTTCATCTGGCATGACCTCACTCTTCCCTAATCCACGGCTGTCCTACCTTATTAGTGACTGAAACCAGACTGTTGTCATTTTCTTCCCTCCATAGGATCCATGAGATTTAATAATAACATGTTTGACAGAATGTTAACTTCCTGCCTCCCCCCATTGTCTCCCTCAGTAACTTTCCATACACCTAGTTCTTATCCACCCTCCATTGACCCCAACATATACATTCATTATAAATGTAAAGTAATCAATAAGATCTAGTATGGTAACATTAATAAGTGTATTTCAAGCTAGAATCCAACCGTTGGAATAAACGCTAATTAACGCATGGTAACTCACTTCATACAACCCTCTTTGGTCTCAACAGGACCTTTTCAAATCCATAAACATTATTCTCCTGTGTGAAACGTGGAGCTGCAAAGTTACAATAGGTCAGTTACAATTGCCCTGAGGCAAATTAGACCCAGCCTGTTGTGTTTCCATGGATGGCCAATGTTCAAGTGAAATCCTACCTTCGTCCTTTATCGTCTCTCTCCTCTCCCTCTTCCTCTCCCCAGAAAGATAAATCAGCATGTTTGCAGCAAAATGATAAAGATAAGCCACAAATACAGACAAAATAATAAAACTGTTAGATGTAGGCTGAATCTTTCTTCTTTGTTGCTCAGAGTATCATCACCCAGACAGATTGGCAATAAAATACTTTTATGATATCACGTCTGAATGAGAAGTCGCTATACTGGGCTGTAAATATATCCCTTTACTGCAAGTAGAGTTTGAGTAGTGGGCTGGTCAGCATGATGTCAGCTTTTACTGAGAGAATAAAACCAAACAGAATCTTTAACTCATCAAATGAAAAAAATGAAAAACAATCTCCTTATACTGGACTTTTGTCATTTTGGAATGGGGTGGGGGCTGTCATTATCAATGCTTTATTGAATAATTTGGTCATTGCTGCCATGGGAGCCCTGATGGTGACAGGCTCAACATGTAAATCACTCAAAGTTTAAATCTCAGGACAAGGTGTCCAGTCACGCTTACGCCTATTTTACCCCCCACACAGATAATACCAGGAGAGACGGATGGCTGATCAATTTGACCAACATTTAGGCTCCATTTTATGGATATAAGACCTCAACTATTTTCTCTGGACCTGACACAATGAAGAAGAACCCAAACGTATTGCTCTGTTAATTTAGTATTAGTTCAAGTCAGCAAAACACTTGTCTAAGAACATTCAAGACAGACCTTTATGGAAATATTCTATACCTGATATGAACAAAAACGGTTTCTAACTGATATTACCTTGATGACAACAGAAGCAGTGAGAACTGAGAAAAGCATTTTTCTCTCAGAGGTGAGTTTTACTGAAAGCCTCTATACACACCTGTCACAGTTGTTATTACAACTATAAATGTGTATTGCCAAAATGCTTTTCCTTTCCTTCATTGCATCCAGTAATATAATTCACCTGTTAATGGGGCTTGAGTGAACAAACATTACCCTTTTACTGCCCACATCTATCAAAGGGGGATACCTAGTCAGTTGTACAACTGTATGCATTCAACTGAAACATGTCTTCAGCATTTAACCCAACCCCTCTGAATCAGAGAGGTGCAGGGGGCTACCTTACTCAACGTCCACGGCGCCCGGGGAACAGTGGGTTAACTGCTTTGTTCAGGGGCAGAATGACAGATTTTTACCTTGTCAGATTGGGGATTCGATCCAGCAACCTTTCTGTTACTGGCCCAACTCTCCTACCCGCCAGGCTACCTTTTCTTTCAGTGATGTAGTAGTGGCCGTGCCCCAGACCTGACTCTTATCAACTATATGCAAGGATTCTTTTGTATTTCTCAGGAATGCAGAATTATCTCTGCTGCTCTCAATATCCACCATTCTGTCACACATCTGGGAAGCAGAGGTTATGTTGTGTTGACATCCTATAGGTCTGATGGTGTGATTGGAAGTTAACGTTACAGTCATGCTATTGGTCAACAACTCATATTTTGAATCCGAACAGTCAGATGTTATAAGAGGGTCTCAGATTCATTGTGTTGTTCTCTGTTGTTCCTGACCTGCTGACCTATACTGTCTCTCTCTATACTCCCTGTGGACTTTCAGGCCATGAACTCTCTCTCTCTCTCTGATCTAGAATGTGATTGCTTTGTTAATGCCAGTATTGCTTTGAAAATTATGGTTATGACTTGTATAATGTAATCACTTATTTTTTCAATGCAATTTTATATTTTTCTCAGACAATTATCAGACCTTTCATGATAGGGCCTGAGGGCACACACTTAATGTGTTGTGAAATGTATTGTAATGTTCTCAAAATTGTAAAACTGCCTTAATTTTGCTGGACCACTGGAAGAAAAGCTAATGGGGATCCCAAATAATTAGAAATACAAATGACTGTAGCTCAACAATAGTCCTGTTTGCACATTGCTATTAATATGGAGTCATATAATTCAATTTAATAGGCTTTGTTCATATTAATTGAATATTACGGGTCGAAGGTGAGGTATATATAAACAAAATATTCCAGCACAAGTAGTGGGCTATGATTACGCTCAAATCAAAGTTAGCATTCCTCTGACATTCTAACAATCATTCTGTCACATATACTCCCTCTCCGGCCCTAGGTTATCAGGTTGCTGATTATCCCGCACACCTGTCACCATCGTCTTGCGCACCTGCACCTCATGACACTCAACTGGACTCCATCACCTCCTTGATTACCTTCCCTATATCTGTCACTCCCCTTGGTGCTTTTCTCAGGTGTTATTGACTGTAGGTGTGTTGTTTGTGTTTCGTGTTTATTATTTTGTTTATTTATTCAAACACTCACTCCCTGTACTTGCTTCCCGACTCTCAGCACACTCAATACACATTCAACATTAACATCTATTAAGAATGCTATTATCTGATGATTATTCCATATTGGAATTTGGCATCGAGGTACCCTCTCTAAAGGACCATCCACGCCAAGGATGATAACTACAACGATAACTATAATGATAAATGATACATAACTATAAACGTTGGCAAGCATCCACACCAGCGGACCGTTTAAGAATACTATTTTCTGATGATCATTCCCTATTGGAATTTGGCCTGTACTGTAGGTACCCTTGCTATAGGACCATCCACACCAAGGATGATAACTATAGCAATAACTATAATGATAAATTATACATACAAATACTGAACAAAAATATAAACGCAAAATGCAACAACTTAAAAGATTTTACTGAGTTACAGTACATAGAAGGAAATCAGTCATTTTAAATTAATTCATTAGGCCTAATCTACAGATTGCACATGACTGGGAAGGGGCGCAGCCATGGTTGGACCTGGGACGGCATTGGCCCACCCACTTAGGAGCCAGGTCCATCCACTGGGTTGCCAGGCCCAGCCAATCAGAATGAGTTTTTCCCCACAAAAGACATACTCCTCAGCATCCCCCCTCCTCAGACGATCACGCAGGTGAAGAAGGTCCTGGACTCGCGTGGTTACACCGGTTGGATGTACTGCCAAATTCTCTAAACAACATTGGATGTGGCTTATGGTAGAGAAATGAACATTGAATTATCTGGCAACAGCTCTGTTGGACATTCCTGCGGTCAGCATGCCAATTGCACGCTCCCTCAAAACTTGCTCAAAACGGCACATTTTAGAGTGGCCTTTTATTGCCCCACCACAAGATGCACCTGTGTAATGATCATGCTGTTTTCAGCTTCAGCAATCTCTCCTCTACTTTGAGCCATAAGAGATTGACATATTATTAATGTTAGCTCTCTGTGTACATTTAAGGGCCAGCCGTGCTGCCCTGATCTGAGACCTCTTTGTGGCACCTGACCACACGACTGGACAGTAGTCCAAGTGAGAAAAAACTAGGGCCTGCGGGACCTGCCTTGTTGATAGTGTTGTTAAGAACAGCGCTTTGGTACGGCCAGAACTTCTCCCCATCTTAGCTACTGTTGCATCAACATGTTTTGACCATGACAGTTTACAATGCAGGGTTACTCCAAGCAGCTCTTTGTGTTGCAATTATTTCACTAGCTGTAGTAGCTGATGTTAATAGTGTTGAGTCATCCACATACAGACACTTTAATCAAAGCCAGTGGTATGTCATTAGTAAATATTGAGACAAGTAAGGGGCCTAGACAGCTGCCCTGGGGAATGCCTGATTCTACCTGGATTATGTTGGAAAGGCTTCCATTAAAGAACAACCTCTGCATTCCTAAGCCAGCTGTAGTAACCATCGTGGATGATGAATGGGCCGGAGTATCAGACAGCCTCACGATCCGATGAAGGGGAAGCTCTGAGGATCTGAACCCGAGGTAGAATCCACCGGAGAGGGAGAAAGAACAGAGGACGAAGGCGCAGGTACCTCCGGATCTGATCTCTTGTTGGAAGCCCACAGACATATCTGCCCGATTCCAGCCTTGCTGAAGCACCCCCAGATCATCACCGATCCTCAAACCAAATTTCACGACCTGGAGAGGCCTACAAGCCACATTGTCTCGCACCCACTGTGAAATTTGGTGGAAGATCGGTGATGATGGGGGTGCTTCAGCAAGGCTGGAATCGGGCAGATTTGTCTTTGTGAAGGACGCATGAATCAAGCCACATGCAAGGTAGTCCTGGAAGAAAACGTGTTTCCTTTTGCTCTGTCAATGTTCCCCAACTCTGAGGATAGTTTTTTCCAGCAGGACAATGCTCCATGCCACATAGCCAGGTAAATCAAGGTGTGGATGGGGGACCACTAGATCAAGACCCTGTCATGGCCAGCCTAATCTCCAGACCTGAAAAGTGTAAAGTAAAGTCCAGAACGGCATATTAGCATGCCAGTCATAGTGTGTATTTTGTCAGGATGTATTGGTGTTAACAGATAGGCCTACCAGCTTTCTCATAGGCTGTTTGTCGTGGATCATCATTCTCCCAAGTCATCCTATTATTAATGTGGCCACCAATATGCTCACACATGCCCAGTTATTCAGGCAAACTTACCTTGCGTTCAACCTTCTCTCCGAGCAGCCTCATGCACCTAGAAGTAAGAAATCTTCAACGGAACATGTTTTTGATTGGTTGTCAATTGTTTTATCGTCGGCGGGACAGGGAGAAAATTGTTCTGAAAGTGATCCAAATGATAGCTCTCGTTATTGTTCTTCACTCTTGTTGTAGTGTGAACACCCCTGTTCAAGATTTTTTGTTTTATCATTATAGTTATCTTTATAGTTATCTTCCTTGGTGTGGACAGCCCTTAAGACCAGAGATCAACGTAAACAGTTTTAATGCAAAAGTGAAGAAAAAAATGATTATACACTTCAATTTTTGCAATTTGAATAACATTTATAAAAAACTCATATACCAACAATAAATTGCGGCTTTGGCTTCAAGAAAGGAACAGCCTGCTGGTGGCTTTGGTGATGGAGGTGAATCAGGTAAGTCGGTACTAAAGTGCCCAAAGAGTTTTGTAATGTTATGTTGCTAGTAGATGAAAAAAACGAAGATAAGTACACCATGCAAAATGAACTGGCCGTCTTGGATCTAGCATGGTTTTGGGGGATGGAATTATCCAGCAAGCAAGCTACAACAACTGCATCAACACTGCACACTTTGCAGAAATGAATGGTCAATTACCAATCGGATTAATGTCTGTTTATTTTAAGGTAAGCTTTTATTTTTGCTGAACTGCCTGATCTTTATTGGCCAATATAACTTAAAGGGTATGATGGTAGCCAATGTTTGTGTTAGCCATTATACCTGGATTTACTCTTTGTTTACTGCTGCTAGTAACGTTAGTAACATTAGCACTCAGTTTAGCATCTGGCTAACTATAGCTACTATTTGCCAACAACAGAGTTTTAGCCAGTTTGGTTATAGACGTTCAATGTCTACTATGATGGATAAGGTTTATCTTGATTTTGTGTAACAGTACAATCAATTCTGATGTGCTGAACCGCTAATAAGTGACGTGTTTCAAGGCTTCTAGTGGTTAGCATGGGTCTGAAAGGGGCTATGCTGAAAGCCTGCCCGCTGTATAAGTGATTAAAACATTTTTAGCTGATACATCATAAAGAAATCACAGGATGTGGTCAAATTATATGTTGTCTTTATTAAGAGTGTCAAAATATATTATTTTAAACAATGAGGACTAGGTATGATGTGGGTCTTTACCGTCTTATGTGGACAGTGGCTCCACTCCTGCTGTGGATTCACACGCTTGTTCTTCTCTTTGCGTTACTTTTTCAAATGCTTTTGCGACATGACTTCAGTCAAATTCAGATCAAATATACATTTCTCCCAAAATACAAATGTAAAGTGATTTACAAACTTTTAGTTTGAAGGATGAAACCAATCAGAATGTTAAACAGTAATTCTGCAATCTTCCCTTTAAGTGATAAAGATGTTTAAAATGTATAGTCTAGTTCTGTTCTCACCTCTGGAGGGTGGTAGATTGCTGTGAACTTCGTACAGGAACGTGTCTGTCTTTGTCTATTAAACGTTTACATATAGAAGTTGTTAGCCTTATCTTTGCATCCGGCATTTCTCCACACCTTGACCAGTTTTCAATTCATAACACATCCCCACCATAGAATCAACAGAATTTCAATCTACTCTCCCATCTCCAGCCATAAGTGACAGCCATTTGAGTGCTTCCTCTGAGATATTCAGACTTTGTGTTCTCGCAAAGCTGTTTATTAGTCCTTAACCCAATCTTTCTGAATAGCCTATCTTTATTGAAGCCCTTTTGAGTAGAAACGAAAAGGTAAATGATGTAGGCCTTATGTCAAAAACAGGCTGTGTGTCACGGTCGTCCTCCTCTTCATCTGAAGAGGAGAGGCGAGAAGGATCGGAGGACCAAAATGCAGCGTGGTAGGTGTTCATCATTCATTTTAATAAAGAAAACACTGAACACTGAAACACTATACAAAAACAATAAACGTAATAACAACCGTGAAGCTAATGCGAACTATGCTGAAACAAGCAATCAACATAGACAATCACCCACAAACAAACAGTGCAACCCAGGCTACCTAACTATGATTCTCAATCAGAGACAACTAATGACACCTGCCTCTGATTGAGAACCATACTAGGCCGAAACATAGAAATCCCCAAATCATAGAAAAACAAACATAGACTGCCCACCCCAACTCACGCCCTGACCATACTAAATAATGACAAAACAAAGGAAATAAAGGTCAGAACGTGACACTGTGCTGAAACACATTGGCATTTTGATTGCTTGTCTATATTTAACAAGTTCTTTAGAAACGCCAAGATAATAGCATTTTTAATCTCAAACTTGCTGCCTTCTAGGGTGCCTTGAACGCCCAGAAGAAAGCTGTTAAACTACGGAATATATTGTTGTTATTTACAAAGTGGTTGGTTTCCTTGGAAAAGGGGACTTTTGTGTCATGTCTTAAACAGTAGACATACACTTAATTAACGGAGTGCAGTGGATGAAAGATAGTGTTAAGACTTTGAATCCTATCTAATAATGACCTTGATCTTTCCAGAACACATTGGCAGGCATTCTATTGCATCACCACATTCTGTCACTATGAACAGGTGTTTCATTCTATATGACCAGCCTATTATTCCATAGCATGATAACCTCGAAAAGGTGCTAGCCAGAGTGAAAAACCAGTGGCGCCGCGGACTACAGTGGAAGGCAAGAGGACATAAGACACCCTAATTTAAATAGAATGCACTGACTGTTAATTGATTCAATGAAATTCCCAACTGAATTGATAATGGATGATAACAAAATGTATCACTTCCATAACAAAATAAAATGAGCATAGCGTTTGTAAAATGTATGGATGGGAAATACAATTCCCATTCAAATCCCTTTTCCCTAAAAGCGCTATTGGCCATGAAAAAGTATTTGCGGCCAGAAAACTTGCAAATGGCCAATCGTGCATGACATGCACAAGTAGTCAGTGGAATGGATGGCATCCATAGCAGACAGAGTAATTGTGTGCGCTGAACCCAGCGGACCTCATTTTCTCTCTGTGTGCACTGAGAGGCATCAGAGCAGTTTCATCTAAATGCACTGAGATTGCCTCTGTACCAGGGAAAGTCACGGGACATTATGACTCAAACACAATGGACGTCCTCTCTCCCTATTATTGATGCTCTCTTTATTAGGGGAAGTAGGTCTACTTGGCTAATGGAGCAGCCTGTCTGAGCCACGTTGCTCCATTGGAAGATATCCATATGCACTTTTAATGATCTCATGTTTTCACACTTCTATGGTAAATTGAATAATAGTTTGCATCTTTCTTATTAGGACATTTTCAAATTACATCTTTGAATAGTTGCTTTTCATTTATGGACCAAAGGCTTTCATTTCTGAACAGCTGATGATCACTGTGGTTTCTGGATTGAAGAGTGTGCTGCATTGCTACCATCTGCTGGAATAGTGAAGTTTCTACAACCATTTGTACAGGTACAAGTCAAATCTGGGTACAAGGCATGTTACCTTCTCCAGGTGCCGACCTCTGACTGACAGCACTGACTATCTGGGCCGGCCAGCTCCAGAGTTGTTTGGTCGTTCAGTTGTTGTGATACCAACGTGTGCAATACATCAAAATGTCTATCAAAGGGTCCACATCATTCCATGTAGGCCAAACCAAACAACCATCTCTTTCTCCCCCACATGGCTAGCCAAAATAGACATTTCAGAGTAGCCTTACATTTACATTTTTTTGTAATTTAACAGACGCTCTTATCCAGGGTGACTTACATTCATCTCTAGATAGCTTTGTGGGACAACCACATATCTCAGTCATAGTAAGTACATTTTCCCTCAATAAAGTAGCTATCAGGAAAGTCTGTGCTAGTAGGGGGGAAAAAGGTCAAGTGCGAGTGTAAATTCACAAAAGGCATTTTGGGGGGTGGGTGCTGTGGGATTATTTAAGATACTCTTCGAAGAGGAAGGGTTTCAGATGTTTTCAGAAGTTGGGCAGGGACTCTGCTGGTTCCACCATTGGAGTGCCAGGACAGAGAAGAGCTTTGACTGGGCTGAGCAGGAGCTGCCCTCCCATAGGGCCAGAGGTTGCAGAATGTAGTACTCAGGTTGGGGTGTAGGGTTTGAGCATAACCTGAAGGTAGGGAGGGACAGTTCCTCTTGCTGCTCTGTCAGCAAGTACCATGGTCTTGTAGTGGATGTGAGCTTCAACTGGAACCCAGTGGTGTGTGTGGAGGAGCGGGGTGACATGGGAGAACTTGGGAAGGTTGAACATCAGGCGGGCTGCGACATTCTGGATAAGTTGCAGGGGTTTGATGGCACAAGCGGGAAGCCCAGCTAACAGCGAGTTGCAGTAGTCCAGACGAAAGAGGACAAGTGCTTGGATTAGGACCTGCGCTGCTTCCTGTGTGAGGTAGGGTCATATTCTACGGATGTTGTAGAGCATGAACCTGCAGGCTTGAGTCTGCTTTGATGTTTGCAGAGAATGGCAGGGTGTGGTCCATGGTCACGCCAAGGTTCTTTGCACTCTGGGAGAGGGATACCGTGGAGTTGTCAACCGTGATGGAGAGGTCTTGGAGAGGGCAGTTTTCCCCAGGAGTTAGAGCAGCTCCATCTTGTCGAGGTTGAATTTGAGGTGGTGGGCTGACATCCAAGCTGAGATATCTGCAAGGCATGCAGGGATGCGTGTCACCACCTGGGTTTCAGAAGGGTGGAGGAGAAAAGTAGGCAGCGTTGTCAAAGGAAGCAGATAGATCTAGGAGGATGAGAAGACAGAGTCAGCGAGGAGAGCCTTCATGACACAAAGGAGAGCAGTCTTGGTTGAGTGAACCATCTTGAAGTCTTTATTTTACCTTTATTTAACTAGGCAAGTCAGTTAAGAACAAATTCTTATTTTCAATGAAGGCCTAGGAACAGTGGGTTAACTGCTTTGTTCAGAACAACAGATTTTTACCTCGTCAGCTCGGGGATTCATCCTTGCAACCTTTCGGTTACTAGTCCAACGCTCTAACCATTAGGCTACCTGCCACCCGTCTGACTGATTAGGGTCAAGAAGATCGTTCAGAGAGAGATAGCGAGAGAGTTGGTCAGACAGCATGGTTCGGGTCAAGAAGATTGATCTGAGAGAGATAGCGAGAGAGTTGGTCAGACAGCATGGTTAGGGTCAAGAAGATCGTTCTGAGAGAGATAGCGAGAGAGTTTGTCAGACAGCACACACAAGTGTTTTGGAAAGAAAAGAAAGAAAGTATACCGGTCTGTAGTTTTTGACATGAGTGTTGGTTTCTTGAGGAGGGGAGCGACTCCGGACAGTTTGAAGTCAGAGGGTATGCAGACAGTGGTCAGGGATGAGGGAAGTGAGGAATGGGAGAGCATCTCCAGAGATGGCCTGGAGAAGGGAGGAGGGGATGGGTTTGAAAGTGTAGCTACATCTGTGAAGTTGTATATTGATGGTCTAAGTACACGTGGATGGATTACTTCCTATGAGGAGCAAGAACTGGATAAAGGAGGCAGAGTAACGTCTCACTTTCTCTTCCGTCTCTGCATTAGCCTCAGTTCACCCCACTCAGGTATAAATTAAATTACATCTATTTTACAAGATTTTACAGCATTTTATACGATGTACGAATATAAACTTGCATCATGTACAGTATAATCCACCTGCAGCTTTATTGCTGTGAAAGAACATGAATGTGTGTGAAACGGATAGGCAAAAACGTGGGATTTTGTCATATATTTGAAAACTAGTTAACTAGCCTAGTCAAGGTTTCAATGATCATGCTATTATTATACCTTCATTTCAACAAGGAGCACAGACTGAGACCAAGGTCTCTTTTACAGCTGGGCCCTGTGTATACATGTTTACACATTCAGTTTAGGTACAATGATTAAGAAATTAAACAAGACAAACAAAACTCTCACAAATAACACAACAAAAATACAGCAACATATTACATTTACACACAGGTTATTCCCCTAACAGCATAAGAACTTGCATTACCCGAAACAGTTACAAGCAATACAAAAATAAAAATCCTCCAATAAATATTTGAAATGGGCAAGGAGGACAAGAGTCTCAAGTTTAACTTTAGTCTGCAGGCTATTCCATGGGCAAGGAGCAGGAAAAGGCAGCCATACCCAACTCTGTGGAAATCCCATGGGTCTCAAGTATAGTCCATGCTTGAGACCTGGTTTTAGGAATTCTAATTCTAATATTGATGAGTGATGATAAATAAGAAGGTAACGTATTCAGAAGTGCTTTATAGACAAACACGAGAGCATGTTGTTCTCGTCTCATGGACAGCGAAGTCCAACCCACATTATGATATAAAACACAGTGGTGAGTTCTGTAGCTAGCACCCGTAATAAACCTAAGTGCGCAATGATAAGTAGCATCCAGCGATTTAAGTGTTGATGCCGTAGCATGCATGTAAATAATATCCCCATAATCTATAACAGACATAAAAGTAGCTTGCATAATTTGTCTTTTATTTGTCGAGAACAAACATGTCCTGTTTCTATAAAGGAAGCCTAGCTTGATTTTTTGCCGTTTACAAAGTTCATCAATATGCATTTTAAAAGACAGTTTATCATCCAACCATATCCCTAAGTATTTATATGCAGAGACCTGATTAATTCGAGAACCATCTAAACTCGTAAGTGCAAGTGTATTTTCAACCAACTTTTTGAACCAATTAAAAATCATAAAATGTGTTTTCTTTGCATTTAAAACAAGTTTCAGCTGTATAAAAGACCCTTGTAATATCTTAAAATATGTCTCCATGACAGTGTCATCTGCATATAAATGAATTTGACACCTTATCTCATCACCGATATTGTTTATGTAGAGAGTGAACAGTAATGGACCAAGTATAGAACCTTGTGGGACCCCTTTAACCAACTCCAATGGCTCTGACTGGATGCCTTCGACTCTAACAGCCTGACTTCTATCCTTTAGATAGTCATGAAACCAACGACAGGCATCCAATCCCAGTCCTATTGATGACAGCTTACCCAAAAGTATTGCATGGTCTACAGTGTCAAAAGTTTTCGATAAATCTATGAACAAGGCGGCACAGTACTTTCTATTATCTAGGGCATTAGTAATATAATTTACAACACGTACAGTGGCCGTAATAGTACTGTGTTTAGGTCTGAAGCCAGATTGATTACTAGAAAGAGTATTGTTAACAGTTAAAGATTGTAGTTGCCTATTCACCAGTGACTCTAGAATTTTAGCAGATCAGGAGAGCTTAGAGATGGGCCTTGAGGAGTGGTAAAACAAAAGCTGTTTTCTAAGATTTAGGAATTTTTCCTACGGCAAATGTTTGATTAAAGATATGCGTCACTACACCAGCAATAATAGGTGCCGCATACTTGAGTAAATATGGATCTAGATTGTCAGGGCCTAATGATTTCTTAGAATCCATAGCAGATAGTGCAGATAAGACCTCTTCTGCCACTTTTTGAAAATTAAAGATTCCGATGTAATTTGCTTCGGCAGGGAAGTCAAGGAATTTCCTCTTTTAAGTGAGTGAACAGTTTTCCAGAATTTAGCGGGATCACCAGCAGACTCTGTCGTAGCATCAAGAAAACACCTAGATTTTGCCATCTTTATTCCTCCGGTCCATTTATTTCTCAATTGCCTAAAAAGCAGCCAATTAGCTGTTTCGCCAGTTCTCCTTGCCAAGGCTCATGCTTGATTTGTTTGCAGAAATAGGATTTTCAAATCACAGTTTTTTTTACCCTAAGTCGCTTTGACGGGGCGTGTTTATCAGCCATGAAGGTAAAAATGTATGAAAAGAAAGAGAACTGTCACGGTTCTCTTGTGGTGAAGGAGAGTCGGACCAAAATGCAGCGTGTAGATTGCGATCCATAATTTAATAAACAAACGTAACACGAATCTAAATACAAACACTACAAAAAACAATAAACGTAACGAAAACCGAAACAGCCTATACTTGTGTACACTAACACATAGACAGGAACAAGGACACTAAGGACAATCACCCACGACAAACTCAAAGAATATGGCTGCCTAAATATGGTTCCCAATCAGAGACATCGATAAACACCTGCCTCTAATTGAGAACCACTCCAGACAGCCATAGACTTTGCTAGATCACCCCACTAGCTACAATCCCAATATATACACACCACATACAAAAACCCATGCCACACCCTGGCCTGACCCAATACATGAAGATAAACACAAAATACTTAGACCAGGGCGTGACAGAACCCCCCCCTAAGGTGCGGACTCCCGAACGCACCTCAAAACAATAGGGAGGGTCCGGGTGGGCGTCTGTCCATGGTGGCGGCTCCGGCGCGGGACGTGGGCCCCACTCAGTCAATGTCTTAGTCCCCTCTCCTCGCGTCCCTGGATAGTCCACCCTCGCCGCCGACCATGGCCTAGTAGTCCTCACCCAGAACCCCACTGGACTGAGGAGCAGATCAGGACTGAAGGACAGCTCGGGACTGAAGGACAGCTCGGGAGTGAGAGAAAGCTCGGGAGTGAGAGGAAGCTCGGGAGTGAGAGGAAGCTCGGGAGTGAGAGGAAGCTCAGGCAGGTAGATAGATCTACCAGATCCTGGCTGGCTGGTGGTCTCAGCAGATCCTGGCTGACTGGCAGATCCTGGCTGACTGGCGGATCTGGCGGATCCTGGCTGACTGGCGTATCTGGCAGATCTGGAAGAGTCTGGTTGACTGGCGGATCTGGAAGAGTCTGGTTGACTGGCGGATCTGGAAGAGTCTGGTTGACTGGCGGATCTGGAAGAGTCTGGCTGACTGGCGGATCTGGAAGAGTCTGGTTGACTGGCGGATCTGGAAGAGTCTGGCTGACTGGCGGATCTGGAAGAGTCTGGCTGACTGGCGGATCTGGAAGAGTCTGGCTGACTGGCGGATCTGGAAGAGTCTGGCTGACTGGCGGATCCTGGCAGACTGAAAGATCTGGCTGCTCCATGCTGACTGGCGGCTCTGGCTGCTCCATGCTGACTGGCGGCTTCTTACAGACTGGCAGCTCTGGCGGCTCCGTGCAGACTGGCAGCTCCTTGCAGACTGGCAGCTCCTTGCAGACTGGCAGCTCCGTGCAGACTGGCAGCTCCGTGCAGACTGGCAGCTCCGTGCAGACTGGCAGCTCTGGCTGCTCCTTGCAGACTGACAGCTCTGGCTGCTCCATGCAGACTGGCAGCTCTGGCTGCTCCATGCAGACTGACAGCTCTGGCTGCTCCATATAGACTGACAGCTCTGGCTGCTCCATGCAGACTGGCAGCTCTGGCTGCTTCATGCAGACTGACAGCTCTGGCTGCTCCATGCAGGCTGGCAGCTCTGGCTGCTCCATGTAGACTGACAGCTCTGGCTGCTCCATGCAGACTGACAGCTCTGGCTGCTCCATGCAGGCTGGCAGCTCTGGCTGCTCCATGCAGGCTGGCAGCTCTGGCTGCGCTGAACAGGCAGGAGACTCCAGCAGCGCTGTAGAGGAGGAAAGCTCTGGCAGCGCTGAACAGGCGGGAGACTCCAGCAGTGCAGGAGAGGAGAAAGGCTCCGGTAGCACTGAACAGGCGGGAGACTCCGACAGCGCAGGAGAGGAGGAAGGCTCTGGCAGCGCTGAAGAGGCAAGGCGCACTGTAGGCCTGATGCGTGGTGCTGGCACTGGTGGTACTGGACCGAGAACACGCACAGGAAGCCTGGTGCGGGGAGCTGCTACCGGAGGGCTGAGGTGTGGAGGTGGTACTGGATAGACCGGACCGTGCAGGCGCACTGGAGCTATTGAGCACCGAGCCTGCCCAACCTTACCCGGTTGAATGCTCTCGGTCACCCTGCCAGTGCGGCAAGGTGGAATAGCCTGCACTGGGCTATGCAGGTGAACCGGAGACACCGAGCGCAAGGCTGGTGCCATGTAAGCCGGCCCAAGGAGACGCACTGGGGACCAGATGCGTAGTGCCGGCTTCATGGCATTTGGCTCGATGAATATACCGCACCGGGCTATGCACCCGCACTGGGGACACCATGCGCACCACTGCATAACACGGTGCCTGCCTGGTCTCTCTAGCCCCCCGGTAAGCACAGGGAGTTTGCGCAGGTCTCCTACCTGGCATAGCCCTACTCCCTGTGAGCCTCCCCCAATACATTTTTGGGGCTGACTCTCGGGCTTCCATCCGCTTCGCCGTGCTGCCTCCTCATACCTGCGCCTCTCAGCTTTCGCCGCCTCCAGTTCTTCCTTGGGGCGACGATATTCTCCAGGCTGAGCCCAGGGTCCTTTACCGTCCAGTTCGTCCTCCCATGTCCATTTCTCCAAGTAATGCAGCCTCTCCCACTGCAGCTGCTGCTGCTCCTGCTGCTCCTGCTGCTGCTGCCTCGGTTGCCTCTCCTGCGGCTCTTGCCTGTTGACATGCTGCTTGGTCCGTTTGTGGTGGGTGATTCTGTCACGGTTCTCTTGTGGTGAAGGAGAGTTGGACCAAAATGCAGCGTGTAGATTGCGATCCATAATTTAATAAACAAACGTAACACGAATCTAAATACAAACACTACAAAAAACAATAAACGTAACGAAAACCGAAACAGCCTATACTTGTGTACACTAACACATAGACAGGAACAAGGACACTAAGGACAATCACCCACGACAAACTCAAAGAATATGGCTGCCTAAATATGGTTCCCAATCAGAGACAATGATAAACACCTGCCTCTGATTGAGAACCACTCCAGACAGCCATAGACTTTGCTAGATCACCCCACTAGCTACAATCCCAATATATACACACCACATACAAAAACCCATGCCACACCCTGGCCTGACCCAATACATGAAGATAAACACAAAATACTTCGACCAGGGCGTGACAAGAACGCTAAAACTGGTTCCATTATGCAGTTTACGGATAAAAGCTCTGAATAATAAAGGTCATGGATAAAGGCTTGCTCTGAGAAGTGTTTATAGTTTCTCTTTAGAATTATACATGGGTCAGGGTTTTTTAGCCTAGTATCTCTGATACATGCAATAGGGCAGTGGTCACTGATGTCATTAGCAAATAACCCACTAGCTATATATTTGTGAGATGTATTTGTTAAGATAAGGTCTATTAATGTAGATTTTTGGGGGGTTTTGGATTAGGACGGGTAGGTGTAGTTATTAGTTGAGTAAGATTTCGTTACAAATGTCTTTTAATTTAAACGATGCTGGCATCAGCCAGTCCAGATTGAGATCTCCAATAATCAATAATTCAGAGTTTGCATAATTAACTCAAACAATTTGCATAGAGCAGATACCGGAGCTGGGGGTGAGCGATAAACTCCCGCTAGCGTTAATAGTGCATTATGACCAAGGACCAATATTGGCACTCTCTACACTTGAGACAGACTAAGTGAAGGCGAACAAAATTAAACCTTGAATTTGGAGTTTTAAATATATCCCTCTGGTTGCCAGGTTAACCTATCTTAAGAAATGCCATTGGTTTGTGAAGAAAAGGTTTAATATCTTTGATAGGCCGACGCTGAATTTGTTACAGGAAATAATCACTGCCACCTGGTGAGATTGCATAGGGCTAATATGTGCCAGGTTATCTGATGGGACCAGCTACTGTACACAATGTAGCGTTCTATCACGTGCAAGTAAATTGACCATTTTAATTGGCTCAGACGCATTTTGAGACAGAGGTCCAGGTTAAATTTAAACTTTTTCTAATGTACACAAGTATGGCCCCAAAATGTCTAAACAAAATACACTCTAAACTGCCATCTCCTAAGATTAAGATATATTTATGAATCAATTGTACACAAGGTCCAACCCGAAATGTGACTTCTGCTTTATCCCAACCCCTCAGAAAGACACAGATACATGGTTGGAGATGTTTTTTTAATTAATTTTTTTATTTCACCTTTATTTAACCAGGTAGGCTAGTTGAGAACAAGTTCTCATTTGCAACTGCGACCTGGCCAAGATAAAGCATAGCAGTGTGAACAGACAACACAGAGTTACACATGGAGTAAACAATTAACAAGTCAATAACACAGTAGAAAAAAAAAGGGGAGTCTATATACATTGTGCATGAGGAGGTAGGCGAATAATTACAATTTTGCAGATTAACACTGGAGTGATAAATGATCAGATGGTCATGTACAGGTAGAGATATTGGTGTGCAAAAGAGCAGAAAAGTAAATAAATAAAAACAGTATGGGAATGAGGTAGGTAAAAATGGGTGGGCTATTTACCGATAGACTATGTACAGGTGCAGCGATCGGTTAGCTGCTCAGATAGCAGATGTTTGAAATTGGTTAGGGAGATAAAAGTCTCCAACTTCAGCGATTTTTGCAATTCGTTCCAGTCATGTTGGTGCAGGAGGCTGCCACACTGGGCACCCGTGGAGCAGTTGTTCTGGGGGGTTAAGTGCCTTGCTCAAGGGCACAACAGCAGGCAATGGCATCTAAGATTTGATACCAGCAACCCTCCAGTTGCCAGCTCACTTCCAGACAAGTGTTTCTTGTCAGACCCTGCATTCAAACTGGCAACCCTCTGTAACTGCTAGGCTACCTACTGCCTTGTAGGCCTATACTTTATCTCAATGAGAATAACCCGTATTACTTTCAATGAAAGAAAAGTGCTTGTCTTATATATTTGGGGTTCTATACAGTCTCAGAAAAACATTTATGTTAGGTAATTGTGTGCATTGTGTGGAATTCAAATGCCAAGAGTTTGTCAAAACATGTTGAGTGCAATATATTTAACTTGCACAAGATGGCGCCAGAGCACTTTCTTAGAGTGAAAGTTATGCATAGCGCACTGCACCAAAAACCAGCACAACTGTATTCATCACAACTAATTGGGAAGATCCCAACTTTCTTCTGAAGTTATTACCCTGACATATTTTCAACAGTGAATTAACCCTCTGACCCATTTCCGTGTCATTATACCCCTTTATCCACTCATGCCACTGTCACCATAGGTTGTCTTTTAGGGAATTATGCTTGGGCCTTTTGTTCAAAACATTATAAATCACGATGTGTGTCAAAGGCATCACTTAAACACATTTGAATGCATCATCCTATGTGTCATTATACATCCAGTCCCGCCAGCACAAGCACTTGGCGTATTAAAAAAAACACTGCTATCCACTACAGTAATAATCTGCTCTGAACCGTACAGTACGTTGTACGAACAGTACTGCTGCTTTGTCTTGTCTCCAGTAGCACTGACTGGATGTACAGTAGGCCTCAGTGAGCCTGTGAAGGACAGAGACATCTGTATATCCAACTATTCTGTTCCTACAAGCTGCTGCACACAGCGCATGGTAAGAGCACATCAAATGCACACACACACAAGCCACAAGTACGCGGCAAACCGTGTCCATCAAATAAAATAAAATGTTATTCGCCACATGCTTCGTAAACAGGTGTAGACTAACAGTGAAATGCTTACTTATGGGCCCTTCCCAACAATGCAGAGAGAAAGAATGTAGGGAAATATTAGAAAATTAAAACATGTAATATAGAAGTAATAATAAATACACAATGGGTAATGATAAATGTAACATATATTTGACATACAACTAGGAATAAGGGACAGATAATAAACAGTAGCAGCTGGTTACGTGATGAGTCAAAAACGTCAACACAGATAGTCTGACAGATTGTCTGGGTGGCTATTTGGTTAACCTCTATGGGACGGGATGGTTGAGTTAACATGCATTAATGTGATTAGCATGATGTTGTAAGCGACAAGAAAATATCGCAGATCATAGACATATCTTATATGGGCAGAAAGCTTACATTCGTGTTAATCTAACTGCACTATCCAATTTACAGTAGCTATTACAGTGAAACAATGCCATGCTATTGTTTGAGGAGAGTACACAACAACAACCTTTTATCACGGCATTTGGTTAAATCATGTAAATAATGTACTCAAATCATTAATCTTGCTCTGATTTGTCATCCTGAGGGTCCCATAGATAAAATGTAGCATAGTTTTGTTTGATAAAATCAAATTTTATTTTCAAATGTAGGAACTGGGTTCTACAGTTTGATCCCCTGCCAAGCAGTTGCCAATACAAGCGGTGATGCAGCCAGTCAAGATGCTCTCAATAGTGCATCTGTAAAACCTTTTGAGGATCTGGGGGCCCTTGCCAAATCTGTTCAGACTCCTGAAGGGGAAGGGGTGTTGTTGTGCACTCTTTGCAACTATGTTGGTGTGTGTGGACCATGATAGATCCTTAGTGATGTGGACACCGAGGAACTTGAAGCTCTCAACCCGCTCCACTATAACCCTATCGATGTAAATGGGGCTGTGCTCAGCCCTCCGTTTCATGTAGTCCATGATCAACTCCTTTGTCTTGCTGTCATTGAGTTGCAGAGGGAGGTATTCAGTCCCAGGGTCCTTGGCTTAGTGATGAGTTTAAAGGGCACTATGGTGTTGAACACTGAGCTGTAGTCAATGAACAGCATTCTCACATAGGTGTTCCTCTTGTCCAGTTGGGAAAGGGCAGTGTGGAGTGCAATAGAGATTGCATCATCTGTGGATCTGTGGGGCGGTATACGAATTGTAGTCATTTAGACAGATTATCTTTGTGTTCTTGGGCACAGGGACTATGGTGGTCTGCTTAAAACAGTGGAGGATCTTTAGAGGAGGAAGGGAAGGACCATCCTCAGTGAATTTCATAAAAATGTAAACAGTGAAACATTAAAAAAGTTATCCTTTTTAGATAACACTATATTAATATAATCACATCACCAAATAATTGATTAAAGCATACTGTTCAGCAAATAAGGTCTACAGTAGCCAACCTCTCTGGGATATGTGGGACGGTAGCGTCCTACCTTGCCAACAGCCAGTGAAATTGCAGGGCGCCAAATTCAAAACAACAGAAATCCCATAATTAACATTCCTCAAACATACAAGTATTTTACACCATTTTAAAGATAAACCTCTTGTAAATCCAGCCAGTGTCCGATTTCAAAAAGGCTTTATGGTGAAAGCACACCAAACGATTATGTTAGGTCAGCACCTAGTCACAGAAAAACATAAAGCCATTTTCCAGCCAAGGAGAGCCCTCACAGTCAGAAATAGCGACTAAATTAATAACTAACATTTGATGATCTTCATCAGATGGCACTCCCAGGACTCCATGTTACACAATAAATGTGTGTTTTGTTCGATAAAGTTAACAGCACTCTGTAGGGTAGCACCATGGTGTAGCCGGAGGACAGCTAGATTCCATCCTCTTCTGGGTACACTGACTTCAATACAAAACCTAGGAGGCTCATCGTTCTCACCCACATCCATTGACTTACACAGTAATTATGACAACTTCCGGAGGAAGTCCTCCAACCTATGAGAGCTCTTGCAGCCTGAACTGACATGTTGTCCACCCAATCAAAGGATCAGATAGTTAATATAGTACTGAAAGCATAAGCTACAGCTAGCTAGCACTCCAGTGCATAATATTTGGTGAGTATTTGACTCAAAGAGATGAAATACAATAGATGAACAGTTTGGAATAAATTAATCGATTTAAAAATTAAGGAGAAGCAAGAGAGCTAGCCGAGAGTGAGAATATTTTTTTATCTTTAATTTAGCTAGTGAATGCTGCTATCTAGTCCAATGCTCTAACCACCTGATTACATTGCACTCCACGAGGAGACTGCCTGTTACGCGAATGCAGTAAGAAGCCAAGGTAAGTTGCTAGCTAGCATTAAACTTATCTTATAAAAAACAATCAATCAATCATAATCCCTAGTTAACTACACATGGTTGATGATATTCCTAGTTTATCTAGCGAGTCCTGTGTTGCATATAATCGATGCGGTGCGTATTTGCGAAAAAGGACTGTCTTGCTCCAATTTGTACCGAACCATAAACATCAATGCCTTTCTTAAAATCAATACACAAGTATATATTTTTAAATCTGCATATTTAGTTAATATTGCCTGCTAACCTGGCTCGTTGCGAACTGTGTGACCTGGCTCGTTCCTAACAAAGACAGCCAACTTCGCCAAACGGGGGATGATTTAACAAAGCGCATTTGCGAAAAAAGCACAATCGTTGCACGACTGTACCTAACCATAAACATCAATGCCTTTCTTAAAATCAATACACAGAAGTATATATTTTTAAACCTGCATATTTAGCTAAAAGAAATCCAGGTTAGCAGGCAATATTAACCAGGTGAAATTGTGTCACTTCTCTTGTGTTCATTGCACGCCGAGTCAGTGTATATGCAACAGTTTGGGCCGCCTAATTTGCCAGAATTTTAGGTAATTATGACATAACATTGAATGTTGTGCAATGTAACAGGAATATTTAGACTTATGGATGCCACCCGTTAGATAAAATACTGGACGGTTCCGTATTTCACTAAAAGAACAAACGTCTTGTTTTCGAGGTGATAGTTTCCGGATTCGACCATATTAATGACCTACGGCTCGTATTTCTGTGTGTTATTATGGTATAATTAAGTCTATGATTTGATAGAACGGTTTGACTGAGCGATGGTAGGCACCAGCAGGCTCATAAGCATTCATTCAAACAGCACTTTCGTGCGTTTTGCCAGCAGCTCGTCGCTGTGCTTCAGGCATTGAGCTGTTTATGACTTCAAGCCTATCAACTCCCGAGATTAGGCTGGTGTAACCGATGTGAAATGGCTTGCTAGTTAGCGTGGTGCGCGCTAATAGCGTTTTAAATGTCACTCGCTCTGAGACTTGGAGTGGTTGTTCCCCTTGCTCTGCAAGGGCCGCGGCTTTTGTGGAGCGATGGGTAAAGCTGCTTCGAGGGTGGCTGTTGTCGATGTGTTCCTGGTTCGAGCCCAGGTAGGGGCAAGGAGAGGGACGGAAGCTATACTGTTACACTGGCAATAGTATAGTGCCTATAAGAACATCCAATAGTCTAAGGTATATTAAATACAAATCGTATAGAGAGAAATTGTCCTATAATTCCTATAATAACTACAACCTAAAGCTTCTTACCTGGGAATATCGAAGACTCCTGTTAAAAGGAACCACCAGCTTTCATATGTTCTCATGTTCTGAGCAAGGAACTTAAACGTTAGCTTTTTTACATGGCACATACTGCACTTTTACTTTCTTCTCCAACACTTTGTTTTTGCATTATTTAAACCAAATTGAACATGTTTCATTTTATTTGAGGCTAAATTGATATTATTGATGTATTATATTAAGTTAAAATAAATGTTAATTCAGTATTGTTGTAATTGTCATTATTACACATTTTTTTAATTAAATTGGCCGATTACATTTAACATTTACATTTAAGTCATTTAGCAGACGCTCTTATCCAGAGCGACTTACAAATTGGTGCATTCACCTTATGACATCCAGTGGAACAGTAGTGCATCTAAATCTTTTAAGGGGGATGAGAGGGATTACTTTATCCTATCCTAGGTATTCCTTAAAGAGGTGGGGTTTCAGGTGTCTCCGGAAGGTGGTGATTGACTCCGCTGTCCTGGCGTCGTGAGGGAGTTTGTTCCACCATTGGGGGGCCAGAGCAGCGAACAGTTTTGACTGGGCTGAGCGGGAACTGTACTTCCTCAGTGGTAGGGAGGCGAGCAGGCCAGAGGTGGATGAACGCAGTGCCCTTGTTTCGGTGTAGGGCCTGATCAGAGCCTGGAGGTACTGAGGTGCCGTTCCCCTCACAGCTCCGTAGGCAAGCACCATGGTCTTGTAGCGGATGCGAGCTTCAACTGGAAGCCAGTGGAGAGAGCGGAGGAGCGGGGTGACGTGAGAGAACTTGGGAAGGTTGAACACCAGACGGGCTGCGGCGTTCTGGATGAGTTGTAGGGTTTAATGGCACAGGCAGGGAGCCCAGCCAACAGCGAGTTGCAGTAATCCAGACGGGAGATGACAAGTGCCTGGATTAGGACCTGCGCCGCTTCCTGTGTGAGGCAGGGTCGTACTCTGCGGATGTTGTAGAGCATGAACCTACAGGAACGGGCCACCGCCTTGATGTTAGTTGAGAACGACAGGGTGTTGTCCAGGATCACGCCAAGGTTCTTAGCGCTCTGGGAGGAGGACACAATGGAGTTGTCAACCGTGATGGCGAGATCATGGAACGGGCAGTCCTTCCCGGGAGGAAGAGCAGCTCCGTCTTGCCGAGGTTCAGCTTGAGGTGGTGATCCGTCATCCACACTGATATGTCTGCCAGACATGCAGAGATGCGATTCGCCACCTGGTCATCAGAAGGGGAAAGGAGAAGATTAATTGTGTGTCGTCTGCATAGCAATGATAGGAGAGACCATGTGAGGTTATGACAGAGCCAAGTGACTTGGTGTATAGCGAGAATAGGAGAGGGCCTAGAACAGAGCCCTGGGGGACACCAGTGGTGAGAGCACGTGGTGTGGAGACGGATTCTCGCCACGCCACCTGGTAGGAGCGACCTGTCAGGTAGGACGCAATCAAGCGTGGGCCGCGCCGGAGATGCCCAACTCGGAGAGGGTGGAGAGGAGGATCTGATGGTTCACAGTATCGAAGGCAGCCGATAGGTCTAGAAGGATGAGAGCAGAGGAGAGAGAGTTAGCTTTAGCAGTGCGGAGCGCCTCCGTGATACAGAGAAGAGCAGTCTCAGTTGAATGACTAGTCTTGAAACCTGACTGATTTGGATCAAGCAGGTCATTCTGAGAGAGATAGCGGGAGAGCTGGCCAAGGACGGCACGTTCAAGAGTTTTGGAGAGAAAAGAAAGAAGGGATACTGATCTGTAGTTGTTGACATCGGAGGGATCGAGTGTAGGTTTTTTCAGAAGGGGTGCAACTCTCGCTCTCTTGAAGACGGAAGGGACGTAGCCAGCGGTCAGGGATGAGTTGATGAGCGAGGTGAGGTAAAGGAGAAGAGAGGAGGGGATAGAGTCAAGCGGGCAGGTTGTTGGGCAGCCGGCCGTCACAAGACGCAAGATTTCATCTGGAGAGAGAGGGGAGAAAGAGGTCAGAGCACAGGGTAGGGCAGTGTGAGCAGAACCAGCGGTGTCGTTTGACTTAGCAAACGAGGATCGGATGTCGTCGACCTTCTTTTCAAAATGGTTGACGAAGTCATCTGCAGAGAGGGGGAGGGGGGAGGGGGAGGAGGATTCAGGAGGGAGGAGAAGGTGGCAAAGAGCTTCCTAGGGTTAGAGGCAGATGCTTGGAATTTAGAGTGGTAGAGAGTGGCTTTAGCAGCAGAGAGAGAAGAGGAAAATGTAGAGAGGAGGGAGTGAAAGGATGCCAGGTCCGCAGGGAGGCGGAGTTTTCCTCCATTTCCGCTCGGCTGCCCGGAGCCCTGTTCTGTGAGCTCGCAATGAGTCGTCGAGCCACGGAGCGGGAGGGGAGGACCGAGCCGGCCTGGAGGATAGGGGACATAGAGAGTCAAAGGATGCAGAAAGGGAGGAGAGGAGGGTTGAGGAGGCAGAATCAGGAGATAGGTTGGAGAAGGTTTGAGCAGAGGGAAGAGATGATAGGATGGAAGAGGAGAGAGTAGCGGGGGAGAGAGAGCGAAGGTTGGGACGGCGCGATACCATCCGAGTAGGGGCAGTGTGGGAAGTGTTGGATGAGAGCGAGAGGGAAAAGGATACAAGGTAGTGGTCGGAGACTTGGAGGGGAGTTGCAATGAGGTTAGTGGAAGAACAGCATCTAGTAAAGATGAGGTCGAGCGTATTTCCTGCCTTGTGAGTAGGGGGGGAAGGTGAGAGGGTGAGGTCAAAAGAGGAGAGGAGTGGAAAGAAGGAGGCAGAGAGGAATGAGTCAAAGGTAGACGTGGGGAGGTTAAAGTCGCCCAGAACTGTGAGAGGTGAGCCGTCCTCAGGAAAGGAGCTTATCAAGGCATCAAGCTCATTGATGAACTCTCCGAGGGAACCTGGAGGGCGATAAATGATAAGGATGTTTAAGCTTGAAAGGGCTGGTAACTGTGACAGCATGGAATTCAAAGGAGGCGATAGACAGATGGGTAAGGGGAGAAAGAGAGAATGACCACTTGGGAGAGATGAGGATCCCGGTGCCACCACCCCACCCCGCTGACCAGAAGCTGTCGGGGTGTGCGAGAACACGTGGGCAGACGAAGAGAGAGCAGTAGGAGTAGCAGTGTTGTCTGTGGTGATCCATGTTTCCGTCAGTGCCAAGAAGTCGAGGGACTGGAGGCAGGCATAAGCTGAGATGAACTCTGCCTTGTTGGCCGCAGATCGGCAGTTCCAGAGGCTACCGGAGACCTGGAACTCCACGTGGGTCGTGCGCGCTGGGACCACCAGATTAGGGTGGCCGCGGCCACGCGGTGTGGAGCGTTTGTATGGTCTGTGCAGAGAGGAGAGAACAGGGATAGACAGACACATAGTTGACAGGCTACACAAGAGGCTACGCTAATGCAAAGGAGATTGGAATGACAAGTGGACTACACGTCTCGAGTGTTCAGAAAGTTAAGCTTACGTAGCAAGAATCTTATTGACTAAAATGATTAAAATGATACAGTACTGCTGAAGTAGGCTAGCTGGCAGAGGCTGCGTTGTTGACTATGCAGGCTAGCTGGCAGTGGCTGCGTTGTTGACACTACACTAATCAAGTCGTTCCGTTGAGTGTAATAGTTTCTACTGTGCTGCTATTCGGGGCTAGCTGGCTAGCTAGCAGTGTTGATTACGTTACGTTGCGTTAAAAGAACGACAATAGCTGGCTAGCTAACCTAGGAAATCGCTCTAGACTACACAATTATCTTTGATACAAAGACGGCTATGGTCGTCTTTGGTCCTCCAATAATCCTCCAAGTCCTCCAATCCTCCAAGTATGCAAGTATCCTCCAAGTATCGGTATCGGCGTTGAAAAAACATAATCGGTCACCTTCTAATTACCACTACACACAGTCTACATTGTTATCACCATATTAGCTAACGTCAAAGTCAACATAGCTTAAAGAACTAATGTGTTAGTAAACCTGATACAATCATGCAGAATAGTTAGCAAGCAGTTTAGCAGTTACAGAGGCAGGCTCCGGTGGTAGTAAATTAATAAAACCAAAAGCTTACCTTGACTTGGAAGAGTTCCAGTGTTGGATAGCCATCTAGTTAACACAACATCCCTTTATGTTTGAGCTGGTTGTTTGAGTAGGCTTAACTAGCTATTAACTGTAAGGTTGCAAGATTGAACCCCCGAGCTGACAAGGTAAAAATCTGTCATTCTGCCCCTGAACAAGGCAGTTAACCAACCGTTTCTAGGCTGTCATTGAAAATAAGAATGTGTACTTAACTTACTTGCCTTGTTAAATAAAGGATTTTTTAAAAAGGTGTACATTTTTTATTATTTTATTTAAAAAATCGGCCAAATCGGTGTCCAAAAATGTCCGATTGTTATGAAAACTTAAAATCGGCCCTAATTAATCGTCCTTTCCGATTAATCGGTCGACCTCTAGTAGTTATCATATGAATTTCTGGCTTGGAACGTTTCTTTTCCTCCTGGTCACAGACAGCTGTTTTGTTGTGTGCTGAAGTCCACAAGGGAAGGGAAAAGGTGAGAGGAGCAGAGCTCTTAGATGTGAGAAGAAATTATACAATGAGCAAAATGATCATGCTGTTTGTATGTGGCTGCTATGAAAGTGAACTTTGTTTGCGTTTGATCGGGGGTGTATTCATTCCGTTAACTCTGTTGAAAAACGTTTCTTCAACGGAAGCAAACAGAATAAAACAGGGATAAACATACCTGAATTTGTCCAATAGAATCTCTTGTTTACAACTTGTTGGACTAATGATTACCCCCTAGATCAGCTAAATGCATGTTAACCATCATTGTTATGTGAGCTGAGTTGCAGTTTTTTTTTTGTGTGTGAAATAAAGATTAATCGAAATGCTCTGTGTCTATGGCTTTGGTGCAGTTGGGGTACACGATAGAGCACAATATGTTTAATAAAGCCTCCTTTATTTCTTAAGTTGCGTTTTTAGATCATTAAAAGGTTACTTGTCTATGGTTGATGATCTCAGCAACCAAAGGTGTGGGATGCAGGAGGCCCGTTGGCTTAATTGTCCGCAACTTCAACTCCATTGAATTATGGTATGCAAAGTCAAAGGTAAAGTTGAATAGACCAGGGGTTGGTAGTGTTAATGTACTGTACTTTCAAACTGCTTGTTTGTGAGCATGCACACACACACACACACACACACACACGCACGCACGCACACAGACACACACACACACACACACACACACACACACACACACACACACACACACACACACACACACTGATCTTATCCCTCTCACGGTTATTTGCTTTGGCTGAGTTTTTCTTTTTAGCTTCATTTGTAACAGTGAGAAGCTTGTGTTTTGCCATGTGCAGATGATGTCTTGTTGTTTTTTTATGTGAGATCCCTTGTGGCCAAAACTTCAAGAGAACTGTCAGCAGATTCTGATAAAATGTACAAGCACGGTGTTTGCTTTACTCATCAGAAATCAGTCTCCTTTGTGTGGAGCAGGATTTGATTCCCCAGCCTGCTAGTACAGGAGGGTCTTTTGAGTTCAGAACAACATTTTAAAAAACAGACGGCAGAAGCCCTCTGTGAGCTCTCTCTCTCCCACCACGATTCAAAGGAATGAAAGAGCCCACCATCTTCAGTGGAGCGCCTAAACAGCTTGAAGAATAAGAGTTATTTGTTATTTACTGGCTGGTAATACTGTACAACTTCATTATTGTTACATACATACTTTGTAAGGTAGATTATAAAACAGCACCACTTTTCAACCTGTCATTATCTCCAGCACAATACCGTGTCTACATATGTGAAAATGGCACATTTCTATCTTTTGTAGAAAAAATATAAAGTTTAGAAGTTCTACCTGATGAGATAATCAAAGGATTAAACATTTTAAAAACTGATTTTCAAACACTATGAGGTTTATGGGGACGTGGGATCCAAGAAAATACCTGCCCACATCTGTAAATATGAATTAAATTGTTAAATTACGAGCCTAGTTGATTTAGCCAAGGAAAAAACAGGAACCATGATTGGCTGAGATAATGGATGGGCTGGACATGCAGGGAGATTCGTTTGGATTAGTCTGCCATGTAGCATGCTTCTGTTTATAACGTGAGCTGCTCAGTATGTATTGATAATCCTTCCTACCGCAGCTTTTTTTAAAGATGTAACGTTAGCCATCAAGAACTACAAAAGTTTTACAACTTTTCTTAACAACATTGATGCCCTGAATTTAGCAGTGGACGGGTCACAATTGTCTAGACATGTACACATGTTCAGGAAATACAATTAACGGCCATAATCTCCCCCAGACCCACCTGGCTAACTTGATGGGTCATGTAATCATCTGGCGAAGTGGAGTCTTTTGTTTAGACATATAGCTTGCTAGCTAAACACTGAACTTGCATAATTCCAACTCATACTACTACTATGAATCTGCATGTAGCTAAAGCTAACCAGCTGGGTTAGCTAGCTAGCTAACATTGAACCTAGTTGGTTAGCTTTATCTACATTTGGGCAGCCCAATTAAAAATCACATGCACAGCCTACTTATTGCCAATATAGGTCTCACTACACACTCATCCTTTACCCAGATGTAACACATTTGGGTAAACCACTAGGGCAACTTATGAAGCCCAACATTAACCCACATAAATTCCAACATGGCAACCACATGTGGGGCCAATGTGGATGTTGAGCACAAAACTTTGTGGGTCCCTGTTGGGTATCCCTCATAGGGCCCGTGGGACAGCCCTCCATTAACCCATATGGGCACCACATGGAAATGTTGGCTGGGATGTAGACGTTGGTATGGTGCTAGAGATAATGAATATGAGGTTGAAAAGTGACGGAATTGATCTTTAACAGTTCGTTCTGTACAATCAACTTTAGAGATATGCATTTCCTGTTATTCATGACTGATTTGATCACTCATGAAGAATAATTTGTTACCTCACTAGGTGATGTGTTCATGACACATTGAAGCATGTAGCCTATAAATGTGAAGATATGACTGCTTTGTGTCTTGTAATACTTACAAGGTCTTTATTGTTTTGTATGTAGTATATGAATACTTTAGTCAAATTTACTGTGGAACTGTGTATAAAGATGTTCCTCTGTGTATCTTAGAACATATCCACTGTACGCATGATATGAACAAGTAGAAGTTTATGATGCTTGAGATACTGTATATCTAAAGGATGTTTATGACAATTACTTTATATTCTTACTGAGATTCTTCTATAATCTAGGGTTAAAAAACACTCTTATCTTTCACCTCAGTAACAACACAATGCCCAGTGAGGGTGTGATCTGTGAGAAATGGTTAAATATTAGGAGTAATGGAGATGATGCTAGCAGCAGGCTCTGGTGGACTGGCTAAGCTCTGTGCTTTGTTCCCAGATGTATCACCCTGGGTGGCGGCGGAGGAGCGAGTGTTCCGAGCGATCAGAGTTGGAGAATTAGGATGCAGCTCCCATCGTCAGAGCCGAGGAGCTGTCTGCTGCCTTCCCAGCAGCCCCTGGGCCAGTGACAGGGAGATGGATGATATCTGCAGCCTGGCCGCACTGCTCCCTAAGCACAGTCTGGCCATGTGCGCGCACACGCGTGCGCACACACACACGCGTGCGCACACACACACGCACACACACACACACACACACACACACACACACACACACACACACACACACACACACACACACACACACACACACACACACACACACACACACACACACACACAATGAACCTAGGATATGTGTGCCTAATTCACCTCCACCAGGTGTTGCCTAGGCAACCAATGCACGCTCAGGGGATATACAACTTGAAGGGTTTCTTATACACTGAACAAAAAATATAAACGCAACATGTAAAGTGCTGGTCCCATGTTTCGCACAACAACAACAAAAAAAATCACAAATGTCATTAATTTTGTTCACAAATATGTTTACATCCCTGTTAGTGAGAATCTTATCCTTTGTCAAGATAATCCATCCACATGAAAGGTGTGGCATATCAAGAAGCTGATTACTCCATTACTCCAACTCCATGATCATTACAGAGGTGGACCTTATGCTAGGGACAATAAAAGGCCTGTCTAATATGTGCACTTTTGTCACACAACACAATGCCACAGATGTCTCAAGTTTTGAGGGAGCATGCAATTGGCATGCTGACTGCAGGAATGTCCACCAGAGCTGTTGCCAGAGAATTGAATGTTGATTTCTCTACCATAAGCCGCCTCCAGCGAATTTGGCAGTTCGTCCATCCAGCTTCACAACTGCAGACCACATGTAACCAGGCCAGCCCAGGGCCTCCACATCTGGCTTTTTCACCTGCGGGATTGTCAGGGGAAAAACTGTAGGTAAAAATACCTCCCAAGTGGGTGGGTCTACAGTTGAAGTCAGAAGTTTACATACACTTAGATTGGAGTCATTAAAACTCGTTTTTCAACCACTCCACACATTTCTTGTTAACAAACTATAGTTTTGGCAAATCGGGTTAGGACATCTACTTTGTGCACGACACAAGTAATTTTTCCAAAATTGTTTACAGACAGATTATTTAACTTATAATTCAATATATCACAAATCCAGTGGGTCAGAAATGTACATACGCTAAGTTGACTGTGCTTCAAACAGCTTGAAAAATTCCAGAAAGTTATGTCATGGCTTTAGAAGCTTCTGATAGGCTAATTGACATACTTTGAGTCAATTGGAGCTGTACTTGTGAATGTATTTCAAGGCCTACCTTCAAACTCAGTGCCTCTTTGCTTGACATCATTGGAAAATCAAAAGAAACAAGCATACTTCCAAAGTTGTGGCGAAATGGCTTAAGGACAACAAAATCAAGGTATTGGAGTGGCCATCACAAAGCCCTGACCTCAATCCCATAGAAAATTTGTGGGCAGAACTGAAAAAGCATGTACGAGCAAGGAGGCCTGCAAACCTGACTCAGTTACACCAGCTCTGTCAGGAGGAATGGGCCAAAATTCACCCAACTTATTGTGGGAAGCTTGTGGAAGGCTACACTAAATATTTGACACAAGTTAATCAATTTAAACAAACAATTGAGTGTATGTAAACTTCTGACTCACTGGGAATGTGATGAAAGAAATAAAAGCTGAAATAAATCATTCACTCTAATATTACTCTGACATTTCACATTCTTAAAATAAAGTGGTGATCCTAACTGACCTAAAACAGGCAATGTTTACTTGGATTAAATGTCAGGGATTGTGGAAAACTGAGTATAAATGTATTTGGCAAAGGTGTATGTAAACTTCCAACTTCAACTGTATGCCCTCCCAAGCCCACTAATGGCTGCTCCTCTTCCCAGTCATGTGAAATCCATAGATTATGGCCTAATGAATTTATTTCAATTGATGGATAATATAGAGTTGGCTGGGTTTTCCGTGCATGAGCAGGAGAGAACATCTATGTCTGGTAAGACGATGGGTGAGGGTGCGTGTCTACTTTTAAATAATAGCTGGTGCGCGATGTCTAGTTTTAAGGAAGTCTCAAGGTATTGCTCACCTGAGGTAGAGTACCTCACGATAAGTTGTAGACCACACTATCTACCAAGAGAGGTTTCATCAATATTTTTGTAGCTGTCTATTTACCACCACAAACTGATGTTGGCACTAAGACTGCACTCAACGAGCTGTATAAAGCCATAAGCAAGAAAATGCTCATCCAGAAGCAGGGCTCCTAGTGGCCAGGGACTTTAATGCAGGCAAACTTAAATACGTTTTACATCCTTTCTACCAGCATGTCACATATGCAACCAGAGGGAAAAAAACTTGAGAACACCTTTACTCCACACAAAAGAAAAGACGCATACAAAGCTCTCCCTTGACCATCTTTTGGCAAATTTGACCATAATTCTATCCTCCTGATTCCTGCTTACAACCAAAAACTAAAGCAGGAGGTACCACTGACTCGCACAATGCAGAAGTGGTCAGATGACAGGGATACTATGCTACAGGACTGTTTGACCAGCACAGACTGGAATATGTTCTGGGATTCATCCAATGGCATTGACAAGTATACCACCTCAGTCACCGATCATTAATCACATCGACTACATATTCCCCACAGTAACCATACGTACATATGCCAACCAGAAGCCATGGATTACAGGCAATATCCGCACCGAGCTAAAGGCTGGAGCTGCCGATTTCAAGGAGGGGGACACTAAATCCGCATACTTATAGGAAATCCCCATATGCCCTCAGAAGAACCATCGAACAAGCAAGGCGTCAATACAGGACTAAGATTGAATCCTACTACACCGGCTCTGACGCTCGTCGGATGTGACAAGGCTTGCAAACTATTACGGACTACAAAGGGAAACCCAGTCATGAACTGCCCAGTGATGCGAGCCTACCAGACAAGCTAAATTACTTTAATATTCGCTTTGAGACAAGCAACACTGAAGCATGCATGAGAGCGCCAGCTGTTCCGGACGACTGTGTGATCACAATCTCCGTAGCCGATGTAAGCAAGACCATTAAACAGGTCAACATTCACAAGGCCGCGGGGCAAGACGGATTGACAGGATGTGTACTCAGAGCATGCTTGGACCAACTGGCTCGTGTCTTCACTGACATTTTTTTTACCTCTCCCTGACCGAGTCTGTAATACCTAGATGTTTCAAGCAGACCACCATAGTCCCTGTGCCCAAGAAAGCGAAGGTAATCTGCCTAAATGACTACCTCCCCGGAGCACTCACGACGGTAGCCATGAAGTGCTTTGAAAGGCTGGTCATGACTCACATCAACACCATCATCCCGGAAACCCTTTACCCACTCAAATTCACACACCGCCCAAACAGATCCAAAGAGGATGCAATCTCAACTGCACTCCACACTACCCTGGCAAAGACCTGGCAGTGTGGTGCCAGGACAACAACCTCTCCCTCAACATGAGCAAGACAAAGGAGCTGATCATGGACTACAGGAAAAGGAGGGACGAACACGCCCCCATTCACATTGATGGAGCTGTAGTGGAGCGGGTCGAGAGTTTCAAGGTCCTTGGTGTCCACATCACCAACCAACTATCATGGTCCAAACACACCAAGACAGTCGTGAAGAGGGCATGACAACACCTTTTCCCTTTATGGAGACTGAAAAGATTTGGCATGGGTCACCAGATCCTCAAAAAGATTTACAGCTGCACTATCGAGAGCATCCTGACCGGTTGCATCACTGCTTGTTATGTCAACTGCTTGGTATCCGACCGTAAGGCACAACAGAGGAGGCCAAGCGTCCTGCCATCCAGGACCAATATACTAGGCGGTGTCAGAGGAAAGACCAAAAATTGTCGAAGACTCCAGTCACCCAAGTTATAGACAGTTCTCTCTGCTTCCTCTCAGCAAGTGGTACTGGGGTGCCAAGTATAGGTCCAACAGGCTCCTTAACAGCTTCTACTCCAAGCTATAAGACTGCTGAACAATTAATCAAATGGCCACCCGGATTATTTACATTGACCCCCCCCCCCTGTTTTTACACTGCTGCTACTCACTGTTTATTGTCTATGCATAGTCACTTTACCCCCACCTACATGTACAAATTACCTCGACTAACCTGTACCCCCACACATTGACTCAGTACCGGTACCCCCTGTATATAGCCTCATTATTGTTATTTTATTGTGTTATTTCTTAGTTTATTTAGTTAATATTTAGTTAACTCTTTTTCTTGAACTGCATTGCTTGTTAAGAGCTTGTAAGTTAGCAAGTTCATGGTAAGGTTGTATTTGGCGCAAGTGACAAATAATATTTGATTTGTTTTCCGTATATAAACTGTAATTCAGCAAAATCTTTGAAATCGTTGCATGTTACTTTGATATTTTTGTTCAGTATATATGACCAGGGTTGAAAATATACAGTAGGCTATAGAGATCCCTAGAAATACCAAAAGACACAGACAAATGTGTAATATTAATCTGTTTATTTTCACACAATTTGTAATGACATTTTACACTGTTTGCATTCAATCATTTGCTTTCTTTATAACACTATTCTCAAAAATGTAAAACAGTTATTTGAAGAAAAAAAACATGTTTACGTAACAACATAATACAATACAATATATTGGACAAAATCATATGCTGTAAAGCTCAAGATATAATATATGTATCTCAAGAAGCATTACATTATCACTATTTAGTCATAAAGACTCTTACAAAGAAAAAAGCCAAAAGTACCAAACATTACCCAAACTCCCCTTGTGTGTTTGTGAGAGAGAATACATTTGTTCTTGCTTTTTGGATACATGATGTGCGCTTGACATAAAGTGTCTAGTCGGGTGTTTTGGCATTAAAGGCCCAGTGCTCTTTGCGAAGAAGCAATTTTTTTCTTATTGACCATTATACTTAAAAAATAATCACAGTAAGGTACTTAACTGTTACCTACAAATTATATTTGATATTGAGAATAAAACAACTGCATTGGACCTTTAATACATATACAGCGCATTCGGAAAGTATTTCCGTTAGAGTTCCTCTGTGAGAGTTCCTCTGTGAGAGTTCCTCTGTGGAGATGGGAGAACCTTCCAGAAGGAAAACCATCTCTGCAGCACTCCACCAATCAGGCCGTTAGAGTAGCTAGATGGGTGCCACTTCTCAGTAAAAGCAACATAACAGTCCACTTGGAGTTTGCCAAAAGGCACCTAAAGACTATCAGACCATGAGAAACAACATTCTTTGGTCTGATGAAACCAAGATTGAACTCTTTGGCCTGAATGCAAAGAGTCACTTCTGGAGGAAACCTGGCACCAATCCTACGGTGAAGCATGGTGGTGGCAGCATCATTCTGTGGAAATGTTTTTTCAGTGGCAGGGACTGGGAGACTAATCAGGATCGGGGGAAAGATGAACAGAGCAAAGTACAGAGAGATCCTTGATGAAAACCTGCTTCAGAGCTCTCAGGACCTCAGACTGGGGTGAAGGTTCACCTTCCAACAGGACAAAGACCCTAATCACACAGCCAAGACAATGCAGGAGTGGCTTCGGAACAAGTTTCTGAATGTCCTTGAGTGGCCCAACAAGAGTCCAGACTTGAAAGTGATCAAACATTTCTGGAGAGACCTGATAATAGCTGTGCAGCGATGCTCCCCATCCAACCTGACAGAGCTTGAGAGGATCTGCAGAGAAGAATGGGAGAAACACCCCAAATACATGTGTGCCAAGCTTGTAGCGTCATACCCAGGAAGACTCAATGCTGTAATTGCTGCCAAAGGTGCTTCAACAAAGTACTGAATAAAGGGTCTGAATATTTCTGTAAAAGAGATATTTTTTACTCATTGTCTGCAAAAATGTCTAAAACCCTGTTTTTGCTTTGTCATTATGGGGTATTGTGTATAGATTGATAAGGGGAATTTAAAAAAAATGTAATCCATTATAGAATAAGGCTGTAACATAACAAAATGTGGAAAAAGTGAAGAGGTCTGAATACTTTCCGAATGCACTGTATACTTAGAAACAAAAAGCCAATGAACCCATTTAACCCACCTTTTTGTTTCTAAGTATACAGTGCATTCGGAAAGTATTCAGACCTCTTCACTTTTTCCACATTTTGTTATGTTACAGCCTTGATAAACTATTTTTGGTTCCAGGTAGAACCCGTTTGGGTTTCATGTAGAACCCTTTAAAAGAGTTTAGGTGTGTGTGTGTGTGTGTGTGTGTGTGTGTGTGTGTGTGTGTGTGTGTGTGTGTGTGTGTGTGTGTGTGTGTGTGTGTGTGTGTGTGTGTGTGTGTGTGTTAGTGTCTGGACAGTGTACGGAGTGCGAAGGGTCAGGGGGTGCCTCACCCCCAAAGCCCCTTGGGACATCTTGCCCTCCTTTCGCTTGTCCTCTTCTTCCCTCCTTCTCTCTTTCCCCCTTTCCTTTCTCTGCCTGTTCTCATTACCCTTACCTGCTGTCCTCCTCTCCTCTGTGTCGCTGACTTTTCTCTTGCAGTAAGTTCAGCCCGAACCCAGTGGCCCTGTCGCCTGGGGAACAGCCACTGCATACCAATGACAAGGGGAGAGGAGGAGAGAGCGTTCTGCTCTGCTCCGTCTGAGAATGCCGCCCTTCAGCCACCCCGTCCGTCCCTTACACCTTGGCTACCTACTTCTCTTCGTCCTGGGAAACAGAGGGAGACAGAGAACACAAGAGAGAGTGAAATAAAGAGTGAGAGGGAAAGAGAGGTAAATGAAAAAAAAATAGAAACAAGAAAAAAGAAAAAAGAAAAAAGAGAGAGAGGGTGATAGAGGCAGAGAGGGGGGACATACATCAGTGTTTTAAGTGACTGCAGTGGGACGGGGCAGACTAAAAGGTTGTCTGGTGTCTCCCTGTGCACAGTGGGCATCTAGATCTGCAGAGCCACATGCCCCAAACGACTCTGGCTAATTACCCAGCTCCAGGCTGTCTGTCTGGCAGAGCAGCAGCCAACACGCCTGACATTTCTACTGACTCATGGCGAGACAATGCGCAATGTGGACCAAAATGGAGGAAAGTATCATTAAAACACAGAGACTAATATAATTAAAACACAGAGACTAATGTCTCCAAATGTAAAATAATAATATGGCTGAACTGAGGGTAAGGTTCGAGATGTTAATGAAGTAAATAGTGTCCTTATTCTTGGCAGACCAGTCACTGTTTTACAGTGACTGTGATTTGGTCTCTTACCTGTGAGTGAGCATACACTGAGAGAGAAAGAGAGGGGGGGGGCTCCACAGTACCTAAACACGAAAGGATAATGACAGCAATTAGTGGGAGAAGGAAAACCAGGAAAAAAGGATGTTAACAATGACTGGAGGACGAACATTTCAGGACCATTCCGGGGAAAACAGTCATTTGGATTCATATATCTGAGTCACACAAACATTCAGGAAGAGTAATTCACATCATAACCATTCAGTGTGTGAAATATGAGTTTATTTTAAATATATATATGTATATTTTACCTTTATTTATTTAACTAGGAAAGTCAGTTAAAAACAAATTCTTATTTTCAATGACGGCCTAGGAACAGTGAGTTAACTGCCTTGTTCAGAGGCAGAATGACAGATTTTTACATTGTCAGCTAAGGGATTCTATCTTGCAACATTTTGGTTACTAGTCAAACACTCTAACCACTAACCACTAGACTACCTGCCGCCCATGCCGTGAAATATGAGTAAACAGATTGTGTGTCCATGTGACCAACTATGCATGGGTTGGGCAGTGCAGTGCACTCGAGAAAACACAAGGAACTTCCTCTGTCATCATTTCTTTGTAGTGACACAAAGGAAGCCAGAATGCAGGATTTGAGTGTGTGTGTGTGTATGAATGTGTGTTTGTGCAGGTCTGTGTGCAGTATCTCTGGGACTAAGTCTACAGTCTCTTTATTGACCACGTCCTTGCCGGGTAAAAGGTACATTCATTGGCCCAAGTGTCTGGTGGCCAACTAACCAACGGGTTAAAAGCATTTCTCTGTGGCGACACAGCCAAGCCAGCTGTAGGTCACATTCAAGTCCCAGAGTCTAATTATCCCAGCCAGTTGCGGTTCAATAACTCCAGCAAGCCTGCAGCAAGATACCGCGTTTCCGTGGCAACACCTCTGACGAAGTGAGAGGCAGGGAGGCAACCGTGGATGTGGGGAGGAGGGAGGGAATGGGGGGGTACCCAGCTAGAACACCATCATGGGCCGCACTTACATAGATAGAATGCACACATAACACATGCACATAGACATGCACTCAAACATGCACACACAGACACACACTCAGGCAAACGTAAAGTGCCATTGGACATGTTAGTGAACAACATTAGTTGTTAGTGAACAATAACCATATATTCAATACCACTGTCTAGACATCAGTGTCTCTATACTCCATCCCTATGCCTTTGGTTAAAACGATGTCTCAGTGCAGCCAGAGGTAGATACTGTCCATTCGATAGTGTGTTCACACACCAATGTTCAACTTACTGTAATGAACTTTATTCCTGGCCACCGCTGGCCTGAGCATAAAATGGAAAACTTGTCCCTTTGTGTTTTTGTGCCGTTGATTATGGTTATATTGTCTAAAGTGCTAAATGGTATATTGTCTTTAGCACTACATTCCCCCAAATGGATTATAACAGAAAATGACATTTGCTTTCATGGGGACGAACACCGGGGTGTGTGCGGGGAAGTGTCATTTGTGTGTTCAGGTGACTGGCTGGCTTCCTGCCGCAGTGTCTGGAAACTCAGACATAGTGCCCCCCCCACACCCCGTGCCTCAGTGGTCCGTCCCCTCCACCCCCCCTACTCACCATGCAATCATACACACCTGCTGTTCCCCCCCATCTACCTGAGATAAGAGATCCGCTGGGCTCCAGCTCCACAATGCCTGACAATCAAGGGTAGAAAACAAGACGATAATTCCTTTTAATCCATCTGATTTCTGTGTCAACTCTGTCCAATCAAAATGTGCCCTCTTTAGAATAGAATGCAATCTTTTTCTTCAACACACCCTTGGTCTGTCGGCGAACACTCTTTAATTTAGAATAATCTGGAACCAGGGTTTATCCACGGCTGGTCAGGGATGGAATCAATATTTTCTGCTGCAAGAAACTGATGACTAACAGAGACCATGGAACTACATATTGAAAGATATTTATGTAACAAATGCCTTGATGAATGTGGTTCGCAGTATATCACACATTTTTGCTGAGCCAGAGAATCTGAATGCTGTACAAAATGTCACACTGGTTGTTAAATGGAAATAGAAATGGATAGATGGTTGGAGTTTCACTGAATACATTTATTGTGTCAGAGGCATATTTGATCTCCTTTTTGTTAAACTACACTATCCAGGCCTCTTCCGAAATGTCTGAATGCACTAATATGTATCCTATATGTCCAATTCCAATCCATATTACTAGAGATTTATATGGTTTTAATTACTCTAAATCAGTGGTTCCCAACCTTTTTCGGTTACTGTAACACCAACTGAATTTTGCTCTGCCCGGAGTACCCCTGAAGTACCCCCTCATGTGCATTTTACCAGTAAGCCTATGGCGTCATGAGTCTTCGGTTGTCACTAGTTACCACAGCCACATAGTCAAAATTGGCAATATCTACAAAAGAAATGCATGATTTCTTAATTTAAGGTTAATGTTAGGCATAAGGTGTGGTTAGGGTTAGATTTAACATCAGATTTTAAGAAGATAAATTGTAGAAATAGGCAGGATTTAGCCCTATGTATGACTGTGTCTGTGATTGTGGTAACTAGTGATTACCTAACTGTCACGCCCTGATCTGTTTCACCTGTCCTTGTGCTTGTCTCTACCCTCCTCCAGGTGTCGTCCATCTTCCCCAATTATCCCCTGGGTATTTATAACTGTGTTTTCTGTCTGTCTGGGCCAGTTTGTCTTGTTTGTTCAAGTCAACCAGTAGTTTGTTTCAGCACCTGCTTTTCTCCAGTTGCTCTTTTTTGCATCCTGGTTTTGACCCTTGCCTGGCCTGGCCTGACCCTGAGGCTGCCCTGTGCCTTTGCCCTTACTCTGGATTACTGACCTCTGCCTTACCTGACCCTGAGCCTGCCTGCCGTCCTGTACCTTGGCCCCACTACTCTGGATTATCGACCACTGCCTGCCTTGACCTGTCGTTTGCCTGCCCCTGTTGCAATAAACATTGTTACTTCAACACAGTCTGCACTTGGGTCTTACCTGAAACCTGATACTAAGTCTTAGTACCCCTGGTTGGAAACCATTGCTCTATATGGCTAAATGGTAAGAGGGGATTTTGATACATGACATAACATAATGTAGAACTGCTGTTGCTGATGATCAATGGGAGAAATTACAAGACAGTATGTTTACCTCTTTAACTTGAGGACCCACCTCCACAGTGGTTCACGATATCTCATTACATAAAGTCAAAACCAGCTTCAGACAAGAGTTCTGTCCTACTGTACCTTCTGTCTATATTTGCTTCAAAGGAATGAATTAGCATACCTCTTTTTTTTTTTACATAAATAATATAAACAATTGAGAAAATTGCTGATGTCTAATGATACACATAAAATGCCATAAGGTATGAGGTGGTTTCTTATTTGTCAGCACTGATAGTTTTCCCCTGCTCATTTTCAATGTTTTCTTTGTTCATTTTCTTTTTGCAGAGTAAACAAACACTTCTCCATCAGAGGTCATCAACCTTCAACATATCAAAACGAGACGAGGGAGGGAGAGTTCATTGTTTGAATTGTGAATTGTCTAAATTTACAGGGATTTTACACTACATCTCAGAAACCTGCAATGTTTGAGCTATTCATTTATTTCAATGTGTCTGTCTTAAAATTCTATCTTTATCCCTCGTTCTTATTTGATGTTGTAGAATCCACTAAACAGAGGAAGACAATAAAGGAAGACCAAAGATATAATTTGCAACTTGTAGCCTGGAGATGACCAAAAGTCATATCCAGAATTTTATTTTACTCTATTTTTGGATTCTCTTCATGCTGTAGTACAGTATTTTAGCCTTTGAGGCTACTGTACTGCATTTCAATGCCAAATAAATCCATCTAATTTGCACCAGTTTCTAATTGTAAAATAACTTGAAATTTCACAAAAGTTTTCTAGGGCTAGGCTGTTCCCTATTGAACAGTGTTAAATGCTAAAGTCCTGAGGGTTGCTGAGATGATTTCACTGTGTAATATATTTATGTATTGACTCCTTCAGATGAGAATATGGGTTGAGAAGAGCAGGGCAGCCAGCCTGCTTTGTTAGTGTTGTGGGAGCTAGCAGCCTAGCGCTGAGTTGAAGATTTCATCAGTGGGTTTCCGATGAGTGCTAGCTGCCTCCGTGCCTGCCAGGCTTTGCCACGTGTCAGACACATCCTAATAAAACTGTCTAACTGTTTTGTGGGCACCAGCTCTGCACCCGCTGCGTCGTGTCTGACTGCTTGGTATTCATGGGGGCATGGCACTCACTCCTTTAGCTGTTGCTGGGGGCTCTGTGGCACAGACACAGACTGATTAGTTGGCATCAGCACTGTTCACTATGAACACCAAACAGGGAGTAGATAGGGAAAAAACATAATTAGTGAGTGTGTGTGTGAGGAAGAGAGAGAAGAGAGAGAGAGAGAGAGAGGGGGCATAGAGAGAAAATCAATTGTTTTTAAACTGCATTTCTAATGTGGGTAATTTAGCAGAAATTTGTTTTTTATAAAAGCAAGCTGCCTCGGGAAAAGCAGAAAGTTAAAAAATGAGGTCAGCTGTTAGGGTGAATTAATTTACACCTCTTTAACAGTGAGATCAGTGTTAAGGACAGGGGGAATTTGTATGAGTTTGTAATTGGATTGTCTTGGCCAAAAGTTATTTGATTTTGTATAACGACAAACAATGTGTTTGACATCCTAACTGAAATCTTTTCCATCTCCCTGAATTAAGATGAATTCCTGAGGGCCTTTCCTTTATTTCAAGGAAGTCGGTAATTTGACATGGAATAAGTTTAAAAAAAATCCTTTACACATGAATGAAACATGACTGAAATAAGTGAGGGCTCGGAATTCATCAACTATGCAATGCAAAATACTTCTTTTTGTATTTTTTATTATAATATATAGGTAAACTGCTTGAACATCACCTAGTTTCCATAATAATCTTGTAGATCTTTATATATAATGTTGGTAAATAAATAAAACCAATTTAGAAAACAATATGGTAAACTGTTTACATGGATAAACAATGTTATGTGCTGAACAAACATGTATTATAATTCCATATAGTGTATAATTTATAGTGCAAACACAGTCATTCATAAAAACTGTTTATTTAAAAAACAAATGCTTTGTCTCATACAGTTAACATTGATGATAGCAAATGTTTCCATTAGAAGAGTAATTGAAGAGTATTGTTATTCCTAACTTCAGGTTGGCTGGGTTGTGGTTCTTAACATGTAATTGAGTCTTCAGGGGAACTTATTTCTATCAATGTAGTTTCAAATCATAAAGCAGTTACAGGGATGGTCAAATTAAAGCATGCTTTCAGATGACTTCATAGAGCATTGAAAGATGAAGTTGAAGAAATATCTGTCTGCTATATAGTCAGGTCCATAATTATTGGCACAAGAGATAAAGATGAGCAAAAAAGACTGTATGAAATAAATAATACAAATACTGAGCTATAATGCATGCAAAAAAAGGGAAATTATATCATTTTTATACTAATACAACAAATAATAAAATACATCTCAAAAAGATAACGACACAAACTTTTTCAAAAAATGAGTTTTTTTGAACACATTTGGAGGGATCTTAGATCATCATCTTTCCAGATCCTTGATATCCTTCATCTACCCTTATGGACTGCCCTCATTTCACACCACAGGTTTTCAATGGGGTTCAAGTCCAGAGACTTAACATTTGGATTTTGTGGTCAATTAACCATTTCTTTGTGAATTTTGATGTGTGCTTGGGGTTTTTGTCTTGCTGGAATATCTGTCGGAGGCAACCAGGTTTTTGGCTGAAATGTCCTGGTACTTGGTAAAGTTCATGATGCCATTGACCTTAACAAGGGCCAACAGGACCAGTGGAAGCAAAATAGCCCCATAACAAAGATGCACCACCATATTTTACTGTATGTATGAGGTACTTTTCTGCATAATCTTCTGATTTTCGACACCAAACCCACCACTGGTGTGCGTGGCCAAGGGTTCTATTTTCATGTCATCTGACATGGTCAAGATCTTTGGCATCGAAAAACGAAGCATATGCAGAAAAGTTCTTCATGCACCTACGGTCAAATATGGTGGTGGATCTTTGATGTTATAGGACTATTTTGCTTCCACTGGTCCTGGGGCCCTAGTTAAGGTTAATGACGCCATGAACTTTACAAAGTACCAAGACATTTATTGCCTAAATAAACTAGTAATTTCATAAATAAAACAAATATATTGAATAGCTCTTGAAAATATGGGCAACCTTTTTCCCCTCCGTATCCACAATGTGCGTAAATGAGGCCCATACAGATGACTTGCCTGTAGTTTTTTCCTCCCTGTACTCTCTTTCATTCAGTTTCTTCTTCGCATCAGCAAAGAATGACAGTGTTTCAGAAACTCACTTTATATAGATTAGGGGCTATCACTCTTTCCCACTGCAGCATCCTCCTCTCCCGTAACAAGTAGCCTATTTTACTCTGCGTCATTTGCAGTGGCTAGTTTTCATAAAGCGAATACCATTATGCAGTTTTGTCACAAAATTATAATTTATTTTGACACATTATGTTCGATGAAAGGGCAGCCCCTGACAATCATTTAAGATAATAAAATATAGGCTACATTACAGTAGACAAACGGAAAACAAAGACAAAAATCTTTCTTCAATATAATAATTCAGAAGGTTAAACTCAGAAAACTGTCATCAACATGGTTTTATTTTGTAGTCTTACTGTAGGCCCGCCAGGCTGGAGTAGATGTGCTCAAAGATGCCCTCTGATGGTTCGCACAAGCATTAACGGCAACAGTGGCTGACAACAAAATACTATGACGTCACACACTGTAACGTGCAGTACCGTACCGTGGCATACCGCAGTGTATCGCCATATGACGCAACTACTAAGTGAGGACCCACTGTAAGGGCGATCATACATTGTACACATAGGGATGTAAGCGAGGGCTAAATCGTTAGTAATGCTCATCAAGAAAGAAACCTATGTTTTAATTTCACTACCAACAATGATCTCTTTCGGTCCCCCTTCCTCATCCCCCTTTTCGCTCTCTGTCTTCCCCTTCCCCCCTTTCCCCATACATCCTGATGTGTGTAACATTGATGTCAGCAGCTGTTCCGTCCCGACTCCACCCTTGGCAGGCACATTGGGTTGCTACTGTAGTCGCTCGTGCCCTCCGCCAGCGTCCCAAGAGCCTAACCCGTGATTTTTCATGAAGAGAGCTCACAAGTTAGGGTCTCAGGGAGCAGGAGAAGTACAACAGGGTCCTGGCACTGAGGAGCCGCACACAGTCAGTCAGTCGGACAGGGGTGTGAGCAGCATGGCACCCTTCTCTCACTACCACCACCCCTTGGTGCCTCCCTCCTGCCCCAAAACCACCTCCACGTGTATGTCTGGCCAGTGTCCTGTCCGGTCTGACCACTTGGGTAATGTGCTGAAAGGCTTCGTCAAACAACAGTCGCCTGCTGTGGAAGAAAAAAAGTCCCCATTTTTCCCCTCCTTCACTGCAGATAACTTATTCCTTCATTTCAGAGAGCTCGAGTAAAAGATAAGCTGAATGCTCCGCACACAAAGAAAGGCATAGACAGATGTATCAGAACACACAGACGCCACAAACACAATAAATTGTAACACCACAGAAACACGATAATAATAGCAGAGACAAAGATGAAGAAGGAGATATGAGAGAGGTCAAAGAGAGGAAAAGAGAGGAATAAGGTTCGCTGGAGACGATCAGAGTTACATTTTCCAAGTCGCAGGGCAGAGCCAGCCTCAGACAGGCGAGCAAGCACTCTCTGCTCTGCGCTAACTAGCCTTTGTGCTGGCAGAGGAAAGCCCCCCAGCCAGGCAGACAGTCTCGCCTCTTTGTCCTCAGAGCGTCGACATGCACGCGGATCATCAGTCTACATCTCCCTCTCCACCTAGGGATGGATGGCCCCAGTGCTGACCACTGCACCGGACCCTCCAACCCGTCGCCTACAGTGACCCCTGCACCGGACCCTCCAACCCGTCGCCTGCACTGACCACTGCTGATCACCACAGCCACCGCCAGGGAGGAGAGCTGACCACCTGACGGCCCCAGTCTGAGGGCTTCCATTAAGGGGGTGACCCGGAGACTCTAACCCCCCCCTCCATGGATAGCCTCAGTCATAAATGAAATAATGAGAAAATGTATCATTACGTGATGCCGCCACTCTCTTGGCTGACCAGCTTTTGCGGAAGTGGCAGGTAAAAAACTATACTAACCAGAGTAAGATAATAACAAAAGAAACACAGAGCAGCGCATCTTCCAGAACTCGTGCTCCCCCACTCCACGCCTCTAACTGCACCCCCCTCCCCCCTTCACACACACTGCTGTCTCTACTGCTAACAGTCTCCCCCTGCTTTCACCCAATCCCCCTCGCCCCACTGCCATGGTGGCGAGCTCTGCACGGTACAGAAATAAGTTGTCACCACCACAGAGCCGAACAAGAAGCCACATTCAGTCACAGAGCTTTCCTCTCATCACAAATACAGAGTTCAGACACACACAGAGTACAGACACAGGCGGTGGTAACCAGAGCCACACAATCATATTGCCATGAAAGAAACCAAACTGCCCTGTCATGAATCTTAACAAAGCACCGCAACCAAAACATTTACATGTCATTTTCACCCCTTGTTCACCCTATACAAACCCTCCTCACCCCTCCCCTCCCAACTCCTCCCACTAATAGTTAGATAGATGCCTTTCTCAGGGGAACGCGGAGCAAAGCGGACGTTTCCGGAAACGCAAGTGTTCTTTCTTGCGCCTCGCCTCACACACTCCTCCGTGTCTCTGCCGACTACGCCTCTGTCATCTATCTTTAAGCGAGGGATGAGGGGGGAAAGGACAGAAAAAGTAGCAGGGAAAAAATAAAAACAGAAAGGGAGATGCTGAGGAGTCCGGGGCTGAGCCAGACGCAGGTCAGTGAGGTGGGACACCTCTCCTCCCCCTCCTCCACCCCCCTCCCCCCTTCTCCCCCTCCCCTCACCACTTGCATCATCAGCTCCATCTCACCTCCCCCTTAGGCTCCAGGACCACCAGTCGTGTCACGACAGTGATCTACCCTGTTTTTCCCACGTAGGTCCAACACCAACACCACAGTGACAACAAGGCCATCAAAAGAAAATGGTGATGCCAAAACATTTTGTCTCCCAAAACACTGCCCACATGCTATTCCCATCACCCCCTCCTCCCCATCCCCAGGTCTCTACCTGTCTGCTCGTCTCTGTGACTCCCGTCTGTGGCTGCTCACTCGCCCAGAGTGGTACTACGCTACGGCAGCGGGAGTCTGCAGCTATAGCCCTCCCTCTCTCTCTCTCTTTCTCTCTCTCTCACTCCCATACAACCTCGGCTGGCGCACACATTCCACCTGTGCTGATGATCAATTCCAACGCCTGGCTGGTTGGCCAAGGAGCAGGATGCTCTAAGGTGGCTCATGCTGTCACACAACAGACACACAACACAAGGCACTGACATATAACACAGAGTACGGACGCCATCACAGACATGTAAACACAAAACTCAGACACAGTCGTCGACAAAACAGTAGTACACAGACAAATTGACAAGGACAACAGACCAAAAACTCCAAGAGATACTGTCACAGTCCCCCATTACACAAGATACAGACACCGACACACAATGACAGGGTCACCTAACACTGAAAACTGACACTGCCATAATATTATGACCTAAGCGCTGAAGCGTGCACACCGTCAGATGACAGTCTGACAGGACTGTATTTCATCAGTCAGACCATACAAAGTATACCATAATAGCTTTATAAAAATATTCAATAGATACTCAATTAACAGCATACACCTATAGAGATGCTGAATGACACACAAGCAGAGAAAAATCACAGAAATCACAGGACATGATTGTTTGTGAAATTCTCTGCTTGGATAGGTTTTGGACAGAAGTGGCTATCTGTTTCTCTCTTTCTAGAAGCTCGTCTATCTATGCCCTTAAGACTCCACACCACATCCACACTACAGTGCTGCAGTTAATAAAGGAGGACCTTTAGCAAAACCATTCCGTCATACTGTAGACGCCCTGCTGAATACTGATTAGTTAGAGACATATAGTCTCACGTAGGCTATCTGTACGTCTTTGTCCTGCACACTCCAACAGCGTTCAAGCTTCACTGTCCTCCCCATCCCAAACACTAAAATGATGAGACAGCAAATGGAACGAAGTCATAAGACAGAGCAAAACAAAGGAACAGACAACAAGTGTTTGTTTTTTTCTCTATCTGAATGAGATCTGCCCTTGGCGGCTCATCCTAAACTCAGAGCCCCCGATCTATCAACCTCAACACCCTGGATGGATTAGGGTTGTGACTCCGTACGACAAAGAGGGGAAAGGTAAAGGGGGCCTGCAAATATCATCATTGATTGGCTATTTGCTTTTATTCAAAACTGCGAAACCCCCACGTCATGGCTTTGCTGCAATGCAGAGATCCTTCAGAAAAATCACTCTGTTGCCTCACACACAGGCATCTGTATTTGAGCCCAGAACAAGGTCAAGACTAAGAACGTCAACAGTTTAAAAAACTATGGTATGTTACATTATCTTCCTTCTGTAGCCAACGTCACTACCATGGCAAGGTTGAAGTCTATATGCGAGTGGGTAAGGGTTAGCAGGCCTGGTGATGGCAATGGTGATGCTGGGGGTAGGGGTGTATGAGAGAGGGGAGAGAGAACAACGGGTGGGAGGAAGAAGGGGAGAGAGAATGAGGGGAGGAAGGGAGAGGGGAGAGAGGATTGGTGATCAATCAGCTTCATTATAGCCGTGTCACTGTAAAGTCTGGAACTACTGCTGCCCCGCCTCGCAACACACACACACACACATACACACACCACCGTGCTTCCTTAGACGCTCCAATCAGCGAAGAGCTAACCCCCCTCCAACACACACACGGCTAGACATCACGCTTTGACCCTCCTCTCCTTCCCCCTCCTCCTATTCCCTCTCCTCCCGTTTCCCCATATCCTCTCCATTTTTCTAGTCTAGACTGTATAGCGAATCTTGGAATACCACGGTTGGTCATTTTTTAACTGGCTGAGGAAACGTGTACAATGTCATAAACATGAATGACCCTGGGTTGTCTTTAATAAGTTAAAGTAAAAATCTAAAAGATGAAGGAATGAGAGTAGCAGGCTGGTACAATAAATACATCTCCTCATTCCTCTATGATGCAGCACTGATATAAAAGAGAATGTTGTCATGACAGGAGTACAATTATTTACACCACAGAAATAACCAGACTGTTCTATGTCTCAAAGAAACCCAAAAAGAACTTGCAGTGGAAGGCAGTGCAGACAATGACTTTGAGAACCATTATGCACTATCAAAACGCTATGACACCACCCATTTTACAATAAGTCTGAAATCAGATGGCAGTGTCTTAAGACACGCGTCAATCACAAAGGTTTCCAGGCAGGCAGGCAGGCAGGCAGGCGGCACCAGTGGTGGCGAACAGGGAATGTGAGTAGCACAGTGGGGGGCAGGAGAGGCCAGAGATTGAGATGCACAGCGCCTCCCTAGCCTTTCCCTCATATCATCAGCCAGCGGGACATTAATGACGATCATGTCTTGTCACACTAGCTGACTGGCAGTCGAGGCGGGCGGGCTGGTGGGACCCGTCAGAGGACCCTGCCCTTGCCCCTGCTCTTCTCGATCAATACCATTGATCTGTCCCAGGGGTCAAGGGGCAAGAGCATATCGATAGGGGAGAGTGGCTGACGCAGCAGCAGGCCGAGGAGAGAAGAGGAGGAAGAGAGGATAGGAGGGGGGGGCTGACGCAGCAGCAGGCCGAGGAGAGAAGAGGAGGATGAGAGGATAGGAGGGGGGGGGCTGAATGAATCCAGACAGATCAATGACACACCCGTCTGCCATGGATGTGTTATGGTTATTCATTTGCCATTAAACTAACCACATTAAGGGGATATCTCGTCTTAAGGAAAAATACTAGCAGCCATGCAGAGACCTCACCAAATCACAGTCTGCTACAGCCATATGAAGTGGGGAATTTGTAGAGAATTAGTAGCTACCTGTCTGGCCAGTGACACCAGTGGCAGTATCTAGTCCCTCATGTTTTTATTTTCTATCAACGTCTCTGGTGTTTACTGAGGGCAGAACCAGCAGACCAATGGCCTTGTTGAAAGGACCCTCACTCAGACAAAAGCATGAATTAATTTAATTTGCTTATGTATTATGTCCAACAATAGACTTACTGAAAATGCTCAAGATACACTTCTCTTAATAGGGTTGATTTTTTTACACATGCGTAGTGGCTAAAAAATATTCCACAACGATGACATCAAGAGCCTAACATTACTTTTGCTAATGCAGCTGGACCTGGCTTAAGCTAAGAGAGATTTGATATCCACACATTTAATTCCTGTGTACAGATGACATAAAATTGAGATTCCTCGCTATCTCAGTTCCTTGGGATGTCCCTACCACATTGAAGTTTACATTTAAAATCATTAAGGTAAGGATTAGAGCTAAGGTTAGGGTTAAGGTTAGGGCTTAGGGTAGGGACATCCCAAGGATCCCGGGATAGCACAGCAACAACCTTAAATTGATACAGTATGTGGCAAGAAATAAAGATAACTTGTTTTGATGGTAAGTTGCATTTCATTAGAAGACAATTACATGCCTCCTCCCTAATATAATTTGCTTGGAAAACATTTCATCTTTACAATTTTGCCTGGCATAACACAAATTAAGTAAATAAATGTTGCTAGCATGACCTAGGATGCAGGATAAATCCTTAATACAATGAAATCAGTCCAAGGATCTTGGAGCAACAGGCTTGTTTACAGAGCTCTCTCAGTCAGTGTGCTGTTCTGTTATTAAGGAGGCCTTGGTTGGTGCAGTGAAAGAATAATCTCTCTTTCTCCAAGTCTCTCCTCTCCTATCTAATCCCATGATTTATTTGTCCAACCTCCCATAAATGGAGGCGCAGCTGGAACCAATGACTCCTACCCTGCTTGGCCTGGCCGCTGAGCCAGCTGGACCAGGGAGTGCTGAGACAGCAGAATTCTCCAGGACCACGTCCTCTTCGCCTCGGCCCCACTAGTTAGATACATCTGGACGACCCATTCAGTTCAGAGGTGAGGAAAGATGGAGAAAAACTGAACTCTTAAAATAAACTCTGGGCTCCGGCCCAATGCAGCTTGGCTCCTCTAGTCTGTTTAATAACTGTGTGTGGAGGGTTGAGGAGGAACGGTATGAAGCCAACCAAGGCTTTTGAGTACCTGGCTGTAATTTGGAAGGCATATGTGTATAGGACATACTACAACATAATTATATTTGTTTCTGAAAAACTCAAGTGAAAAGTGAGAAGAGAGATCAACAATGTGTCTATAAATTGGGACTGGAATTAAGACATACAGTATTTCACGTTAGGTCTCTTCCAAAAATTCAGACATGGTTAATTGAACGTTCTCCACATCATTCAGAACATGAACCTAGATCCTTTCACTCAGTCTGAGCCCCAGAGGGCTAGACTGACTGAAGTGCAACACTATAGTGGTTGACTGGACAGAGCAGAGCAGTCACCACACAGAGATCCCACCCCAGCAGGAGAGTCAGCTAGGAGGCCCCATGCAGATAAAAGGCCCTTCCTCTTGGGGTTTCCAGGGTTTTAGCAGGATCAAGCTAAACAACACACTGTCAACCTGTTGGCATTGTGAGTCGTCCGGGGCTGAGGGGGGTCGTTGAGCCTACATGGAGAGGCCTCTCACGCTCTGCCATTGAACACCCATTAATATCACTCTACATTTGTTTGGCCCCTAATTGATAGCTGCTAAGTCCCTTTCACTGGGCAGCCTGTGTTGATAAGAGGCTCCATCAGCTGAGAGGCTCTCGGAGGCCCTATAGGCTAGCTGTTGAGATACTGCTGCAGGGTCCTTAGCTTAGTGATGAGCTTTTTGGGCACTAGGGTGTTGAACGCTGAGCAGTAGTCAATGAACAGCATTCTCACATAGGTGTTCCTTTTGTCCAGGTGGAAAAGGGCGGTGTGAAGTGTGATTGAGATTGCATCATCTGTGGATCTGTTGGGGCGGTATGCGAATTGGAGTGGGTCTATGGTATCCGGGATGATGCTGTTGAAGTGAGTCATGACCAGCCTTTCAAAGCACTTCATGGCTAACAACGTGAGTGCTACGGGCGGTAATCATTTAGGCAGGTTACCTTCACTTTCTTAGGCACAGGGACTCTGGTGGTCTGCTTGAAACATGTAGGTATTACTGACTCGGTCAGGGAGAGGTTGAAAATGTCAGTGAAGACACCTACCAGTTGGTTCACGCATGCTTTGAGTACACATCCTGGTAATCCGTCTGGCCCCACAGCTTTGTGAATGTTGACCTTTTAAAGGTCTTGCTCACATTGGCTACCGAGAGCGTTATCACACAGTCGTCCAGAACAGCTGGTGCTCTCATGCATGCTTCAGTGTTGCTTGCCTCGAAGCGAGCATAAAATGTATTTAGCTCGTCTGGTCGGCTCACACCATTGGCAGCTCATGACTGGGTTTCCCTTTGTAGTCCATAATAGTTTTCAAGTCCTGCCACATCCGACGAGCGTCAGAGCCGGTGTAGTAGGATTCAATCTTAATCCTGTATCGACGCTTTTCCTGTTTGATGGTTCGTCTGAGGGCGTAGCAGGATTTCTTATAAGCGTCTGGATTAGTGTCCCGCTTTCAGTACATTTCTAATTCAGTATGAAATGTACTGTAGACAAAGAAAATGGATCCACATATGCATTTTGTTCTCCTTTGTGGTGATCTGACTCATTTTACAAGCTGTGAATGACTGCCAGAAAGAAAGAGAGAGCCAGAATCAGAGCCCTGATCTTAGTAGACAGACCTTCCAAGGCTGGGGCAGGTTTAAACCACAGACCAGACCACATATCACTACTCCTCCCCATCGTCATTGTAGAGGACAAGGGCCCATAGATTATAACTAAGTCTCAGTGCATGGAAACATATAAACATACAGACTGTTCCCTCCCATGCTGAATAGTTTAAACATTACAGCAGTCTGTCTGTCTGCTGAAGCAGTTTGGGGAATGGCCTTGGTTCCAGGCAGGTAGTTAGGTGGGATAATCAAGCCACTAAACCCCTTGAGAAAGGCACTTAACCTGGTTGAACCTGGGAACTATATTCTGCAGTGCAAATGGATATGTAATAAAAGCTGTGGGCGATGTCAGTTGTTTTCTGGAACAAAAGCATCTGCTAAACAGAAAATCTCAGATTTATTATGATTATTACATTTCATACTTGATGTTTATGTCCAACCATCTGGGCCTCAAAGTGTGGCTGGGATTCGCCACTCAGCTCACAGGAGATTGGTTGTGATAATGTCAACCCACATGAACAAATACTTACTATAGAATTCTGTAGTATACTGTAAAATACTATACTACACTGTAGCATCCCTCGATCATGTGTAGTAATTACTATAGAACACTGTAGTATACTGTAGAATACTACAGTTAATACTACAGTATACTACAGTCTGCAAAGAACACTACAGTAATGTCTGAAATAAGTAGTTTTACTATAGTAATACTACAGTATTTAATTTGCATATACCCCCCATATCCCAATTTGTGCCGCCCATAAGTGAAAAACCTACAAGTATAGACCATATTTTGTTCCCTACGGGTTATAGAAAAGAGCAGAAGCTCTGAACTATCCATTCCGACCGCAGTCTTAGAGGTTATGGACAATTTGCTCTTTTAGAATTTGTCCAGTAGGTTCCCTCAAGGAGAAAGCCCCCCACTTATATGTCAAAGATAATAAAACAAAAACACTATGGTAAATAATACCGTTGCCTATACTACAGTCTGCAAAAACACTACAGTAATTATTATAGTATATGCTACAGGTTTTTTTACTATAGTAATACTACAATTATTGTATGCTACAATAATATCTGCAAAACACTAGAGTAAATACTACAGTATACTACAGTCCACAAAACACTACAGCTGCGTTCAAATACCCATACTAACATACTTACTATACTATACTACATACTATATACTGTACTATTATTTAATTTTATTATACTGTAAATGAACAGTCTCCTTTCAGTTGAGTGTACTAGTGCTTTGCCTGTCTACCGGATGCTGTTGCTATACAACTTCTTGCTAGTTTGTTAGCATAGCTAACAAATTACTAGCCAGACATCTTACGACTTATTTGACAGTGTCCATTGAGAACGCACAATGACTATACCACTTAGCTAAGCTAAGAATGACGTGAATAATCAAGTCAATAAACATTGGGTAGTTAGTTAGATAGCATATAGTTAATTTTGGCAAGTTGGATGTACAAGTAGCCAACTAACGTTAGAACTGTAGCTAGCTAACAAACCGGTTGTCACGCCCTGACCTTAGAGATCCTTATTTATTCTCTATGTTTGGTTAGGTCAGGGTGTGACTCGGGTGGGAGAATCTATGTTTTCTATTTCTTTGTTGTTTTTGCCTAGTGTGGTTCCCAATCAGAGGCAGCTGTCTATCGTTGTCTCTGATTGGGGATCGTTGTCTCTGATTGGGGATCATATACAAGTTATAATTTTCCGTTTGGGTTTTGTGGGGTGTTGTTTTCCGTTTTGTATCTGTGCCTGACGGAACTGTTCACTTTAGTTTTTGTATTCGTTATTTTTGTTTGAGTGATTCTTGACAATAAAGATCATGAACACTTTCCACACTGCTCTTTGGTCCACTCTTCCTTGCGACGACGAGCGTTACACCGGTACATAAAAGCAACTGCTGTAATGATATGCGGTTCATAAGGTTAGCGTAGCTAACAAATTGTCAGACAACATAACGTAACTTATTTGAAAAGGCATTACTTTATTACATTGCTGAACATTTTCTTAACAATTGTCATAATTAGTTAAAGCAATGAGTTTGGATCTGCTCGTCGGACTTCGGCTGCATTTTCTTCAAATCTGAAAATGTTGTGAAACCATGCCCATTTTCTGAAGAATTGCATTATGGGCCCCAAAAGCTCAGAAATAGTTTCCACTGCTTGTATACTTCATATTTTGGCGAATTCAGTACGACATTCGGGATCTTTTGGCATACTAAGTATACTATGACCAATAAGCATACTACATACTCAATTTATGTCACAAATAGTACAGATAGTGCTATAGTAAACTATAGTATATTGACCTAAACTATTTTACTGAGTTACAATTCACAAGGAAATCAGTCAATTGAAATACATTCATTGGGCCCTAATCTATGGATTTCACATGACTGGTAATACATATATGCATCTGTTGGTCACAGAAACCTTTATAAAAAAGGTAGGGGAGTGGATCATAAAACCAGTCAGTATTTGGTGTGACCACCATTTGACTCATGCAGCATGACACATCTCCTTCGCATAGAGTTGACCATGCTGTTGATTGTGGCCTGTGGAATATTGTCCCACTACTCTTCAATTGCTGTGCAAGGTTGCTCAATATTGGCGGGAACTGTAACACGCTGTCGTACACGGCGATCCAGCCTTTCCCAAACATGCTCAATGGGTGACATGTCTGGTGAGTATGCAGGCCATGAAAAAACTGGGACATTTTCAGCTTCCAGGAATTGTATACAGATCCTTGCGACATGGGGCCGTCCATTATCATGCTGAAACATGAGGTGATGGTGGCGGATGAGTGGCACGACAATGGCCTCAGGATCTTGTCACGGTATCTGTGTGTATTCAAATAGATTTAGTCCATCCACACCAGACGCAATCAGGACACGCAAGTTGAAATAGCTAAATTAACTCTGAACCAACTATATTAATTTGGGGACAGATCAAAACACATTAAACATTCATGGACATTCAGCTAGCTAGCTTGCTGTTGCTATCTAATTTGTCCTGGGATATAGACATTGGTTAGTTATTTTACCTGAAAAGCACCACGTCCTTTTTTCTTGTTGAATTTTTACCCATTTTGAGTCACCAAAATTGTGTGTTCTCTACTCCGATAATTCATCCACAGATAAGAGGAAACCTAGTTAGTTTCTAGTAATCTCTCCTCCTTCAGTCTTCTTCTGACTTTATATAGCGGTTGGCAACCAACTTTAAGGTGCATTACCGCCACCAACTGGAATGTGTGAACCTCAGATCATCTTTCAATCCCCCACGTGGGTACAGAATATACTGTACTCCTAAAAACCAATGAGGAGATGGGAGAGTCAAGACTTGCAGCGCATCAAGCATCAAAAATAGAACCAAGGTCTATTTTAGCGCCTGCTACGCAGACGCTCGAGCAGTTTGGATTAAATGATTGAATAACATGTATGTGTACATTTATATTGAAACACTCGCGCACGCATCGTGGGTGGTGTGGTCAGCATCTTATGGTAGAGAAATTAACATTAAATTCTCTGGCAACAGCTATGGTGGACATTCCTGCAGTCAGCTTGTCATTTGCACGCTCCCTCAAAACTTGAGACATCTGTGGCATTGTGTTGTGTGACAAAACTGCAGATCTTAGAGTGGCCTTTTATTGTCCCCAGCACAAGGCCCATCTGTGTGATGATCATGCTGTTTAATCAGCTTCTTGATATGCCACACTTGTCAGGTGGATGGATTATCTTGGCAAAGGATAAATGCTCACTAACAGGGATGTAAACAAATGAGTGCACAACATTTTAGAGAAATAAGCTTTTGTGCATATGGAAAATGTCTGGAATATTTTATTTCAGATCATAAAACATGGAACCAACACTTTACATGTTGCATTTATATTTTTGTTCAGTGTATTTTTTCATGTGGGAAGGCCCTGGCCTGCACTGGAGTCGCCTTGACTGACGGAGGCTACGAAAACACAGGAACACTCAAATGACTCAGGGAGCGATATGAAACCAGGGGAAACTGGTTGTGTGAAATAGGTTCCACCACAAAATGATGTCTTGGTGAGAAATTGAAATGGACCTTTAGCAATAACAGAATAGCTTGACAGTATTAGGATGTGAAACGTAACAGATTCCCTTGCTGCGAACTCCATCACCAGCAGTAAATGGTGAATTGCTGTTTTAACAAAATACAAATTATATTAGATCTATTACATAATGGCCTTACAAAAAACACATCCACACGATAGCAAGACACTATAATTAATTTTCAAAAGCATGAAGAATTGGGCATTCACTGTATTCCCTCTGCAGATAAATCAGTAATTCCTTTAATATGCTATATATTCATGGATAGTGAAAGAACAATTTTAAAAATCCTTTGTTTGCTGTGTGCTTTTTTTGTGCTTGGGGAGATACTATACAGTGGATGTCTAACATTACAGATCCCCTGTGTGATTGACGCAGTGTGGTCATTCCTCCCTCCCTACCAGAGTGGATGACAACCACTCTAAAAATACACAACTTTTCAACCTAACACTAACTGAAGGTTTTGTGCCCCTAAAGGCAGACTGACCGTGGGTCTACTGGCATGAAAGGTCAATTAGAAGCCTGTGTAGGGAAAGGAAAGGCTATGACACGATACCCATTGTCACCTCACAAAACACTCCAACAATTCATTCTAATGAGAGCATACAGATAAAACAAAGCAAATCTAATTGTGGATCATCATGAGACTTGATATTTGTGTTTTCTTCAAACAGCTGCACATTTAAAATAAGAAACAGACATAACTCTCTCTTTTCCCATTATGTAATACATTTAGGTAATTTACTTCCTATATTTATCATCTTTTATCATGCACACTTAAATTAAAATAGTGCACAGAGAAAAAACATTGACGGTGAGATTTTGACATCATGGCCCTCAAAAACAGTTGGCTAATGTAAACCAAGCCATGCTATGCTTTGAAAGACATGATGAGGGTCATCTCTTTGCTTGATGTCATGAGTGTGCTCCAAGGAAAGCTAGAAGGTTGTACAGTTAACTCCCAGGGTGTCATTCTAAACCATACAACCTACTACCTCAACCCGGATGCACACATTTTCAGTAGGCCTTCTTCTTGTCTTGTCCTCTACTTCCAAACCAAGAACAATAGTATCTTCTGAATTGTACTGTAGTCTCCTTTTCCATTCTGGAGGATAAGGTTGCGTCCATTAACATCAAAAGTTTGGAATTTGCTATTAAATAAAACTGAAACATTATGGTTCATGCTTTGTTAGAATAATCTAAATGTTCTATTCTGCCTGGAACTCCTTAACACCACATAGAACACCAAATATCTATTACCGAAGGATTAGTCATTTTATAAATTAAGGACATCAAAGAGACAAAAGTTACCATTAAAAAAATATGTTGTTCACACCACAATGACAGAGACCCACAGAGACGAGCTTGTGATGTCAGATTTGCCACAAGATCGGATCTACGGGTTTTTGCCAAGTGGTTAGTTGGAAAGTATCAAAATAAATATGTTAAATTACACAGAAAAATACAACATTACCCTATGCCACAAACCTGGGCCAAGCTGTGTCCAAAGATGTTACTTTATGTATGAGTCTACTGTAACAAGCCGTCAAATCAAAATAATGTTGTCGATAGGTTGATGTCCACCAATACCTCTGGTATGTCATCCTTACACTATCCTAATCAACAATAAAGTGAGTACAATAAACGCTCTCAACCTCTAAGTGGATCAATTCAGATAAATGTGTTGAATCGTATATATAAACATTGAATCTGAAGTGTTTTGAGCAGAGCAGAGAGCTGTTGGCTACAACACAGAATTAAGCTGGAACAGCACAATGGAAAGGACCAGAAAAGACCGCAAGGACGAATCTCCCAGAAACGATTTGAAAACATACTGTACCTGTCTAAACTAAGTAAGATCAAAATGAATATAGCTACAAAACCTAAATAACGTAAATGATATATTGATTGAATGTACAGATGAGACGGCAAAGATAAAGAATGACTCCACAGATTTTCGTCTGGCCTATAGACATGTCACAGAGACCATGTTGAGGAGGGGAACACAACACAATGTCTGTGCCACATCCAAGGCCCACAGTTAAAGAAAGTGCTGTTGGATATTTTGGTAAATCAGGATACACATAACACAATGTATTGCAGAGGATAACTTCTTTCTGAAGGTAACTTACCTTGTTGATTGTGTGCCTTACAGGGTATGGAGTAATCTCACTCTCTTCCCATCTGAAAACACAAAAGAAAATAACAACATTAATAGGCTTGAACAATACCGGCAGTTTCACACCCTACTGCACGGCCTCGTGGTTCCTGAAATGGCAGGATTAAAATCAATAGCAACAGTACAATAAATTACCTAACAAAATATTTGCAACTGAAAATACATGTTGGTGAATAATAAAGCAACGAAAGAAAAAGACAGAATGGCTTCACAAAAACCCTGATAGTACCGACAATTGTATTGCAACAGTCTTCTTTCCATTCTTATACTGGTAATGTCAAATCATATAAAAGCAGATTCCATTTACAGTTTCAGCCGCTCATAAAAGGAGCATCAAATGCTTCAGCAGTTCCCTCCCAGATAGAACATTTGCATGGAATTCCATTTTTCAGTGAGAATAATAATAATGGTGTGGAGGAGATTTATCTCCCCGTCTATAGTCCCCAGAGAGACACGCCAGGGAGTCCTGCTTTCCTCCTGGCCATCATGCAGCACTGAGGCGTAGGCTGTGGCAAGAAGATAGGATAGGTTAGCCCAACTAAGCCTAGATAGCAGCAGCAATCGAGAAAATCATGGCAAGGAGCTGAATAAATCTACCCGGGTGAACAGGATGCCATGGCGAATGGGATGCCAGTGTAATGGAGCATGCCATGGTCACCTAGGGTTAACGGTGCCAACTTCAGAGTTCCAAACACATCAGAATATTCCTGGCCGTGGCTGCATGGCCGCAGTGCGACAAAGCCAGGTATAGAAACGGAACAGTGCGAGTGTGCCAGTGCCAGTGCCACTTACCCCCAGATCTCTACTAACCATTTGGCATTCATCATCTCTATTTGGTTTGGATTGTTCTGACCTCTCTTTTGTACGCGGCCGGAGACAGACAGACAGGAAGCAGGCTTGAGCTTGAATCAAAAATAGATGAAACGTGGATGCTATGCAAAAAAGCATCCGCTTCTGATAAAATAAAAATCAAGCTATGGTTTTGTGCCCATCTCCATTGGCAAGTCGGGTTAATTTCAGCACCGCACCATCCGCCATTTTCTAAGCAAACACAAGAATGAAAGAAAGACAAAAAAAAGAAAGCATAACCCTTTGCTGGCATCGCATTCTCTCTTTCTCTTCCTCCTGGCACCATAACAAAACCTTGGCCGAGGGGGTCACATGGTTTCCTACCAGAAAGCCACAGCATTTCCATAAAGCATTCTGCTGACATTGTGAAGACATCTTTTGTCTAAATCAAAACCTTGGCCAGCCCAGCCTGCCCGAAAATTTGGCACCTTCAAGGGAGAGGGAGTGCAGAGGGAAGGGGTGGTGTTAGGAGTCATGGCAACCCCTACCTGGCAGGCTGCCCATCATCTCGAGGTGGGGAGTAGCCGGGTCTAATGTGGTGTCGAGCAGGAATGCCTGGAGCCTTCCAAAGTCAATTTAATGTTCATGTTGGGACCTTCCATTTCGCCTCATATACGGTACCAGTTGCCTTTTTGATAGAATAAATGAAAAGGGCTCCACAGATGACACCTTCTGTCCCTTGCGCACATGTGCGCAAACACACACACACACACACACACACACACACACACACACACACACACACACACAGCTTGGAATCTACAAGCCTTAACATTCATGTATAATATCATCTGTACTAGGTCTTCTCTGCTGTCTGTCTGGTATGTGTAACCGGGCATTGATCCTTCATACAGCTCTTCTCCTCATGTTCTCAGCTGTAAAATGACATTTCTACCATTTCTACTTCCAGCTATCACGACAAACAGCAAGCCTGCTGCTGTGGCTGGGAATGTACAGGGAATGTACAGATAAAGTCAAAACTATCCTATGTTGCTGTGTCTCTCCTGTAAAAGTTCCATGAATAAATAGCAGTGTGGAAAGTTTCTCCTTTTTTTCTCTCTCTCTCACACACATGCACACAGGGAGGCCTTGGTACAGTAGGAACACACACACAATTTGGCCATGGGGTCCTCCTTCGTACAGTACAGTAGAATTAAACACACACACACGCACACACACACACAAAGTCAGGCGGTTCAAGGCAATAACTCATGCATATGACATCTGACTCACACAGCGCCAGCCATCCACCAGGGAGGAGCTGTAATTTATGCCCCAAAAGCCTATTTTACATGTGTTTCCCTCACATAACGTAGCCTTAAATCAAAAGTGCTGAGCATCTGCCATGTTTCCTCACCTCCGGTAAAAAATAAATAAAACACATACGCTGAGAGCCTGAGACTGTCTGGGACTGACTGACTGACTGACTGACTGGCTGGCTGTGGTGGGAGGGAGAGAGGGAGTGCCAAAACCAAGCCAAAATGTTTTTTTCCCCTTTTATTTCAGGAGGTAAATGTATATGGCTTCATATCTCCCAGCCTGTCTAGAAACATGTAGGTACATGGTGATGATATCTCCCAGCCTGTCTAGTAACATGTAGTAACATGGTGATGATATCTCCCAGCCTGTCTAGTAACATGGTGATGATATCTCCCAGCCTGTCTAGTAACATGTAGTAACATGGTGATGATATCTCCCAGCCTGTCTAGTAACATGTAGTAACATGGTGATGATATCTCCCAGCCTGTCTAGTAACATGTAGTAACATGGTGATGATATCTCCCAGCCTGTCTAGTAACATGTAGTAACATGGTGATGATATCTCCCAGCCTGTCTAGTAACATGTAGTAACATGGTGATGATATCTCCCAGCCTGTCTAGTAACATGTAGTAACATGGTGATGATATCTCCCAGCCTGTCCAGTAACATGTAGTAACATGGTGATGATATCTCCCAGCCTGTCTAGTAACATGTAGTAACATGGTGATGATATATCCCAGCCTGTCTAGTAACATGTAGTAACATGGTGATGATATCTCCCAGCCTGTCCAGTAACATGTAGTAACATGGTGATGATATCTCCCAGCCTGTCTAGTAACATAGTAACATGGTGAGATAACATGGTGATGATATCTCCCAGCCTGTCTAGTAACATGTAGTAACATGGTGATGATATCTCCCAGCCTGTCTAGTAGCATGTAGTAACATGGTGATGATATCTCCCAGCCTGTCTAGTAACATGTAGTAACATGGTGATGATATCTCCCAGCCTGTCTAGTAACATGTAGTCACATGGTGATGATATCTCCCAGCCTGTCTAGTAACATGTAGTAACATGGTGATGATATCTCCCAGCCTGTCTAGTAGCATGTAGTAACATGGTGATGATATCTCCCAGCCTGTCTAGTAGCATGTAGTAACATGGTGATGATATCTCCCAGCCTGTCTAGTAACATGTAGTAACATGGTGATGATGTCTCCCAGCCTGTCTAGTAACATGTAGTAACATGGTGACGATGATTAAAAAAATGAATATCAAATAGGGCCGACACACACAAATGCATGAGTAGTGCCAACTCATAATACTGTTATTATTACCAGTGCTGCCGTATAGGCTAAGTATTTGACACTTAAATGTCAAGCACACAACTTTAACCAATGTATTACAATGGTTTATTACAGATTTAGAAACCATCTATAAACTAATAATTTTATCAATTAAAAAGCCATTGGGTCCAGGCTCTATCATTTCTAATGACTCCAGTCCATCACCTGATGGGTCAGTCAGTGTTGTGGCTGGGACCTTTAATAATAACCTCAGTATTAATAAGAACTGCAAACAAAGGGCCATGCAGGGCCCAGCCAGGGTCTCATCTGCTCTGAGCTCCGTTCCAAACAGACTAAGCTGAAACTGTCCAAAACATACCCCTCACCCCCCCACCATCGTGCCCCTCATCCCCACTGAGGGGGTCACCTCATATCCTGAGAGGCAGGAGGCCAGGATCAAAGTTCAAATGAGACCAGAGAGGAAAAAAAGGTTTCCCTTGGATGGAATATACCATCGCAAACCAGACAGGGGTGAAAAATCCGACGGACAGACAGTAATGTGAAACAGTTGAGCTTCAGGGCAGGGAAGAGGGTTGAAATGTGGGAAAGAGGCAGAGATGTAAAGTACTTAGGTAAAAATACTTCAAAGTACTACTTAAATCGTTTTTGGAGTATCTGTACTTTACTAATTATATTCTTGACAACTTCTACTTTACTACATTTCCCCCCCCCCCCCAAAAAATGACTATTTACTCCATACATTTTCCCTGAAACCCAAAAGTACATGTTACATTTTGAATGCTTAGCAGGACAGGAAATGGTCCAATTCACACACTTATCAAGAGAACATTCCTGGTCATCCCTATTGCCTCTGATCTGGCGGTCTCACTAAACACAAATGCTTTGTTTGTAAATGATGTCTGAGTGTGCCCCTGCTAATCCGTAAATTAAACAAACAAGAAAATTGTGCAGTCTGGTTTGCTTAATTTGAAATGACATACTTTGGATACTTAAGTATATTTTAGCAATTACATTTACTTTTGATACTTAAGTATATTAAAAAATATATATATTTTAGACTTACTCAAATAGTGTTTTACTGGGTGACTTTCCCTTTTACTTGAGTCATTTTCTATTAAGGTATCTTTACTTTTACTCAAGTATGACAATTGAGAACTTGTTCCACCACTGGAGAGAGGAAACCATTAGATGTGGATTTTGACATTCACTGCATTTCTCTAATTGTAATTCATTTGATGTGAACTACCAAAACAATATCACAAGATGACTAAAAGACGACTATGTTGATCAAACCTTATACATTATGTGAGTGAGCTTGTACTTGTACTTGTACAAAAAGCCTCTCTGGTGAAATACTAATTTACCCTTAACATATCAGCACATTTCTGAGGCATGCCATTTGGTGTGAGAGTGAAATGTCAAACATGATTTTTTACACGGTTTGTTAATCTTCACCACAAGCCAGCGCTTACAGGCAGCCTTCTCCAAAGGCTCACCATGGACAGTGTTATTTATGTCTCAAAGCAAAGCACCCTTATCACCACTAATTTAATGATGTCTCCAGCCATGACAGAAAACATACAGCCCACAGGTTAATCCAGATGAAGGTTCACACTGTCCTGTCCTGTACTCTGACTGGGTCAGGCTGAGGAGAGGACTGTACTGTATAATCATTCTCTATACAGAGGTCCACGTTGGTTTATGTGTGGTTAGCATAGGTTACAGCACAGGCAACAGGTCTGTTTTGTGCTCCCTCACCGTTAAAGCAAGAGGGAGAGGCTGCAGTGTAAAAAAACAAAACAAAAACAGCAATCAAATCCGTTCAAGCATTGAAAAAAAACAAATCTTCGGCCTTTCTCTTGAGCCTTTTTAGGGATTGACAGCTTATCAGGCAGAGAGAGAGAGAAAGAGAGAGACTGTCTGAGACAGAGAAAGAGGCTGAGGTTGTTTTCCCTGCAGAGGCCTTGCCTTGCTCTGGCCCCTCTTCTTAAATGCTAACAGAGGTTTGCCAGGCAGTCAGCCAAGACAATGACTTTGCCTGACCTGCCTGTCAGTCGATCCTGCTGCCTAGCGCCAGACTAAACACTGACACTTTCAACAAGCCTCATTGGCTGCAGCTGCCCTCTCTGGGGCCAATCAGCAGGGAGGGGAGGGATGAAGGACACGGACCAGGGTTCTGAGTGGTGGGGAGAGGAAGAGAGTTGTGCAGAGATAACAGACACACAAAAAATCCAACCAACCAACCTAGATAGGTACAGCCTCGAAAGAAGGAAATATCACACGACAGGAACAACAATCAATCTGGACTTTTTCTTCCTGACAGAATGACTTTCTGTTTCCTGCTATCAAGTTTTTTTCACTGAAATGAGACATTAATAATTCAGGGTAGGTTGTCTAACAATGAATTGGTCCGGGGCCACAGGGTGTCTCTAGTGGTAAATGTCCACTGATAGTCCCTATAAAATGACATTCACCTAAAACAAAGCCTAGTCTTTGGGGAAGGGATGGTATCCAATTAAGATACGCTATACAGTAGTAGCTTTGAGTTAAAGTCATTACACGGATGTAGAGATAGTGGATGCTTTTGCAAAGGCAGCAAATGTTGAAGGCAGCCAAACAATAACAAAATGAAAGGGCATCAGTCTTTGAATAGCACTGAATTGATTACCTGGCCTGGGCTGGGCAAGCCTTCAGATACGACCGCTATCAGACCTTGTGCTTTTATACAAGCGTTACTAAAAATGATCAATACCTAATGAATTCCAAACACCAGGAGTTTGGAAATCAAATATGTCCTACACGTGCGTGCACAAAGTCCTCTCAATGGATCGATGGATACGGCATAACACAAAGCTGGAGAAATGCATCGTCTTAATTGACCTGAGCCATTTCAAATTAATTCAAAAGACAATTCAAATTGATTGGATTTCTATTGCCCCTTTCATCCTGGGATCTCTGGGAGCTTTACATTGTGTCGCTGACTCCCCTCATGAACTGGCATTGCGTTTTAATTACCAAGGCTTCATATCACAACTCTCAGGCATTACAACATTAGAACAAGGACACTGGAAAATGCTAATCTTTACACATAGCCATTGGCTTAAAAACCCAGTGCAATCAAAAATATGATTTTCCTGTGTTTTATATATATTTTCATTCTATGAAGTTGGAATAATACTGTGAAATTGTGAAAATTATGAAAATGTCGTTTTGGTGTAAGAGCTTTAGTGTAAGAGCAAATAAATAGACCAATAATACATGAGTTCCAAACCTCTGCAAATAAGAGCATGTTTTTCCTTCCCACTCAGACCACTCCAAGACAGTCCTAGCTAAATTCTTGCTTGAGAAATTGCGCTTTGCTAAGAAGCTATTTGTTTCTTTTTACCATTTTAATGGAAAAAACACTTACAGTAAGGTACTTAATTGTTACACAGAATTGATTTGATATTGAGATAAAAACAGCTGCATTGGGCCTTTAACATTTAAAAAGTGGTAGGCCTGATTGAATTACGAAAGGATTGAGATAAAACTCCAGTATTGCCACCGTATGCAATGTAGTTACAAAGTTCCAGACTGATGGGCCAAAGTCTGCCCGGTAATATGGAGATATGGGAGATGCTGCTGCAGGATAAAGTGATGAAAGATTTACCAAGATGACTACAACTTCTTATGTCACAAAGAAATTGGGGCAGGCAATGTGGGGGGCACTTCCATATGGAACATTGGAAATAATTAATGAAATGGTACAAATCTGAGTTACATTTCTTATCACAAAAAGATTTCATCTTTAAAATCATACACTGTTACTAGAGCTATCCCATATCCTATAAGGTCCTATTGTGGTAGCGTTAAACAGGTGCTGTTTGTAAGAGTATGTCAATTATTTAAACCTATTGACTCCTTTCTGGAGTCCAGAGAAAAATGTTTAAAATATGTTTAAAACATCAAACAACGTTCGCTTCTTTATCCCACCAGATATTTTCCACAGGCCTCTCCAGACAGACAGACAGACAACGTTCGCTTCTTTATCCCACCAGATATTTTCCACAGGCCTCTCCAGACAGACAGACAGACAGACAACGTTCGCTTCTTTATCCCACCAGATATTTTCCACAGGCCTCTCCAGACAGACAGACAGACAGACAACGTTCACTTCTTTATCCCACCAGATATTTTCCACAGGCCTCTCCAGACAGACAGACAGACAGACAGACAGACAGACAGACAGACAGACAACGTTCACTTCTTTATCCCACCAGATATTTTCCACAGGCCTCTCCAGACAGACAGACAACGTTCACTTCTTTATCCCACCAGATATTTTCCACAGGCCTCTCCAGACAGACAGACAGACAACGAACAGGCTGTAATCTACTGTATTAAGGATAACTTTTCATTTGGCAAGCAGAGTAGGCCGTTTCCATAATGATACCTTCTCTCAGCTTGTCCTAACCAAATGCTTTCCCCAAAGATAATCCCCTTCACAACCTATCATTATCAAAGCAATTGACTGACAATGGAAAAAGGAGCACTGGAAATGACACAAATTAGTGTATGCCTTTGGAAAAAAATATTACCCATCTAAGACTGTAATTAGGCTCTTTGCAAAGCAATCAGACACAATTAGGAAGTACCAGTCAATAAGGTAAAACTCACAAGCCGAGGGGAGATTAATTAATATTTTATTGTTTTGAAATGACTATTTGTGCTATGAGATGCCTTTTCCCCAATCCCCTGTAATGCGAAGCCCATTGTTTAGGTAGGGCCTTAGTCTTTCCAGCTGCTGCAGTCAGTTTCTAGGCTAATTCTTCTCCCAAAACAAGTGGTAATGAGCAGCCAGCCAGGTGACTTGCAGGTGAATCAGCTGTATTGCCTCACAATGAGGAAAACCATTAGGCTGTAATTGGCAGTCTTAGTGCCTTCGACTGAGGACGTTCTGTAGGTATGATCAGAATGTTTAACATTACTGTGTTGCTGCTGGCACAATTTCTCAGGTTGCCAAATAACTATTACATGTACATTCCCATAGCCAGGTTTTGGTGTAGTCTACCTCCATAGCTTGATTTGAGAGTTGTTTCATTTCTCCAGGCCCAACACTTTATTTTTTACCGAAACTGTGGTGGGGTGGCAGCTTTGTTATTGTTTAAATTAAGGATTCTAGTTTTTAAATGCAAAAATAATTTGGACACACAAAAACAATAATTCACCGTCTACTGTCAAAAACATTGACCAAAATATGTACACTGTATATCGCAAGCTGCCTGAAAGTCTTACAAAACCCACAAATAATGTAGGTTACAGAGAGGATTGGATTCAGGTTTTTATTTCAGCACCAATCTTTCTGTGCTGTCTGAAAATACCACAATAATGTTGGATGTGAAAATAAAGCTCCTACCTCTAAATGCTCCCTGATTTGAATACTCATGCAATATGCATTACATCTCACAACTACTTCATGTTTTGATGGTCTACGTTAGGTTTCTCAATTCTTACACAACAGAATTTGGTATTTAGACATTTGTCAGATATTGCTGAACGTTTCCTTAACAAATAACTCCACACAACTCTCACTGTATGACAAATTCACATTGTTTCTGCACTGCAAAAAAATATATAATCATTCATGATAATAAAATCACAATGATTTTTATCCGCAAGATAAGTGGGAAATTGTTTTCCATAAGGGACAGGACCAATACTATTTCAGCTAATTGTTCAGGAATATAGTGTGGTAAACCATTGAGTTCAGGAATATAATGTGGTAAACCATAGTGTTCAGGAATATAATGTGGTAAACCATAGTGTTCAGGAATGTTTATCAGGAATGTATAAAGGAGAAATGTTTGTAAAACGAAAATGAGAGTAATTGAACTATTTCGAGAAATGTTGTTGCATCAACCAGCATAAAGTATATAACTTAATTCTACATGACGTGTTGCCGGGTAAAGACTAAACCCTAGGTTAACATGCTGTAGGAGGGGATCCATGCCGAGCATTGGCTTAAAGTTCACGTTTGTCCATTGGAATTAAAAAATGTGTCTTCCATTATCATCATCTCTCTGGCCTGGCTTTAGCCAAGGTGACTGACATCCATGCATGGCCTGGAGCTACTGGTATAGCAGGGGAGCAGTCAGAAATAAGTGTTCCTGCTTAAAACATAACATGTGGCTCCTCACCAAGAAAGCCATATACAGTAGCCTATGCAGGGAAGAAGAGACAGAAGGAGCAGAGCAGAGTAGCACGTGATTTAGTCAGTCAGTCAGTGTAGTCAGCCCAGGTCATGGACGATGATTCCAGGCCATTGAGGTTTAAAATAACTAGAGAATGAGTCCAAGATGGCCGACCGTTGCTTTCAACGTAATCTATTCATGTTCGCAAATGCCAATTCCTGGACCATCTATATCAGGGTTGCATTCGGTTTACTCGGCCCAACTTCACATGTGCACTAGCACTCAGTGCGCACAGGGAGCAGAGCGAGCAGCAATGACATCATCACTTCATCCAAAAGCATGGCAGACATTGGATGAATATAAAATATTTATACAGTATCTTCGGCTGTGAGTAAAAAATTATAATACAAAAATAAAATAAAAAAAGTTTGGCCTCAGCGATAATTAGTTGAATAATTCAATGGATGTTTTGTGCAAAGGTAATTACGATTGTCTTATTCTGAATTTTCTAATCTGACTTCTCTATGGGGCCATCTATGAGAATTGTCTTTCTGAGTCTGACTTTAAACTGCAGTATCGAAGCAAGACTGTAGGTGCAGTCGAAAGCGTGCTTCCAGACCAGAACCTGGCCCCTTGTTGAAGGCAAAGCAAACAGGATGGGACAGAGCAGAGGATTATACTGCAGCCCTGGTGCTTCTACTGGGGCCTCCCCTGCTGCGCAACATGTTCACAGCTCCTTTTGTCTGCTGTTAACCCGTTAAATCCCACGGAAGAGCCCATTCAGGCTGGTGTCACACACCCCGGGGGACCATTTGGCATGGAACAATGATCTTAAAGGGGTTACATAGTATTGCCACTGATTCCCCCCCCTCCTTTTTGTTTCCTGGGAGGCTTGTATATTCACTTGTTATTCTTATGAACTGCCTCAAGTCGTCGTAAATACCTCTTACAACAAACACACCCCTAAAGAAGGGAGTGTTCTCCTGGTAAGACAATAGGCACTCAATCAACACCCACAGTCATTGATAAGAACACACAGAGGGTATTCAGTGGTATCTCACAGTTGTCATGATTGTTCATGATTTGTTTTAGTGTGAGGGTTGGAGCATTGTAAGCTGTGCTCTGGGTAACTATGTACAAAACAGAATTACTGCAGTAGTGCCCTATGGAATTCTGTGTGTGAGTGTATGATCTGTGTATATGTGTGCTCTGCAAGAATGTGTCAACACCGCAGAATTACTCTCCAAGACATGATTGTGTGTGTGTGTGCTTGTAAGCAAAATGATGGACACTACAGGAAAAGTCTAATTTTAAAAGTCTAGTTTACTACTATCAAAGTGTGTGTGTGTGTGTGTGTGTGTGTGCCAAAGACAGAGAGCTGTGCATGGTGTTGTGGGTACAAAGTGACTGGTAGAAAGTGTAATTACTGCAGTAATGCCCTCCATGATTGATGATGTGGGCCCCTGCAACAGCCAAAACCCGTACATTGGGCCAATGGCAGATTTCCCTTTTTAAAAATAGCAGCTGATGTGAACAGGGCTGAGCACAAAATGTCTCCCAATCTGTATTTATATACAGTGTACAGAGCACATACGGGTAACGGCGGCCAATTAGTGCTTCCCCCTCAGCCACACACACCACAACAATATATGTGCTGTAATGTATGTCAATGTGTGGTTCTGTGTGAGTGTGTATATTTGTGTATATGCAAGTGTTTAAATGTCTGACTTATATGAATGTAAGTTAAATGATTGTTATGAGAATATAGCATAATTGAATATATACAAATGAATTTCAAAAGATTTTGGTATGAAGTTCTTCAAATGTGTCAGTCTGGACAAATTTGAGAGTAAAGAAATCTATTTTAATTATTGGAAGAACAATATAATTGTTCAACGATTCAAAACGCTAAGTATTTAAGTGTGAAATGATCTGAAGTGAAATATGATAGACTATTATAATGCAATGGCTGTGCAAATGTATTTGGCAGAACATATTTTAAAAAGTAATTGGTTAGCTCTGACAATTCCTTTGATTTTCACACTATTTTGTCATTTCGAGATAACCCATGTAATATTGTAAAATGGATGTACACAAAGAAACTAACTCTAATTGACCCAATATTTCTCAGTCAGAGGAGAAGAACAGCTTTGGCTTTAGAGGCCAGACTTGGACTACACAATACCATTGTGACTGATGCACTGCACTGCTCTGTGCAGAATTATTTGAAGGTATTTTGAAACATTCTTGAAATAAGTGAAGTTCACATTGCAAGTCAAATACTATTTACATTACTACACTGCAGTATGCATAACCAATTCTCTGCTTTGATCTCTACAATCATCCCCCCACCCACACACCAACCCCATTTTCAGTTGGAGTGCACTTGTCTCCAACCCAATGGCACCTTTTAACTACTATTGAACCAAATGCCTTTTCGCTGGCAACTGTGATGGACCTTTTTTTTGCGCATGGAACCTGGAATAGCAATCAGGGTCCTCTGTCTATCCAAGTCATTTTGTCTTAACTGCAGGGCCAGATCTAGCCATTTGGGAGCCCTAAGCAAGATTTGGTTGAGTCACCCCCCACCTCTCTGGCAAAACATCTTAGTGAACCCCCTTCTTGACGGTGGAGATAATTTTTTGTTCATTATAGTTAACTTTTATTCTAACAGGGAAGACATATCTTTTACAAATGCACCCTTTATTTACAACATAAATATACATATTATACTCAAACTATATTTAAATATACACATTATACCCAAACTATCAATATATATATATATAGTTTGGTACACACACACACACTACCGGTCAAAAATTTTAGAACACCTACTCATTCAAGGGTTTTTCTTTATTTTGACTATTATCTACAATGTATAATAATAGTGAAAACATCAAAATTATGAAATAACACATAGAATCATGTAGTAACCAAAAAAGTGTTAAACAAATCTAAATATATTTTATATTTGAGATTCTTCAAATAGCCACCCTTTGCCTTGAAGACAGCTTTGCACACTCTTGGCATTTTCTCAACCAGCTTCACCTGGAATGCTTTTCAACAGACTTGAAGGAGTTCCCACATATGCTGAGCCCTTGTTGGCTGCTTTTCCTTCACTCTTCACATCCCAAACTGTCTCAATTTAGTTGAGGTCAGGGGATTGTGGAGGCCAGGTCATCTGATGCAGCACTCCATCACTCTCCTTCTTGGTCAAATAGCCCTTGCATAGCCTGGAGGTGTGTTGGGACATTGTCCTGTTGAAAAATAAATTATAGTCCCACTAAGCCCAATCCTGGTGGGATGTCATATAGCTGCAGAATGCTGTGGTAGCCATGCTGGTTAAATGTTCCTTGAATTCTAAATAAATCAAAGACAGTGTTAACAGCAAAGCACCCTCACACCATAACTCCTCCTCCTCCATGCTTTACGGTGGGAAATACACATGCGATCATCTGTTCACCTACACCGTGTCTCACAATGACATCATTGCACGTGTTTCCTGGCCCAAGCAAATCTCTTCTTCTTATTGGTGTCCTTAAGTACTGGTTTCTTTGCAACAATTCGACCATGAAGGCCTGATTCACACAGTCTCCTCTGAATAGTTGATGTTGAGATGTGTCTGTTACTTGAACTCTGAAGCATTTACTTGGGCTGCCATTTCTGAAGCTGGTAACTCTAATGAACTTATCCTCTGTACCTGGGTCTTCCATTCCTGTGTCGATCCTCATGAGAGCCAGTTTCATCATAGTGCTTGATGGTTTTTGCGAATGCACTTGAATAAACTTGAAAAGTTCTTGAAATGTTCCGTATTGACTGATGTATTAAAGTAATGTTGGACTGTCGTTTCTCTTTGCTTATTTGACCGGTTCTTGCCATAATATGAATTTGGTCTTTCACCAAATAGGGCAATATTCTGTATACCTTCCGCCCCATCTTGTCACAACACAACTGATATGTCTCAAACGCATTAAGAAGGAAAGAAATTCCACAAATTAACTTTAAAAAGGCACACCTGTTAATTGAATTGCATTCTAGGTGACTACCTCATGAAGCTGGTTGAGAGAATGTGAGGAGTGTGCAAAGCTGTCATCAAGGCAAAGGGTGGCTATTTGAAGAATCTCAAATATAAAATATATTTTGATTTGTTTAACACTTTTTTGGTTACTACATGATTCCATGTGTTATTTCATAGTTTTGATGTCTTCACTAGTATTCTACAGTATAGAAAATAGTAAAAAATAAAGAAAAACCCTTGAATGAGTAGGTGTGTCCAAACTTTTGACTGGTACTGTATATATAAAAAATACAAAAACAGTAATGGGAAGCACAAATAAATCATCACATATCACCCTACTGGCCCTACAGTTATATTCCTCCACAATAAGTCCCAAATCAATACTTTAAATTGTCCGAATGGCACCAGAACATCAAGATGAAATGTATTTTGAATTTTGTTCCAGCAGTATGGTGCATTAAAACTAAAAGCAGATTTACCTAGCTCAGTGGAGACCCTAGGAACCTTAAGAGTTAACCAGTCATGTGAAGGGTTAGGAAACTCAGATGTCTATACTTCAACAGCAAAGTTAGTTATGAATGACGTTTATGAAGTAGGGCCTTGTAAACAATAAGTAATGTAGAGATCTATGGGTCGTTAGCGAAGTCCAGCCAACGTTTTGATACAGGATGCAGTGATGAGTATAGAAACTGTCACCTGTAACAAAATGAAGGGCACTATGGTAGATGGCATCCAAAGGTTTAAGAGTAGTAGCAGCTGCAGTTTGATAAATAATATCACCATAATCAAGAACAGATAAAAAGGTTGACTGAATAATTTGCTTCCTGCTGAGTAGAGAAAGGCACAATCTGTTTCTGTAGAAAAAGCCTACTTTCAAATCATAGCTTCTTAACCAGCTCATCTATATGTTTTTTAGAGATCATATCCAGATCAATCCAAATTCCTAAGTATTTATAAGCAGGAACATGTTCAATCAGAGAACCATTTAATGAGTGAACATGTAGTTCATCTGAAACATTCTTACGAGAGTTTGAAAACAGCATGTATTTCCTTTTGCTCGTATTAAGCAAAAGTTTTCAAATCAGCAAGGGATTCCTGCATAGCAATAAAATCTGACTGTATTTTTGACACAGTCAGATTAACAGGCGGGGCAATAGCATACATACTCTAATAGGGTCATCTGCATATATATGAAGTTAACAGTTTGGCCAATAGTGTTTATATAAATAGTGAAGAGAATATGTCCCAAAATCGACCCCTGTGGTACACCTTTATGTACATCAAGAAGACTTAACCCCATTAATCATGATGGCCTTAGTTCTGTCACTAAGATAACCAAGAAACCATGAACAGGCGTCAGAGCCCAGGTCTATCAAGGACAACTTGTGCAATAAAATCGCATGATCAACACTATCAAAAGCTTCTGACAAGTCCACAAACAAACAGCACATTTCATTTTAGTGTCTAAAGCATTGACAATATCAATAACAACTAAAGTGGTTGCTGTAATAGAGATAAAGTAATTTTAAATTTAAAGTAAATTTCCTGCAATTCTACATGTTTTGCCACAATATGTAGAGAAAAGGTTGCCATTTCAAAGTACGTTTTCTATAATTCTACACATGTCACCATGGGGCAGAGAGAAAATGTTGCAATTTTATAACACAATTTATGCAATTCTATTCATTTTTCCATGAGTCAGAGAAAAATAAATCTGTTTTACAGCAAATTTTCTGAAATTCTACCCATTTCGCCATGGGATGGAGATAATTTCAGTTTTAAAGAAAATTTTCTGCAATTCTATACAATTTGCTATGACTGATTTCAAGTGCTATCGGAAGCTCCTAGTTCCCAGTGGGAATTATTTTTGTTTTGTGTTTTGGGTCTTGGCCCCATAGCAGCCTGGGGCCCTAAGCGACCGCTTATGCCTGGAGCTGGCCCTGCTTAACCCGACATTTGGATATGAAGCCTGACCCAAAACCAAAGGGCTCAAGTATGCCAGAATATTCTACATGTAATTATTAACAGTGTGTTAACTGTCCAAACTATTTGTTTTAGTTAATGGAATGGATCCTGAAATGCCCAACAATTTTTCCACAAGTTTCCACAAATAGAAAATACCATGGAATGACTTGACAGAAATAGCTGATGTATAGGGCTACATGGAATTTTTAAAGTACTCTAATCATGCTTATTATATAGCACATAATTGTAAAATGTATGATTTTATTTGCCACTATATACCTCAATTAACATCAAATATTTTATTCTTTATGTTAAGATATACTGCTTACATCAACAAAATAAATAATATTTACTTCTCACATCTGTTTACACAGCCCTATCTATGCCCTCACAAACCACAATGTATCATGTCTAATATTTGATAAAGCCAAGTTGGTGTTCTCACGCAACCACTTCCAATGAAGGATTACAAAGAAAACATGCCAGAAGAGAAGTATATTGTACCTACGATAAGAAAAATGTCATGCAGCTCCACACAGTTACCATGCAAATCTAGCAAGTTAAAATATAATAATAATTCCAATATACTTAAATTATTTGTAAAGAAGATTGAGAGAAAATATTTCCCATGGATTACCAACACCACTTTAAGCAGCTCAAAACCAAACGCAGCATTAAGGTGTGCTCAGAGCCTAGCGTTGAGTCCCTTTCTCTACGTTAGTGTTCATTTCTCTCATTGGTATTTAATCCGGTCGCAGCTCCCTGAGCAGGTGAAGTCAGCCAAAGACTTTCCCACGGTCCGGGAGCAAATCCTTCGCCCAGAGCCCTTCCTCAGGGGCGGCCATCTGTCCGTTCTGTTTGGTGTGTGTTAGGGGGCAAGCATCAGCTGCATGACCAAATTCAACGTTCCAACACTCCCCCTGCCTGCCTGCCTGCCTCCCACTCTACCCCTATCCCCCTGCCCTCTAAAAGACATCAAACAAAACAAACTCAATGGTCACAGCCCAGGCCCTAAAAACCTAAAACAAACAAATGTGATTGCTATTTTTTAGGTATGTGACTTATCACTAAAAAATATTTTCACGTAAAAATGTATTTTATTACATAATTAGAGAAGGTTCAAATAAACAACTATACAGTGGCAAGAAAAAGTATGTGAACCCTTTGGAAATACCTGGATTTCTGCACAAATTGGTAGTAAAATTTGATCTGAACTTCATCTAGGTCAAAGCAATAGACAAACACAGTCTTATTAAACTAATAACACAAACAATTTGACATGTTCATGTCTTTTTTGAACACACCGTGTAAACATTCACAGTGCAGGGTGGAAATAGTATGTTAACCCTTGGATTTAATAACTGGTTGACCCTCCTTTGGCAGCAATAACCTCAATCAAACGTTTTCTGTAGTTGCGGATCAGACCTGCACAACGGTCAGGAGGAATTTTGGCCCATTCCTCTTTACAAAACTGTTTCAGTTCAGCAATATTCTTGGGATGTCTGGTGTGAACTGCTCTCTTGAGGTCATGCCACAGCATCTCAATCGGGTTGAGGTCAGTAGTCTGACTGGGCCACTCCAGAAGGCGTATTTTCTTCTGTTGAAGCCATTCTGTTGTTGATTTACTTCTGTGTTTTGGGTTGTTGTCCTGTTGCATCACCCAACTTCTGTTGAGCTTCAATTGGTTAACAGATAGCCTAACATTCTCCTGCAAAATGTCTTGATAAACTTGGGAATTCATTTTTCCATCGATGATAGCAAGCTGTCCAGGCCCTGAGGCAGCAAAGCAGCCCCAAACCACGATGCTCCCTCCACCATACTTTACAGTTGAGATGAGGTTTTGATGTTGGTGTGCTGTACCTTTTTTCCTCCACACATAGTGTTGTGTGTTCCTTCCAATCAACTCAACTGTAGTTTCATCTGTCCACAGAATATTTTGCCAGTAGCGCTGTGGAACATCCAGGTGCACTTTTGCAAACTTCAGACGTGCAGCAATGTTTTTCTGGGACAGCAGTGACTTCTTCCATGGTGTCCTCCCATGAACACTATTCTTGTTTAGTATTTTACGTATCGTAGACTCGTCAACAGAGATGTTAGCATGTTCCAGAGATTTCTGTAAGTCTTTAGCTGACGCTCTAGGATTCTTCTTAACCTCATTGAGCATTCTGCGCTGTGCTCTTGCAGTCATCTTTGCAGGACGGCCACTCCTAGGGAGAGTAGCAACAGTGCTGAACTTTCTCCATTTATAGACAATTTGTCTTACCGTGGACTGATGAACATCAAGGCTTTTAGCAATACTTTTGTAACCCTTTCCAGCTTTATGCAAGTCAACAATTCTTAATCTTAGGTCTTCTGAGATCTCTTTTGTTCTAGGCATGGTTCACATCAGGCAATGCTTCTTGTGAAGAGCAAACTCAAATTTTGTGGGTGTTTTTATAGGGCAAGGCAGCTCTACCCAACATCTCCAATCTCGTCTCATTGATTGGACTCCAGGTTAGCTGACTCCTGACTCCAATTAGCTTTTGAAGAAGTCATTAACCTAGGGGTTCACATACATATTCCAACCTACACTGTGAATGTTTAAATTATGTTTTCAATATAGACAAGAAAAATATAATAATTAATGTGTGTTATTAGTTTAAGCACACTATGTTTGTCTATTGTTGTGACTTAGATGAAGATCAGATCAAATTTGACCAGAAATCCAAGTAATTCCGAAGGGTTCACATACTTTTTCTTGCCATCTGGTTCAATAATACTGTTGTATTATACAATACAAATTTAAATATATATATAAAGTTGGTCATCCATTTTAGACAATAAAAAAATTAAACAATTAAAGAGTACAGCCAGTCCGCAGTCATTTGCTCACATTATGAATCTATTCATTGTATTTGACAAACTGAGGCTAAAACTTTTAAGTTAAAGGCTGGGGTGAATCCTCATTAAGAAGCTATCCCTGCCTTTCAAAAAAAGAGTTCACCACATAAACCTTGACCTTTGTTCTCTGGGAAGATAAATCATCTACGCTGCTGACTTACACAGAACAATACCCTTCCCGCAAACAAAAGCAAAGCCGCTTAAAAGCAATAAAAAAAAAATATTATATCTCACCTCCTCATCACAAAATATTTTACCTTGAATTTTGTTTCGCAGTGATCATGTGACGCACTTTCCTTTCCTCTCTACGACGCACCCCGCCGCCCCCATCCCCAAACGTATCCCCCTATTCCTATTTTTTCCTCAAACATGCCATGTGTTATAATTTTATTTACCACTCTGCTGCTGCTGTGGATATGGTCCTCGCCCCAGCCCGGCCCGCCCGTATTTTAAAATGCGTGACATTGCCTCAGAGGGAGCATGAGAACGGAGCTTCCTCAATAGCGGGGTTCCCATACCCGGCCCGTAACCATGGAAGCAGATGCCTGCCCTCCCGGCCCTCCTTACCTCCTGGCAGCCGTGGGCTTTGAGCTGCTCCGGCACTGAAAAGAAGGGCCCGCCTGGCTTTCTCCTCGCCCTGACCGAACTTGCACCGCTCCTCAAAAGGAGCCATTGAACAGGTCACTGGTCTAGACTTGTTTGCACGGTCCAGGGAGCAGCCTTGATGTAACCCTTGCTCTCCCCTCACTCTTTCTCTCTCCTCTCCTTCCACTCTGCCTGCCACACCAGCCGCCGAGCGACTGCAGACTGTGGAAGGGTGGCGGGGGGACATCGGAGACGTGGATTTGAAAAGGAGCCCGTCCGATTTTGCCATTGTGCCTTTTCATTCATCGATCGAATGAATATCGAACCTTCTGTCCATGCATGTGTGAAACAGATAGCTTAGCAAGCATTTTTTTTCTGCTCAGGTCTGGTTCGTGTTGTGGGCCAGATCAGTGTTTATTTTTCCGTTCTCTCTTATAAGACTAATTTTCCTTTCAATCTCTTTTTACTGATGCTCCAACAGAACCATTATTCAATCATTGACTAACCTTATTTTAGCTTGTAATTATCTAATAATTTCAGTACAACTCACTAGTATAATTTGTCCTCCACTATATCTATTGATCTTGTCAAATTTTGATATTGTGATTTTAATGCATTCCCCCACCATTAATTTAGATGAATAATTATGAATCCATGGTAAATAAAATGACTCATTAGCATCAGTTATTATCACTATGATGAAGTACAGAGAAATAGCTGGAATTGTATGTAGTTACAAAAAATATTTTACTGATAAAAATATATATATTTTTATGTCCTCAGTATTCATTAAAACATCATCATTTCTGAAAATATTTCTAACTTCACATTTTTACTCTTTAGCTTTCTTTCAAAATGGTCACATCAATTTAAAGTGATATTGTATCTCCTTTTCCTCCTTCATATTTTAAAAAGGTGAGTAAGTTAATGATTGCATATTCATACTGTGCATATGAAGATTTTTATTTTATTTTGTTTAATGTTTTATAAGTATTATTTGTTTGCATCATAAAAAATGTGGAAACAACGCTTAAATAATAACTATTTTCAGCTTTCCGCAATCAACAGTAAATCACAAATGGCAGTCTATCCCAACATAAAAGCCCAGACTAAAACAACAAGATAATGATGGTTTCAACACAAACAAAATTACATCTGACATTTATGTAGTTTGTGTTTTCAGTTAGACTAACCTCCTGCTGTGCGTATGTTTATGTGTGTGTTGGTGTCTGTGTGTCTGTGTGTGTGTGTGTGCATTAGGTGGATTAGCTCTCCCAAACTCACCAATAGCCTTAGCAAAAGAGTGAGAAGATCAATGTCAACATTTCACCGTTGCTCACTTGAGGATGTGTTCACAATGATCTGCAGCCCCATCAGCACAAGCTCTGCTTGCACATGTACTACATTTTTGCCACAACTTTTTACCTCTTATTTTTGACTCACTAATGAGTTTGCAGTAAAATGTAAAAAGTAGGAATAGACTTCTAGGCAAGAAAAATTATTGTAAAAGTGTGACTAGGGCCACAAAACCTCCACACATTCACATACAGTATATGCGCGCACGCACACGCACACACCCCCACACACACATACATAATTTGCTGCTGGCACTCTGTTCTTTATTTTTACTCTTTTTGTTGTTCTTCTTCTTATTATTATTATTTATCCTGATGCCTAGTCACTTTACCCTGTCTTCATGTACATACCTACCTCAAATACCTCGTACACCTGCACAGTGATCTGGTACTGGTAGTCCCTGTATATAGCTCCACAGTGATCTGGTACTGGTAATTCCTGTATATAGCTCCACAGTGATCTGGTACTGGTACACCCTGTAAATAGCTCCACAGTGATCTGGTACTGGTACTCCCTGTATATAGCTCCACAGTGATCTGGTACTGGTAATTCCTGTATATAGCTCCACAGTGATCTGGTACTGGTACTCCCTGTATATAGCTCCACAGTGATCTGGTACTGGTACTCCCTGTATATAGCTCCACAGTGATCTGGTACTGGTACTCCCTGTATATAGATCCACAGTGATCTGGTACTGGTACTCCCTGTATATAGCTCCACAGTGATCTGGTACTGGTACTCCCTGTATATAGCTCCACCGTGATCTGGTACTGGTAGTCCCTGTAAATAGCTTCACAGTGATCTGGTACTGGTACTCCCTGTATATAGCTCCACCGTGATCTGGTACTGGTAGTCCCTGTAAATAGCTCTACGGTGATCTGGTACTGGTAATTCCTGTATATAGCTCCACAGTGATCTGGTACTGGTACTCCCTGTATCTAGCTCCACAGTGATCTGGTCCTGGTACTCCCTGTATATAGCTCCATAGTCATCTGGTACTTGTGCTCCCTGTATATAGCTCCACAGTGATCTGGTACTGGTACTCCCTGTATATAGCTCCACCGTGATCTGGTACTGGTACTCCCTGTATATAGCTCCACAGTGATCTGGTACTGGTAACTCCTGTATATAGCTCCACAGTGATCTGGTACTGGTACTCCCTGTATATAGCTCCACAGTGATCTGGTACTGGTACTCCCTGTATATAGCTCCACAGTGATCTGGTACTGGTACTCCCTGTATATAGCTCCACAGTGATCTGGTACTGGTACTCCCTGTATATAGCTCCACAGTGATCTGGTACTGGTACTACCTGTATATAGCTCCACAGTGATCTGGTACTGGTAGTCCCTGTAAATAGCTCCACCGTGATCTGGTACTGGTAGTCCCTGTAAATAGCTCCACGGTGATCTGGTACTGGTAATTCCTGTATATAGCTCCACAATGATCTGGTACTTGTGCTCCCTGTATATAGCTCCACAATGATCTGGTACTGGTACTCCCTGTATATAGCTCCACAGTGATCTGGTACTGGTACTCCCTGTATATAGCTCCACAATGATCTGGTACTGGTAATTCCTGTATATAGCTCCACAGTGATCTGGTACTGGTAATTCCTGTATATAGCTCCACAATGATCTGGTACTGGTACTCCCTGTATATAGCTCCACAATGATCTGGTACTGGTACTCCCTGTATATAGCTCCACAATGATCTGGTACTGGTACTCCCTGTATATAGCTCCACAATGATCTGGTACTGGTACTCCCTGTATATAGCTCTGTATATAGCTCCACAATGATCTGGTACTGGTACTCCCTGTATATAGCTCCACAATGATCTGGTACTGGTACTCCCTGTATATAGCTCCACAGTGATCTGGTACTGGTACTCCCTGTATATAGCTCCACAGTGATCTGGTACTGGTACTCCCTGTATATAGCTCCACAGTGATCTGGTACTGGTACTCCCTGTATATAGCTCCACAGTGATCTGGTACTGGTACTACCTGTATATAGCTCCACAATGATCTGGTACTGGTAACTCCTGTATATAGCTCCACAGTGATCTGGTACTGGTACTTCCTGTATATAGCTCCACAGTGATCTGGTACTGGTAACTCCTGTATATAGCTCCACAGTGATCTGGTACTGGTAACTCCTGTATATAGCTCCACAGTGATCTGGTACTGGTAACTCCTGTATATAGCTCCACAGTGATCTGGTACTGGTAACTCCTGTATATAGCTCCACAGTGATCTGGTACTGGTAACTCCTGTATATAGCTCCACAGTGATCTGGTACTGGTAACTCCTGTATATAGCTCCACAGTGATCTGGTACTGGTAACTCCTGTATATAGCTCCACAGTGATCTGGTACTGGTAACTCCTGTATATAGCTCCATTCTTGTGTATTTTATTTTACTCCTCATGTTACAATTTGATTTATTTTTAGATCTAAATTGTTTAAAAATATTGGTTAATGATTTGTTTTCCTTAATTAATCAGTGACTTATTTTACATAGATTTTGTTTAGAAGCGAATGTGCAACAAAAATATAGATATTTTGCTATGTGAATATAATTGAGGACATTTATTGAGAAGTTCCTATTCCATTTACTCTATTGTCTTGAATATATTGGTATGCTACGCACGTTGTCAGGGATACAACTAAATACGTATGTAAATGTAACATATTTTTTAATGCCGAGTTAAACATACGACCCATGTCTATTGTCACTGGTAATGATGGCTTATTTTACACAACAAAATGTGATTACAATAGAACATAGAAAAATCTAATTCAGGAGAGAAAACATGCTAAACATAATGATGTTGATTTTTGTAGTTCTAAATTCTAGAGCCTTGCAATGAGAAGCAGGCGGAGGCAGGGCGTAAGCGGGACAAAACGGGGCAGAAAATGAGCAAATTCAAAGGCAGAAGAAGGAAAATAATGTGTGGAGTGAGAAGACAAAGGCATTGTGTCCTCAGGATCCCTAAAACAATCAAGGCCTCCATAATGAACACTAGCCTGCCTTGAAACACATTGCTACTGCTGCTGCCACCACTTCTACTGCTGCCACAGCCCACATCCACCACAGAGCAACACACAGTAAAGGAAACAGAGCATAAACACACAACCACATCACTTTAACAGACAGACTGAGAGGGCTGGTGTTGGGGTTATACCACAGAGATAGAAAAGAGAACAGATGCACTTCCTAAGCACTTTGTTCTGAGCTACAGAAAAAAACACACCCAGGCAATTATGTGAAACCTGGGTGAACATAAGCATCTAAATGCATATGATGAATACATGTAAATTGCTAAAATGGCATGTTGTGACAAGGAATAAATGGATGGTAGATTGTGGGTAAAATGGACTAATAGATTAGTATAATTGAAAACTTGAATCAAAATACAAAACGACAGAGCGCATACAACTATGACAATGGATTTAAAATATTAACATATAAATACACCATACTGACACGTACACATAACATCCGTTTAAGTATGATTTTAAATGTTTAGTTCAAATGTTTTTGGAAGCTGAGTTTAAGAAATTATATTATTTGAAGCCAACCTTTTGTATTTCTGTCATATTAATATTGTGATAATAATCTAGGCTACATTAGATATTATATAGTATTATAAACTCACATTGAATCGATTATTATGAATTAGTTGCAAATAATACCAATCAAACTAAAACAATTTAACCATTGTTTCTGTTACTTTTATGATTCAACTTGTGTGAAAACTAAACATCAGGTTATAAATTCATTAAAGTAGGTATTTCTTGGTCAAATAAAACCCCTTCAATATTCAGTATATGAGCTTCAGTCTGTAGGATAATTGCGGTTTGTGAGAATTTATAACCAAAAACTAGTTTGACTTTTATATGAAAATGTATGAATGTAAATAATAGATTTTTAACAAAGAAGTTGTACTTTGCTAATTCAATTTAACTGCTTGAACTAAAGCAAATGACATGCCTTATATGAGAGCATAACAACGTATGAACAATTTAAGTCTGAAGGGTGAAAGAGTGAGTTGTGAAAGATATGGTGAGACATCTGAGGAGACAAATGTGTATTGAAGTCTAGAGAAACTAAAAGAGAGAGTGGGCTGAAGATAGGGAGGTAGATAAGTGTGTGACTGGGGCTCATTGGCCAGGAGAGGACATAAGGACTGCCACACAGACAGTGCCCCTTCGGTGGGAACAATAGCCACCGAAGGGGCACTGGGTCACAGAGCGCGGAGGGTTCGAGTTTAAACCTCTCTGTGAAGATATGTGCCGCACCGACACGGAAAGAATGACAAAATCAGCCACTGTGTAGGGCAACATGAAGACAGGCACACTCAAACATGCTGGCACACACACATAAAACCCAATGATAAAATACAGCAAATACTTTATCTTGCATTCGTTATAGTATTATTAATAACATTGAATTCAGTTATTCTAAAAGCAATTCATGTATTATATTTACTCTCTGCAGTCTCAGTCTATTTAATGCATGGGATCTGCATGGGATAAAGTACTGCCATAATATAAAATATACCATTTTGTATAGAATTAAAAGCTATGAGTATCTTCTCCTAAAATAGTCAAGCCACAGCAAGTGCTGGAACAAATCAGTCATGTCATCATGATAAGACACAATTCAGTTCAATACAATTTTCAACTTAACCTTGGCCACCACTTATATTGAAAAGCTGAGCAGAATTAAAGCAAGCTTTCAGCATTGGACCAAGCGGGTCCAGCCTGATATTGCACATATTGTAAACCATCCATCACATTTGGCTCCTCACATTTGAATGACAGCAGAACAGAAATCGATTAAAAGGTAACGAGACATATTTTGATTTCCTCGGTGCAAGTCACTGTCTCGGGCCCTGTTACACCCCCCCCCCCCCCCCAGCTATCCTCATCAACAAGCCCATCTCTGATGGTCAGCCTGGCCCGTGACCTGAACGCAAAGAAGCAGCTCCGTCACCATGGCCCTGCCTAGAGACAGCAGCAGCATCAGCAAACTACACACTACAATACAATCTAGTGACGCAATGTCAGAGCAGCAGAGAGGTGACCCAAGAATCCTAGCACAGAGCCATTACACATCGTTAAGAGCAGAGAATGTCAATGAGCCACAAGGGAAACTTTAGACATTTTCAAAACTTGGAGAAATGCACAGTCCATTCAGTTGTCAGATAGATAACTCTGTCTGTCCCCTACGTTTTGGTCGTGTCTAGACCATTCTTGCCTTTTTGAACGGCGATTGGATGGGCAGCATACCATGTGACTCATAAGCTAACATGTGACATCTCTGCGTTGAAGTTTTGATCCCAGTACTGTGTGCTTTGGGGAGGGGACGCTCACTGACACTGTTGCTTTCCACCACCATTCCACGTACTATGGCACATACACGCCCCCCACCCCCACCCCACACACAGACTAGTTTAACACCGACACTGTCGCTCTCAATCCCTCTTCCCCTCTCAAACACCCACAAAGGCTTGTCACACCCTCTCTCAGGTCAAGCCTACAGGCACCCACACAAAGCATTGAGTGCATCATAATCTCCCCATCCTACGTAGTTAGGGCCCTCCAACACTAGCCTAAGGCATGCAGGCAGTCAGGCAACAGCAGAAAACATCATTAGTAATCTGGCTCGTGATGGTTGCCCAAAATTACCACAACATTTAAAAGTTCATTTAAAAAGAGAATCACACAAGCTGACAAATTACATTTAAATGGTTCATTTTAAAGCAAATAACATGAGCTGACATTGTCATATGAGTACATTTCCCTAAAATCCACAACTCTGCCAGAATACTGTATTACACACATACCATATTTGGCAGTGCTCAGAAATGTTTTCTATCATTTTATTGTTAACAAATTCTGGAGTTGACTGCAAAATAACATTTTTGTAACGACTCTCTCACAAACACAGAAGCTAGGATAATGACTGCGGTAGATTGGTACAGTTGTGTAGTACATACAAACACAGAAAAGCCTCTCATTTCAACAAATTTAGTTTGACAAATTAAACTGATATAACTCATGTATATCATTTGTAAGAGGATAGGTGAAGCAGTAGACTACTTTAGGATACAGAACCTATGCACCGTGTGAGAGATAATCACAAAAGCAGTGTGAAAGCCAGCCATACCCTGCTTCTGTCACCACAGAAAAACACTAGCTTTAGAAGATGCTGTTGTTGCCTCAGAACAAAGAAGCCAGTCCCATTACCACAACTCAGAAGGCCCTTTAATTAGGTGGAAAGCAACAAATCCTCCCTATTCACAGAGAAGAGGACACTTGTGGTGGTGGAGTGGATTGTCAGTGAAAGACACTCGTCCTCATAACGCCACCGAAGGAGCGTCCCTCTCACTAAGACACACACACCGCGCCGCCTTACAAATAGTCTGTGTGTGTTAACAAGCCCACCGTCTGCTTGTCCTGCTCAATTGTTGTTTAAATTAGGCCTAATGGAGAAACAAAACAGCAGCACACAGTCATTTAGGAGAGTGGTTGCTCTTTTAGTGATCACCACACTATGGTGTCTTTTACCTAATGCACTACACATCACTGCTAATGAGCTGATGACAGTCTTGAAAATGTCATAAAGAAAACGGTAAATATCAAGATCAAAATGATATGATTAAATGGTATACGGTCAGGGAACTGTATACTCCCATATTACTAAATACATCTGGCTAAATAAACATGCAAATTAACTAAATATATAAAAATAATATTACAATTTCATGGAAAAATTACACATGCTTTATCAGCCTATAGATTTCCGAAGGCAACACAAGGCAGACCATTTTCTCTCATTTTCTGAGCAGCCATAATTACTAAAACCTATATAATTTATGTAAACATGTTTTTAAATTAAGTTTCTCAGATGAAAAATAAATCAAAGTTATGTAAAAATGTGTGATTATTCTTTAATATGTAAAGATGATTTAGTTTGACACGTGGGGGGAATAGACTGCCAATTAATGTTTGAATAAAGAACATTTCTTTCAATGTGTGATTCCATATTTTTTAAATAACGAGCTATTAATTATTTTTAAGAAACAAATAAGTATATCTCTTTTTAAAATGTTTAAAATACGTAAGTGCACAAACATAGCACCCTGTCTGTATTTAACAATTTTGCAACACAGAGTAATATTAGCAGCCGATCGGGTGATAGCATTTAATCCTGTAGGACAAAAAACAGCATATCCACTGAGACAAATCTCATTATGGAACCTTGCTGATATAGTTCAGTCTGGAGATTACTATACTTTGTATGACAGGAACACATACAAGGAAATGCAATGTATTAAAGATGGAGGTCCTGAAATATGATTTAAATTCACATATAATAATACAAGGAGATAATCTAAAATGCAAATAAAAACACACTCTTTTGTTTACGAATTACCATGGAATTGAATTAAAGAACATTTGAGGTTATACATTGTGACTCATTCGTCTTTAGTCAGCCACAGTACGTTTTGGCAAGAAGCCTAGGATATTGAATGACCTTTTACACATAAAATATTGCTTAACCAAACTGAGTGCAATACACAATTTAAACAAAGATAATAACTAAAATGAATAACGCAAAATCTGAACAAATGTCAAATTTAATTGATCTAAGAGAAGAAAAAAGAAAGAACTTTGAAATTGGTCAGTATTTAATTGAGTAATATTGTTGGGTATTAAGGCAGAAAAAACTGCCTAGGTGGCTTAACAGTGAAAACTTTAAACCAATCAAAATGTAAATTGAAATGAAGGCCTCTTAGGATAGGGAAATACATCCGCTTAGTCAAGGAGAATCATGGTCATAGAGCCATATTAACAGTTTGGCTGGTCAACACATGAAAGAGAGAGCGTAAGGAGGGGAAAGGATACGAAATGACAGAAGAGGACGAATCTTGGGGCATGACTATCCGTCTACTGTATATTCATGTGTACCTAATTGTGCAAGTGTGTGTACATTATGAGAACGAGTTTCAGTGTCTGTTGGTGAGAGTGTGTGCGCGCACATATGTGTGTGAATGTATGAGTTTGAGTGTGTGTGAGTTCCAGAATGTGTGTGAGTGTGAGTGTGTATAGTGCTGTTGGAATGTGCTTTCCTTTCAGCTCTCTCCTGGTCCGGGAGCCGAAGGCCGCCAGCGGCATTAAAGCTGGAATCCGTAGTGGTGAAACTGCCACGTCCGTTTGCGATATTACACCAACAAAGTCATTACTTCAAACAACGAGCACTGTTTACTTTTCTTCTGATTGCACATCAGTGCATGAGTGATAGAACAGCAGAGGAGATTAGGCTTGGCCGGTATACAGTATACCGGGGTATTTGGAAATAGCCACAGGATGGTTTTTCAATACCGTCAATACCTTTGAAACATTTTATTTTTTTCGTTTTTCAATACATTTTAATATATTTGTAGCTACTTTTTAAGTAAATACATACAGTAAGCTTGTGCAATACATTAGGAGATAAAGCAGATTGCGTTCTTCATTTCACCTGTCACATTATTTTACATTATGAAGCTTACTGTAGTTCCCCAAAACAGTCGAGCCAGTCACATGATTGTTTGTAAATAGCAAAACGGGAGAAAGCGGGAGCAGGTGAGTCTAGCTGTCTATTGACAGGGTCACGTTTTATATTGGAAGTCAGTGTTTTTCTGCTTCAATAGAGTGATCAGGGACGTGCAACTATAGTTTTCCTTCACAGAAAATAAATTAGTGCCACACAATCTGCAGAAAATAGCTTCATTGTCATCCGATGACAACAGAGGTGCAACACTATTTGGCTGGCAGCCACACAACTAAATGAAAAAGCAAGGTATTTTTTTGCAAAAAAACGATGCATGGCCATCAAATTTCTAATGTTTATCATAGAAAGAATGTAACCAGCTACATTTCCTAATGTTTTACTTAAAGTTAATCTTGCATTTTACAGGAGAAAAGTAGGCAGGCTACATAAAGAAAAGAACCAGGGAAAAGTAGGCAGGCTACATAAAGAAAAGAACCAGAGAAAAGTAGGCAGGCTACATAAAGAAAAGAACCAGGGAAAAGTAGGCAGGCTACATAAAGAAAAGAAGCAGAGAAAAGTAGGCAGGCTACATAAAGAAAAGAACCAGGGAAAAGTAGGCAGGCTACATAAAGAAAAGAACCAGGGAAAAGTAGGCAGGCTACATAAAGAAAAGAACCAGAGAAAAGTAGGCAGGCTACATAAAGAAAAGAACCAGAGAAAAGTAGGCAGGCTACATAAAGAAAAGAACCAGGGAAAAGTAGGCAGGCTACATAAAGAAAAGAACCAGAGAAAAGTAGGCAGGCTACATAAAGAAAAGAACCAGAGGAAACTAGGCAGGCTACATAAAGAAAAGAACCAGAGAAAAGTAGGCAGGCTACATAAAGAAAAGAACCAGAGAAAAGTAGGCAGGCTACATAAAGAAAAGAATCAGGGAAAAGTAGGCAGGCTACATAAAGAAAAGAACCAGAGAAAAGTAGGCAGGCTACATAAAGAAAAGAACCAGAGAAAAGTAGGCAGGCTACATAAAGAAAAGAATCAGGGAAAAGTAGGCAGGCTACATAAAGAAAAGAACCAGAGAAAAGTAGGCAGGCTACATAAAGAAAAGAACCAGGGAAAAGTAGGCAGGCTACATAAAGAAAAGAACCAGAGAAAAGTAGGCAGGCTACATAAAGAAAAGAACCAGAGAAAAGTAGGCAGGCTACATAAAGAAAATAACCAGGGAAAAGTAGGCAGGCTACATAAAGAAAAGAACCAGAGAAAAGTAGGCAGGCTACATAAAGAAAAGAACCAGGGAAAAGTAGGCAGGCTACATAAAGAAAAGAACCAGAGGAAACTAGGCAGGCTACATAAAGAAAAGAACCATGGAAAAGTAGGCAGGCTACATAAAGAAAAGAACCATGGAAAAGTAGGCAGGCTACATAAAGAAAAGAACCAGAGAAAAGTAGGCAGGCTACATAAAGAAAATAACCAGGGAAAAGTAGGCAGGCTACATAAAGAAAAGAACCAGAGAAAAGTAGGCAGGCTACATAAAGAAAAGAACCAGGGAAAAGTAGGCATAAAGAAAAGAACCATGGAAAAGTAGGCAGGCTACATAAAGAAAAGAACTTGGGAAAAGTAGGCAGGCTACATAAAGAAAAGAACCAGAGGAAACTAGGCAGGCTACATAAAGAAAAGAACCAGAGAAAAGTAGGCAGGCTACATAAAGAAAATAACCAGGGAAAAGTAGGCAGGCTACATAAAGAAAAGAACCAGAGAAAAGTAGGCAGGCTACATAAAGAAAAGAACCAGAGAAAAGTAGGCAGGCTACATAAAGAAAAGAACCAGGGAAAAGTAGATACACAGCCTGTCTTTTGATAGAATGTCCATTTGTGAATTTTCATTGGAGTGGAGAAGTGCAACTGAAGCACAACATTTGTTTGAGCTGAAATTCAAATAAGAAGCATTTTAGATCTGTGTTTACAAAACACAGCAAGATTATTATTATTTTTATACCTATTTATGTATAACTTTATGAGCTGTATTGCCCGTCTTTGCAATTTTCGTTTGCTCTCGTTAGCATATTTAGCTAGCAGTCTCAATGGAAATGTACTATTACTTGTGCTCATTTTGTTTGCATTCTGGTAATAGACGCCCAATGGCCATTTTTGCATACTTTGTGTGCGCCCCCTTGTGTTCTAAATCGGTAATACCGTAAATCCCGGTGTGAGAGAAGGACGGTATGAGGAAATAACAATCTGGATACGCCCCAACCCTAGAGTAGATTTTTTTAATTTTATTGATGCTCGAGCTCCTCTCCAGGTTTTAAGAAACAAAACAAAAACAATAACAAATGTGCCTGTGGCGGTCAGTGGCACTGTTTCCCCTAATGCAGATCTCAGCTTTAAGCCAGCACTGGCTGCCATTCATTACCACATCAAGTTAATGTGAGAACCTACCCCCCATTTCCATATGAATGCTTAAGAAAACCGCAGGATCCCTAGAACAAGGAGGCGACGCAAGGAGGGAAAACACACATTTTCTCCCCTGGATAATGCATAGCTCACAGACCCCCTGCACCTCCCCAGCTCTCAGATCATGTGGATGACCCTGCCATATGCACGTCGTAAACAGCTAACACAGGCACACACACACGGACAGCCGTGCGTGCACTCACACACACAAAGGTCAACCCATTGTCAGCACAGCAGCTTGTGAATCAAAACACTAATGCATACGCACGTGTAGACTCATACACACACACTTAGAATTCCGCCCAAGCTGCACCCCAGCACCTCAGTAACAGAGTTCATCTAGACAAAGAGTGGAGCCAGAGTGACTCTACAGCGAGGAGCAGTAAGCAGCACTGCGACAACGCTAGCGACTCACACTGATATTTCAAACTGTCACACATGCCGGATAGACACAAACAAACCGAGAAAAAATCAGAACACCTTTGTTCTCACATATGTATACAAAAAAATGATTACGGACATACACTTGCAATAATAAATACATTCACAAACTTGGACTGGCCATAAGAAACGTGTGGTGATGTGCATAGCTCCTCCATGCAGACACAAGAGAGATTAGCCTGTATGGTTTATGACCACCACAGAGCACAGTGCAGAGCCACCGCCAGCCTACCTCCACCACTGGATCAGACCGCACAGTAAGAGTAGAACATCACACAAACACAGACACACACCACCTGATGTAGTGGATGATGAATCCTGGCTGGGAGACTTATTTTAAGTTAAACATCACAGTATCTAAAAGAAAAAAACAACTAATTTATTCAGGTCATCAACCACATTAAAGCTTGTGTGGAAACGACGACACTCTGCTCTCCTTGTCTGATGGAGGGGCTGTAGCGCAAGCCGCAAGCTGGCCTGTACCGCAGTAATCATAAACAATCAACACAGCGCAAAGCAAGCAGCACTCCACTATGATAATATCGCAGTATGATTTGGTTCAACACAAGCTGGGCGCTAGCTAATTGCATTCATATAAAACGGTAAATACTTGGCTGCGCTGAGCGCTTGGCGGGAGTGAAGCTCTCCTCCTCCATCTCTGTTATTTTTCTCTCTCACATCAGTGTTTTCCTGAGGAGGACTCAGAGCAGAGCAGAGCAGGCTTCAATCCACACGTGCCTAAGTCCCACGCACGCGCGCGCCCGAGAGAGAGTATCAGAAATATTTGTTGTTGTGCATCGTTGGCACACAGTGAGCATGGTGTGTGTTTTCTATTTAGAATGAGCCAATCAGGAGGCCAGGATATAGGCTCCTCATCCAGGGAGGACAGACAGCCTCCTTTCCTCTGGTGGTGGAGACACTGGCGTAGTGTGTCACTGATGGTAGGCTTTGTTACTTTGGTCCCAGCTCTCTTATGTCCCCCCCCGTGTGGTTCTGGGATTTTTGCTCACCGTTCTTGTGATAATTTTGACCCCACAGGGTGAGATCTTTCATGGAGCCCCAGATCGAGGGAGATTATCAGTGGTCTTGTATGTCTTCCATTTCCTAATAATTGCTCCCACAGTTGATTTCTTCAAACCAAGCTGCTTACCTATTGCAGATTCAGTCTTCCCAGCCTGGTGCAGTTCTACAATTTTGTTTCTGGTTTCTTTTGACAGCTCTTTGGTCTTGGCCATAGTGGAGTTTGGAGTGTGACTGTTTGAGGTTGTGGACAGGTGTTTTTTATACTGATAACAAGTTCAAACAGGTGCCATTAATACAGGTAACTAGTGGAGGACATAGGAGCCTCTTAAAGAAGAAGTTACAGGTCTGTGAGAGCCAGAAATCTTGCTTGTTTGGAGGTGAACAAATACTTATTTTACACCATCATTTGCAAATAAATTCATTACAAATCCTACAATGTGATTTTCTGGATTTTTTTTCTCATTTTGTCTGTCATAGTTGAAATGTACCTATGATGAGAATTACAGGCCTCTCTCATCTTCTTAAGTGGGAGAACTTGCCCAATTGGTGGCTGAATAAAAATGCTTTTTTGCCCCACTGTATGTAGATTTATTGAAGCACCAGTCAGGAGGTTAAAGCTTGGTCGCAAATGGGTCTTCCAAATGGACAATGACCCCAAGCATACTTTCAAAGTTGTGGCAAAATGGCATCAGGACAACAAAGTCAAGGTATTGGAGTGGCCATCACAAAGCCCTGACCTCAATCATATAGAACATTTGTGGGCAGAACTGAAAAAGCCTGTGCGAGCAAGGAGGACTACAAACCTGACTCAGTTACAAATTATGTCAATTAGCCTATCAGAAGACTCAGTTACACCAGCTCTGTCAGGAGGAATGGGACAAAATTCACCCAACTTATTGTGGGAAGCTTGTGGAAGGCTTCCCTAAGCATTTCACCTAAGTTTAATATTTTAAATGCAATGCTACTAAATACTAATTGAGTGTATGTAAACTTCTGACCCACTGGGAATGTAATAAAATTAATAAAAGCTGAAAAAATTATTCTCTACTGTTATTTAGACATTTCACATTCTTTAAATAAAGTGGTGATCCTAACTGACCTAAGAAGGAATTTTTACTAGGATTAAATGTCAGGAATTGTGAAAAAAAATGAGTTTAAATGTATTTGGCTAAGGTGTATGTAAACTTCCGACTTCAACTGTATTTTCAGGTCTCTCCAGAGATGTTTGATCGGGTTCAAATCCTAGCTCTGGACATTCAGAGACTCCTGCATTGTCTTGACTGTGCTTAGGGTCATTGGAAGGTGAACCCCAGTCTGAGGTCCTGAGCGCTCTGGAGCAGGTTTTCATCAAGGATCTCTTTGTACTTTGCTCCATTCATCTTTCCCTCGATCCCTACGAGTCTCCCAGTCACTGCCGCTGACAAACATACCCTCTTCATGATGCTGCCACCACCATGCTTTACCGTAGGGATGGTGCCAGGTGTCCTCCAGACGTGATGCTTGGCATTCAGCCAAAGAGTTCAATCTTGGTTACATCAGACCATAGAATCTTGTTTCTCATGGTCAGACAGTCCTTTAGGTGCCACGTTTTGGCAAACTCCAAGCGGGCTCTCATGTGCCTTTTACTGAAGAGTGGCTTCAGTCTGGCCACTCTACCATAAAGGTCTGATTGGTGGTGCTGCAGAGATGGTTGTCCTCCTGGAAGGTTCTCCCCTCTCCAAAGAGGAACTCTGGAGCTCTGTAGGAGTAGCCATCGGGTTCTTGGTCAGCTCCCTGACCAAGGCCCTTCTCCCCCTATGGCTCAGTTTGTCTGTGCAGCCAGCTCTCGCAAGAGTCTTGGTGGTTTCAAACTTCATCCATTTAAGAATGATGGGGGACACTGTGTTCTTGGGGACCTTCAATGTTGAAGAAATGTTTTGGTACCCTTCCGCAGATCTGTGCCTCAACACAATCCTGTCTCAGCACTCTATGGATAATTCCTTCGACCTCATGGCTTGCTTTTTGCTCTGACATGCGCTGTCAACTGTGGGACCTTATATAGACAGGTGTGGGCTCACACTGCCCTAACCTGTGCTCTGACCTCTTTCTCCCCTCTCTCTCCAGATGAAATCTCGCGTCTTGTGACGGTTGGCCGCCCAACAACCTGCCCACTTGACCCTATCCCCTCCTCTCTTCTCCAGACCATTTCCGGAGACCTTCTCCCTTACCTCACCTCGCTCATCAACTCATCCCTGACGACTGGCTACGTCCCTTCCGTCTTCAAGAGAGCGAGAGTTGCACCCCTTCTGAAAAAACCTACACTCGATCCCTCCGATGTCAACAACTACAGACCAGTATCCCTTCTTTCTTTTCTCTCCAAAACTCTTGAACGTGCCGTCCTTGGCCAGCTCTCCCGCTATCTCTCTCAGAATGACCTTCTTGATCCAAATCAGTCAGGTTTCAAGACTAGTCATTCAACTGAGACTGCTCTTCTCTGTATCACGGAGGCGCTCCGCACTGCTAAAGCTAACTCTCTCTCCTCTGCTCTCATCCTTCTAGACCTATCGGCTGCCTTCGATACTGTGAACCATCAGATCCTCCTCTCCACCCTCTCCGAGTTGGGCATCTCCGGCGCGGCCCACGCTTGGATTGCGTCCTACCTGACAGGTCGCTCCTACCAGGTGGCGTGGCGAGAATCTGTCTCCTCACCACGCGCTCTCACCACTGGTGTCCCCCAGGGCTCTGTTCTAGGCCCTCTCCTATTCTCGCTATACACCAAGTCACTTGGCTCTGTCATAACCTCACATGGTCTCTCCTATCATTGCTATGCAGACGACACACAATTAATCTTCTCCTTTCCCCCTTCTGATGACCAGGTGGCGAATCGCATCTCTGCATGTCTGGCAGACATATCAGTGTGGATGACAGATCACCACCTCAAGCTGAACCTCGGCAAGACGGAGCTGCTCTTCCTCCCGGGGAAGGACTGCCCGTTCCATGATCTCGCCATCACGGTTGACAACACCATTGTGTCCTCCTCCCAGAGCGCTAAGAACCTTGGCGTGGTCCTGGACAACACCCTGTCGTTCTCAACTAACATCAAGGCGGTGGCCCGTTCCTGTAGGTTCATGCTCTACAACATCCGCAGAGTACGACCCTGCCTCACACAGGAAGCGGCACAGGTCCTAATCCAGGCACTTGTCATCTCCCGTCTGGATTACTGCAACTCGCTGTTGGCTGGGCTCCCTGCCTGTGCCATTAAACCCCTACAACTCATCCAGAACGCCGCAGCCCGTCTGGTGTTCAACCTTCCCAAGTTCTCTCACGTCTCCCCGCTCCTCCGCTCTCTCCACTGGCTTCCAGTTGAAGCTCGCATCCGCTACAAGACCATGGTGCTTGCCTACGGAGCTGTGAGGGGAACGGCACCTCAGTACCTCCAGGCTCTGATCAGGCCCTACACCCAAACAAGGGCACTGCGTTCATCCACCTCTGGCCTGCTCGCCTCCCTACCACTGAGGAAGTACAGTTCCCGCTCAGCCCAGTCAAAACTGTTCGCTGCTCTGGCCCCCCAATGGTGGAACAAACTCCCTCACGACGCCAGGACAGCGGAGTCAATCACCACCTTCCGGAGACACCTGAAACCCCACCTCTTTAAGGAATACCTAGGATAGGATAAAGTAATCCTTCTCACCCCCCCTCCCCCTTAAAAGATTTAGATGCACTATTGTAAAGTGGCTGTTCCACTGGATGTCATAAGGTGAATGCACCAATTTGTAAGTCGCTCTGGATAAGAGCGTCTGCTAAATGAATTAAATGTAAATGTAATGTAAATGTGTGTGCCTTTCCAAATCATGTCCAATCAATTTTATTTTATTTTATTTCACCTTTATTTAACCAGGTAAGCAAGTTGAGAACAAGTTCTCATTTACAATTGCGACCTGGCCAAGATAAAGCAAAGCAGTTCGACACATACAACGACACAGAGTTACACATGGAGTAAAACAAACATACAGTCAATAATACAGTAAAAAAAAACAAGTCTATATACAATGTGAGCAAATTAGGTGAGAAGGGAGGTAAAGGCAAAAAAGGCCATGGTGGCAAAGTAAATACAATATAGCAAGTAAAACACTGTAATGGTAGTTTTGCAATGGAAGAATGTGCAAAGTAGAAATAAAAATAATGGGGTGCAAAGGAGCAAAATAAATAAATAAATTAAATACAGTTGGGAAAGAGGTAGTTGTTTGGGCTAAATTATAGGTGGGCTATGTACAGGTGCAGTAATCTGTAAGATGCTCTGACAGTTGGTGCTTAAAGCTAGTGAGGGAGATAAGTGTTTCCAATTTAAGAGATTTTTGTAGTTCGTTCCAGTCATTGGCAGCAGAGAACTGGAAGGAGAGGCGGCCAAAGAAAGAATTGGTTTTGGGGGTGACTAGAGAGATATACCTGCTGGAGCGTGTGCTACAGGTGGGAGATGCTATGGTGACCAGCGAGCTGAGATAAGGGGGACTTTACCTAGCAGGGTCTTGTAGATGACATGGAGCCAGTGGGTTTGGCGACGAGTATGAAGCGAGGGCCAGCCAACGAGAGCGTACAGGTCGCAATGGTGGGTAGTATATGGGGCTTTGGTGACAAAACGGATTGCACTGTGATAGACTGCATCCAATTTGTTGAGTAGGGTATTGGAGGCTATTTTGTAAATGACATCGCCAAAGTCGAGGATTGGTAGGATGGTCAATTTTACAAGGGTATGTTTGGCAGCATGAGTGAAGGATGCTTTGTTGCGAAATAGGAAGCCAATTCTAGATTTAACTTTGGATTGGAGATGTTTGATATGGGTCTGGAAGGAGAGTTTACAGTCTAACCAGACACCTAAGTATTTGTAGTTGTCCACGTATTCTAAGTCAGAGCCGTCCAGAGTAGTGATGTTGGACAGGCGGGTAGGTGCAGGTAGCGATCGGTTGAAGAGCATGCATTTAGTTTTACTTGTATTTAAGAGCAATTGGAGGCCACGGAAGGAGAGTTGTATGGCATTGAAGCTTGCCTGGAGGGTTGTTAACACAGTGTCCAAAGAAGGGCCGGAAGTATACAGAATGGTGTCGTCTGCGTAGAGGTGGATCAGAGACTCACCAGCAGCAAGAGCGACCTCATTGATGTATACAGAGAAGAGAGTCGGTCCAAGAATTGAACCCTGTGGCACCCCCATAGAGACTGCCAGAGGTCCGGACAGCAGACCCTCCGATTTGACACACTGAACTCTATCAGAGAAGTAGTTGGTGAACCAGGCGAGGCAATCATTTGAGAAACCAAGGCTGTCGAGTCTGCCGATGAGGATGCGGTGGTTGACAGAGTCGAAAGCCTTGGCCAGATCAATGAATACAGCTGCACAGTAATGTTTCTTATCGATGTCGGTTAAGATATCGTTTAGGACCTTGAGCGTGGCTGAGGTGCACCCATGACCAGCTCTGAAACCAGATTGCATAGCAGAGAAGGTATGGTGAGATTCGAAATGGTCGGTAATCTGTTTGTTGACTTGGCTTTCGAAGACCTTAGAAAGGCATGGTAGGATAGATATAGGTCTGTAACAGTTTGGGTCAAGAGTGTCCCCCCTTTGAAGAGGGGATGACCGCAGCTGCTTTCCAATCTTTGGGAATCTCAGATGACACGAAAGAGAGGTTGAACAGGCTAGTAATAGGGGTGGCAACAATTTCGGCAGATACTTTTAGAAAGAAAGGGTCCAGATTGTCTAGCCCGGCTGATTTGTAGGGGTCCAGATTTTTCAGCTCTTTCAGAACTTCAGCTGAATGGATTTGGGAGAAGGAGAAATGGGGAAGGCTTGGGCGAGTTGCTGTTGGGGGTGCAGTGCTGTTGACCGGGGTAGGAGTTGCCAGGTGGAAAGCATGGCCAGCCGTAGAAAAATGCTTATTGAAATTCTCAATTATGGTGGATTTATCAGTGGTGACAGTGTTTCCTATCTTCAGTGCAGTGGGCAGCTGGGAGGAGGTGTTCTTATTCTCCATGGACTTTACAGTGTCCCAGAACTTTTTGAGTTAGTGTTGCAGGAAGCAAATTTCTGCTTGAAAAAGCTAGCCTTGGCTTTTCTAACTGCCTGTGTATAACGGTTTCTAGCTTCCCTGAACAGCTGCATATCACGGGGCTGTTCGATGCTAATGCAGAACGCCATAGGATGTCTTTGTGTTGGTTAAGGGCAGTCAGGTCTGGGGAGAACCAAGGGCTATATCTGTTCCTGGTTCTAATTTTCTTGAATGGGGCATGTTTATTTAAGATTGTTAGGAAGGCATTTAAAAAAATATCCAGGCATCCTCTACTGACGGGATGAGATCAATATCCTTCCAGGACACCCCGGCCAGGTCGATTAGAAAGGCCTGCTCGCTGAAGTGTTTCAGGGAGCGTTTTACAGTGATGAGTGGAGGTCGTTTGACCGCTGACCCATTACGGATGCAGGCAATGAGGCAGTGATCGCTGAGATCTTGGTTGAAGACAGCAGAGGTGTATTTAGAGGGGAAGTTGGTTAGGATGATATCTATGAGGGTGCCCGTGTTTAAGGCTTTGGGGGTACCTGGTAGGTTCATTGATAATTTGTGTGAGATTGAGGGCATCAAGTTTAGATTGTAGGATGGCTGGGGTGTTAAGCATGTTCCAGTTTAGGTCGCCTAGCAGCACGAGCTCTGAAGATAGATGGGGGCAATCAGTTCACATATGGTGTCCAGAGCACAGCTGGGGGCAGAGGGTGGTCTATAGCAGGCGGCAACGGTGAGAGACTTGTTTTTAGAGAGGTGGATTTTTAAAAGTAGAAGTTCAAATTGTTTGGGTACAGACCTGGATAGTAGGACAGAACTCTGCAGGCTATCTTTGCAGTAGATTGCAACACCGCCCCTTTGGCAGTTCTATCTTGTCTGAAAATGTTGTAGTTTGGAATTAAAATTTCTGAATTTTTGGTGGTCTTCCTAAGCCAGGATTCAGACACAGCTAGAACATCCGGGTTGGCAGAGTGTGCTAAAGCAGTGAAAAGAACAAACTTAGGGAGGAGGCTTCTAATGTTAACATGCATGAAACCAAGGCTATTACGGTTACAGAAGTCATCAAAAGAGAGCGCCTGGGGAATAGGAGTGGAGCTAGGCACTGCAGGGCCTGGATTCACCTCTACATCGCCAGAGGAACATAGGAGGAGAAGAATAAGGGTACGGCTAAAAGCAATAAGAATTGGTCGTCTAGAACGTCTGGAACAGAGAGTAAAAGGAGGTTTCTGGGGGCGATAAAATAGCATCAAGGTATAATGTACAGACAAAGGTATGGTAGGATGTGAATACAGTGGAGGTAAACCTAGGTATTGAGTGATGAAGAGAGATATATTGTCTCTAGAAACATCATTGAAACCAGGAGATGTCATTGCATGTGTGGGTGGTGGAACTAATAAGTTGGATAAGGTATAGTGAGCAGGACTAGAGGCTCTACAGTGAAATAAGCCAATAAACACTAACCAGAACAGCAATGGACAAGACATATTGACATTAAGGAGAGGCATCCTTAGTCGAGTGATCAAAAGGGTCCAGGGAGTGGAGAGGTTGGTTTGGGGGTCACGGCGATTTAGACAGCTAGCCAGGACATCGGTAGCAAGCTAGCATAGGATGGAGGTCTGTTGTTAGCCACCTCTTGCGTTCCGTCAGTAGATTAGTGGAGTTCCGTGTTGTAGAGGGGATTAGTCCAAATCACACAACAAAAAAATAAAAACAATAGATATAGTTATAGAGGCCCAAGAAGAAACATAATAATAATAAAAATAAATAAATTGTCCGATTGTCTATTCTGAGAGCAGCCGGTAAGACAGCTAACGGTTAGCAGGCCGCAGATGGGCATTCAGGTAACGTCGCGACGGAGGAGCCAGCTGGATCTCCTTCGGGTAGATAACGTCGGCAGTCCAGTTGTGAAGGCCCGGTGGGGCTCGCGTAGGCAGTAAACGGGTCCGGATAGGTGACTGCAGCCCAGGAGTGATTGACGGAGCTCAGGAGTGATTGACGGAGCTGGCTAGCTCCGGAGTAATTGATGTTTGCTCGGAATCGACGAAAGCAGATAGACACACGGATAGCAGCCAGCTAGCTGTGAGATCCGGGAGTGAATGTCCAGAGAGCAGTTGAAATCCAGGGACATGGAGAGAAAAATCGGTCCGGTATGTTCCGTTCCGAGCCGCGCTGCGCCGTACAAAACTGGCGATAGATTTTCGAGTTAAAGGATAGCTGATGACCACAAACCGTGGTTAGCTGAATACTAACGAGTTGCCAGTAAAGAAGCTAACTAGCTTCTGATTAGCTCCTGGCTAGCTTCTGGCTAGCTTCTTGGAGTTTCTGGCTAGCTTCTGGCTAGCTTCTTGGAGGATTGCAGATTTGAGGTAAATAATACGTATTTATACATATCAATTGGTGAGGCAGGTTGCAGGAGAGTGTATTGAAGATGAGTTGATGGAAAATAAAAATAAAATGTATGTGAAAAAAGTTGTAAATATATATATATACACGACACGACAAGACGAGGACAAAAGACGTCTGAACTGCTATGCCATCTCGGGCAAGAGGGAATTGAATTAACCACAGGTGGACTGCAATCAAGTTGATGATCAATGGAAACAGGATGCACCTGAGCTCAATGTCGAGTCTCATAGCAAAGGGTCTGAATACTTATCTGTTTTTTATTTTATAGAAATTCGCAAAAAAAAAAAGTTTTCCCTTTGTCAGTATGGGATACTGTGTGTAGATTGATGAGGAAAAACATTTCTTTAATCCATTTTAGAAAAAGGCTGTAATGTAACAAAATGTGGAAAAAGTTTAGGGTCTGAATACTTTCCGAATGCACTGTACACTGCAATTATGACAACTTCTGGAGAATGTGTTCCAACCTATAGGAGTTCTTTCAGCATGAACTAACATGTCCACCCAATCAAAGGATCAGAGAAAGCATAAGCTACAGCCAGCTAGCAATGGAGTGCATAAAATGTGGTGAGTAGTTGACTCAAAGAGAAAGACAGACAATTGTTGAACAGTTTTGAACAAATTAATTTCTTCAAAAATGAAGGAGAAGCAAGAGAGAGAGATATTTAGTTGTATTTTTCTCACTTTCACTTTGAATTAGCTAGCGAATGCAGCTAGCTAGTTTAGCCTACTCAAACACGCCACTCAAACAGAGGGAGATGCTATGTTATCTAGCCGGCTATGGCCATCAAACTGGAAGTCTTCCAAGTCAAAGAAAGCTTTTGATTGTATTAATTTATTGGCACCTGGGCACGCCGTTGTAACTGCTAAATTGCTTGCTGTAGACTGTACATAGTACTGCATGATTGTACCGAGTTTACTAATGCTTTATTTCTAGGAGCTATGTTGAATATGACGTTAATATGGTGACAGCCATGTAGGTTGTGTGAAGCGGTTAGCGGTTATGATATGGAGGTTTGGCTTGGAAAGGTTTTTTCGCCTGGTCACAGACATCATGTGTGTTGTACACTGAAGTCCACAAGTGAAGGGAAAATGTGAGCGGAGGAGAGCACATAGATGTGAGAAGTAACTGTGCTTAAGTGTAATCAGCGGTGTATTAATTTAGCAGATTCTGTTGAAAAACGTTTCTTAAACGGAAGTAAACAGAACGAAACGGGAATAAACGTACCTGAATTTGTCCAATCGAAACTTTTGTTTGCAACTGTAAATCAAATCAAATTGTATTTGTCACATCTCTCCGAATGCAACAGATACCTTACCGTGAGAAGCTTACTTCCTTACTTACTTACTTAACCAACAATGCAGTTTCTAAATAAACTAAAGTAAAAAACAACAACAAGTAACACAAGAAATGTACATGCTGTAACAATAACGAGGCTATATACAGGGGGTACCGGTACAGAGTCAATATGCAGGGCTACAGGTTAGTTGAGGTAATTGGTAAAGTGACTATGCACAGATGATAAACAGCGAGTAGCAGCAGTGTAAAATCAAGGGGGGAGGGGTTGTCAATGTAAATAGTCCAGGTGGCCATATTACCATTTGTTCAGCATTCTACGGCTTTGGGGGAGAAGCTGTTCAGGAGCCTTTTTGCTCCTAGACTTGGCGCTCCGGTACCGCTTGCTGTGCGGTAGCAGAGAGAACAGCCTATGACTTGGGTGACTGGAGTTGTAGACAATTTTTAGAGCCTTCCTCTGACACCGCCTAGTATATAGGTCCTGGATGGCAGGAAGCTTGGACCCAGTGATGTACTGGCCAATACACACTACCCTCTGCGGCACCTTACGTTCAGATGCCGAGCAGTTGCCATACCAGGCGGTGATGGCATTGCTCTCAATGGTGCAGCTGTAGAACCTTTTGAGGATCTAGGGACTCATGCCAAATCTTTTCAGTCTCCTGAGGGGGAAAAGGTGTTGTCGTGCCCTCTTCATGGCTGTCTTGATGTGTTTGGATCATGATAGTTTGTTGGTGATGTGGACAACAGGGAACATGAAACTCGACCCGCTCCCATTCAGCCCCGTCGATGTTAATGGGGGACTGTTTGACCATTCTTTTGCAATAGTCCACACACAATCAGCTCCTTAGTCTTGCTCACATTGAGGGATAGGTTACTGTCCTGGCACCACACTGCCAGGTCTCTGACCTCCTCCCTATAGGCTGTCTCATTATTGTTGTTGATCAGGCCTACCACTGATGTGTTGTTAGCAAACTTAATGATGGTGTTGGAGTTGTGCTTGGCTACACAGTCGTGGGTGAAGAGGAAGTACAGGAGGGGACTAAGCACGCACGCTTGACGGGCCCCAGTGTTGAGGATCAGCGAAGCAGATGTGTTGTTGCTGACCCTTACCACCTGGGGGCAGCCCGTCAGGAAGTCCAGGATCCAGTTGCAGAGGGAGGTGTTTAATCCCAGGGTCCTTAGCTTAGTGATGAGCTTCGTGGGTACTATGGTGTTGAATGCTGAGCTGTAGTCAATGAACAACATTCTCACATAGGTGTTCTTTCTGTCCAGGTGGGAAAGGGCAATGTGGAGTGCGATTGAGATTGCATCATCCATGGATCTGTTGGGGCGGTATGCGAATTGGAGTGGGTCTAGGGTTTCTGGGATTATGGTGTTGATGTGAGTGATGACCAGCCTTTCAAAGCACTTCATGGTTACCGACCTGAGTGCTACAAGGCGGTAATAATTTAGGCAGGTAACCTTCGCTTTCTTGGGCACAGGGACTCTGGTGGTCTGTTTGAAACATGTAGGTATTACAGACTCGGTCAGGGAGAGGTTGAAAATGTCATTGAAGACACTTGCCAGTTGGTCTGTGCATTCTTTCAGTACACGTCCTGGGAATCCGTCTGGCGGCTTTGTGAATGTTGACCTGTTTAAAGGTCTTGCTCACATTGGCTACGGAGAGCATGATCACACAGTTGTCCAGAACAGTTGGTGCTCTCATAAATGCTTCAGTATTGCTTGCCTCGAAGCGAGCATAAAAGGCATTTAGCTCGTCTGGTAGGCTCGTGTCACTGGGCAGCTCGCGGCTGGATTTCCCTTTGTAGTCCATAATAGTTTTCAAGCCCTGCCACATTCGACGAGAGTCAGAGCCGGTGTAGTAGGATTCAATCTTAGTCCTTTATTGATGTTTTGCCTACTTGATGGTTCGTCTGAGGGCGTTAGTGTCCCGCTCCTTGAAAGCGGCAGCTCTAGCCTTTAGCTCAGTTGTGGATGTTGGCTGTATTGCATGGCATCTGGTTGGGCTATGTTTGTATGGTCACTCTGGGGACAATGTCGTCGATGCACTTAGTGACTGAGGTAGTATACTCCTCAATGCCATTGGTTGAATCCCGGAACATATTCCAATCTGTGCTAGCAAAACAGTCCTGTAGCGTAGCATCCGCGTCATCTGACCACTTCCATATTGAGTGAGTCACTGGTACTTCCTGCTTTAGTTTTTGCTTGTAAGCAGGAATCAGGTGGATATAATTATGGTCAGATTTGCCAAATTGATGTCGAGGAAGTGCTTTGTATGCATCTCTGTGTTTGGAGTAAAGGTGGTCTTGAGTTTTTCTTCTCCTCTGGTTGCACATTCTGGTATAAATTAAAGTCCCTGTCCACTAGGAGTGTTGCTTCTGGATGATAATTTTCTTGTTTGCTTATGGCCTTATACAGCTCGTTGAGTGTGGTCTTAGTGCCAGCATCGGTTTGTGGTGGTAAATAGACGGCTACGAATAATATAGATGAGAACTTTCTTGGTAGATAGTGTGGTCTACAGCTTATCATGGGGTATTCTACCTCAAGCGAGCAATACTTCGAGACTTCTTTAATTATTAGACATCGTGCACCAGCAGTTATTGACAAATAGACACACACCCCCGACCCTCATCTTACCTGACGTAGCTGATCTGTCCTGTCGATGCACGGAGAAGCCAGCTAGCTCCATATGATCTGTGTCGTTGTTTAGCCACGTCTCAGTGAAACATAAGATATTACAGTTTTTAATGTGCCGTTGGCAGGATATTCTTAATCGTAGATCGTCCAGTTTGTTTTCCAATTATTGCACGTTGGGCAATAATACAGAGGGTATTGGTGGTTTACCTACTCGTCTGCAAATTCTTCCCAGGCACCCCGCCCTCCTCCACCTTTTTCTCTGTCCTTTCTTCACGCGGAGGACGTGGATTTGGGACTTGTCTCGACAAAGCAGAATATCCTTCGCCTCGGACTCATTAAAGAAATAATCCTCTCCAGTTCAAGGTGAGTAATCGCTGTTCTGATGTCTAGAAGATCTTTTCGGTCATAAGAGACGGTAGGAGCAACATTATATAAAAAAGGAGTTACAAACAATGCAAAAAATAAATAAAAAATAACACAGTTGGTTAGGAGCCTGTGAAATAGCATCCATCCCCTCTGACAAATGATTACACCCTAGATCAGCTAGATGCAGGCAAGAGTATGCAAGGCCGTATTCAATGTGTCAGTGTCTGTCACCTTGATTACTTACATTTCTCTCAACCTGTGTACGTAAGTTTCATTCATAGGCTAGGTTGTAGTAACCTGATGATGGGTATAGGGAAAATTAGTATCATGTATTAGCCTAAACCTGTCGTTGCTACATTGAGCCGACTGAATGGAATATGAATGACAGTCATCCAATGTGCTGTAATAGAAATAAGGATGTGCTCATTAAAAAAAAAGTATTCCCTTAAATGGCACTGACCGCCACTGGTAAACACCTTAATCGGCATGTATTTGATTTACGCATGTGATAGCACCAGCTGAGCAGGCCAACAACTGAATGTATGTGCCTTAGAAGTAGGTTTCACATACAAACTTCATGTGTCCGAATGCCATCAGGTAACCTGATTTCAGATGTGTCCATGTAAACAGAATTATTAGGGAAATCGTTCATTTTGCAAAACATGTAAACGTTTTAATCAAACTATTATATTAATCTGACTATCCACAATAAATCGCATTATTGTGTGCACATACTCATTGTGATATTGTTATTTTTCTTTTATGATATTGATATGCTGTAACAAACTGGGATTCATGCCTTCTATTCTTCTAATTGTTCTTCTGTGACACTCATACACCAGAGGACGCTGGTGGGAGGAGCTATAGGAGGACATGCTCATTGTAATGGCTGGAATAGAATAAATGGAATGGAATCAAACACATTAAAATGTATGATACACAGTGATAAAGTCATATTGGATATTTGGGTCTCTGTCTGATTCCCTTCAGGCCCTCCCTGCCTGGCCAACTGTAGGCCAGTCTCTCTGCTGTATTTACACTGGGGTAATCAAACCGGGATCTCAACCAGATTGGGTGTCTTATCTACAAGGGTGCTCACTCTCGCCTGGATCAAAAAGCTGCCTGTCAGAAATATGAGCCAAGTCTGATAAAATCATCCAGTTTAAACAAACTCAGAGTTCAAATCATGTCAAACCCAATCAAAGGAAAAATACGATCCAACAAAGGCAACAAAAAAGTTGTTTGAAGTCATTTTTTTCTTCTTCTAATCGAGCCATAGAGTTTTGTGGTGAGAGAGTTACAAAACCCAAAAGAGAAAAAGGCCTGTGGTTTTTATCTTCTTGTTTGGATAGTGTCCTGATGGCCCAAACTGTGTGTGTCCTAACTGAGTCATAGAGTAAGTAAGGTCATCCACCGCCTCTCCCCAGCTGTACCAGCTAGACAAACACAGAGAGAACATGACATCATTCCTCTGTCATCCCAAAGATATGCTCAAGGCTTACAGTTCAGCAGGCTACGCACAAGAAAGCTAATGTTAACTCACTATGACAGATCCCTCATACTGTACGCACCATTTCTTCAACCAGCCGTCCCGCCACCGTCCCTCTCAAACAGACCTTGGCAGTCATCACAAGGAGATCGTGTTACTGCTTGGTCTGGGGCTTTGACCCCCCTCCCCCTAGCCGCACTCCTGACCCCCCACCACGCCAGACCCCCATATGTCTGGCGACAGAGAGCTTTAGACAGCTCACCCCCGCTGCGGACTGACCGGTCTGGACTGTAAGTGAGCAGCAACCGAGAACAGTCTCTTTTGGTCTCCCTCTTTTCTGCCGTCTGTCTGTCGGTCTGTCTCTAGCTCTCTCTCTCTGTGGGCCCAGTGACTAGGGCAGATGTTCTGTCTGTCTGTCTCGAGCTCTCTCTCTCTGAAAGTGAGACCAATCACAGCAGGAGTTTTATTGAACACACACATTTGAACACATGCACGCAGGCCCGCACAGTTAATGTCGCGCTGTTCATGGCGAACACCAGGAAATGATTTGGAAATAGTCTTCTATGGCAAACATGCGCTTCCCAATGTTTGAAACTTTGACAGTGAGTTTAGGGCAGGGTTCCCAAACTAACGTGCCAAATTTAGCACACGGGTGGTTTTATTTGGCCCCATAAGTTCTGAGCAAAAAAACCCACCCGGAAACCAGCTGCAAGTGATTTGAATTTTAGAAATCTGTTCCCAAATATTCCCCGACATAATAGAAAGTCACATCTGATAGTATACACATGTCAGCAAGGTTTGAAATGATTATGTCAGTCTACAAATTATTTGTAATTATGTTCCAGAAAACAGAATAAAACACTCATGAAAAAAACATCTAGTTGATGATCCCTGGTTTAGGGTGATTCCTCATGAAACTAGAACTAGAAAAATACCAGGATTTGTTGGATTTTCATTACATTTAATCCACATAAAAGTGTCCTATGTAGGAAGAATTGTTGACATATTTCATATTGAAATGAAGTTGGAACATTTGTGACATTTTGTCCTTACCTCATAATTACTCCATAATGTTTAATCTGTAGGTGCTACATAGCATGAATGTGTGTTATATGAAGCACTACAGCTTCCTTTAATATTAGTAGTATTTTGTTTTCTTACATTAATAAAAAACATATTTGGCTAATTTGTCTATATATTATTGAACATAGTATACTCTATGGGTATATCAAAGTTCCAGAGTGGGATCTCTGCTAATTTCAAAGGTATGGCCCATTTTACACAGAGAAATTGGCATAGTAGGCACTGTAACCAATCACAGCCCTCCTTTTACTTGTATCATTGCACATCCTGCAAATAACCAGCATAGGGCGACCATTTAAAAAAATTGGATCCTATCCGATCCTACCAATTTTACAAATTGGATCCTAACTGAAAGTAGCTGAGATCCCACTCTGGAACTTTGATATGCCCGTAGAGTATATTATGTTCAACAATCTATGGAACATATTGCCAAATCAAAAATAGTATTTTTTCAATATTTTCAATATTTATAAATTAATCTAAGATCATTGTTATTGAAATAAAAATAATACTCCTATTATAGAGCAAGCGGTAAAGCTTAATATGACACCAATGTTTGCTTTAGCGTCACAAATAAAACATTATGCTGTCATGAATCATAAAGTAGGCCTGAGTAAGGACAAAATGTCACAAATATTCCACATTTAATTATTTATCAATTATACTAGAAGATACAAATGTCAAACATATGGCAACAATACTTCCTCCAAAGCACCCTTTTGATTAAATGTCGTGAGGAATCACCCTTAACATACTATTATAGAAACACTATTTTAGTTCTCCTTAAAGAATGGTGGTCATAACCACTACATAAACATATCATGACCTATATGTTTTTTATTCACTCATCATAAAAGAATGAGGTTTCACCAGGTTTCTGGTTTTTACAGCTAAATATGTCCGGACAGATGGAGGGAAAAAGTGAGGGGAAAACAGCAGTCCTCCATTTGGCCCACCATCTATTCATTGGCTCTTTTATTTCTTTTGGGTGCGTAATCCTTTCACTTTTAATGGCAAATTTAACAGTCCCCAAGGCCCCCGCACCAGACTGGTCAATAGAAAACCAGACAACTAATTACTGCGCACACCACACTCCCTCACTCTCTTCCGTCTTCCCTCTTTCTATCCAGCAGCTGTAAGGTTCATGTACACAGAGCAACAGCCAAGCAGTGTTAGGTTTCCACTCCCCCAATCTTCTTTAAAAGCTTCTAAACCTGTCTCACTACAGCCCTTTAGTCACACATACGCAGAATAACACACATACACACACCTTCACTTGAAACATTTTAAAAATAGTAAATAGATATTTGTCCTGTACCTGATTTGAGTGGAATGTTCACATTTCTCTCGAATTAAAATGGTTCCTAAAATGTATATTCTTAAAATAAACCCGATTTATAGTAGATTTACATTTAGTAAAAAAATATGAGGAAGAATCTAAAAAAACAACAGCAAGAATGTTTTCTCCTCTAGCTTTACTAGCACATAATAACCACGTCATTGTCATGTTATGGTAAAGCATTTCATGTGGTAAAGTGTGTCGTTACTGAATAAATAGTTACTACCGTTGTTGTAAATGCTCAACTAAACTATCATCATTATGGGACAAACACTGCTGATTAGATCAGTAGATAACTGGATAATAAAACATTTGTTCAACCAAAAGTATGACAGTAATTTATACGTTAGGGTCATTTCTTTATGGTCTGACATAAGCATGATTTTTTTTGTCAGCAAGAATCAAGAATAATATTTTCTGATTTTGAATTTACAGTCAAAGCACCTTTTCTTTAGAGAACTGTATCCTTTAAAACGTGTACTATTCTAATTGTAACTGTGTAATATTATGTTGGCTTCCCTGGTCTGAGTAAATAGCCTGGCTATGATAATACCATAGTGAATATTCAGGCTCTGTGTTAACACAACCCCATGTTGTGTGGTGCTGTGTCTGACTGACTGCTGTCCAAACTACAGCCTTCCTCTCTCTCCCCATCTTCCAGGCTTTGACCATGACCCTACCCTACACCCCAGTGTCTCAGCACTCAGTTGCAGAGTCCCTAATTTGCCAGTGGGGTTTAAAACCTCCCTCAATTAAGATCACTAGTGTCAGACAATGGGACGAGTTAGCCCCCCGGTGACCTGCATAGGGCAGTCCTTTGTCTTACAGCCAATGTTTGCCTTAGCCTTTTGTGCCTGCATTATCCTCCACCTCTACCCCACCCCCTCTACACACACACACACACACACACACACACACACACACACACACACACACACACACACACACACACACACACACCCAAGATGGAGACAGAAAATATAATTATGGAAGCCATTTCCAAATATACCCCCTAAGTACGGCACGTCCACTCCTCCCCCTCTCAGTCCCCTCCCACTCACCCCCACCTTTGTCTGTCTGTCTGTATGACTGGCCCATCAAAAGGCTGGCCTGGAGCAGAGGTGGTTAAAATGGTCCAGAGGCTAGTGTCATGTGGCTCACACCAGTCAGCCCAACACAATACTCACAAGCCAATGAAACAAGCCTCCCTTGCAAGCACAGAGGATGAGCTCCTGTCAGCTCCAAAGGAGAGGAGACAAATTGCCCCATGATCTCTTGACCCTCAAACACAGGGTAACTGCCCAAAATAAACTGCTCTTAAACTGATGAAAAACAAAATTGGACAACTTAGTTCTGCACAATGGAAAATACTGTAAAACTTAAATTAATAGCCCAGGTGTTTATTTGTTTAAATTACTGAACACAACAGGTGCTTATTAGAGACAGGCTTCTATTTGAGCCTAATGTGTTATTTACACACTTTCACATTTCTTTTGTCTTAATATGCCTCCATAAAGAAAAATACAAAAATAACTTTTTCTTGACAGAATAATAATTCTCATCTTTGACTGTGAATGTTCAGCAGTTCACCACTAGAGGGAGATCATCCGATTTCTAGGAGTCTGTACTTCCAAAGTTTTTGACTGTTTTCGTGCTTGCCAGTAAACTAGCAGTTCTCAGCTGTTAGCAGCCAATGTCTAGTAGTTTCTTACTAGTGATAAAAATGGACGATTGACATAATTATTTACAGTCATTACTGAAATATTTAATGTAACAAATCAACACATTAAACCTCGTAAACAATTCATTTATACCTGGCATTTATTTGAAATGGGCATTTATCTGCTGAAATGTGTGCCATTGCCCGGCTATTAAAAGCGACAGGTGGCGATTTAAGAATCTGCATTTATTTGAAATTTTACAATACGTAAATTGGAAAGCAACCAGCCACAGAAGAAACATCAGCAATTTACATAAATAACGTGTTGGAATCGTTCAAGTTTGGGCAGAGTCTCTTAGTCTGGCCCTAATCTCTTTTATTAGTCGTGAATACATTTATCTATGTAAAGCTGGCTAAATAAAAAAGGGATACATTTGCTTGAGAATTGGGAATGGTGGTGGGTGGCATTGAGGGAGAAAATACAACCCCCCCCTTTCATTCTCTGTTTTGTGTCAGTCAGGACAGCTGGATAAGAAACGGATCAGTGGTGGAGGGACACACAGTCGCCATGGCAGACATGACATCATTCTCTGTACAACCAACCCGATGGGAACCAGTAGTGGGAGAGCTCTATCCTATGCAGGTCCAACACTACAAACACACACATGTGTGTCTGCATATGTGCTGAGTGTATTGCATATATTTGATTTGGATGTCCTATCAATTTAATTGACATAGACCTACTAACTGTACCAATTTCTTCCATAAGGAATATGGGCTTGTAACATTTCATATCTGATTTATACAAGGCCACAAATCAATGAGTGTGATAATGATATCAACGTTCACATCTGGTCATTTGTTCAAACCCCTTAACTATGGCTCAGGATCACGTGCGGCAAAAATGACAGAGTAAAAATAAAAATCAGTCCATACACAAAATAATTCATAATACATTCAAACCATGGCAACATACAATACACAACGCAAGCCTCTCTATTTTCCTGCTGTTCTGAGAAAAGCCGTTTCCTGAATCTGAGTCTTGGTTCCTGTTAGGGTCTCTGGGTTGTGTTTTCATCCTGAATGGTACCTCTGTCAGTCACTTAGCAACTAGCAGTTGGCAGCAGGCTAGCAGTTAATAAAACACGAGGGCTAATTGAGCTTTTCCTTCCATTCCCCACTAACAGCAATGAGACTAATATATAGAATGATGAGAGGCTGAGGGAGGGACACACTGAGTAACCTGTCACAGACAGACATACAGACACGGGCTAAACACCATTATAGATAAACAGATGCCTATCCAAGGCATAGAAAAATACATGACCTGGTACAGATACAGACAACTTACTTTTACAGAGGATGCAACATACAGTAGACACACCTGACATAAGCTTAAGGTACAACACAGGTTAATAAGACACTTACCCCAACCGGACACAGGTAAAAGATGTCACCAGACCTCCACCAAAACAGCCAGAAAGAAATCATTCTGGCTTCACAAGTCTGGTGGTTCTTGCCACCGTGTTTCCAGAAATTAGTTGAAGCTACTCTGCTGTATTATAGAAGCGCACATCTCCTAGAAGCCACCTATAGTTCAGTTTGTCTCAGGTTACTTTCACACCAAGAATAGCTGGTGGGATGTGATAGATAGCTGGGATTAAAGGAGGACAGATTGAAAGCAGACAGCCATGTCGTGAGAGAGAGAGAAAGAGAGCGAGAGAGAGAAAGAGAGAGAAAGAGAACGAGAGAGAGAAGTAGGTGTATGACTGAAGGGCCTGTAATGTGGAGCAGCAACCACTTCTATCTGCCCAAAATAAAACCACAATGACTTCATCATCAGGCCTCGTTAGGGAAGGTGTGTGATTCTGCTACTTCAGGAGATAGTGACCTACATGCCCAAAATAGAGAACTAGATTCTGTAGAGGACATACTTTGTGTGTATTTATAAAAGTGCTGGGATGACAGACAGTCAATGCCCTTGATATCTTGCCTCTCTTCATACGAACACATCAAGTTGTGCCCCAGAAAAAGACGTTGGCAGTGACAGCGAGCGGAGCCCAAAATAAAAATCATGCTAGCGTTACTCCACGTTTTTTTGCTTTCCTTTTCCATGCCGGGGGCCATGTTCTGAAATACCAACATTCGCAGGAGAAAGCAGTCCATTAACGCCTGTCAAAACACTTCATTCCTGTGTCACAGGGACATGTGATGGATGGACACTCAGGAAAGAGAGAGGAGGAGAGCAATTGAAATGTCTCTATTCTTTTGAAACTTTTGTGATGAATGTTTACTGTTAATTTCTGATTATTTATTTCATTTTTGTTTATTGCCTATTTCAGTTGTTTTGGCAATGTAATCATACAGTGCATTCGGTAAGTATTCAGACCCCTTGACTTTTTCCACATTTTGTTACGTTACAGCCATATTCGAAAATGGAATAAATTGTGATTTTTTTGCCTTAATCTACACACGATACCCCATAAAGACAAAGCAAAAACATGTTTTTAGAAATGTTTGCCAATTTATAAAAAATAAAAAACAAATATCACATTAACATAAGTATTCAGACCATTTATTCAGTACTTTGTTGAAGCACCTTAGGCAGTGACTACAGCCTCGAGTCTTCTTGGGTATGACGCTACAAGCTTGGCACACCTGTACTCCCATTCATCTCTGCAGATCCTTTCCTCTGTCAGGTTGAATGGGGAGCGTCGCTGCACAGCTATTTCCAGGTCTCTCCATTCACAGTGGGTTGTGCTGTTCACCACAATAGTGTACACTCTTAGATGGTGCCATCTAGAACCTTAAAGGGTTATTTGGCTGTCCCCATAAGAGAACACTTTGAAATAACCCAAAATAGTTCTACCTGGAAACAAAAAGGGTTCTACATGGAACCAAAATAAGCTTCCCCTATGGAGACAGCCAAATATCCTTTTCCGAACCCTTTTTTCTAAAAGAGTGTAGCAGAGAACTCCATCAAGGAGGCTAGATTTTCTGTGTGTAGGCTAAATAGAGTTGCTGCGTCATTCCGAGTAAAATCGACTGTAATTCTCAGAGCATTGCTAGTACCTATTTCACTTTAAAAAGCCTGTGTCTACATGTCAAATGAGAGGGTTCTTGATATAGTCTAATGCGATTTCATATAGTCTAATGAGAAGTGAGAAGAACCAACTCAATCTGTTTCATAGTTCTAATCAGTCAGACAAATCAGATTGATTGATCCCTTTGAGCGAGGATACAGTAGTTAAGCAATAAGGCCCGAGGGGATGTGGTATATGGCCAATATACGACAGCTAAGGGCGTCGTGCCTGGACACAGCCCTTAGCCGTGGTATAGTGGCCATATACCACAAACCCCCAAGGTGCCTTATTACTATTATAAACTGGTCACCAATGTAATTAGAGCAGTAAAAATAAACGTTTTGTCATACCCATGGTATATGGTTTGATATACCACGGCTGTCAGCCAATCGCATCTGACATTCGGAGAATCAAACCCTGTTATAATCCTGGGAAGTTAAACAATGTCACAGTCAATTTATAAAAATATAATGTATAACAATGAGTATGTTTACATGCATACTAATAATTCGATATTAAACTGATTATGGTAGTAGGCCGAGTATGGAAATATTAATGTAAACACACTTACTCTGCTTATCTTAAATCGGAGTAAGGTCAAAACTGAAGTAAGCATACACCGATTAAAAAACCTGGTTTTCTGAACAAATCTTTCGAATTATTAGGGCATGTAAACAGCTTAATCGGCATTCCAGCAGTGTATTTGATCTTCGCATGTGCCAACACCGGTAGTGCAAGCCTCTCTCTTATAAGCAAGTGAAATGAGTTCAGAAAAACTGAAAGTATGTATCTTAGAAAGTTTTCACAGGGGCCTCCTGAGTGGCACAGTGGTCTAAGGCACTGCATTGCAGTGCTAGCTGTGCCACTAGAGACCCTGGTTCAAGTCCAGGCTCTGTCACAGCCAGCCGCAACCGGGAGACCCATGGGGCGGTGCACAATTGGTCTAGCGTTGCCTGGGTTAGGGGAGGGTTTGGCCGGCAAGGATGTTCTTGTCCATCGCATACTAGCAACTCCTGTGGCAGGCTGGGTTGAGTGAGCAGTGTGTCAAGAAGTCTGGCTTGGCTTGGCTTGGCTTGGCTTGGCTTGGCTGGGTTGAGTTTTGGAGGATCTTGACCTTCGCCTCTCCCGAGTCCATACGGGAGTTGCAGCGATGGGACAAGACTAACTACCAATTTGATACCACGAAAAAGGGGTTATGAAATAATTTAATGTCAAAATAGCAATGTTCCTCTGAACAAAAAGCCCTATTTTCCTCATAACCAGTTACGAGACGCTACTTCATAAAGACGAACCCCAAACAAACTGCCAACAAGCAGCCTTTCTATTGAAATCAGGATTCATGAGGCATATAGCAGTCCAGAACCTGACAACGTCAGGATTATGCCTCTGTCTGTGGACAAACAGTGAACCACACAGTGCACATGGCACACTCTAAATTAGCTCAATGAGCTGCAACACAATTTATTTATTTATTCTGCATTTTGCAGGATGAAATCTCTTGAGATGCACCATCTCATTTTCAAGAGTGTCCAAATACAATAAAACAAATCAAAACAATACTTAGTCAAAATAATAATATGCCTGTCTAATAATAATAATAATAACAATGAGATTCTAAGACACAAAAAAATGAGGCCTACAACTAATAACAACTTGTTCAACTACTAATACAAATAATAAAACCAGGGTAATTTCTGTATCAAAATGGGACTTAGGTTGTGGCGCGTGGCGAGGGCGTGGCCAATGGTGCATTCGCTGACCGAATATTTTAGAGGCCCTCCTGCTGGCAGCAGTGACAATTTTTAAAATACATTTTTTAAAGCAAATTTCCTGCAATTTACACATTTTACTGTTTGGACATAGGCATCCCGAAAAAATACTTAGGCTTTTCTATGCAGAAAAATCCTGAATAAAACTAAGAACCTATAAAATATACATGCATATTTACAAATATTTTCACATTGTGATGATTCTATTAGTTAAAAAGACAGTTTGTTCTTAACATTTCAAAAAGTGCTTTCTTAAACTCACTGTGTGATTTTAATACTCAGATTTCCGTAGGTAAATTATTCCAGTGAATTGGGCCTTTGTGTTTGAAAGATCTTACTCCAAATGACATGATGTGCCCTTGGAATTTGTCATTTCTGCCATTGCTATTGTGTGAGTCTTGTAAATTAAGGTGTTCCATAATATATATGGTGAAATTTAAGTTGACACGTTTAAAAAGAAATTGGTACCAATGCAGTCATCTGTGTGACAGGCAATTTATTGATTCATACATTGTGCAATGTGTCTTATAATGGCAAACAAGACTGCATCTGCAAAGATTGTAATAAAATACAGTCTTAGTTGCGTTGTGATAGATGATGTCACCATAGTCTAGGAAGCAGTAGTTGGGTTACTAAGGTCTTTTTAATGGATACAGTAAACAATTATTAGATCTTTATAGTAACCTAAGATTTTAGTAATATAATCAATATGCTTTCCAAAAGATATTCAGAATCTATCCTCTAACCCAGGTATCAACATTTTTCTATCACTTGCAAGAATTTTAAAAATGCCAGTTGTGGAGTTTATTCTTTGCTGTGTACCAAAAAGCATGAAAAATGACTTTTTTATTTAAAACCATCATCTTTGCAAGACACCATTTCTGTTGCGCTAAAATCTGCAAAATATTTGAACTTGATGTATAGAGAGAGCACTGTATCATCAGTGTATAAGTGAACATGTGTATTCTGCCAAATTAGAAGTCATTCATTTATGAATATAGAGAAAAGGGGGGCCAATGCTGAACCTTCAGGTACACCTCTACTGAGTCCAAGAAGTTGTGATTTGTGTTCTATGAAAACATATTTTCTATTGCATGGAACCAGTTTAGTGATCTGTTAGTGAAACCAATGTTTAAGTTTTCCTAGTAAGATAGAATGATAAACTAAATGCTTTTGATAAATCAATGACGATAGCACCAGTAATAATAAAGATAACACCAATGAGCCACAGTTGAGGTTCAGTCCTTTGCCAGTTTAAGGAAGGCATGTTTCACTAGAACAAGCACTAGCACTAGTTGACAAGCACTGTGAGCTGTGATGAGGAAAAAGACAAGCAGCAGTTTTGCTGAGTTTATGCCATAATTATTGACCTGATGTTATGAATCTGGTTTGTTTCAAACACACAACCCCTCACACACATTCCCTTCCCCCATCACCCTACCTTGTACCCCCCCACCTTCTACCTTGACCCTCCAACACGATTCAAAAGCACAAAGCCCTATTTTCACTGTAACACTGCAATTCAAACACATAATACATCAACAGTTCTCTGCCAACTAGAGACCAAGAAAAGTTAGAAATCAAAATAGAAAAAGGAAAAGATTGAAAAGTATGATAAGAAAATAGAAAATGATGATAAGACAATAGAGATAATAAAAATAAACAACAAATAATGAACAACAAGAATATGAAGCATCAGTTTCAGAATCCGCGCATTCCTAAGAGCACAATTAGGTGCTTAAGTAACTGTTCCATAGAGTAAGAAAAAGAAGAAGAAGGAGAGAGAAACAAACACTTACCACTACGCAGAGTAGAGCATGACATCCAACACCAGGAGTGAAAAGATTCCCCTCTCCCTCCTCGGATCCACTCCATGTTTCTGAGCCCCTATATGGCAACCCCCCCGTCCCCCGTCTTCGGAGAGGGAGGATGGCGGTAGTCCCGTTGTTGGGATGGGGAGCTGAAGAGTGAGAATCGGCTTCTGCTTTCTCCGTGCAGCTGTGCATCCCCATCAGTATCTTCACCAATCCTCTACACTATGTGTGGCACAGCAGAAAATGGAAACAAAGTGATCCCCTCACACCAACACACACACACACACACACACACACACACACACACACACACACACACACACACACACACCAGCACAGAGAGGGAAAGAGGGAGGGAAAGAGGGAGCAAGTAGGGCAGTCAGTGAGAAGGCAGTGGCAGCTGGAGAATAGCAGGTTTACGTTTTTGCCGTTTCCTTTAGTTTGCGGGAGAACCGCTCAGCTGGGAGAGAGGGTGGGAGGGTACAAGGCAAGAGATTCCAGGCAAGGAAACAGCACATAATCCCTGCCGGCAGAGACTTCCTTCTCCCCCACACTCCCTCTCGCTCCCCCCTCTCCTTCTCTGTTAATAAGCCTGGCTACGACCCCCTCCTTGGGGCCCTGGAATGTAAAGGCCAGAGTTTCAAGAGGCCCAGTTAGACAAGCCTCAGAGTCACTGCACAGTGACCCAAGGGTCAGACACAGCAAGTGAGCAATGGAGAAGTGGGAATGGAGAAGAGGGGGTTGAAGTGTGTGTGTGTGTGTGTGTGTGTGTGTGTGTGTGTGTGTGTGTGTGTGTGTGTGTGTGTGTGTGTGTGTGTGTGTGTGTGTGTGTGTGTGTGTGTGTGTGTGTGTGTGTGAGAGCGAGTAAGAGTAAGAGTATACTAAAATCTCTGTGGCCAGTTTTGCCTCATGAGATCGCATAACCTGACCTAGAGCCACTTAACAAAGATAAAGCGGTTTCTAGTTACTCTCATAGCAGCAGACGTAAATACTACTAGCATCACTCACATGGTTAAAGCATGGTTATTAGGGCTGTGACGATACCAGTATCGCAGACCAAACTATTTAGTCCTTTAAAAATCTGCTTTATGTAAATATTGTGTGCAATAGCCTGGAAAATAAATGTGACTCTGGATGACAACATAATGATGTTTGTTTCCAACATTAGGACTGTTTTCCTAAAGTTAATCCACTTTGTGTTGCTTCCTTGCCACCAAACTAACACATATTGCGATACTGGCATCGTCCCAGACCTAATTTACTGCAAGACAGTCAGTTTAACATCACTATGATTCACAATTCAACTTTACTACCTAATACTAAGATTTTCACAAACTACAGTGCCTTTAGAAAGTATTCATACACCTTGACTTGTTCCACATTTTGTTGTGTTACAGCCTGTATTCAAAATGTATTAAATATATTCACCAATCTACACACAATACCCCACAATAACAAAATGAAAAAATGTTTTTGAATTGTTTGCAAATTTCTTGAAAATTAAATATAGAAATATCTAATTTAGATAAGTATTCAAACCCGAGGAAATACTTTGTAGAAGCACATTTGGCTGCGATTACAGCTTTGAGTCATTTTGGGTATTGTGCTGCCATCCTGTTAGAAGGTAACAGATTATTTTATTACAATGGTTAAATTGGATTTTCATTGTGTTCAATGGTGTTATTTGCCCCCTAGTGGCGCTTTCTGGTACTTAGAAAGACAACGCAAACGGGAAGTTCAGAATTTGTTTTGCACGCATAGAAGCAGCTACAAACAACGCTACGGTGCAGGTCTTTCAATGTAGTTATTTCTTGTCACGCTTCAGCCTTGGAAAAATATTTGTTTGTAAATTCGATTCAAGCATTTAGCTAATGATGATAATCTTGTTATTGATAGAGTTTCTTACATATCAATGTTGGTTGCATTTACTCACAAATTGCAATGCCTTTAATGTATGTCGTTAGCTGTATTACTTTGCTCATGCGTCATGCAAACGAATTGTAAAATATACAATACTGTAGTTTTGTTACTGTTTCTAGTGTAATATGCTTTGTTATTCTACATAGATGGTTATACATTATTAGAGTAATGAAAGGAGCAATTACCATATGGTTAACAATTAGCTATATGGTTTGGCATCATGCCAGATGCATGGTACCTTAGCGCGTGCTTTGTATTTATGCAACTTCAAATGTTTAATGTACAGCTACAGTATGTCGGTGTGAATTGAACACTAAAGTATATTATTTTCTGTATTTTGCAGTTTCACAACATCAACGTTTGCAATATATTCATTCAAGAAAAGTCACGCCTTGGGAGTTTTATTGAAGACTTAGTTGTTAGCTATCTGTCTAGTTTTGCATGGGAACGCAACTCAAGGGCAGAAAAGGTATGTCTGTATTAACTTTGCACACCTGTATTTGGGGATTGTCTCCAAAAATGGATTTTCCCTAAAATGGCGCCGCAAGAAATGGCAGTAGTTTTACAGGCGACAAACCAATTGTGCTATTATGTGGGGGTTTTCGCTTTATTTGTAACTTATTTTGTACATAATGTTTCTGCAACCGTATTTTACGGCAAAAAGAGCTTCTGGATATCAGGACAGCAATCACTCACCTCGGATTAGACAAATATTTTTTCTATAACAAGGAGGACGCACAAGACTTTCTTCAAACACCCCACAGGGCCGACATCCCCGTTATTTGCAAGAGGAAGCGACGCAGGTACAGAGGACAAAGAGCCAGATGCCTGGTCAGGACACGGAGAAGGCGAGTGGGAAAACGTCCGTTACCGTCAATACTACTCGCCAACGTGCAATCATTGGACAATAAATTAGATGAGGTACGATCACGAATATCCTACATCAAAAACTGTAATAACCTATGTTTCATGGAATCGTGGCTGAATGACGACATGGATATTCAGCTAGCGGAATATACGCTGCACCGGCAAGATAGAACAGCACACTCTGGTAAGACGAGGGGGGGGGCGATCTGTGCATATTTGTAAACAACAGCTGGTGCACGAAATCTAAGGAAGTCTCTAGATTTTGGTCGCCTGAAGTAGAGTATATTGTGATAAATTGCAGGCCACACTACTTTCCTAGAGAGTTTTCAGCTATACTTTTCGTGGCTGTTTATTTACCACCACAGACAGATTAAGACCACACTCAGTCAGCTGTATAAGGAAATAAGCAAACAGGAAACCACTCACCCAGAGGCGGCGTTCCTAGTGGCCGGAGACTTTAATGAAGGGAAACTTAATTCAGTTCAAACAAATTTCTATCAACATGTTAAATGTGCAACCAGAGGGAAAAAAATTCTAGATCACCTGTACTCCACTCACAGAGACGCGTACAAAGCTCTCCCTCGCCCTCCATTTGGTAAATCCGACCACAACTCTATCCTCCTGATTCCTGCTTCCAAGCAAAAATTTAAGCAGGAAGCACCAGTGACTCGGTCTATAAAAAAGTGGTAAGATGAAGCAGATGCTAAACTACAGGACTGTTTTGCTATTACAGACTTGAACATGTTCCGGGATTCTTCGGATGGCATTGAGGAGTACACCAAATTAGTCACTGGCTTTATCAATAAGTGCTTCGAGGACGTTGTCCCCACAGTGACTGTACGTACATACCCCAACCAGAAGCCAAGGATTACAAGCAACATTTGCACTGAGCTGAAGGGTAGAGCTGCCGCTTTCAAGGTGAGGGACTCTAACCCGGAAGCTTACAAGAAATCCTGCTATGCACTGCGACGAACCATCAAACAGGCAAAGCGTTTGATGGCGTCAACAGGGCTAAGATTGAATCATACTACACCGGCTCTGACGCTAGTCTTATGTGCAGGACTTGCAAACTATTACAGACTACAAAGGGAAGCACAGCCGCGAGCTGACTAGTGACACGAGCCTACCAGACGAGCTAAATCACTTCTATGCTCACTTCGAGATAAGCAACACTGAGGCATGCACATCAACATCAGCTGTTCTGGACGACTGTGTGATCAAGCTCTCCATAGCCTTCATGAGTAAAACCTTTAAACAGGTCAACATACACAAGGCTGCAGGGCCAGACGGATTACCAGGACGTGTGCTCTGGGCATGTGCTGACGAACTGGCAGGTGTCTTCACTGACATTTTCAACATGTCCCTGATTGAGTCTGTAGTACCAACATGTTTCAAGTAGACCACCATAGTCCCTGTGCCCAAGAACACAAAGGCAACCTCCTGAAATGACTACAGACCCGTATCACTCACATCTGTAGCTATGAAGTGCTTTGAAAGGTTGGTAATGGCTCACATCAACACCATTATCCCATTATCAAATTTGCATACCGCTCAAACAGATCCACAGATGATGCAATCTCTATTGCACTCCACACTGCCCTTTCCCACCTGGACAAAAGGAACACTTATGTGAGAATGTTATTCATTGACTACAGCTCAGCGTTCAACATTATAGTACCCTCAAAGCTCATCACTAAGCTAAGGATCCTGGGACTAAACACCTCCCTCTGCAACTGGATCCTGGACTTCCTGACGCACCCCCAGGTAGTGAGGGTAGGTAACAACACATCTGCCACGCTGATCCTCAACACTGGAGCTCCCCAGGGGTGCGTGCTCAGTCCCCTCCTGTACTCCCTGTTTACCCACGACTGCATGGCCAGGCACGACTTCAACACCACCATTAAGTTTGCAGACGATGCAACAGTGGTAGGCCTGATCACATGTACAACTACCTCAATCAGCCTAGGGAGGAGGTCAGAGACCTGCCCGGGTGGTGCCAGAATAACAACCTATCCCTCAACTTAACCAAATCTAGTACGGCCCAGTACATCACTGGGGAAAAGCTGCCTGCCATCCAGGACCTCTACACCGGTTGGTGTCAGAGGAAGCCCCTAAAAATTGTCAAAGACCCCAGCCACCCCAGTCATAGACTGTTCTCCCTACTACCGTACATTTGTGTACATACTACCTCAATTGGGCCGACCAACCAGTGCTCCCGCACATTGGCTAACTGGGCTATCTGCACTGTGTCCCGGCACCCACCACCCGCCAACCCCTCTTTTACGCTACTGCTACTCTCTGTTCATCATATATGCATAGTGACTTTAACCATATCTACATGTACACACTACCTCAATCAGCCTGACTAACCGGTGTCTGTATGTAGCCTCGCTACTTTAATAGCCTCGCTATAAATGTTTTCCATTCCCCAATGATGGAGATCACTGTGCTCTTGGATTCTTTCAACACTTTAGAAATAGTTTTATACCCTTCCTTAGATATATGCCTCATCACAATCTCTGAGATATACGGACAGTTCCTTGGACTTCATGGTATAGTTTCTGCTCTGACATGCACTGTCAACTGTGGGAACTTATATACAGTTGTGGCCAAAGGTTTTGAGAATGACACAAATATTAATTTCAACAAAGTTTGCTGCTTCAGTGTCTTAAGATATGTTTTGTCAGATGTTACTATGGAATACTGAAGTAAAATTACAAGCATTTCATAAGTGTCAAAAGCTTTTATTGACAATTACATGAAGTTGATGCAGAGTCAATATTTGCAGTTTTCATATTTCACCTTTATTTAACCAGGTAGGCTAGTTGAGAACAAGTTCTCATTTGCAACTGCGACCTGGCCAAGATAAAGCATAGCAATTCGACACACACAACAACACAGAGTTACACATGGAATAAACAAAACATGCAGTCAACAATATAGTAGAAAAAATAAAACAAAAGGTCTATATACAGGCAATAAATATGCCATGCTGGCGAAGTAATTACAATATAGCAATTAAACACTGGAATGGAAGATGTGCAGAAGATGAATGTGCAAGTAGAGATACTGGGGTGCAAAGATAGCAAGATAGCAAGATAAATAAAAAATACAGTATTGGGATGAGGTAGATAGATGGGCTGTTTACAGATGGGCTATGTACAGGTGCAGTGATCTGTGAGCTGCTCTGACAGCTGGTGCTTAAAGCTAGCGAGGGAGATATGAGTCTCCAGCTTCAGTGATTTTTGCAGTTAGTTCCAGTCATTGGCAGCAGAGAACTGGAAAGAAAGGCGACCAATGGAGGAATTGGCTTTGGGGGTGACCAGTGAGATATACCTGCTGGAGCATCCAATTTGTTGAGTAGAGTGTTGGAGGCTATTTTAAAGGTGACATCGCCGAAGTCGAGGATCGGTAGGATGGTCAGTTTTACGAGGGTATGTTTGGCAGCATGAGTGAAGGATGCTTTGTTTGCGAAATAGGAAGCCGATTCTAGATTTAATTTTGGATTGGAGATGCTTAATGTGAGTCTGGAAGGAGAGTTGTATGGCATTGAAGCCCGTCTGGAGGTTAGTTAGCAGAGTGTCCAAAGAGGGTCCAGAAGTATACAGAATGGTGTCGTATGCGTCAAAGTGGATCAGAGAATCACCAGCAGCAAGAGCGACATCATTGATGTGTACAGAGAAGAGAGTTGGCCCGAGAAATTAACCCTGTGTCACCCCAATAGAGACTGCCAGAGTTCTGGACAACAGGCCCTCCGATTTGACACACTGAACTCTGCCTCGCCTGGTTTACCAACTACTTCTCTGATAATCATTTGAGAAACCAAGGCGGTCGAGTCTGCCAATAAGAATGTTGTGAATGACAGGGTCGAAAGCCTTGGCCAGGTCGATGAATACGGCTGCACAGTAATGTCTCTTATCGATGGCGGTTATGATATCATTTAGGAACTTGAGCGTGGCTGAGGTGCACTCATGACCAGCTCTGAAACCAGATTGCATAGCGGAGAAGGTACGGTAGGATTCGAAAGGGTCGGTAATCTGTTTGTTAATTTGGCTTTCGAAGACCTTAGAAAGACAGGGTAGGATAGATATAGGTCTGTAGCAGTTTGGGTCTAGAGTGTCACCCCCTTTGAAGAGGGGGATGACAATGGCAGCTTTCCAATCTTTGGGGATCTCAGACAATACGAAAGAGAGGTTGAACAGGCTAGTAATAGGGGTTGCAACAATTTCGGCAGATCATTTTAGAAAGAGAGTCCAGATTGTCTAGCCCGGGCTGATTTGTAGAGGTCCAGATTTTGCAGCTCTTTCAGAACATCAGCTATCTGGATTTGGGTAAAGGAAAAATGGTGGGGGCTTGGGCGGGGTGCTGTGGAGGGTGCCGGGCAGTTGACCGGAGTAGGGTTAGCCAGGTGGAAAGCATGGCCAACCGTAGAGAAATGCTTATTGACAATCTCAATTATAGTGGATTAATCGGTGGTAACAGTGTTTCCTAGCTTCAGAGCAGTGGGCAGGTGGAAGGAGGTGCTCTAATTCTCCATGGACTTTACAGTGTCTCAGAACTTTTTTGAGTTTGTACTACAGGATGCAAATTTCTGTTTGAAAAAGCTAGCCTTAGCTTTCCTAACTGCCTGTGTATATTTGATCCTAACTTTCCTGAAAAGTTGCATATCACGGGGGCTATTTGATGCTAATGCAGAACGCCACAGGATGTTTTTGTGCTGGTCAAGGGCAGACAGGTCTGGATTGAACCAAGGACTATATCTATTCCTAGTTCAACATTTTTTGAATGGAGCATGCTTATTTAAGATGGTGAGGAAGGCCCTTTTAAAGAATAACCAGGCATCCTCTACTGACGGGATGAGGTCAATGTCATTCCAGGATACCCTGGCCAGGTAAATTAGAAAGACCTGCGCGCAGAAGTGTTTTAGGGAGCGTTTGACAGTGATGAGGGGTGGTCAATTGATCGCAGACCCATTACGGATGCAGACAATGAGGCAGTGATCACTGAGATCTTGATTGAAAACAGTGTTGACCCTTCTTTTTCAAGACCTCTGCAATCCACCCTGGCATGCTGTCAATTAACTTCTGGGCCACATCCTGACTGATGGCACCCCATTCTTGCATTGTCAATGCTTGAAGTTGGTCAGAATTTGTGGGTTTTTGTTTGTCCACCCTCCTCTTGAGTATTGACCACAAGTTCTCAATGGGATTAAGGTCGGGGGAGTTTCCTGGCCATGGACCGAAAATATCGATGTTTTGTTCCCCGAGCCACTTTATCACTTTTGCCTTATGGCAAGGTGCTCCATCATGCTGGAAAAGGCATTGTTCGTCACCAAACTGTTCCTGGATGGTTGGGAGAAGTTGCTCTCGGAGGATGTGTTGGTACCATTCTTTATTCATGGCTGTGTTCTTAGGCAAAATTGTGAGTGAGCCCACTCCCTTGGCTGAGAAGGAACCCCACACATGAATGGTCTCAGGATTCTTTACTGTTGGCATGACACAGGACTGATGGTAGCGCTCACCTTGTCTTCTCCAGACAAACTTTTTTTCCGGATACCCCAAACAATCGGAAAGGGGATTCATCAGAGAAAATAAAGTCCTTAGGAGTTCAATCCCTGTACCTTTTGCAGAATATCAGTCTGTCCCTGATGTTTTCCTGGAGAGAAGTGGCTTCTTTGCTGCCCTTCTTGACACCAGGCCATCCTCCAAAATTCTTCGCCTCACTGTGCGTGCAGATGCACTCACACCTGCCTGCTGCCATTCCTGAGCAAGCTCTGTACTGGTGGTGCCCCGATCCCGCAGCTGAATCAACTTTAGGAGATGGTCCTGGCGCTTGCTGGACGTTTCCTGGGCGCCCTGAAGCCTTCTTCACAACAATTGAACCGCTCTCCTTGAAGTTCTTGATGATCCGATAAATGGTTGATTTAGGTGCAATTTTACTGGCAGCATTATCCTTGCCTATGAAGCCCTTTTTGTGCAAAGCAATGATGACGGCACGTGCTTCTTTGCAGGTAACCATGATTGATAGAGGAAGAACAATGATTCCAGTACCCTCCTCCTTTTGAAGCTTCCAGTCCGTTATTCGAACTCAATCAGCATGACAGAGTGATCTCCAGCCGTGTCCTCGCACACCTGTGTTAACGAGAGAATCACTGACATGATGTCAGCTGGTCCTTTTTTGGCAGGGCTGAAATGCAGTGGAAATTATTTTTGGGGGATTCAGTTCATTTGCATGGTAAAGAGGGACTTTGCAATTAATTGCAATTCATCTGATCACTCTTCATAACATGCTGGAGTTTATGCAAATTGTCATCATACAAACTGAGGCAGCAAACGTTGTGAAAATTAATATTTGTGTCATTCTCAAAACTTTTGGCCACAACTGTAGACATGGGTGTTTCTTTTTAAATCTTGTCCAAATAATTGAATTGGCCACAGGTTGACTCCAATCAAGTTGTAGTGACATCTCAAGGATGATCAAAGGAAATTGGATGCACCAAAGCTCAATTTGGTGTGTCAAAGCAAAGAGGTGTGAATACTAAATGAGATATTTCTGTATTTTCAATACATTTGCAAAAATGTCTAATAACATGTTTTCACTTTGTCATTATGGTGTTTTGTGTGTAGAAGGGTGAGAGGAAAAATTATATTTAATCCATTTTGAATTCAGGCTGTAACAAAACAAAATGGAATAAGTCAAAGGGTATGAATACTTTCTGAAGACACAGTACTTACGCCCATTGCTTTCCATTGAGTAGTTTACAGAGGGTGCATAGATAAAACAAAACAGAGTCGTCTACCAAACTAGGTATTTACTTTGCGAACTCCCTGCAATGGGGGAGGGGGATGGCTCCTCAGTCCTGTCTTTATTCAGTCTGACCTATCAAAGTTATAAACAAGGCAAAAACACGCATGCTTCCAGCCAAAGAGAAATGTGCTGCTGATAGATTAATGACACAGCTCACTGGGTATGAGTGGATGACGCAGACACAGGGCTCAGGCTGCATCCAAACCTTCGGATGAAAATGAGGGACAATTACAACCGGCTGCTTGAATGAACTCAGCTAACTCACTAACCCCATAGTCTCTGTGGTTTTTGGATGACATGTCAACTGCAAATTAGGGAGAGGAATGATGGCAAACGTTGCTCTCCATTTGGCCACGACCAGTTTCTTTGCCGTTGAAGCTGGCAGTACTACAGTATGTAGAGTTCTTTAATGATATAAATCACACATCTGATTAGCAAATGCTTTAATTATAAGCAGCTTAAAAGACAAACTACTACCAATATATACAATTAAGAACATGAAACAAATAAGTAATGATATACAGTATGTCTATGTTACAAATAATAGGATTTTCCAAAGGGAATTTGACAGTGAACACGTTAATATGCATCATTCACTTTCAAATCTTTCCCCCTTCCAGTGTAAAGTTTAGAAGTCACTCAACCACAGTAAAGTTCTTATCCATACTCTGCTCTGAATTCTATCACATCCAGTGTAAAGTTATGCTCCAGGTAAGGGTGAGGATCAAATAGAACATATATTTTGATTTAATCCAAAAACTGTTGGAAATTGTAATACATAAGAGTGTGGGCAAAGAAGGAGACGCCAAATATGCAAACGTTCTGTCGTGGAGAGCGCCTGTGTTTGTCAACGTATCATAATGAATACATTTAGGTTTGGCAAGGACACGTCAGACATTACTCACTGTAGAAAGGGGTTTTCAAAACCTTCTCAGAAAGTAAGTTCACTGTCATCTAGATCAGTCAAACTGCTGATATAAAGAAAGGTTTCTTGAGGACAATCTCATAAATACCTGTAATGCAAGTTATTCGCTCCTCCTGCCAAATATTTCACGGGTTATACATAAAACTAGATATGCCAAGGGATTTGGCAGGGGAAACAATGCTCTTAGTGAGTCCCTCTGATCTGAGACGGGAGCTAGGGGAGGGCAAATTAATGGAGTTGAAAAAACTAACTGAAGGGGCTTGAGATAACGATTTATAACCCTGCGGTTTCTTCATACGTTAAATACATTTCTCGTTTGCTGGCTTGACATGAAGAAGCAGATCGAGGCATTTTCTGCTGAATATAACTCTGGCTTTGGCTGCATGGTTAATGGCATGCCTGAGGTCTGAAGCCTGCTCTGCCTGCAACCTACCCATGACAGGGCCTCTCTCTGTCATTCCCTTTCCCCGTCCTTCACTCTCTTTACCTCAGTCTCTGTCAATACTCATGAGCAGGGCGAATGCTGAGGACACTCGGCACATAAAGAGACCAGTGCCCACTTATCGTCACAAGGTTGGGATTGAAATATGCATGTCAAAAAAAATATGGTTCAGATGGTGCCTCGAAATGCCTGAACCACAATGACTGCCAGTATAATGGTCCTAGTCTCTTAGAATATCTGTTATCGGAGGCAAGTACAAACAGTGTATTCTTTAACATTGGCCCAAACTCTTCACATAGATGCCTAACATGTTTCTATGAGATAAAATAGATAGAAGTTACGACACAAAGCATGTGGAAAGTATTTAACTAACTGAAATGCAAAGGTGGCTGACTATCATAAACATAGGAACCCCTGACTGTGACCATCCTCTGGTGTCAGTGCTGCATCTTGTTGAAGTCCTGTCTATGGGCGACCACCCACTGGCCCGCTTTCTACATAGACTGATTGCATGGAGCGCATGAACAGTGTGTAGGCAGGCAAACCTGGAGGCACTTTTATACTCTTTCTTTTCAAGTAAGTTCCCATAGTCCAGACTGAGGCACATTATTACAGAAAGAAAGGATACACACAGAGAGAGAAAGAGAGAGAGAAAGAGCGAGAGAGAGAGAAAGAGAGAGAGAGCATATCAATCAAATGTATTTATAGAGCCCTTTTTACAACAGCAGTTGTAACAAAGTGCTTATACAGATACCGAGCCTAAAACCCCAGAGAGCATGCAATGCAGATGTAGAGGCACGGTGGCTAGGAAAAAAAACACCTAGAAAGGCAGGAACCTAGGAAGAAACATAGAGAGGAACCAGGTTCTAAGGGGTGGACAGTCCTCTCCTGGCTGTTCCCGGGTGGAGATTATAAGAGTACATTGCCATTAAGGCCAGATCGTTCTTCAAGATATTCAAACGGTCATAAACTCAGCAACAACAAAAAACGTCCTCTCACTGTCAACTGCATTCATTTTCAGCTCACTTAACATGTGTAAATATTTGTATGAACCTAACAAGATTCAACAACTGAGACATAAGCTGAACAAGTTCCACAGACATGTGACTAACAGAAATGGAATAATGTGTCCCTGAACAAAGAGGGGGTCAAAATCAAAAGTAACAGTCAGAATCTGGTGTGGCCAGATACTCCTCCTCATGGACTGCACCGGATTTGCCTGTTCTTGTTGTGAGTTACCCCACTCTTCCACCAAGGCACCTGCAAGTTCCCGGACATTCCTGGGGGGAATGGCCCTAGCCCTCACCCTCCGATCAAAAAGGTCCCAGAAGTGATCAATGGGACTGAGATCCGGGCTCTTCGCTGGCCATGGCAGAACACTGACATTCCTGTCTTGCAGGAAATCACGCACAGAATAAGCAGTATGGCTGGTGGCATTGTCATGCCAGGATGAGCCTGCAGGAAGGGTACCACATGAAGGAGGAGGATGTCTTCCCTGTAACACACAGCATTGAGATTGCCAGCAATGACAACAAGCTCAGTCCGATGATGCTGTGACACACCGCCCCAGACCATGATGGACCCTCCACCTCCAAATCGATCCCGCTCCAGAGTACAGGCCTCGGTGTAACGGTCATTCCATTCGACGATAAACACAAATGCGACCATCACCCCTGGTGAGACAAAACCGCGACTCGTCAGTAAAGAGCACTTTTTGCCAGTCCTGTCTGGTCCAGTGACGGTGGGTTTGTGCCGACAGGTGACGTTGTTGCTGGTGATGTCTGGTGAGGACCTGCCTTACAACAGGCCTACAAGCCCTCAGTCCAGCCTCTCTCAGCCTATATGCAGACAGTCTGAGCACTGATGGAGGGATTGTGTGTTCCTGGTGTAACTCGGGCAGTTGTTGTTGCCATCCTGTACATGTCCCGCAGGTGTGATATTTGGATGTACCAATCCTGTGCAGGTGTTGTTACACGTGGTCTGCCACTGCAAGGACGATCAGCTGTCCGTCCTGTCTCCCTGTAGTGCTGTCTTAGGCATCTCACAGCACGGGCATTGCAATATTTTGCCCTGGCCACATCTGCAGTCCTCATGCCTCCTTGCAGCATGCCTAAGGCACATTCACACAGATGACCAGGGACCCTGGGCATCTTTCTTTTGGCGTTTTTCCAGAGTCAGTAGAAAGGCCTCTTTAGTGTCCTAAGTTTTCATAACTGTGACCTTAATTGCCTACCGTCTGTAAGCTGTTAGTGTCTTAATGACTGTTCCACAGGTGCATTTAAATTAATTGTTTATGGGTCATTGAACAAGCATGGGAAACAGTGATTAAACCCTTAATAATGAAGATCTGTGAAGTTATTTGGATTTTGTCATGAAAAAGGGACGTTTCTTTTTTTGCTAAGTTTAGAATACCAACAGTGTCAAATAATAATCGTAGTGGTTGTAGAGAATACATAAATAGAGAGAGGGGAAGACAGGATACACAGAGAGAGAGCGAGAGAGAGAGCAGGGGAAGAGATAATGCAGAAAAAGAGAAGGGGGAGAGAGGATACACAGAGTGAAATACGAGGATAGTCATCCCACCAGCAGTGAACACACTCAGCTCCCACAACTGCACTGCTCCTCCATCATTGAGAGGGAAAAATTCATAGAGCTGGAGAGAGACATGGTAGAGTTCAGAGAGCTAGTCCACACAATACAGAGACAGAACAAACCCACAAAACAGACCAGCACAACAACACCACCCCCAACAAGACCCAGAGGGCAGACGGCTGTCTGAGAGAGCTGGCTGCTCTACGGACTGAGGTGATGGAGAGAGATGAGGTCATGAGAGAGAGAGAGGTCATGAGCAGATGAGCTCCTGCATTTTTCAGCATGTTTTTACAAAAAGATAGATTTAGAGATAGATAAACTTGAGACCCCAATAACTACTGTGGGATATGCGTCAACAACAACCTTGGGAAAATCCTCTGCATTATTATTAACAGCAGACTAGTTAATTTCCTAAGTGAAAATAATGTACTAAGCAGATGTCAATGCTTTTTACTAAATTACTGTATGACAGACCATTAATTTTGGCATGAGGGTCTGCTATATAAATTGATGGAAAGTGGTGTTGGGGGAAAAACATACAACATTCTAAAATCAGGTGTACACAAACAACAAGTGTGCGGTTAAAATATTTCCATGGGGCTGTGGGGTGAGACAAGGATGCAGCTCAAGCCCCACCCTCTTCAACATATATATCAACAAATTGACAAGGGCACTAGAACAGTCTGCAGCACCCGGCCTCACCCTAGCAGAATCTGAAGTCAAATGTCTACTGTTTGCTGATGGTCTGGTACTTCTGTCACCAACCAAGCAGGGCCTACAGCAGCACCTAGATCTTCTGCACAAATTCTGTCAGACCTGGGCACTGTCAGGGAATCTCAGTAAGACAAAAATAATGGTGTTCCAAAAAATGTCCAGTTGCCAGGACCACAAATACAAATTCAATCTAGACTCCGTTGCCCTAGAGCACACAGAAACGATACATACCTCGGTCTAAACATCAGTGCCCCAGGCAACATCCACAAAGCTGTGAATGATCTGAGACAAGGCAAGAAGGGCCTTCTATGCAATCAAAAGGAACATAAAATTTGACATACCAATTAGGATCTGGCAAAAAAATATTTGAATTAGTTATAGAACCCATTGCACTCTATGGGTTGTGAGGTCTGAGGTCAGCTCACCAACCAAGAATTCACAAAATGGGACAAACACAAAATTGAGATGCTGATTACCCCGACCAGCTGGACAACTAATAGACACAGTGTAATCTATGTGAGAAAGGCAATATGCTAAACATAATTTATTACCGCATGATGTAAATGAGCTTCCTCCTCAGTGAAGTCAGTGATTGGCTGGGATTGACGTGGAGCTGACCGATGGGTTGGAGCAGGGTGCCGGGCCAGGTAGCTCGATTTTCTGCTGACAGCGCTGCCTCGCTTTTGTCCACTGATGGGAGTCTTGTTCAGCCCAGCTGTGTCTCCATGGTAGTGGTACCTTAGGAGGGTCAACTGCTCCCCCTGTCTACCCGCCATCATTCCCTTCCTCGCCTCCCTGTCCCTTAACCCCATCCCCTCTTCACCCAGATTCCCAGCACACCCTGGTGCGAGGCAGAGGCTGCCATGAAACACCAGCCCCTGGCACCGGGCCCAGATGGCATTTTACCCCCTGGTAACTTTTATCAGACTGTAAAACAGAGTCCTATGAGAGAAAGCTCGTAGAAAGCATCATTAAACGCTAAGTGAACAGACAGCAATTTGAGCTCTAGTTTTCTTTTCTTCCATCCAAGTCTTTTTTGGGGGGGGGGGCTGAGTAATATTCTCAAGCTTTATACCGACTATAAAGAGGTGTCGGTTGATTGATATTCAGTTCATGGAAGAAAAAGACGTCAGTGAACAAAAAAGAGAAAATATCTGCGCTGAATGGCTTTGAAAAGAATGTCCTCTGCTGCTTTCTATTCTGCAGATTGCCAGCGGCGTGAACACAAAGCTGCCAATATTTAAATAGTCTTTTGCTCCCACAAAAGAGGCCGGCACCTCTGGTGCTACGGCTAGATTCATAAATCTCATTCTTTGCAAATTTTTCAGCCAGTCGAGGCCAAGATGGAAGGTGACTCGTGCAAAAAGAAATGGTTTAATAAAAAAACATGTAGCATCCTTGTTGAGTGGTTTAGTTTTTTTGGAACTTCAGCTTGAATAGGTAGAAGTGGTATCAAATGTATCAGACAAACAGAATAGACCACTGTTTTCTCCTGCCATCTATCATGAACTGTCTGCCTATGTGCTTCCTACCTTCTCTGGACAATCAGTGCTTGGCTCACTGTGGCAGGGACCAGCACAATAGCTAGGCTAGGTGCCAGTCATGATGCAGCCTGTCTGGTAGCCAGTGTTTTGGCGCAGGCGGGCGGGCAACAGACTAGGGCTTATTTACTGCTCATTTATTCAAACGCGATGTGGTCATAAAACCATAGCTGCCGAGTCACTGTCTGTTTTACGGAGGGTCCTGTTTCATTGCATCAGATTACAACGTGAATGCATGCTCTCTCGAAAACAAACAGAAAAACAGGTGGCAGCCAGGCAGCGTGCACTCTCCTCCTCTTCCCCCTACACAGTAGGTGTTATTATGCAAAAGCTCAGCCAGTAGGCCTAATGCAAACCAAATGGGTAAAGGATAACAAAACCCTCCACAACAGGAAGTGTTCCAGGAAGTGTGATTAATCCCAGACCCCATAAATGCGACACACAATTACTAGTGGCAAGAGTGCATTAATTCTCTATAGAAAATAGCGTAATGCTAATGTCAATGTTTAACCACACACCTAAAAGCCCAACTGTTTTATTAATGGATTTAGATTTTTTTAAAGCAGAAATAATAAGGCATCATATTAATGCTTTTCACTGAAATTAATTATCAGCAAATTCACAAAAGGAAAAATGCAACACCAGCTCAAATTTTGTATTTGTATTTATTATGGATTCCCATTAGCTGCTGCCAAAGCAGCAAAACTAAGGCAGTTTGTACTGTAATGTTTAAAAAATTCTACATTCACAGGTTTCACAACACACTGTGTGCCCTCAGGCAACCTACTCCACCACTACCACATATCTACAGTACTAAATCCATGTGTATGTATAGTGCGTATGTTATCGTGTGTGAGTGTATGCATGTGTCTGTGCCAATGTTAGTGTTGCTTCATAGTCCCCGCTGTTCCATAAAGTGTTTTTTTAATCTGTTTTTTTTTTTAAATCAAATTTTACTGCTTGCGTCAGTTACTTGGTGTGGAATAAAGTTCCGTGTAGTCATGGCTCTAGGTAGTACTGTGTGCCTCCCATAGCCTGTTCTGGACTTGGGGATTGTGAAGAGACCTCTTGTGGCATGTCTTGTGGGGTATGCATGGGTGTCCGAGCTATGTGCCAGTAGTTAAGACAGACAGCTCGGTGCATTCAACATGTCAACCTCTCACAAATAAAAGTAGTGATGAAGTCAATCTCTCTTCCACTTTCAGACAGGAGAGATTGACATGCATATTATTAATATTAGCTCTCTGTGTACTTTTTTATTTTATTTTTTTATTTCACCTTTATTTAACCAGGTAGGCTAGTTGAGAACAAGTTCTCATTTGCAACTGCGACCTGGCCAAGATAAAGCATAGCAGTGTGAACAGACAACACAGAGTTACACATGGAGTAAACAATTAACAAGTCAATAACACAGTAGAAAAAAAAGGGGGAGTCTATATACAATGTGTGCAAAAGGCATGAGGAGGTAGGCAAATAATTACAATTTTGCAGATTAACACTGGAGTGATAAATGATCAGATGGTCATGTACAGGTAGAGATATTGGTGTGCAAAAGAGCAGAAAAGTAAATAAATAAAAACAGTATGGGGATGAGGTAGGTGAAAATGGGTGGGCTATTTACCAATAGACTATGTACAGCTGCAGCGATCGGTTAGCTGCTCAGATAGCTGATGTTTGAAGTTGGTGAGGGATAAAAGTCTCCAACTTCAGCGATTTTTGCAGTTCGTTCCAGTCACAGGCAGCAGAGTACTGGAACGAAAGGCGGCCAAATGAGGTGTTGGCTTTAGGGATGATCAGTGAGATACACCTGCTGGAGCGCGTGCTACGGATGGGTGTTGCCATCGTGACCAGTGAACTGAGATAAGGCGGAGCTTTACCTAGCATGGACTTGTAGATGACCTGGAGCCAGTGGGTCTGGCGACGAATATGTAGCGAGGGCCAGCCGACTAGAGCATACAAGTCGCAGTGGTGAGTGGTATAAGGTGCTTTAGTGACAAAACGGATGGCACTGTGATAGACTGCATCCAGTTTGCTGAGTAGAGTGTTGGAAGCCATTTTGTAGATGACATCGCCGAAGTCGAGGATCGGTAGGATAGTCAGTTTTACTAGGGTAAGCTTGGCGGCGTGACTGAAGGAGGCTTTGTTGCGGAATAGAAAGCCGACTCTTGATTTGATTTTCGATTGGAGATGTTTGATATGAGTCTGGAAGGAGAGTTTGCAGTCTAGCCAGACACCTAGGTACTTATAGATGTCCACATATTCAAGGTCGGAACCATCCAGGGTGGTGATGCTAGTCGGGCATGCGGGTGCAGACAGCGATCGGTTGAAAAGCATGCATTTGGTTTTACTAGCGTTTAAGAGCAGTTGGAGGCCACGGAAGGAGTGTTGTATGGCATTGAAGCTCGTTTGGAGGTTAGATAGCACAGTGTCCAATGACGGGCCGAAAGTATATAGAATGGTGTCGTCTGCGTAGAGGTGGATCAGGGAATTGCCCGCAGCAAGAGCAACATCATTGATATATACAGAGAAAAGAGTCGGCCCGAGAATTGAACCATGTGGCACCCCCATAGAGACTGCCAGAGGACCGGACAGCATGCCCTCCGATTTGACACACTGAACTCTGTCTGCAAAGTATTTGGTGAACCAGGCAAGGCAGTCATCCGAAAAACCGAGGCTACTGAGTCTGCCGATAAGAATATGGTGATTGACAGAGTCGAAAGCCTTGGCAAGGTCGATGAAGACGGCTGCACAGTACTGTCTTTTATCGATGGCGGTTATGATATCGTTTAGTACCTTGAGTGTGGCTGAGGTGCACCCGTGACCGGCTCGGAAACCAGATTGCACAGCGGAGAAGGTACGGTGGGATTCGAGATGGTCAGTGACCTGTTTGTTGACATGGCTTTCGAAGACCTTAGATAGGCAGGGCAGGACTGTACAGTTTGGGTCCAGGGTGTCTCCCCCTTTGAAGAGGGGGATGACTGCGGCAGCTTTCCAATCCTTGGGGATCTCAGACGATATGAAAGAGAGGTTGAACAGGCTGGTAATAGGGGTTGCGACAATGGCGGCGGATAGTTTCAGAAATAGAGGGTCCAGATTGTCAAGCCCAGCTGATTTGTACGGGTCCAGGTTTTGCAGCTCTTTCAGAACATCTGCTATCTGGATTTGGTTAAAGGAGAACCTGGAGAGGCTTGGGCGAGGAGCTGCTGGGGGGGCGGAGCTGTTGGCCGAGGTTGGAGTAGCCAGGCGGAAGGCATGGCCAGCCGTTGAGAAATGCTTATTGAAGTTTTCGATAATCATGGATTTATCGGTGGTGACCGTGTTACCTAGCCTCAGTGCAGTGGGCAGCTGGGAGGAGGTGCTCTTGTTCTCCATGGACTTCACAGTGTCCCAGAACTTTTTGGAGTTGGAGCTACAGGATGCAAACTTCTGCCTGAAGAAGCTGGCCTTAGCTTTCCTGACTGACTGCGTGTATTGGTTCCTGACTTCCTGAACAGTTGCATATCACGGGGACTATTCGATGCTATTGCAGTCCGCCACAGAGGGTTAGAAAGCCGTGGGCACAGTGATGTTTTTGTGCTGGTCGAGGGCAGTCAGGTCTGGAGTGAACCAAGGGCTGTATCTGTTCTTAGTTCTGCATTTTTTGAACGGAGCATGCTTATCTAAAATGGTGAGGAAGTTACTTTTAAAGAATGACCAGGCATCCTCAACTGACGGGATGAGGTCAATGTCCTTCCAGGATACCCGGGCCAGGTCGATTAGAAAGGCCTGCTCACAGAAGTGTTTTAGGGAGCATTTGACAGTGATGAGGGTGGTCGTTTGACTGCGGCTCCGTGGCGGATACAGGCAATGAGGCAGTGATCGCTGAGATCCTGGTTGAAGACAGCGGAGGTGTATTTGGAGGGCCAGTTGGTCAGGATGAGCGTCTATGAGGGTGCCCTTGTTTACAGAGTTAGGGTTGTACCTGGTGGGTTCCTTGATGATTTGTGTGAGATTGAGGGCATCTAGCTTAGATTGTAGGACTGCCGGGGTGTTAAGCATATCCCAGTTTAGGTCACCTAACAGAACAAACTCTGAAGCTAGATGGAGGGCGATCAATTCACAAATGGTGTCCAGGGCACAGCTGGGAGCTGAGGGGGGTCGGTAGCAGGCGGCAACAGTGAGAGACTTATTTCTGGAGAGAGTCATTTTCAAAATTAGTAGTTCGAACTGTTTGGGTATGGACCTGGAAAGTATGACATTACTTTGCAGGCTGTCTCTGCAGTAGACTGCAACTCCTCCCCCTTTGGCAGTTCTATCTTGACGGAAGATGTTATAGTTGGGTATGGAAATCTCTGAATTTTTGGTGGCCTTCCTGAGCCAGGATTCAGACACGGCAAGGACATCAGGGTTAGCAGAGTGTGCTAAAGCAGTGAGTAAAACAAACTTAGGGAGGAGGCATCACCCACGGTACAGAGAAGGAGTAGTATGAGGGTGCGGCTAAAGGCTATCAAAACTGGTCGCCTAGAGCGTTGGGGACAGAGAATAAGAGGAGCAGGTTTCTGGGCATGGTAGAATATATTCAGGGCATAATGCGCAGACAGGGGTATGGTGGGGTGCGGGTACAGCGGAGGTAAGCCCAGGCACTGGGTGATGATGAGAGAGGTTGTATCTCTGGACATGCTGGTTGTAATGGGTGAGGTCACCGCATGTGTGGGAGGTGGGACAAGGGAGGTAACAGGGGTATGAAGAGTGGAACTAGGGGCTCCATTGTGAACTAAAACAATGATGACTAACCTGAACAACAGTATACAAGGCATATTGACATTTGAGAGAGACATACAGCGAGGCATACAGTAATCACAGGTGTTGAATTGGGAAAGCTAGCTACAGTAATCACAGGTGTTGAATTGGGAAAGCTAGCTAAAACAGTAAGTGAGACAACAACAGCTAATCAGCTAGCACAACAAACAGCAGGTAAAATGGCGTTGACTAGGCAACGGGGCCGACAGATAAAACAAACAAGCAGAATGGAGTACCGTGATTAATGGACAGTCCAGCGTGCATCAGCTATGTAGCCAAGAGATCAGTGTCCAGGGGGCAGCGGTGGATGGGCAGGGAAGCTGGACTGGCGAGTGTTATCCAGGTTAAAAAAGAACTAACAATGACTAAATAGCTTGTAGCTAGTTAGCTGGTTAGCGTCTGGAGGTTCTTGAGTGTGTTCTAAAATTATTTTTTTAAATTATAGCGATTCCGTGTCACATTGGGTGAGGCAGGTTTCCGGAAGGTATAAACAAATTAAAAATCAAAAAGAGATAGAAAGTACATATGGGTCCAGTAAGTGTTTGGGACGCGGCGATTCAGACGGTTAGCAGGCCTGTGCTAACAAGCTAACAGTTCGTAGGCCCGGGCTAGACAAGGTAGCAGTTAGCGGACCGGAGCTAGACAAGCTAGCAGTTAGCAGGCCGAATTAGCAAGCAGGGAGATAGCGAGGGCTAGAGAGTTAGCCTTTGGGGGACGTCGCGATGGGGTGAGTCTGTTTATTCCTCTTCATGCGGTGACATCGATAGACCGGTCGTGGGCCCGGGTATTGTAGACCAGGAGTATGCTACAGGTGCTCTGGCCGGGCTAGCTAGGTTGCGGTTTAGCTAGATAGCTAGCTGTGAAGATCCAGCTGAAAAATGTTCCGTTTGCGGTGGGAATCCGGGGATGAATCCGGGGATGAAAAATAGATAGGTCCGTTATGCTCTGGTTAGAGTCGCGTTGTTCGAACTGGCGAGAGCTTTCCGGGCTAAAGGTTAGCTGATGACCGGTTAGCTGAAGACCGCTAGCATAGCTGGTGATTAGCTGGCTAGCTTCAGTTGAGGGGTTCCGGTTCCGAAGTAAATATAAATACTTTAGGAAAAATAGCTACATTGGGTGAGGCGGGTTGCAGGAGAGTATTTGGAAGCTTAGGTTTAGCAAAATGTTTTTAAAGAGGTATGCGAAGAAAAATATGTAAAAAACGAAAAATAAACGATATATACACGGGACAGGACGACAGGACGACTTACTGCTACGCCATCTTGGTATGGACCTCCAAGGGCCAGTTGTGCTGCCCTGTTCTGAGCCAATTGCAACTTTTTTGTGGCACCTGACCACACGACTGAACAGTACTCAAGGTGCGACAAAAATAAGGGCTGTAGAACCCGCCTTCTTGATAGTATTGTTAAGAAGGCGGAGCATCGCTTTATTATAGACAGACTTCTCCCCATCTTAGCTACAACTGCATCAATATGTTTTGATCATGACAGTTAACAATCTAGGGTTCCTCCAAGCAGTTTAGTCATCTCAACTTGCTAAATTTCCACATTATTTATTACAAGATTTAGTTGAGGTTTAGGATTTAGTGAGTGTTTTGTTCCAAATACAATGCTTTTAGTTTTAGAAATATTCAGGACAAACTTATTCCTTGCCACCCACTCTGAAACTAACTGCAGCTCTTTGTTGAGTGTTGCAGTCATTTCAGTCGCTGTAGTAGCTGACATGTATAGCGTTTAGTCATCTGCATACAAAGACACTATGGCTTTACTCAAAGTCAGTGGCATGTCGTTGGTAAAGAATTTTAAAATCAAGGGGCCTAAACAGCTACCCTGGGGAATTTCTGATTCTAACTGGATTAAATTTGAGAGGCTTCCATTAAAGAACACCCTCTGTGTTCTGTTAGACAAGTAACTCTTTATCCACATTATAACAGGGGGTATAAAGCCATAACACATAAGTTTTTCCAGCAGACTATGATCGATAATGTCAAAAGCTGCACTGAAGTCTAACAAGACAGCCCCCACAATCATTTTATCATTAATTTCTCTGTCAATCATCAGTCATTTGTGTAAGTTGCTTGTTGAGTGTCCTTCCCTTTAAGCATGCTGAAATTCTGTTGTCAATTTGTTTACTGTGAAATAGCACTGTATCTTTCAAACACACATTTTTTCCAGAAGTTTACTAAGGGTTGGTAACAGGCTGATTGGTCAGCTATTGAGCCAGTAAAGGGTGCTTTACTATTCTTGGGTAGCAGAATGACTTTAGCTTCCCTCCAGGCCTGAGGGCACACGCTCTCTAGTAGACTTAAATTGAAGATGTGGCAAATAGGAGTGCCAATATTGTCTGCTATTATCCTCAGTAATATTCTATCCACATTGTCAGACCCCAGTGGCTTGTCATTGTTGATAGACAACAATACATTTTTTACCTCTTCTACACTGACTTTACGGAATTCAAAAGTAAAATTCTTGTCTTTCATAATTTAGTCCGATATACTTGGATGTGTAGTGTCAGCATTTGTTGCTGGCATGTATTCCCTATGTTTGCTTATCTTGCCAATGAAAAGTCATTCAAGTAGTTTGCAATATCAGTGGGCTTTGTGATGAATGAGCCATCTGATTCAATGAATGAAGGAGCGAAGTTGGCTTTTTTTCCCAAAATTTAATTTAAGGTGCCCCAAAGCTTTTTACTATAATTCTTTATATAATTTATATTTGATTCATAGTGTAGTTTCTTTTTCTTTAATTTAGTCACATGATTTTTTAACTTGCAGTACGTTTGCCATCAGTTGGGCTGCCAGACTTAATTGCCATACCTTTTGCCTCATCCCTTTCAACCATACAATTTTTCAATTCCTCTTCAATCCAAGGGGATTTATCAGTTTTTACAGTCATTTTCTAAATGGGTGCATGCTTATTAGTAGATGGAATAAGTAGTTTCATAAATGCGTCAAGTGCAGCATCATGTTGCTCATCATTACACACCATAGAACAGCAAATATTCTTTACAATGCATTGCAAAACTATTCATCCTCAATGGCGTTTTTCCTATTTTGTTGCATTACAACCTGTAATTTAAATAGATTTTTATTTGGATTTCATGTAATGGACATACACAAAATAGTCCAAATTGGTGAAGTGAGATGAAAAAAATTAATTGTTTATACTTTTTAAAATTAAATAAACGGAAAAGTGGCGAGTGCATATGTATTCACCCCCTTTGCTGGAAAGCCCCTAAATAAGGTCTGGTGCAACCAATTACCTTCAGAAGTCACATAATTATGTTAAATAAAGTCCACATATGTGCAATCTAAGTGTCACATGATCTGTCACCTGATCTCAGCATATATACTGTGCACCTGTTCTGAAAAGCCCCAGAGTCTGCAACACCACTAAGCAAGGGGCACCACCAAGCAAGCGGCACCATGAAGAACAGAGAGCTCTCCAAACAGGTCAGGGACAAAGTTGTGGAGAAGTACAGATCAGGGTTGGGTATTAAAAAAAAATCTGAATCTTTAAACATCGGAGCACCATTAAATCCATTATTACAAAATGGAAAGAATATGGCACCACAACAAACCTGCCAAGAGAGGGCCACCCACCAAAACTCACGGACCAGGCAAGGAGGGCATTAATCAGAGGCAACAAAGAGACCAAAGATAACCCTGAAGGAGCTGCAAAACTCCACAGCGGAGATGGGACTAACTGTCCATAGGACCATTTTAAACCGTACACCACACAGAGCTGGGCTTTATGGAAGACTGGCCAGAAGAAAAGCCATTGCTTAAAGAAAAATATAAGCAAACACATTTGCTGTTCGCCAAAAGGCATGTGGGAGACTCCCCAAACACATGAAAGAAGGTACTCTGGACAGATGAGACAAATATTTAGCTTTTTGCCATCAAGGAAAACGCTATATCTGGTGCAAACCCAACTCCTCTCATCACCCCGAGAACAGCATCCCCACAGTGAAGCATGGTGGTGGCAGCATCATGCTGTGGGGATGTTTTTCCTCAGCAGGGACTGGGAAACTGGTCAGAATTGAAGGAATGATGGATGGCGCTAAATACAGGGAACTTCTTGAGGGAATCCTGTTTCAGTCTTTCAGAGATTTGAGACCGGGACAGAAGTTCACCTTCCAGCAGGACAATTACCCTAAGCATACTGCTAAAGCAACACTCGGCTGGTTTAAGGGGAAACATTTAAATGTCTTGGAAAGGCCTAGTCAAAGCCCAGACCTCAGTCCAATTGAGAATCTGTGGTATGACTTAAAGATTGCTGTACACCAGCAGAACCCATCCAACTTGAAGGAAGGAGCTGGAGCAGTTTTGCCTTGAAGAATGGGCAAAACTCCCAGTGTCTAGATGTGCCAAGCTTTTTAGACATACCCCAAGAGACTTGCAGCTGTAATTGCTGCAAAAGGTGGCTCTACAAAGTATTGACTTGGGGGGAGGTGTGAATAGTTATGTATGCTCAAGTTTTTTGTTTTCTTGTCTTATTTCTTGTTATTTTGCATCTTCAAAGTGGTAGGCATGTCGTGTACATCAAATGATACAAACCCCCCAAAAATCAATTTTAATTCCAGGTTGTAAGGCTACAACCTTGGTTTTCCTGGAAATGGCTATTATATTGTGATCACTATATCCTATGGATTTGGATACTGCTTTAAAGCAAATATCTGCAGCGTTAGTAAAGATGTGATCAATATATGTTAATGATTTAATTTCTGTGCTGTTTGTAACTACCCTGGTAGGTTGACTGACAGCCTGATCCAGATTGCAGGCACTGGTTACAGTTTAAAGTTTTTTCCTGAGTGGGCAGCTTGATGATAGCCAGTCAATATTTAAATCACCCAGAAAATATACTTCTCTGTTGATATCACATACATTATCAAGCATTTCACCCATATTATCCAGATACTGACTGTTAGCACTTAGTGGTCTATAGCAGCTTCCCGCAAGAATGGGCTTTAGGTGAGACAGATGAACCTGTAGCCATATTACTTACTTTATTTAACATTAGATAGTCTCTAAGCTTTATAGGAATGGGGTTCTGAATATAGACCGCAACACCACCTCCGTTGGCATTTCTGTCTTTTCAGTAGATGTTATAACCATGTATTGCTACCACTGTATCATCAAAGGTATTATGTAAGTGAGTTTCAGAGATATAATATTAATGGCATATGTTACAAGCAAGTTATTGACTTCATGGACCTTGTTTGCTACATATGTTAATATGGTCTATTTTTTAGCACTTTTCTGGGTTGCTTGATTGTTTTTAATGCTTTACTGGTAAGCTTATCAGAGGTAGACTTACTCATGTTATTTACATTGGAGCTGATAGTGCAGGGTGAGTTGCATAAAGTGTTCTTCCTACTATTGCACACCGTGCCAGTGCTAACAGTGTAACTCTGGTTTATAGGCTCATGATTACTGCTTACAATAGCTGGAGGATAAACAGATGTATACGGTGCAATTAGGGGTACATCAATTAAATTACTTACATTGTGTTTGTCAATGCCCCTAAGATCATGTACATTTGATGCAGCATAATGACGACTCATTGTCACAATGGTAGGGATTAACTGAGCTGGTCTTGGATCATTTACCAGTCATTGTTTCAACACAGCCTTGAAATGCGTGGACAGAGTCCAGGAGCCAAGATGATTTGGATGGACTCCGTCATTCCTGTAGAGTATCTTCTGTTTCCAGAAGGTGTCAAAGTTATCAATAAAAGTGACTATCCCCAATCAATGCCCTGGGGTATTAGAACATTTCTTAGACCAGAGGAAAGAGTGCCTCCTACTGGCCCTCCAACACCAATTCCAGCAGCATCTGGTCTTCCATCCAGGGACCAACCCTGCTTAGCTTCAGAAGCAAGCCAGTGGGATACAGGGTGGTATGCTGCTGGCATGATGTGTAATGTCAGCAGTCTGCTGAATCTTTCACACCCGTGGCCCAACAATGGTACTGGACCTGAAATGATTGGCCATTTTTTAAGGCTGTTCAGAGAGCAGATAACAAAATGCCTTTCTTAGGTGGTCACTCACATACAGTCCTAGTGTAGACAGTCAATCACCAGCTAATTCTGTAAAACAACATGAGCGCTTGGATGAGAGTAGCCTATAGATCCAATATTCTTAGGATCAAGACAAGAATGTGTGATGCATGCTGAAATAAGGTGAATGATGATTTCACCACTATGTTCCTAAATGACTTAAATGTAAATGTAAATTAATGGCCTGAAATAAGGTGAATGATGATTTCACCACTATGTTCCTCATCAAGTATTAATGGCCTTGAGAAGTCACACACACATACGGTGGCATGGGGTAACGCTTCACATCTAACCTGACAGAGCTTGAGGGGATCTGCGGAGAAGAATGGGAAAACCTTCCCAAATACAGGTGTGCCAAGTTTATAGCGTAATACCCAAGAGGCTGTTATCGCTGCCAAAGGTGCTTCAACAAAGTACTGAGTAAAGGATCTCAAAACTTACAGTACTAGGCAAAAGTTGGACACATATTCAGTCAAGTGTTTTTCTTTATTTTTACTATTTTCTACATAGAAGAAAAAAAAAGATTCTTCAAAGTAGCCACCCTTTGCACACACTTGGCATTCTCTCAACCAGCTTCATGAGGAATGCTTTTCTAACAGTCTTGAAGGAGTTCCCACATATGCTGAGCACTTGTTGGCTGCTTCACCTTCACGTTGCGGTCCAGCTCATCCCAAACCATCTCAATTGGGTTGAGGTCTGATGATTGTGGAGGCCAGGTCATCTGATGCAGGACTCAATCCCTCTCCTTCTTGGTCAAATAGTCCTTACACAGCCTGGAAGTGTGTTGGGTCATTGACCTGTTGAAAAACAAATGATAGTCCCACTAAGTGCAAACCAGATGGGATGGCGTATCGCTGCAGAATGCTGTGGTAGCCATGCTGGTTAAGTGTGCCTTGAATTCTAAATAAATCACTGACGGTGTGGGGTTGCTTTGGTGACACTATCACACCTCCTCCTCCATGCTTCACGATGGGAACCACACATGAGGAGATCATCCGTTCACCTACTCTGCGTCTCACAAAGACACAGCGGTTTAAAGCAGAGCCCAAACCAACCAGAGAAATATCAGCCATGTTGGGTAGTCAACATTAGTCAGAAATAGCATTATAAATATTCACTTACCTTTGATGATCTTCATCAGAATGCACTCCCAGGAATCACAGTTCCACAATAAATGCTTGTTTTGTTCGATAATGTCCATCATTTATGTCCATTTATGTCCAATAGCTTCTTTTGTTAGGGCGTTTGGTAAACAAATCAAAAAGCGCGATCTGATCCAGTCGGACGAAACATTCAAAAGGTTATATTACAGGTCGAAGAAACTCGTCAAACTAAGTATAGAATCAATCTTTAGGAGGTTTTTATCATAAAAGTTAAATAATGGTCCAACAGGAGAATTCCATTGTCTGTAGAAAAGCCATGGAACGCAGGTCGCCCTCATGTGGAAGTGCATGACTGAGGACGAGACTGCAGGCAGACCCCTTAGTCAAACAGCTCCCATCCGGCCCCCCTTCACATGAGAAGCCTGAAACAAAGTTCTAAAGACGGATGACATCTAGTGGAAGCCGCAGTGCAAAATAACCCATATCCCACTGGGTATTCGATAGGGGTGAGTTCAAAAACTACAAACCTCAGATTTCCCACTTCCTGTTTGGATTTTATCTCAGGTTTTTGCCTGCCATATGAGTTCTGTTACACTCACAGACATCATTCAAAAAGTTTTAGAAACTTCAGAGTGTTTTCTATCCAATACTACTAATAATATGCATATATTAGCATCTGGGACTGAGTAGGAGGCAGTTCACTCTGGGTACGCTATTCATCCAAATGTGAAAATGCTGCCCCCTATCCCAAAGAAGTTTTAACACGAGAAGCTTATTCCCTAAAATGACAAATTGAAAGTGTGTGTTCACAGATCCAATCCAGATGTGTTGGTCATTACCGAGACGTGGTTAAGGAAGAGTGTTTTGAATACTGATGTTAATCTCTCTGGTTATAACCTTTTTCGGCAAGACAGATCTTCCAAAGGTGGGGGAGTGGCAATCTTTACCAAGGATCACCTCCAGTGCTCGCTTGTCTCCACCAAGTCTGTCCCCAGACAATTTGATTTGATGGCTTTAAGCATTAAACTTTCAAATAGCTCTTTGTTGAATGTTGCTGGGTGCTATCGTCCTCCATCAGCATCGGCCTGTACCTGTTCCCATTGCTTGGAAGGAAGCCACGGTTCATCCTTTATTTAAAGGGGAGATCAAGCTGATCCTAACTCTTATAGGCCTATTTCTATTTTGCCCTGTTTATCAAAAGTGTTGGAAAAACTTGTCAATAATCAACTGACTGGCTTTCTTGATGTCTGTAGTATTCTCTCTCTTTTTATTGACTTGGCCAAAGCTTTTGATACGGTAGACCATTCCATTCTTGTGGGCAGGCTCAGGAATATTGGTGTCTCTTGAGGGGTCTTTGGCATGGTTTGCTAACTATCTCTCTCAAAGAGTTCAGTGTATAAAGTCAGAAAATTTGCTGCCACTGCCTGTCACCAAGACCCACTAGGTGATGCTTATTTATAAAACCCTCTTAGGCCTCACTCCCCCCTATCTGAGATATCTACTGCAGCCCTCATCCTCCACACACAACACCCATTCTGCCAGTCACATTCTGTTAAAGGTCCCCAAAGCACACACATCCCTGGGTCGCTCCTCTTTTCAGTTCACTGCAGCTAGCGACTGGAATGAGCTGCAACAAACACACAAACTGGACAGTTGTATCTCAATCTCTTCATTCAAAGACTCAATCATGGACACGCTTACTGACAGTTGTGGCTGCTTTGCGTGATGTATTGTTGTCTCTACCTTCTTGCCCTTTGTACTGTTGTCTGTGCCAAATAATGTTTGTATAATATTTTGTGCTGCTACCATGTTGTTGTCATGTTGATGTTGAGATGTGTCTGTTACTTGAACTCTGTGAAGCATTTATTTGGGCTGCAATCTAAGATCCAGTTAACTCTGGGTCTTCATTTCCTGTGGCGGTCCTCTTGAGAGCCAATTTCATCATAGCGCTTGATGGTTTTTGCAACCAAACTTGAAGAAATGTTCTAAGTTCTTGAAATGTTCCGCATTGACTGACCTTCATGTCTTAAAGTAATGATGGACTGTCGTTTCTCTTTGCTTAGCTCAGCTGTTCTTGACATAATATGGACTTGGTCTTTTACCAAATAGGGCTATCTTCTGTATACTACCCCTACCTTGTCACAACACAACTCAAATGCATTAAGGAAAGCAATTTCCATTTTTTTTTTTTTTAACAAGGCACACCTGTTAATTGAAATGCATTCCAGGTGACTACCTCATGAAGCTGGTTGAAAGAAAGCCAAGAGTGTGAAAAGCTATCATCAAGGCAAAGGGTGGCTACTTTGAAGAATCTCAAATATTAAATATTTCGATTTGTTTAACACTGTTTTGTTTACTACATGATTCCATACGTTATTTCATAGTTTTGATGTCTTCAAGTTTATTCTACAATGTAGAAAAGAGTAAAAATAAAGAAAAACCCTTGAATGAGTAGGTGTGTCCAAATTTTTGACTGGTACTGTATATATTTCTTATTGACCTCCCGAGTGTCGCAGGGGTCTAAGGCACTGCATCTCAGTGCTAGAGGGGTCACTACAGACCCTGGTTCGATTCCAGGGTGGATCACAACCAGCCATGGCTGGGAGTCCCATAGGGCGGCGCACAATTGGCCCAGCGTCGGCTGGGGTAGGCTGTCATTGTAAATAATATTTCTTTATGAACTGACTTGCCTAGTTAAAGGCTAAATCCCCACCTCAAAAAAAAAAAAAATATGGTTTATTTTTTACTGTTCTTTTTGCCATTTATGAATGTGTTATTCAACGCGTGTCTATGGGCTTTAGAAGGCCAAATTCTATTTGGATTTTTTATACCTAAAGGTCCTAAAATTAAAACGAAATAGCTAAATAATCCATAGTATGACCATCTTATAACAATTCCATTTGTCAGTTTAGCACCCCCAACATCTTAGACTCTGAAGAATGAATAGCTACTAAGTAGTGTGGTAACTATGCAATTGTGTTCATGCTATGTAATATTGTTTAATTGATATCCCAATATGTGTTTCATTTTATTTATAAACTATAGCCGCAATCATTTTTGAAGCCACAACAGACTGCTGCTGGAGAATTCTAGTTAATTAATTGAGCTATGGATCAACCATCAGGACAGTCAATGAGATCAACATGATACGTTTTTTAAACGAAGACTCAGTGACAACAATCAAACAAGCAAGCGAAAAAAAAACTATTTTAGGTTACACATACAGTAGTACTGAGCGATTAAACTGAAATGGTTGATATTTTTTTGTTTTTTTAAACAACCAATTGACCCGACATCAGTTCAGTTACTGGAATTCCATTTATTTCGAGGGTTTTCTGTGAGCACAATGTGCATTTTCTGTACAGATAAATCAGATGAAGCCTGAACTGTGCGATGTAGATGGGAGTTGTAGTTTCCAAAAGGCCAATGTTCTACAATGTTTAGTACAGAAAACATGGTACTTAACTACATTGACCATAATCCATTGCGAGCCCGCTTAAATTTGTCTGGTCGGTGCGGAGCATACAGACTAAGAGTAGAGAGAATGCTCAATCGAAGATAGAAAGCAGTTGCTTCGTGAGCCTGAAAATACATGATCTAAGTGATTGATAGTTGGTATTCAACAATCATAAAAGTATTCCTCATTTACTTTGAAGAACAACATAGGCAGCAGCTCTAAAGAGATGAGATGACTTGGAATGAAATAACGAAGTTATCAAAATATTTTTTTTATACATTATTTTACATGTGAATAACGATCGTTAATAAGTGATAGCCAGTAAATCGGCAGCCACTACCATCATGGGCCTTTTATGAATTGTTTTATTCAGTGTTGTTACAGCATTCAACCCACATAATGCATAGCGCATTTAATGTATATTTATTATCTGACTAAAACCGAACCAACCTCAAAAAGCACTAATTGCTCAGCACTAGTGACAGACCAAAATGTTATGTTTAACCATTTGCAACAATCTAAAAAAGGTCCATGTCAATACAATTAATTGAAGAGGAGCGAGAGAGGGGAAGAGAGAAGGATGTTCAGATGTATTCTTGACATTGTATATAAAGTATAACAGGTGGCAGTCTGAACAGTAGATCAGAGGGATGAGACTATGCAACAAGCTGTTTAGCTAATAGTCATAATGGTTGAAAGACTTTGAAAGCAAATGGTGGATGAAGGCGAGAATAGAGTGTGGACATTGGAAAGATCAACTTCACCGCTCACCTGATAGATCCTTCAGACCTTTCTCTCTCTGAATACATTCTTCTTCTTTTTTATCCATGTCAATAAAGTTAATACATTTATACTAGAGTGTGCTCACAAAAGTCCAAGCTCAACCTTTAATCTTCAGAAGCTGCTAAACTTGATTATACATTCTATGGACTTTGAGGTCTGCCTCTGCAACTACCTTTTCCATTTCTTAATGCAGGAGTTCTATGTCCTTTTCCAGGCGTCTCTTTCTTTCATGTCTTTGTTCTTCCTCTTTTCTTTTCTCTGCCATCATGTGGTTCTGCTGTGCATCTAGGTAGTCTTGATATTTCTGCCTTGGAGGAGGATGTAATTGGTGAGGTCTACCCAAATTCTCTAGTGTCATACACCAGTCTCTGTGCTGTGTAGCACTGCTCCTTTTTGTTGACAACAGTGAGAGCGGAGTTGACTGCAAACCCCGTTTCTACTGAGGCCTGTCCGTGGAAGATCACAAAGACAATTTGACAATTTACTTGTCACAGGTCTCCGTAGTTCTCCTTACCCTTCAGATGCTCTAAAAAATAAGGAGCTGAGCAGTCCTCTGCAGATCATACTCGCGATGTCTGTGATGTCTCAACACCTGCTGTATGAAACACTCCACCTGCATTTGGGCATCGTGACATCATGTCTGAGGAAAACGCTTCAGGTCAATGAAGCGTGTGAAAAGATGTTTGAATTTGCTCTGAAAATGAAAGATTCCATGCCATCTGTTGTGGGTCGGGACAAGCAGCCTGTCTCACAAAACTGGTCTTGATTGTGGTTTTGAGCCTCAACAACTGAAAGAGGTACTTTGTGTCACTTAAACAAAAAAAGTCATCCTCTCACTTTGCTAGCTACTTGTTTTAGCAACTTACATGTAGAAATCCCAATGTCCACGACATCAACCTCTGTCACAGAGCATTTTGAGAGTTTTGGGGGCTGTGTCAATGTGTCTCACCTCTTTCTTCAAGACTCTACTCATGACATTGGTCAATAATTTGTAAGTCGCTCTGGATAAGAGCGTCTGCTAAATGACTTAAATGTAAATGTAAATAAGTCTGCCCAGTCTCCTGTCAGGAATGTGATTATGGGACTCTCAGTTTGGTAGCTTTTAAGGTACCAAACTGGTTGCTGGGAGAAGTTGGTCTGCTATTGCTTCTTTTACAGCTGTGAATGTAATGCATGTCGGTGTTCTGTAGGATTTATCGCTTTCGACCATTTGTACAATTGTTACTGGGTTTGGCAAATCCTCTCAGGCTCTAGTTGCAACTTCTGTTTTCTACCCAGCAATGTCAACAAAACTTTAGGGAAAACTAAGGAACCTGAGATTGTCATAATATCATCCCGTCTTGATGGAACGTCATGCATCATCAGTCTATAGAAAGTATTTAAAGTGCCCTTTACACCCCAGTTTATGAAGTCAAATGCATTTCGAAACGCTTTATGGACACTGCAAGGAACATGTTCCAGTGTCAATTAGCTCTAAATCTGTGGCTTCTGCAAGGACAGATGTGAATTCTCGTAAAACTTGTGATTAACATTTGGTCCATCAATCAAATTTGTAGAGTAATGGGACATGTTAAGTTTCTCTCTCAACTCTGTGAAGTGAGAAAGACAGTCCTTAGCTGTGTCATGTCCCATGAAGGGTGAGTCCAGATAGTGCATGGTAACCTTGTTGGTTGTGGGGTCAAAAAATCTTATGTGGACATCCATTTGTTTAAGCTGATGTGGTTTGTTGAGCGATTCGTCAAAAAGCAGCATATAACCTTCATTCTTCTGCAACTTGTCCAGGAGGTGGGGCCGAAAGTAATGTACAAGACCATGACTGATCATGTAGGCTGTCTTCTCCCCACAGGCATATGACTTGGATATAGCACTGTCCGGAAACATCCAGGTGAAAATTGTGGCATTGTCCTCCGCACTTTTGCAGGAGTAGTGGGAGAAGACACATCATTGCCCATAGGATCTCTGCACGCTATGAATCATTGTTTCGGACCCATGAAGAGAGGTTTGAAGAGGACTCAGGTTGAGGATTCTGCAATCAAGAAAACAAATAACAATTATTAACTTGTCAGTATTACCGTACTTACATATTGCAAGTATTTTAATATTCCCTTCAAACCCATGCCTGTAGCTTTATAATCACTGAACAGACATAATAAACATACATACCATATTATAGACATTAAACAAACAAATAGAACAATGGTAATTAAAACTATGGTTTCACAAGAAATGTATTAGATGCCTAAACGTTATTGCTTGCCATAAAGAGCAGATGTAGAAACTACTTTCAACAATGGTGCTGAATGATGCCTAGTTCCTAACTTAGAAGATCTTCACTGGCTTTGATGGAAAAATTTAACATCAGTGTTCTGTATACAGAAATTAACAGTGCTAGCTAACTAGCCAAATGTTAGCTAACTAACACTGTAGTGGCTTGCTATCTATTTTAGCCAAGTTGGCTAACGTTTGCTGGCTAGCATAATTTCGCCCAACTCACTCACTGTCCCATATCAACTTCCTTGAAGGAGGCATAGATAAAGTGCTATAGTTTAATAGTTCAGCTTCAGTTCCTTGGCTAAGAAAACTAGCTCGCTAATTGGCTAGCTTAAGCTAGCTGGTAAACTCTGGCTTGCTAACAGGCTAGCTAGCTCTATTCATCATTCAAAATGTAGCTTGTTTGAAATGTTTATTTGCCTGTTGGTCTGGTTGTGCTGCTGGTTGTTTTGTTGCTGCTGAAGCTCTGGAGGTTACTGCAGAGAAAAGGTCATGCAATGTAGAACCTGCACTAGCCCCTGCTGCAACTTTGTCTCTCCCCCTTCGTGCGGCTCTTCAGGGCTGATTCACCCAAGCTCACAATGTCAGTATTTTACGCATTTTTTGCACTTTGGGGGTTGGTTGGGTCTGGTAAAACCCATTCATAAACATTAATATCCTGCCAGGCAGGCTTAAATCTACATTTGCAGGGCATTTTTGCTGATGTGATACTAGGCAGTGACTCAGTCAGTTCTGTACCAGCCTGGCTGAATTGAAGTGTGGGTGGAATGAGCGTGCTCGCCTTACAACCAGAGCTCGAAAAACTTGAGGGGGAAAAAAACACTTTCGGTAGTCAGCCTGGAAATTCATTCGCAAGACCAATATATTTACATATTAACATTACATATTAAATATTAACATTTTATCATTCTGTTCTCCTCTCATTTAAATTCCGATACTTTCAAAGTAGGCTACCTATTTAAGAAAATATAGGATTTAAGATAAAGATATTTAAGATATTCCAGTAATTTCAGTTTGCCACATTCAACTACTTCAAGCAACATGTGCAAACCCTGTTTTGAAAACCAGACCAAATTTAAAGAAAGCCCCCAGAAGGGATTACAAATCAATTATTCACTGAATGAAGTTAAGGATGCTTCTGTTGACCTAATAGAGGTTTGGCAAGGTTAGCCTTTCAGGATTATTTATGCCTATAGTTTAACTAACTATAGCTATCTGATTAGATGTTTAGGAGTCTTATGGCTTGGGGGTAGCAGCCGTTTAGAAGCCTCTTGGACCTAGACTTTGTGCTCCGGTACCGCTTGCCGTGCAGTAGCAGAGAGTACAGTATATGACTAGAGTGGCTTTAGTCTTTGACAATTTTTAGGGCCTTCCTCTGACACCGCCTGGTATAGACGTCCTGGATGGCAGGAAGCTTGGCCCCAGTGATGTTCTGGGCAGTACGCACTACCCTCTGTATTGCCTTGCGGTCGGGGGCCCGAGCAGTTGCCATACCAGGCACTGATGGAACACGTCAGCTGTAGAACCTTTTGAGGATCTGAGGACCCATGATAAATCTTTTCAGTCTCCTGAGGGGTAATAGGTTTTGTCGTTCCCTCTTCACGACTGTCTTGGTGTGCTTGGACCATGTTAGTTTGTTGGTGATGTGGACACCAAGGAACTTGAAGCTCTCAACCTGCTCCACTACAGCCCCGTCGATGAGAATGGGGGCGTGCTCGGTCCTTCTTTTCCTGTAGTCCACAATCATCATCTTTGTCTTGATCACGTTGAGGGAGAGGTTGTTTTCTTTGCACCACACGGTCAGGTCTCGGATCTCCTCCCTATAGGCTGTCTCGTCGTTGTCGGTGATCGGGCCAACACTGTTGTGTCATCTGCAAACTTAAGTGATGGTGTTGGAGTCATGCCTGGCTGTGCAGACATGATTGAACATGGAGTACAGGAGGGGACTGAGCACATACCTCTGAGGGGCCCCCGTGTTGAGGATCAGCGTGGCAGACGTGTTGTTACCTAACCTTACCACCCGGGGGTGGCCCATCAGGAAGTCCAGGATCCAGTTGCAGAGGGAAGTGTTTAGTCCCAGGGTCTAGCTTAGTGATGAGCTGTGAAAGGGCAGAGTGGAGTGCAATAGAGATTGCATCATCTGTGGATATGTTGGGGCGGTATGCAAATTGGAGTGGGTCTAGGGTTTCTGGGACAATGGCGTTGATGTGAGCCGTGAACAGCATTTCAAAGCACTTCATGGCTACAGACATGAGTGCTACGGGTCAGTAGTCATTAAGGCAGGTTACCTTAGTGTTCTTGGGCACAGGGACTATGGTGGTCTGCTTGAAACATGTTGGTATTACAGACTCAGACAGGGAGAGGTAGAAAATGTCAGTGAAGACACTTGCCAGCTGGTCCGCGCATGCTCAGAGTACACGTCCTGGTAAACCGTCTGGCCCTGCGGCCTTGTGAATGTTGACCTGTTTAAAGGTCTTGCTCACATTGGCTGCCGAGAGCGTGATCACACAGTCATCCGGAACAGCGGATGCTCTCATGCATGTTTCAGTGTTACTTGCCTCGAAGCGAGCATAAAGGTAATTTAGCTCGTCTGGTAGGCTCGTGTCACAGGGCAGCTCTCAGCTGTGCTTCCCTTTGTAGTCTGTAATAGTTTGCAAGCCCTGCCATATCCGATGAGCATCAGATCCGGTGTAGTAAGATTCGATATTTGTCCTGTACTGACCCTTTGCCTGTTTGATGGTTCATTGGAGGGCATAGCGGGATTTCTTTTAAGCTTATGGGTTAGAGTGCCATTCCTTGAAAGTGGCAGCTCTAGCCTTTAGCTCAGTGCAGATGTTGCCTGTAATCCATGGCTTCTGGTTGGGGTATGTACGTATGGTCACTGTGGGGACGATGTCATCAATGCACTGCCAGTCACTGCCAGTGACTGATGTGGTGTACTCCTCAATGCCATCAGAAGAATCCCAGAACATATTCCAGTCTGTGCTAGAAAAACAGTCCTGTAGCTCAGCTTCTGCTCCATCTTGACCACTTTTTTATTGACCGAGTCACTGGTGCTTCCTGCTTTAATATTTGCTTGTAAGCAGGAATCAGGAGAAAATAATTATGGTCAGATTTGCCAAATGGATGTTGAGGGAGAGCTTTGTACACTTCTCTGTGTGTGGAGTAAAGGTGATCTAGAGTTTTTTCCCCTCTGGTTGCACATTTAACATGCTGGTAGAAATGAGATAAAACGGATTTAAGTTTCCCTGCATTAAAATGCCCGGCCACCAGGAGCGCTGCCCCTGGATGAGTGTTTTCCTGTTTGCTTATGGTGTTATACAGGTCATTGAGTGCGGTTTTAGTGCCAGCATCCGTCTGTGGTGGTATGTAGACAGCTATGAAAAATACATATGAAATCTCTCTAGGTAGTGTGGTCTACAGCTTATCATGAGATACTCTACGTCAGGCGAGCAAAACCTCGAGACTTCCTTAGATATCGTGCACCAGCTGTTGTTTACAAATATACATAGATAGCCACCCCTTGTCTTACCAGAGGCTGCTGTTTTATCCTGCCGATACAGTGTTTAACCCGCCAGCTGTATGTTATTCATGTCGTTGTTCAGCCACGACTCTGTGAAACATAAGATATTACAGTTTTTAACTTCTGGCTGAGATCCCGTAACCGGCAGCGATATAACAACAACCAGTGATAGTACAGAGCGCCATATTCAAAAGAACAGAAATCTCATAATTAAAATTCCTCAAACATATAGTTTCTTAGATCGTCTTGTTGTTAATCCCACCACAGTGTCCGATTTCAAATAGGATTTACGGGGAAAGCACCACAAACGATTATGTTAGGTCACCAACAACTCACTAAAATACACAGCCAATTTTACCAGCCAAAGAGAGAGAGAGAAAAAGCACATATAAAGATAAAATGAATCACTAACCTTTGATAATCTTCATCAGATGACACTCATAGGACTTCATGTTACACAATACATGCATGTTTTGTTTGATAAAGTTCATATTTATATCAGAAAATCTGAATTTACATTGGCGTATTAGATTCACTAGATCCAAAAACATCCAGTGATTTTGCATAGCCACATCATTCAACAGAAATACTCATCATAAATGTAGATGATAATACAAGTTATTTACATGGAATTATAGATATACCTCTCCTTAATGCAACCGCTGTGTCAGATATAAAAAAGAAAAAAAAGGAAAAAGAAACGCATGCAATAATCTGAGACGGCGCTCAAAAGTAAAAACACCACAGCCGCAAAGATGGCGTGAACATAAACAAGAAATTACATGATAAATATTCCCTTACCTTTGATGATCTACATCAGAAAGCACTCCAGGAATCCCAGGTCCACAATAAATGTTTGTTTTGTTCGAAAATGTCCGTTATTCATGTGCAAATACCTTCTTTTGTTAGCTCGTTTGGTATACATATCCAAACGCTAATTCTGGTCAGCGTTATATCGGACGAAAACTTCAAAAAGTGATATTACCGGTCGAAGAAACATTTCAAACTAAGTACAGAATCAATCATTAGGATGTTTTTAACATATAGCTTCAATAAAGTTCCAACCGGAGTACTCCTTCTAGTCTTCGTGAGCAATGGAACGCAAGTGACTACCACGAGGAATAAACATGATCAGAAAATGGCTGACTGCCAGACACCTGACTGATTCTGCTATCACATTTACATTTAAGTCATTTAGCAGACGCTCTTATCCAGAGCGACTTACAAATTGGTGCTTTCACCTTATGACATCCAGTGGAACAGCCACTTTACAATAGTGCATCTAAGTATTTTAAGGGAGGGGGGGGGGGGGGGGGAGAAGGATTACTTTATCCTATCCTAGGTATTCCTTAAAGAGGTGGGGTTTCAGGTGTCTCCGGAAGGTGGTGATTGACTCCGCTGTCCTGGCGTCGTGAGGGAGTTTGTTCCACCATTGGGGGGCCAGAGCAGCGAACAGTTTTGACTGGGCTGAGCGGGAACTGTACTTCCTCAGTGGTAGGGAGGCGAGCAGGCCAGAGGTGGATGAACGCAGTGCCCTTGTTTGGGTGTAGGGCCTGATCAGAGCCTGGAGGTACTGAGGTGCCGTTCCCCTCACAGCTCCGTAGGCAAGCACCATGGTCTTGTAGCGGATGCGAGCTTCAACTGGAAGCCAGTGGAGAGAGCGGAGGAGCGGGGTGACGTGAGAGAACTTGGGAAGGTTGAACACCAGACGGGCTGCGGCGTTCTGGATGAGTTGTAGGGGTTTAATGGCACAGGCAGGGAGCCCAGCCAACAGCGAGTTGCAGTAATCCAGACGGGAGATGACAAGTGCCTGGATTAGGACCTGCGCCGCTTCCTGTGTGAGGCAGGGTCGTACTCTGCGGATGTTGTAGAGCATGAACCTACAGGAACGGGCCACCGCCTTGATGTTAGTTGAGAACGACAGGGTGTTGTCCAGGATCACGCCAAGGTTCTTAGCGCTCTGGGAGGAGGACACGATGGAGTTGTCAACCGTGATGGCGAGATCATGGAACGGGCAGTCCTTCCCCGGGAGGAAGAGCAGCTCCGTCTTGCCGAGGTTCAGCTTGAGGTGGTGATCCGTCATCCACACTGATATGTCTGCCAGACATGCAGAGATGCGATTCGCCACCTGGTCATCAGAGGGGGGAAAGGAGAAGATTAATTGTGTGTCGTCTGCATAGCAATGATAGGAGAGACAATGTGAGGTTATGACAGAGCCAAGTGACTTGGTGTATAGCGAGAATAGGAGAGGGCCTAGAACAGAGCCCTGGGGGACACCAGTGGTGAGAGCGCGTGGTGAGGAGACAGATTCTCGCCACGCCACCTGGTAGGAGCGACCTGTCAGGTAGGACGCAATCCAAGCGTGGGCCGCGCCGGAGATGCCCAACTCGGAGAGGGTGGAGAGGAGGATCTGATGGTTCACAGTATCGAAAGCAGCCGATAGGTCTAGAAGGATGAGAGCAGAGGAGAGAGAGTTAGCTTTAGCAGTGCGGAGTGCCTCCGTGATACAGAGAAGAGCAGTCTCAGTTGAATGACTAGTCTTGAAACCTGACTGATTTGGATCAAGAAGGTCATTCTGAGAGAGATAGCGGGAGAGCTGGCCAAGGACGGCACGTTCAAGAGTTTTGGAGAGAAAAGAAAGAAGGGATACTGGTCTGTAGTTGTTGACATCGGAGGGATCGAGTGTAGGTTTTTTCAGAAGGGGTGCAACTCTCGCTCTCTTGAAGACGGGAGGGACGTAGCCAGCGGTCAGGGATGAGTTGATGAGCGAGGTGAGGTAAGGGAGAAGTTCACCGGAAATGGTCTGGAGAAGAGAGGAGGGGATAGGGTCAAGCGGGCAGGTTGTTGGGCGGCCGGCCGTCACAAGACGCGAGATGTCATCTGGAGAGAGAGGGGAGAAAGAGGTCAGAGCACAGGGTAGGGCAGTGTGAGCAGAACCAGCGGTGTCGTTTGACTTAGCAAACGAGGATCGGATGTCGTCGACCTTCTTTTCAAAATGGTTGACGAAGTCATCTGCAGAGAGGGAGGAGGAGGGGGAGGAGGATTCAGGAGGGAGGAGAAGGTGGCAAAGAGCTTCCTAGGGTTAGAGGCAGATGCTTGGAATTTAGAGTGGTAGAAAGTGGCTTTAGCAGCAGAGACAGAGGAGGAAAATGTAGAGAGGAGGGAGTGAAAGGATGCCAGGTCCGCAGGGAGGCGAGTTTTCCTCCATTTCCGCTCGGCTGCCCGGAGCCCTGTTCTGTGAGCTCGCAATGAGTCGTCGAGCCACGGAGCGGGAGGGAGGACCGAGCCGGCCTGGAGGATAGGGGACATAGAGAGTCAAAGGATGCAGAAAGGGAGGAGAGGAGGGTTGAGGAGGCAGAATCAGGAGATAGGTTGGAGAAGGTTTGAGCAGAGGGAAGAGATGATAGGATGGAAGAGGAGAGAGAAGCGGGGAAAGAGAGCGAAGGTTGGGACGGCGCGATACCATCCGAGTAGGGGCAGTGTGGGAAGTGTTGGATGAGAGCGAGAGGGAAAAGGATACAAGGTAGTGGTCGGAGACTTGGAGGGGAGTTGCAATGAGGTTAGTGGAAGAACAGCATCTAGTAAAGATGAGGTCGAGCGTATTGCCTGCCTTGTGAGTAGGGGGAAGGTGAGAGGGTGAGGTCAAAAGAGGAGAGGAGTGGAAAGAAGGAGGCAGAGAGGAATGAGTCAAAGGTAGACGTGGGGAGGTTAAAGTCGCCCAGAACTGTGAGAGGTGAGCCGTCCTCAGGAAAGGAGCTTATCAAGGCATCAAGCTCATTGATGAACTCTCCGAGGGAACCTGGAGGGCGATAAATGATAAGGATGTTAAGCTTGAAAGGGCTGGTAACTGTGACAGCATGGAATTCAAAGGAGGCGATAGACAGATGGGTAAGGGGAGAAAGAGAGAATGACCACTTGGGAGAGATGAGGATCCCGGTGCCACCACCCCGCTGACCAGAAGCTCTCGGGGTGTGCGAGAACACGTGGGCGGACGAAGAGAGAGCAGTAGGAGTAGCGGCGTTGTCTGTGGTGATCCATGTTTCCGTCAGTGCCAAGAAGTCGAGGGACTGGAGGGAGGCATAGGCTGAGATGAACTCTGCCTTGTTGGCCGCAGATCGGCAGTTCCAGAGGCTACCGGAGACCTGGAACTCCACGTGGGTCGTGCGCGCCGGGACCACCAGATTAGGGTGGCCGCGGCCACGCGGTGTGGAGCGTTTGTATGGTCTGTGCAGAGAGGAGAGAACAGGGATAGACAGACACATAGTTGACAGGCTAGAGAAGAGGCTACGCTAATGCAAAGGAGATTGGAATGACAAGTGGACTACACGTCTCGAATGTTCAGAAAGTTAAGCTTACGTAGCAAGAATCTAATTGACTAAAATGATTAAAATGATACAGTACTGCTGAGGTAGGCTAGCTGGCAGTGGCTGCGTTGTTGACTTTGTAGGCTAGCTGGCAGTGGCTGCGTTGTTGACACTACACTAATCAAGTCGTTCCGTTGAGTGTAAAGTTTCTACAATGCTGCTATTCGGGGGCTAGCTGGCTAGCTAGCAGTGTTGATTACGTTACGTTGCGTTAAAAGAACGACAATAGCTGGCTAGCTAACCTAGGACATCGCTCTAGACTACACAATTATCTTTGAAACAAAGACGGCTATGTAGCTAGCTATGTAGCTAGCTACGATCAAACAAATCACACCGTTGGGACTGTAATGAAATGAAATGAAAATGTGATACTACCTGTGGAGCGAAGCGGAATGCGACCGGAATGCGAAAATTCTATTCAGTAGACGTTGGCTAGCTGTTGGCTAGCTAGGAGTGACTCCTACGTTAAGGACGACAAATAGCTGGCTAGCTAACCTCGTTAAATTAAGATAATCACTCTAAGACTACACACTCTAAACTACACAATTATCTTGGATACGAAGACAGCAAAGACGACTATGTAGCTAGCTAACACTACACTAATCAAGTCGTTCAGTTGAGTGTGATAGTTACTACAGTGCTACGGTAGACGGTGAACGTTTGCTAGCTGGCTAGCTGCTGGGCAGATAGGAGGACGACGAAATACGATAATTACGCAATTATCTTTGATACAAAGACGGCTATGTAGCTAGCTAAGAAGAAATTGCTAAGATTAGACAAATCAAACCGTTGTACTATAATGAAATGTAATGAAATGCAATGTAAAGTTATACAACCTGCAGACCGAAGCAGACCGAAGCGCGGATGCGACCGCTCGCTCCAACCTTCCTGACTGGTACTATCATTCACTCCCACAACATCATAGAAGTCTCATTATAATTTCTATTGATGGTTGACATCTAGTGGAACCCCTAGGCAGTGTAACATCATTCATATCTCAAGGGGATTTCATTGGGGACTCTGGTGAATACATACAAAGCTCAGATTTCTGACTTCCTGTTTTGATTTCAACTCAGGATTTTGCCTGCCAATATGAGTTCTGTTATACTCACAGACATCATTCAAACAGTTTTAGAAACTTTGGAGTGTTTTCTATCCAATACTAGTAATAAAGTGCATATATTAGAAACTGAGACTGAGGAGCAGGCCGTTTACTTTAGGTACCTTATTCATCCAAGCTACTCAATACTGCCCCCCAGTCATAAAAAAGTTAAGGTCCCGTTGGTAGGATATACATGCTTTTAGTTTGTTCCAATTTATTATCCAGAGATTGTATGTTGGCCTATTGGACCGATGGCAAAGGCAGATTAGCCACTCATTGGTGGATTCTCACAAGGTACCGCGGTCTCCTTCTGCGATACCTCTTCCGTCCTTTTCTCCGGCAAATGACGGGGATGAGGGCCTGTTCGGGTGTCTGGAGTAAATCCCTCTCGTCCGACTCATTAAAGGTGAGTAATCGCTGTCCTGATGTCCAGAAGCTCTTTTCGGTCATACGAGATGGTAGCAGCAACATTATGTACAAAGTAAGTTGTTACAAACAATGCGAAAAAATAAAAGAAATAGCACGGTTGGTTAAGAGCCAATAAAACGGCAGCCATCTTCTCCGGCGCCATTACGTGAGCTTGGCACACCTGTATTTGGGGAGTTCTTCTCTGCAGATTCTCTCAAGCTCTGTCAGGTTGGATGGGGAACGTCGTTGCACAGCTATTTTCAGGTCTCTCCAGAGATGTTAGATCGGATTCAAGTCACTCAGAGACTTGTCCCGAAGCCACAACACAATGCCACAAATGTCTCAAGTTGAGGGAGCTTGCAATTGGCATTCTGACTGCAGGAATATCCACCATAGCTGTTGCTAGAGAATGTAATGTTAATTTCTCTACCATAAACCTCAGCTGATGAAACTGTTGGTTTGCACAACCGAATAATTTATGCACAAACTGTTTGAAACCGTCTCAGGGAAGCTCAGCTGAGTGCTCATCGTCTTCACCAGGGTCTTAACCTGACAGCAGTTCGATGTCGTAACCGACTTCAGTGGGCAAAGGCTCACCTTTGATAGCCACTGGAAAGCTGGAGAAGTGTGCTCTTCACGGATGAATACTGGTTTAAACTGTACTGGGTTGATGTACGTGTAGGTGAGCGGTTTGCTGGTGTCAACGTTGTGAACAGAGTGCCCCATGGTGGCGGTGAGGTTATGGTATGGGCAAGCATAAGCTATGGACAACGAACACAATTGCATTTTATTGATGCAAATTTGAATGCACAGATATCGTTACGAGATCCTGAGGCCCATTGTCGTGCCATTCATCCGCTGCATCACCTCAGGTTTCATCATGATAATACATGGCCCCATGTCGCAAGGATCTGAACACAATTCCTGGAAGCGTGTACCACTTCCCGCCAATATCCAGCAACTTCACACAGCCATTGAAGAGTGGGACAACATTCCACAAGCCACAGTCAACAGCCTGATTAGCTCTATGAGAAGGAGATGTGTTGCACTACATGAGGCAAATGGTGGTCACACCAAACACTGATTGGTTTTCTGATCCACTCCCCTACTAGATGTATAGCTGTACTCCCAGCCATGTGAAATGCATATAGTTGGGCCTAATTTATTTATTTAAATTGACTGATTTCCTTATATGTGCTATAACTCAGTACAATCTTTTAAATCATGTTTATATTTGTGTTCAGTGTAGTTGCCTACCCGTGACAAAGAGTATCCAAAAAGCAAATCAGAGATACAGGTAGCTGCCTAAATAATGGACACATTTGAGTAAATGAGGGACACAAAGTATATTGTAAGCAGGTGCTTCCACACAGGTGTGGCTCCTGAATTAATTAAGCAATTAACATCCCATCATGCTTAGGGTCGTGTATAAAAACGCCAAGTTACCCATTATTTTGGATACCATGGCTAGAAAAAGAAATCTCAGTGACTTTGAAAGTTTCAAGATGTAATAGTGGTACTTATGGGATAGCCATCCAACGAAATGCTTACTTGGAGGGTCCTTCTCAACAATGCAATAACAGTAAGAAATAATAAAAGATAAGAATACGAACATAAAGTAACTGGCTCAGTAGAATAGAATAAATATTTTAGCATAAATATAATACAGGAAGGCACAATTGGGTAGCCTAGTGGTTAGAGTGTTGGACTAGTAACCACAAGGTTGCAAGTTCATATCCCTGAGCTGACAAGGTACAAATCTGTCGTTCTGCCCCTGAACAGGCAGTTAACCCACTGTTCCTAGGCCGTCATTGAAAATAAGAATTTGTTCTTAACTGACTTGCCTAGTAAAATAAATAATCCAATATTTACATGTGTTTAAATTGTGCAGTATTTAGCATCACAATAAGAGTCTGGTAGTAGCAGTTGTGATGCGTGTGTGAAGCCATAGCCGCGGGAAGTAGGGGTGCAGCACCCCCTAAAAAAAATCTAGAATAAAAACAAATCTTCCAAAAGTAGTGCACTGGGCCTTTACTAGTCCTGTAAACCAATATAGCCTTCTATAGTGAGGACAAAACATATTTTCTTGTCTCTGAGCCTGATGGTATCGGACCTCATGCTCCGATACTGTCTGCACGACAGTAAGGGAGTGAACAGCTCGTAGCTGGGGTGTGTGGTAGAGGTCGACCAATTATGATTTTTCAACGTCGATACCTATTATTGGAGGACCAAAAAAAAGACGATACAGATTAATCGGACGATTTTTATATATATTTGTAATAATAACAATTACAACAATACTGAATGAACACTTATTTTAACTTAATATAATCAATTTATTCTCAAATAATTAAATATGTTCAATTTGGTTTAAATAATGCAGAAACAGTGTTGGAGAAGAAAGTAAAAGTGCAATATGTGCCATGTAAAAAAGCTAACGTTTAAGTTCCTTGCTCAGAACATGAGAACATTTGAAAGCTGGTGGTTCAATAGTCCCAGTTCTTCAATATTCCCAGTTAAGAAGTTTTAGGTTGTAGGTATTATATGACTATTTCTCTCTATACAATTTGTATTTCATATACCTTTGACTATTGGATGTTCTTATAGGCACTATAGTATTGCCAGCCTAGTCTCGGGAGTGGATAGGCTTGAAGTCATAAACAGTGCTGTGCTTCAAGCACAGAGCTGCTGACAAACGCAGGAAAGTGCTGTTTGAATGAATGCTTATGAGCCTGCTGCTGCCTACCACCGCTCAGTCAGACTGCTCTATCAAATCATAGACTTAATTATAATATAATAAACACACAGAAACTATTATTTCGAAAACAAAACGTTTATTCTTTCAGGGAAATACGGAACTGTTCCGTATTTAATCGAACGGGTGGCATCCCTAAGGCGAAATATTGCTGTTACATTGCACAACCTTCAATTTTATGTAATAATTATGTAAAATTCTGGTAAATGAATTATGGTCTTTGTTAGGAAGAAATGGTCTTCACACAGTTCGCAACGAGCCAAGCGGCCCAAACTGCTGCATATACCCGGACTCTGCTTGCACAGAATGCAAGAGAAGTGACACAATTTCCCTTGTTAATATTGCCTGCTAATGTGAATTTCTTTTAACTAAATATGCAGGTAAAAAAAAAAAAAAACCTATGTATTGATTTTAAGAAAGGCATTGATGTTTATGGTTAGGTACACTGGTGTAACGACAGTGCTTTTTTCACGAATGCGCTTGTTAAATCATCACCCGTTTGATGAAGTAGGCTGTGATTCGATGATAAATTAACAGGCACCGCATAGATTATTTGCAATGCAGGACAAGCTAGTTAAACTAGTAATATCATCAACCATGTGTAGTTAACTAGTGATTATGTTAAGATTGATTGTTTTTTTATAAGATACGTTTAATGCTAGCTAGCAACTTACCTTGGCCCATTGCTGCACTCGCGTAACAGGTGGTCAGCCTGCCACGCAGTCTCCTCGTGGAGATCAATGTAATCTGTGTCCAAAAATGCAGAGTACCGATTGTTATGAAAACTTGATTAATCGGGCGACCTCTAGTGTGTGGGGTCCTTGACGCGGCTGGCCTTCCTCAGGCACCGTTTCGAGTAGATGTCCTGGATGGGTGGGAGAGCGGTGTCTCAAAGGCTGCGTTTAGACAGGCAGACTAATTGTGATCTTGAAAAAATATCAGAATTGGGCTGCTTGTCTAAACAGCCAAAGCAGCATACCGGTTAAAAGGGTGTGTGTGTCTGTCACCAAATCGCTACCTAATTGAACACTTATAGGAGATTCCGTAGCGGCACCTTAGTGTTTTCCACCACCATCAACAAAACACAAAAAGTTGAGGAGACTAAATTACTTGGCATCCCCTTAATTGTAAACTGTCATGGTCAAAACATATAGATTCAATGGTTATAAAGATGGGGAGAGGTCTGTCCGTAATAAAGAGATGCTCTGCTTTTTTGACACCACACTCCAAAAGCAAGTTCTTCTAGTTTTGTGTGATCTCGATTAATGACCAGTCGTGGTCAAGTGCTGCAAGGAAAGACCTAGTTAAGCTGGCCCAGAACAGAGTGGCACATCTTGCTCTTCATTGTAATCAGAGGGCTGATATACAGTGTATTCAGAAAGTATTCAGACCCCTTGACCTTTTCCAAATTTTGTTACAGGTTTGTTCTAAAATTAATTAAAACATTTTTTCCCCCTCAATCTAAACACAGTACCCCATGACAAAGCAAAAACAGGTTTATAGACAACAACAACAAATGAAATCACATTTACATAAGTATTCAGACCCTTTACTCAGTACTTTATTGAAGCACCTTTGGCAGCATTTTTTTGGGGGGGGGGGGGGCTTGCTGGTTTGCTTGTTATTTTGACATTAATACGTGTCACATGTTAGTTTGCAAACAATGTAATTGAGTTAATAACGCCGCATACAAACATGGTCTCTTTTTTGCTTTCTTGAGAAAGGCAGCTCCAAAATGCAGGTGTTTCAGCCAAATCTCAGTGATTTGTGGTGGGGCTAGCTAGCAGAAAATACAGAACGCGGCGCCTGATTGACTCAGTTTTCTGTCACTCATGGGACAGTACGTCATCTCCAATTCTAAGGTTAGAGCTTGACGATTTTAGCCCCTTGGGTTCTGCCATTATATTAGAAGTGCCCATTCCAAGAAGGCTCAAGGTCATTGGCCACAGATAACGTGATTTGATGTCATTCTATCTACAGTAGGTTTGATTGGAATGATCATGTCAACATCATACTTTCAAAATCTTAGCTAGCAGTCGTCACCATGAATCAAGTCGACAATCAAATCCTTTTCTATCCTTGCCATATGAAGAGAAATTAGAGATAAAACGTCTCGGTGCTCATCGGACATAAACATTACACAAGTTGGAAATCGCAAATTCAACAATGAGCGGTTTGGGAAGGAATTAGTGGCTAACTGAGTTCAAGACAACTGAGAACTCGGGAAAAACGAGCTACGACTGGGAAAATAAGTTTTGAACAGTCATTCAACTCGGAATTGTAAATCCGGCATCTTTCTCTTTGATGACAACATTTCCTGACGAAGGACCGCTGCACCACTTTCCTGTTCAAGCACATCACAAAAATGTCTTAGGTTGCTGCATAAATTATATAGGATACCAGAGAGATATGTATACTGTAGCTAAAGTAATACTAAATTGTATGTTGTGTAGTAAGCTGTTAGTAGCCCATGTAATAATCATTTGGTCTATTTTCACCAACACGGTATTGTAAACATTGTTCATGGCCGGTGTGTGCTTGTTTGCAACTTTTTTTGTACAGCTTTGACAGTGCTACTGATAGTAGTGGAGGCGCTTGGCTTGCATGTGCAAATTCAGCACACACAACATTCTATAATAGAATTGCGTTATTTTATGTCAAATTAAAAGCTCATTTAACACGTCAAATAGTGTTATGACGTGTATCTTTTTTGACATGCAAAGACCCAAACGGCATTCAATGTTTAGAGAAATTGAATCATTGAATATTGTAAGAGCTTTCTACTGTTACCTATTGTTCACCTAATACCTTTTTTGCACTATTGGTTAGCGCCTGTAAGTAAGCATTTCACTGTAAGGTCTAAACCTGTTGCATCCGGCGCACGTTACAAATTGAGATAGCGTCATCTGTGGATCTGTTGGGGCGGTATGCGTATTGGGGTGGGTCTAGGGTTTCCGGGATGATGGTGTTGATGTGAGCGATGACCAGCCTTTCAAAGCACTCATGGCTACCGACCTGAGTGCTACGGGACAGTAGTCATTTAGGCAGGTTACCTTCGCTTCCTTGGGCACAGGGACTATGGTGGTCTGCTTGAAACATGCAGATATTACAGACTCGTCCGAGTACACGTCCTTGTAATCCGTCTGGCCCCACGGCCTTGTGAATGTTGACCTGTTTAAAAAGGTCTTGCTCACATCGGCTATGGAGAGCGTGATCACACAAGTTTTGGCATGCCTGGTGACACCAGGCGGTAAATTAAGTAACAGACCCATAGGAAAGAAAGATCCAAACATCTCTGCCAATAACAGGTACAGTTGAAGTCGGAAGTTTACATAAACTGAGTTTAAAGTATTTAGCTACGGTGTTTCACAATTCCTGACATTTAATCCTAGTAACAATTCCCTGTCTTAGGTCAGTTAGAATCACCACTTTATTTTAAGCATGTGAAATGTCCAAATAATAGTAGAGAGAATAATTCATTTCAGCTTTTATTTCTTTCATCACATTTCCAGAGGGTCAGTTTACATACACTCAATTAGTATTTGGTAGCATTGCCTTTAAATTGTTTAACTTGGGTCAAACGTTTAAGGGCCTTCCACAATAAGTTGGGTGAATTTTGGCCCATTCCTCCTGACAGAGCTGGTGTAACTGAGTCAGGTTTGTAGGCCTCCTTGCTCGCACACTCACACTTTCAGTTCTGCCCACAAATTTTCTATAGGATTGAGGTCAGGGCTTTGTGATGGCCACTCCAATACCTGGACTTTGTTGTCCTTGAGCTATTTTGCCACAACTTTGGAAGTATGCTTTGGGTCACTGCCCACGTGGAAGACCCATTTGCGACCAAGCTTTAACTTCCTGACTGATGTCTTGAGATGTTGCGTCAATATATCCACATAATTTTCCTCCTCATGATGCCATCTATTTTGTGAAGTCCACCAGTCCCTCCTGCAGCAAAGCACCCCCACAACATGATGCTGCCACCCCTGTGCTTCACGGTTGGGACGGTGTTCTTCGGCTTGCAAGCCTCCCCCTTTACCTCCAAACACAACGATCGTCATTAGGGCCAAACAGTTCTATTTTTGTTTCATCAGATCAGAGGACATTTCTCCAAAAAGTACAATCTTTGTCCCCACGTGCAGTTGCAAACCTTTGTCTGGCTTTTTTATGGCAGTTTTGGAGCAGTGGCTTCTTCCTTGCTGAGCAGCGTTTCAGGTTATGTCGATATAGGACTCGTTTTACTGTGGATATAGATACTGTTGTACACTTTTTCTCCAGCATCTTCACAAGGTCCTTCGCTGTTGTTCTGGGATTGATTTGCACTTTTCACATCAAAGTACGTTAATCTCTAGAAAACAGAATGTGTCTCCTTCCTGAGCGGTGTGATGGATGCGTGGTCCCATGGTGTTTATACGTGCGTGCTATGGTTTGTACAGATGAACGTGGTACCTTCAGGCATTTGGAAATTGCCCCCAAGGATGAACAAGACTTGTGGAGATCTACAATTTTTTTTGTTGAGGTCTTGGCTGATTTATTTCGATTTTCCCACGATGTCACAATAAGAGGCACTGAGTTTGAAGGTAGGCCTTGAAATACATACACAGGAACAGCTCCAATTGACTCAGATCATGTCAATTAGCCTATCAGAAGCTTCTAAAGCCATGACATCATTTTCTGGAATTTTCCAAACTGTTTTCCAAGTCAACATAGTGTACAGTCATGGCCAAAAGTTTTGAGAATGACAAAATAATTTCCAAAGTTTGCTGCTTCAGTGTCTTTAGATATTATTGTCAGATGTTACTATGGAATACTGAATTATAATTACAAGCATTTCATAAGTGTCAAAGGCTTTTATTGACAATTACATGAAGTTGATGCAGAGTCAATATTTGCAGTGTTGACCCTTCTTTTTCAAGACCTCTGCAATCCGCCCTGGCATGCTGTCAATTAACTTCTGGGCCACATCCTGACTGATGGCAGCCCATTCTTGCATAATCAATGGTGGCAGAGCACCCCTTCTTCTTCTGCAGAGAAGGCGTGCTTCAAGAAAGAGGCGGGTGGGGGTGGGAGGGGACATAAACTGAACAACAAAAACGCTTGCAGTTGGTCAGAATGTGTGTTTTTATTTGTCCATCCAACTCTTAGATTGACCACAAGTTCTCAATGGGATTAAAGTCTGAGGAGTTTCCTGGCCATGGATCCAAAATATCGATGTTTTGTTCCCCAAGCCACTTAGTTATCACGTTTGCCTTATGGCAAGGTGCTCCATCATGCTGGAAAAGGCATCGTTTGTCACCAAACTGTTCTTGGATGGCTGTGTTGTTAGGAAAAAGATGAGTGAGCCCACTCCCTTGGCTGAGAAACAAACCCACACATGAATAGTCTCAGGATGCTTTATTGTTGGCATGACACAGGACTGATGGTAGCACTTACCTTGTCTTCTCCGGACAAGCTTCTTTCTGGATGCCCCAAACAATCGGAAAGGGGATTCATCAGTGAAAATGACTTTACCCCTGTCCTCAGCAGTCCAATCCCTGTACTTAGCAGTCCAATCCCTGTACTTTTTGCAGAATATCAGTCTGTCCCTGATGTTTTTCCTGGAGAGAATTCTTTGCTGCCCTTCTTGACACCAAGCCACCCTCAAAGTCTTCACCTCACTGTGCGTGCAGATGCACTCACACCTGCCTGCTGCCATTCCTGAACAAGCTCTGTATTGGTGGTGCCCCGATCCCGCAGCTGAATCAACTTTAGGAGACTGTCCTGGCGCTTGCTGAACTTTCTTGGGCGCCCTGAAGCCTTCTTTACAACAATTGAACCGATCTCCTTGAAGTTCTTGATGATCCGATAAATGGTTGATTTAGGTGCAATCTCAATGGCAGCAATGCTTGCCTGTGAAGTGCTTTTTTTGCAAAGCAATGATGACGGCACGTGTTTCCTTGCAGGTAACCATGGATGACAGAGGAAGAACAATGACTCCAAGCACCACCCTCCTTTTGAAGCTACCAGTCTGTTATTCGATCTCAATCAGCATGACAGGGTGATCTCCAGCCTGGTCCTCGTCAACACACACACCTGTGTTAACGAGAGAATCACTGACATGATGTCAGCTGGTCCTTTTGTGGCAGGGCTGAAATGCAGTGGAAATGTTTTTTGGCAAGATTCAGTTCATTTGCATGGCAAAGAGGGACTTTGCAATGGATCTGATCACTCTTCATAACATTCTAGACTCTAGAATCTAGAGTATAGGCAAATTGCCATCATACAAACTGAGGCAGCAAACTTTGTAAAAATTAATAATCATTCTCAAAACGTTTGGCCACGACTGTATGTAAACTTCTGACCCACTGGAATTAAGTGAAATAATCTGTCTGTAAACAATTGCTGGAAAAATGACTTGCGTTATGCACAAAGTAGACGGCCTAACCGACTTGCCAAAACTATAGATTGTTAACAAGAAATTTGTGGTGGTTTGAAAAACAAGTTTTAATGACTCCAACCTAAGTGTATGTAAACTTCCGACTTCAACTGTAGTTCAGTTTTCCCCTCCACACTCAGTCCACTCCCAGACAGTCCTAGCTAAATTCTTGCTTGAGAAATTGCTCTTTGCTGAAAAGCTATGGTTTATTTTGACCATTTTATTAGAAAAAAATAATAATCACAGCAACTTACTTGTTACCCAGAAATGATTTGATATTGAGATAGAAATGGCTGAATTGGACCTGTAACACACTTTATTTAGGTGTTTCCTTTATTTTGGCAGTTACCTCTACATTCACACAGTTAACAGGCGTGTAATACATGATTGCATCATATCAGTGTTAGTGCAGAAATAAAGACATGGGACATCAGACAAAGGAACGATGTATTTGGCCTAAAAGGGCCATAAATAAAATTTTATTATCTTGATTTATTAACAAGCCACAGAGTGTCCATGGCTGTCTACCACAGCACTTAAAACTTCTCATTCTGGTGCAGTCCAGAGTTCACAGACCCACTTGAGATACTTAAAGCCGCTGATAAAATCTCAAGGTCCTCATTTTGTCGCTTCCTTTAGAAAAATAAAACAAAAACGTGATAATACTGTACCAAACTGGTGGCAGAGCACCCATTCTTCTGCAGAGAAGGGGTGCTTTAAGAAAGAGGCGGGTGGGGGTGGGAGGGGACATAAACTTAACAACAAAAAAACACCCCACCTCATTTAAAGCTTGGAGCAGCATGCACTGGCTTTCAATCACTGCAAGAGCGCCATTTCCACTACCCCTGCTCTTCCTTTTCCAACTGTCTGTTCATTCATTTCTGTTGCGTTTTACTTAAATTGGATTGAAATAATAATTATTATAATGATAAAACCTATAGCAGCAAAAGAGATAGAGGAGTAACAGCTATAGCGAGTGACCCCTGGTTTATAAGGAAGGCATGGGTTAAAAGAGTTCCATTGGTGAGTGGCCTGGGTGCTGAGGGGGCCGTGGGACTGTGAAGGGGGCTGCTGCCCCCTCAGCTCATCTCCCGTCCGCAGGCACCCGGCTCAAGGAGGCCATGACACGGCCGTAGCGCTCAACCAGCTCCAGAGTGGAGTAGGTGGGCAGCTTTGGAGGGTCGTGGAAGCTTTTTATCTCTGTCGAGCAGTCAAGTAACTTGGGTAGGAAATCAGTCAGCTTCTCCTGCAGGTTGGCTGCAGCAGGAGGGGGAGAACAATAACGGAGAGGGCAGAGAGAAAAAGAAAGAGTTGGAGAGAGTGATTATTTCCTGACGCAAGTCCTTGCTTGCGTCACTCTTCAGAGTCACATCCAGTTACCAAACAGATAAATCATAAGCTAAATATTTTCAGTGTGATAGCACAAGCTCTTTGTAAGCATGCTCCTCTAGGAAAACACAGATTGAGAAAACAAGATGAGGCGCCCAGGGTTGGCTGTAGTTCTAAGAAGATGCTGCTGGGTCACTTTTCTGAAAACCAATCAAACTTTTTCTTGGAGTAGAGGCTAGAACTCCACTGAACCACGTTCTCTGAACTAACAATTTGGGTCACATTCTGCCAACACAAAGTGGGTATATCCCTGGTTGTTCTGGCTGCTAATATCAACTAATTTGACCGTGTCCCTGACCATGTAACTCCCAAATTAAACTACAGAAGAAAAATAACCAATCATCCAACAGATCTCTAGTACCAAAAATCAACCCCCCCTGCCTCTAGGCTCTTGTACTCTTTTCAGATTATTGCACTAGCCCAAACCGTACTGTGTTGCCTCAGATATGTTATTTTTGGTTCCAGCAACTACCGAAGGTGCCTAATAGGGCAAGACGATATTACAATAGCATAGTCTATCGACGATGATTGACAGCCATTGTCGACGGTGATAACATCGTGATGTGACAGATTATGGTTTAGCCTATTTGAACTTGACTGGAGCCTGGCAATAAAAATAAAAAACAGTCCCGCAGCGCACAGCAGGGCATTACACAGTAAGTAAGTGACATTGAGTAATTTTCCTATTTCTATACGCTATTTCAATAAATATGTTATATAGAGGAGGAATTTGGAGAGTTTTTCCTAGCCACTGTGCTTCTACACCTGCATTGCTTGCTGTTTGGGGTTTTAGGCTGGGTTTCTGTACAGCACTTTGCGATATCAGCTGATGTAAGAAGGGCTTTATAAATTTGATTTGAATGTAGGCCAGACCGAGCGGAGAATTCCACCAAAGCAGCACAAAATGCCCAGTCAGAAATGATTGTTTCTCTCTCTGTCAGATGCATGGGCTATAGCCTAAACCTATACTTTTTAAAATAATGGACCCTCGAAGTGAAACTGACAGCATTTTAGCTACTTTGCAGATATGAAACAGACAATCATAATATATCAGTCAAAAACATACAATTCCCAGTTTATGCTACAAAACCAACTTTATAAGAAGTTTTCAAAATAGGTTATATTTGACTCAACATTTCATGACATACACTAAGGCATTGTTGGCAGAATAGAGCAATGTAGTTCAATGCATGATTAATATAATTCACCAATACATTTCTTGGTAGTCCAAAAACTACTGCTGTAAGGTTTCAAATCACAGCTGGCCTGGTACATTGTTTGCTGCCTCCACTCAGTTCCACTGTCAGTTCCAATGACTAAATATTTTTGGCAGAAACAGAAATGTAACTAAGGCTGGGAATGTCAATACAATGATCACAAGTCAATCATAACGTGGTTAATATGCTAGCGTATCCATTTATCTAGCTAGGAGGTCATGTCATTGGAGAATTATATTAATCGTGCTTCTACACCTGCATTGCTTGCCGTTTGGGACTTTAGGCTAGGTTTCTGTACAGCACTTTGAGATATCAGCTGATGTACGAAGGGCTATATAAATACATTTAATTTGATTTGAGAGGGTGAGTGACTGACTTATCTCCTCGTATAATTTTTCAGTGGCTACACAGCTAAAGATGCACGTGTCATTTGGTTAGCTAGCAAGAAATGTGAATCACTTTACTAGCTAGCTATTCTGAACGACTGTTATGCAGATAGCACGAATTCTTTTAAAAGTATGACCCGCTGAATATACCGGTGTCAGTAAACGTAGGCAAAAAAAAGTACTAGTTCGTCACGGACACTCTATATAACACGTAAACAGCTCTGCTAAGGCGAGTAAAATGGTCAGTGAGGTGTTCTCTCATTTGTGTCTGGAAGTAGCTAGCTACCGTAGCCAGTTAGCTTGGGTGCATGTATTGGCAGGCAAGTTGCAGAAGGACGAGCAGGCTATTCCCCATCGTTTATCCGTGCAATTTTGACAGCCAACTAGCTGAAAAAGTTTGAGGGTTTATCTAATGATCCTTCTTCAGATTTCAGCTCATCTTGCTCTGGCTAGCATTAGTTGATGTGCATATAGTAAAATATAACCTACCTTTTTAATGGTTGTTTGATCAATAGGACTGTAAAGTTCACAAATGTAAGAGGACTTCCATGGCATTTAGCTACATATTTGCAGAAATCCATTCAAGTGTATTTTGTGGCTTTTGCAGAACGCGTTCTAATGATCCAAATTTACACTGTTACCTATAAACACAGCCCAGTTCAAAGTGAATTATGGCAGGCCCTTGTAGCAAATGGTTTGTTTGCATGAACACCTACTGTCGCTCTCTGATTGGCAACGGTGCACTCGGTCTGCATAGACTCCTACCGTGTCTATTAATCTATTAACGCACGGTCGCTTCCCCACTCTATATTGCTGTAGAATATTCACAAATGCCTTAGTAATTACCAAACATTCTAAGAATTTATGAAAATGTGACAATTACCATATCGAAGTGCTCGCTTATTATTATTTTAACTATCTTGTGTTTAAAAAAACACAGCCTATATTGCCTTCTCTCTTCATGACGGAAGGCTAAGCTTCATCGTTCTGTGCATGGCTTTGTCCTGATCAAACAATGAATGTAACGGAGTTCCATCTCAAAACGTTATTTGAATACCCTAAAAGGGTAAGATAGCTAGGGGACTAATAATGAGAAGGAACAACCAATATCAATAGCCAATAGAAAAATCGAATGACAAGTTGAAATTAGTTTAAGCTTTTTAAGAAAAAAGTATCCAGTCGGGCCGTGAATATCCCTCCATGCTAGGTAGAAAACCAAATGGCGGGCCTCCCGGGTGGCACAGTGGTCTAGGGCGCTGCATCGCAGCTGGCTGGCTTCCGGGTTGGATGGCACAGTAGTCTAGGGCACTGCATCGCAGCTGGCTGGCTTCCGGGTTGGATGGCAAAGTGGTCTAGGGCACTGCATCGCAGCTGGCTGGCTTCCGGGTTGGATGGCACAGTGGTCTAGGGCACTGCATCGCAGCTGGCTGGCTTCCGGGTTGGATGGCACAGTGGTCTAGGGCACTGCATCGCAGCTGGCTGGCTTCCGGGTTGGATGGCACAGTGGTCTAGGGCACTGCATCGCAGCTGGCTGGCTTCCGGGTTGGATGCGCGCTGTGTTAAGAAGCAGTGCGGCTTGGTTGGGTTGTGTTTCGGAGGACGCATGGCTTTCGACCTTCGTCTCTCCCGAGCCCGTACGGGAGTTGTAGCGATGAGACAAGTTGGTAACTACTAACTATTGGATATCACGAAAAGGGGGTAAAATTTTAAACAAAAACAAAAAATGGCCAATAACCTATCCTCCTACTAGGCCGATCATAAAAGCTTTAACACAATAGGGCGATAGCATCGTATATTACAATGTTTTATGGGTACATACAGTACAGTACAGCTGGGTCAGTAGTGTGAAAATGCTCTGTGGTCCCTCTGCCCTATGACTTTTTTTAGACTCTCGGTAGATTAGTCCCCTCATCTTCAAATTTTGGTTCAAAATAATCCAAACAAACAAAAACTCACGCTCCATCTCCTGCCCCAGGTAGGAGCACCAGCGGTTCCTCATGTCCTCCACAGCCAGCAGGTCCTTCTCTGTGTCGTGGACAAGCAGTAGGGGGATACACGGCACCACCAGCTCATTCATGATGCTCAGCCCATTGCAAACCTCCGGCTCCTCACCAGACTCAAACATCCCCGCTGCATTCTCGTTCAGTTTCTATGGGCAAAGCACATGCATATAGATCGATGAATTCTGGATTTGCTTCATATGCTAGGGATTAGCTTGAAGTGGTATGCTAACAAATTTACCAGTATTAGCTACTCTGTCAAAACAGATTTACAGGACAGCCAGGTATTACATGTTCCTATGTTATTAATGTATATGTATTTTGACATTAGAGACCACCTCTGTGTGAGGGGCTGCAGCCCAGGTAAGACACAGACCATTTGCATTGCTGGGGGCGGCAGATAGCCTAGTAGTTAGAGCATTGGTCCAGTAACAAAAAGGTTACTAGATCGAATCCCCGAGCTAACAAAGTAAAAATCTGTCGTTCTGTCCCTGAACAAGGCAGTTAACCCACTGTTCCTAGGCCGTCATTGTAAATAGGAATTTGTTCTTAACTTTTTATGGCTGCAAAGGCAGTATTGAGTAGCTTGGATGAAAAGGTGCCCATTGTAAACGGCCAGCTCCTCAGTCTCAGTTGCTAATATATGCATATTATTAGTATTGGATAGAAAACACTCTAAAGTTTCCAAAACTGTCAAAATATTGTGTGTGAGTATAACAGAACTGATATTGCAGAAGAAACCCTGAGGAAAAACAAAACAGGAAGTGGCTTCTATTTTGAAAACTCCATGTTCCATAGCCTCCCTTTGCTGGATTTAAAGGGATATGAACCAGATTACTTTTCCTATCGCTTCCTCAAGGTGTCAGTCTTCAGACATAGTTTCAGGCTTTTATTTTGAAAAATGAGCCAGAACGTAACATTGAGTCAAGTGGTCACATGAGTTTGGCTTGCGCAACAGAATTTGGACAGCCATTTCCTTTCCGTCTCCTACTGTGAAAGACATTTGCGGTTGATATACAATGCCCAAAAAAATAAAGGGAACACTAAAATAACACATCCTAGATCTGAATGAATGAAATATTCTTATTAAATACGTTTTTCTTTACATAGTTGAATGTGCTGACAACAAAATCACACAAAAATGATCAATGAAAATCAAATTTATCAACCCATGGAGGTCTGGATTTGGAGTCACACTCAAAATTAAAGTGGAAAACCACACTACAGGCTGATCCAACTTTGATGTAATGTCCTTAAAACAAGTCAAAATGAGGCTCAGTAGTGTGTGTGGCCTCCACATGCCTGTATGACCTCCCTACAACGCCTGGGCATGCTCCTGATGAGGTGGCGGACGGTCTCCTGAGGGATCTCCTCCCAGACCTGGACTAAAGCATCCGCCAACTCCTGGACAGTCTGTGGTGCAACGTGGCGTTGGTGGATGGAGCGAGACATGATGTCCCAGATGTGCTCAATTGGATTCAGGTCTGGGGAACGGGCGGGCCAGTCCATAGCATCAATGCCTTCCTCTTGCAGGAACTGCTGACACACTCCAGCCACATGAGGTCTAGCATTGTCTTGCATTAGGAGGAACCCAGGGCCAACCGCACCAGCATATGGTCTCACAAGGGGTCTGAGGATCTCATCTTGGTACTTAATGGCAGTCAGGCTACCTCTGGCGAGCACATGGAGGGCTGTGCGGACCCCCAAAGAAATGCCACCCCACACCATGACTGACCCACCGCCAAACCGGTCATGCTGGAGGATGTTGCAGGCAGCAGAACGTTCTCCACGGCGTCTCCAGACTCTGTCACATCTGTCACGTGCTCAGTGTGAACCTGATTTCATCTGTGAAGAGCACAGGGCGCCAGTGGCGAATTTGCCAATCTTGGTGTTCTCTGGCAAATGCCAAACATCCTGCACGGTGTTGGGCTGTAAGCACAACCCCCACCTGCGGACGTCGGACCCTCATACCACACTCATGGAGTCTGTTTCTGACCGTTTGAGCAGACACATGCACATTTGTGGCCTGCTGGAGGTCATTTTGCAGGGCTCTGGCAGTGCTCCTCCTCCTGTGGTACTGACGTGGGCAGTGACATACTACATGATGCACACAGACACTTTGCTATGTTCGCCTTAGCTAAGCCTTGCAATGCTGTTGACACAGAAACTCCCTGACCTCAGCTCTGGGGTACCTTACACAGATGCAGACGGCCATTCCGGAACCAGAGAGACTTGGTGGGGGTTCACAATGTGTCAATGTCAGCAGTGTTTTCAATTAAAACAGAGAAGGAGGTAAACAGCGGGGCTGGAGGGAGCAGGGCTGGAGGGGGCTGGAGTGGGAGCCAGGGGTTCATTCTGGCTGGAGATCTGAGATGGTGGCTAACTCTAGCAGAGCCCTGAAGGAGCAGAGCCAAGGTTAGCTCAGGACACAGCCATGTCTCCTGGTAATGTGTTTACACTTGCTGGGCCTACTGCTTCCTATTCCCACTCGGATGATTACATTAGGAGCACAATGCCGGTGTAGGGTTACTGAGTGCAGGAGCAGCAACAGGGCCAACAGAGGAGAATCAGGGTTACCCCTCTTTCTCTCCCGGTTCAGACCAGACCAGTCACAGCTTGATCTGACCGACCAGGGAATCATTCCATCTAAGCCCTAACAAATACTTTGGAGATGGGATATGAAAAACAAAAGTGAAGCTGTAGTCTGATCAGAATATTGAAAAGATTAGGATCTTTCCCCCACACCAAGAGCATTTGCTGAGAAAAGTTTTGTGGGAATCTTTATGGGCAATAAAAAAGACAATGTAATATCTCAGCGAGAACAGGAACAAGCCTTGCATCAATCCTAGAGATTATTGGGTGGAGGGATCATCTTGGTCGTCATCACAGTTTGGCTGAGTCAACGTGACTCAAGGGAAGGCAAGGATGAGTTAGGAGGTCAGAGACAGACAGCCTTGCTGATAAGACGATAGCGGTATTCATTTTCAAAGAGAATAACTTAACTACTTCCTGGTGACCTATTGTTTTGACTGGAAACTTGTGATGATCTTTAAAACACTATGGATTAACTCCGACCACTTCCTCTCATTTAGGCTTCAACTTTGTCTCTTTAAAAAGTTTCTGTACCAAATGCTAAACCTGCTAGCATCAGAAAATCCTACATGAACTTACTAACTAAATCAAATCAACTACTGACAGAGATTTGCAATAGTGCAGTGGTTCAGTTGTATGATTGTGAGTGATAGAGGTTTGTCTCACCAGCAGGCACTCTCTGCGGTAGTGACCTATGAGCTCATCGTTGTGACCTCTGTACAGCCCTTTGACCAACAGCTCTCTGTTGTACTGGTACGAGTAGATCAGGTACATCAAGGCCTCCACAAAGCTGCAGAAAAGCAGACACACAGGAGAGAAAGATACATTATAGAAGCATCAGGGTGGTACAAAGTTAACCACAAGGAGAGGCAGCAGAGAACACATCAGGTTTAGCTGTGTCTACAAAAGGAAACTAGAGAAGGAACTATCAGGCTTTTTTCATAGAGGATTTAAAAACGGATGTACTGGAGGGAGAATTAACAGAAGAAATAACCAAATACATGAACAACCATCTTGATCAATGCCAGACTGAGCTCTATGCTCCAGAAGGATCTGCTGGGATCTGCTGCACTCTGCAGGTGACTTTAGGAAGTTCAGGTACTACCATTAATAATGCAATCTACAGAGAGTATTTCAATCTCTATTTTCAAAACAATATTTTCAATACAGAAATGGTTCAAGAATATCAGTTCACGCTTAAAGTAAGAAAAGGACACGAGTTAGAAGCTCTGCATCGTGGAGAGCAGAATGTAATAACAGTCCTGCCAATTAGCAGAGTCTCACCATTTCTTCTGGAACAGCTCTAAGCCAATCATCAGAAAGATTGTTGTCTCGCGGAAATTCCTGTAGTCCTGATGCCACATCTGGGAAAAATGTAGGGGCCAAAGGTTCATAAATGAGCTCTAAAGGATTTTAAGGACGGATCTGGAGCATTTGGATCTAACATTGAAGATTAACATCACATCCGTGTTTTTTTCCCCATTGGATAGAAGGGTTAGTGGTATCAGTTCAAATGTAGAGATTATAATCATTTAAACCTTTTACTTTAATGCTAAATATTGTGCACACGCTCATCTCATGTCATTTGGGCTCCAGAGTTGCGCAGTGGTCTAAGGCACTGCATCTCAGTGCGTGAGGTGTTACTACAGACCCTGGTTCAATTCCAGGCTGTATCACAACTGGACGTGATTAGGAGTCCCATAGGGCGGCGCATAATTGGCCCAGCATCGTCCCGGTTAGGGTTTGGCCAGGGTAGGCCGTCATTGTAAGTAAGAATTTGTTCTTAACTGACTTAACTGGACACACCTACTCATTGAAAGGTCTTTATTTTTACTATGTTCTACATTGTAGAATAATAGTGAAGACATCAAATTATGAAATAACACATATGGAATCATGTAGTAACCCAATTTCTTTTAAACAAATCTAAATATATTTTAGATTCTTCAAAGTAGATACCCTTTGCCTTGATGACAGCTTTGCACACTCTTGGCATTCTCAACCAGCTTAACCTGGAATTCTTTCCCAACAAGGAGTTCCCACATATGCTGAGCACTTGTTGGCTGCTTTTCCTTTACTCTGCAGTCCAACGCATCCCAAATCATCTCAATTGGGTTGAGGTCGGGTGATTGTGGAGGCCAGGTAATCTAATGCAGCACTCTCATTCTTGGTCAAATAGCCCTCACACAGCCTGGGGGAATGTTGGGTCATTGCCATGTTGAAAAATAAATGATAGTGGGACTAAGCGCAAAACAGGTGGGACAGTGTATCGCTGCAGAATGTTCTGGTAGCGATGCTGGTTAAGGGTGACTTGAATTCTAAATAAATCACCGACAGTGTCACCAGCAAAGCACCCCCCACACCACCTCCTCCATGCTTCACGGTGGGAACCACACATGCAGTGACTGACTGTCTCCTAGAGTTGCATGTGTCATTTGGTTAGCTAGCAAGAAATGTGAATCACTATACTAGCTAGCTACTCTGAACGACTGTTATGCAGTAAGACCCGCTGAATATGACCGGTGTCAGTAAACGTAGGCAAAAAAAAGCACTAGTTCGTCACGGACACTCTATATAACACGTAAACAGCTCTGCTAAGGCGAGTAAAATGCTCAGTGACGTGCTCTCTCATTTGTGTCTGGAAGTAGCTAGCTACCTTAGCCAGTTAGCTTGGGTGCTTGGTTGGGATGACGCATGTATCGGCAGGCAAGCTGCAGAAGGAAGAGCAGGCTATTCCCCATCGTTTATCAGTGCAATTTTGACAGCCAACTAGCTGAAAAAGTTTGAGGGTTTATCTAATGACCCTTCTTTAGATTTTAGCTCATCTTGCTCTGCCTAGCATTAGTGGTTGATCTTGTTGATGTGCATATAGTAAAAGATAACCATAAAAAAGGTAGGTTGTTTGGTCAATAGGACCGTAAAGTTCACAAATGTAAGAGGCCTTACAATTCAAGTGTATTTTGTGGCTTTTGCAGAATGTGTTCTAATGATTCAAATCTGCGCTGTTGCAACTGCCTGTAAACACACAGTCCAGATCAAAGTGAATGATGGCAGGCCCTTGTAGCAAATGGTTTGTTTGCATGTAGACCTAATGTAGCTCTCTGATTGGCAATGGTGCACTCGGTCTGCATAGACTCTACTCCCGGACAAGACAGATGTTATTATTTCGGTTTTATTTATGGCAGTGTCTATTACTTATCGAAACGCACGGCCGCTTTCCCACTCTATATTGCTATAGAATATTCACCAATCCCTTAGACACGGCGGTTGGAACCAACATTCTCAAATTTTCCTCCAGACCAAAGGACAGATTGCTCCATTGCGCATTTCTTGGCCCAAGCAAGTCTCTTATTATTAGTGTCCTTTATTAGTAGTTTCTTTGCAGAAATTCAACCATGAAGGCCTGATTCACGCAGTCTCCTCTGAACAGTTGAGATGTGTCTGTTACTTGAACTCCGAAGCAAACTAATGAACTTATCCTCTGCAGCAGAGGTAATTCTGGGTCTTCCTTTTCCCATGGCGGTCCTCATGAGAGCCAGTTCCATTATAGCATTTGATGGTTTTTGCGATTGCACTTGAAGAAACTTTCCATGATTGACTGACCTTCATGTCTTAAAGTCATGGACTATTTCTCTTTGCTTATTTGAGCTGTTCTTGCCATAATATGGATTTGGTCTTTTACCAAATAGGGCTATCTTCTGTATACCCCCCTACCTTGTCACAACTGATTGGTTCAAACGCATAAAGGAAAGAAATTCCACAAATTAACTTTTACCAAGACACACCTGTTAATTGAAATGCATTCCAGGTGACAACCTCATGAAGCAGGTTGAGAGAATGCCAAGAATGTGCAAACCTGTCATCAAGGCAAAGGGTGGCTACTTTGAGGAATTTGTTTGACACTTTTTTGGTTACTACATGATTCCATGTGTTTTTTCATAGTTTTGATGTCTTCACTATTATTCTATAATGTAGAAAATAGTAAAAATAAAGAAAAACCCTGGGATGAGTAGGTGTGTCCAAACTTTTGACTGGTACTGTATGTACCAGACCAAACATTTGAAACCAGTCAAAACCAGAGTGTTGCAGAACGCTGACCTCATACTCCTCCATGTTGACCTCTTCTGGCTTAACAAGGTCTAGTTTGGCACGGGCCACCTTCATAATGCTCTTACACCTGAGAGAGAGAAGGGGGGGAATGGAGAGAAAGGGAAAGAGGAAAGCGGAGAGAAAGGGAGAGTGATGTTACAGCAGCTTGGCAGTGGTACGATGAGTACTGGTGAAGTACTAGCTACTCCAGGAGACTAAATATTACACGTGGTCTCGCGGCCGTGAAACACAGGCCCAATGAATCACCCCTTACTACTTAACCAGACGTTCCTCCTTTCCAGAGGTTCTTATTGAGACCACATAATTATACCGCTCAGAAGAGGAGAGTTGAATCAATGAATTCAAGAATATGGATTACCACAAACATCTCAGTGCGTGTGCGAGAACTTTGAGACATTAGAAGAGATGTGATTTATCCAGAGAAATGTGATTTTCTTCTTTAGTCCTCAAAAAGGGCAAAGGTATAAAGTAGCTGGATATATGGCCGGGTAGGATGTTTTACACTGGTGCAAAATATAAAAGATTTTCAACTCTATAAAAGTTCTGTAAGGCTGTCCTACTGGAATAAATCTAACAGACATTATCAAGCTATAGTTGACTTCATAAACCACTTCAGGTCATTTCAGATCATAAAATATTCAAAGGCTTTGCTTTTTGCTACCCTCTGCAGGTGAATTTGGGAAGTTCAGCAGTAATAATCTGGTGTTGTCTTTGTTTTATCTTATTTACATTTTTATTTGATTTAACTAGGCAAGTCAGTTAATAACAAATTCTTATTGACAATGACGGCCTAGGAACAGTGGGTTAATTGCCTTGTTCAGGGGCAGAACGACAGATTTTTATCTTGTCAGCTCGGGGATTCGATCTAGCAACCTTTCAACTCTAACCACTATTTTAATAAAGATAAGACGGTCATGGTGGTGTAACCCATACAGACCGTTCGTCAAAGCTTAGGTTGCGGTCTGCGAACTGCATGAGGAGGGTTCTCTCCAGGATCTTCTTGGGGGCCTGGTTATGGATGAAGTAGACGATGACGTGCTGCAGACGGTAGTCATTCTCCGGGGCCGTGTCCTCCTGGGCAAACCTCAGCAGACGGGTGTACTCCACCTTAATGGCCTGAAAAACAAAAAGCATTGGGTGAATGGACATGGTAGGCCCAATAAGCATTAGAACTTCAGAGTGTAGGCCTATATTACAACACTGACAAACATCTACAGCAGCAGGAGACAAAACTAGTGTCTTCTGCGTAAGAGTTGTCAAGATCAAGCATCCTTCTCATCCAAAACTCAAAAGATTGGTTTCAAGTTTGCTTTGTTCAAATTAATCTCAAATCCCACTTCTGGAAGATGCTTTTGAATAGAACAACTAACTCAAAAAGATCAGATGGAGAAATGCCAGGTAAAAAGGGATGAGAGGATGGTTGTGGAGAAGCATGCAGTGAAATAGTGAGTGAATAAATAAAGGAGTGAAAGAGAAAAGAGAAATGGGATCTGGATGTATGTACCTTGAAGAAGGCGGCTTCAGGCCCAAGCTTTTCAAACACACTCCTGGCCTTGCCAATGGACATTATAATACCCTGCATGTTTGGAGTCATCATGGCCTGCAGTAGCCAAGGAGGGGAAGCATGTTACAACAGTAGAAAATAGATCCCTTGGACCCCTCGGAGAGAGCCCCCAAAATAATACACCTTTTTGGCACAGCACTATTTGAGCTGCCCTGGGCCATGCAACTCTGTCACGACAAGCATACCGTACATCACTCAGCAGTCCATGCATATGTTAATAGTTATTCTACTACTGTGACGTACATACACAGCCCCTGTCATGTGAGGGACGAAGTACATGCTTAAATTGTCCTATGAAGGAGAGTCTCTGAAAGGCAGCCCTGTGAAGATCAAGGTCCCTATGGTACAGACAGTCCCTACAGACAGTCATATGCTGTGGTATAGACAGCAGACAGCCTATGGTCCATCTGAGGGGGTTTGAAACTAAACAACATTGATTCTACTGCAGCACTTTGACAACATTATTCGCCACACACTACTATAAAATGCCAAACCAAGCAAAACCAAATAATTTATTGTTAGGTGCAGTGAGACGATGCGCTTACATTATTCAACTTGTACTTTTTTTTCCCCCTCAAGAGTTTAGTATGTATCAACTATGTATCAAAAATTATGTTGGCAATAGTAATACAAACTGTGCAAATCACATTTACTTTTCACATTTGCTGCAGAGATGCAGTTAAAAATAAACTCTCCAGAGAATTGAGTCGATGTTTAGGTGAAATTTATGTCCATATATCTCTGATGAGAACAGAAGGCTTCTGTTTTGTATAGAAGAGAGTGCTTCTGTTGCTAGATGCAGGTAGGCTTGACAGGGATAGGCTTTTCACATAATATTGTTTTAAAGCTAGCCCAAGGCTAGTTTCATCTTCTAGGATAGTACACTGGCTGTAGTCTAATATAGCAGTGCTATCTTGGTCTGCCAAGAAGTTTGGTGAAAATGCCAACTGTGAGAAACTTGCCCTGAGCTAACCATGACTGGTTTGAAGACTGCTCTAAATGAACATTTACTCAAGTGTGAAAACCCTATAAAAAGAGCCAAGAGGAGAACATGTCCTCATTCTAATCACCAAACAGGCAGAGAGACTTTTCAGCACAACAAAGAAGAGTCAGCTGGGTGAGCTGAGTGTCGAGCGCTACCTCATCATCGTACCCCCCTCCTCTGACTCGATGACAAAGGTTCCCACCTGGGGAATGGCAACCTCTACCGTACGCTGGGAAAGGGGCTCATCCTCCATGGGGGGGTCAGAGGGAGGGGTGAGGGAAGGATCCACAGGCTGAGGGTCAGAGGGAGGGGCAAGGGGGGTTTCAGTGTTCACCTGGACATCGGACTGGGGTTTGGGGGAAAGGGGTGGGGAGAGACTCCCTCCACTGGACTATGGAGAGAGTGAGAGAACAAACAAGAAAGAGCGAGAGGCATGGTGGGCAACGTTAAACAGAAAGAGAAACTAAGAAAAAGGGGGAAATGAAGAACTTTAACTGGGGTTGTGGGGTAGGCCTACGTGGTTCAGTAACAGAAGCGTAGAAGGAGTAGTGGTTAATGTGGTTAAGAGGTGTATGCGTCCGAGCGTGTGTGTGTGTGTGTGTGTGTGAGACGTAGAAGTCAGTCACTGGCCGCGGGCAGCATTTGGTTCTTTAACGCACACATATATTCATCACTCCTCCCTGCTTTGTTATAAGATAAGTTAACAATGTGGGTCGACACACAAATTAACTTCTGTCTTAGTACATACATTTCACACTTGTGATCCCCAAGCAGTAATGAGGCCAGCCCCAGCACCAGAAGACTGGTCCAGCAATGTTCATTTGTAATATAAGTAATATGTATTATACTTATCTATGTTGTGGATGAGCGCGTTGTTTGTTTGTTTGTTTTGTTCCTCTCTATCTCTGTAGCTTCCGGGTATGCTGGATAAGGACCCGAGCTAAGGGAATTGGGCTGACTTTGTAGTGCCTGTCCCAAATGGCTCATTAATGTAAATTGGCATATTAAAAGACACTGTCAGTAGCGATGTAATTTTGTAAATGTTATGTGGTGATATTGTTTAAAAAACGTGTTGCAATGTATATCCTTTAGTATGTTTAGTTAATGAAAAATGTAGGTTTGACTAGGTAATTGCTTAATTAATTAGGGTTAATTGTTCTGAGGGGAGGGGCTAGCCCTACAAAACGGAGCCTCTCTTTCAGTTCATGGGGAGGCATTTTGGATTGAGCTGTGGGTGGGGTAGCATTGTTTTTAGCTGGCCTATAAGGTATATGTTTGATGGCAGTACAGTTCTTTTTGTTCCGGAATCACTTTGTAAATAAATACCCTTGCACAGAAGAACTTTTGCAGCTCCAGCATCTTTTTTTATTTTGATAGAGGTTAGGTTTTCCAGTATAGCCTTCTAGCCTACTCTACATAACATATGGTGGGATGGCACACTGCAAATCAGTGAATTCCAAGAAGAGAGGTAAAGGAATGCATACAGGATTGTGTTCTCAGCAGCAGCATCAACTGTCAGAAAAGGTACCTGAAGTTGAACTGGGGTGAAATACCATGGAATCGTCTGGTGAAGAAGAGGTCAAGTATGAGAAACTAGGAGCCCGACCAAGGGGCCAAACACAACCAGAACCGTTTGAGCTACCGGTTGAACCAGCAGATACAGCCATAAAAGACCAGCTGACTGAAGGAACAGTTGGAGGACCAGAACCACACCCAACAATGGTAACCCTTTTCCAGCAACTGTTCACCTGCCTTGAGAGGAGGGACGAAGACCTCAAGCAGGAGTTCCAGGGTCTATGCCAATCTATCCTCACAGTTCCTCACCAAGCGGAACTCGTCAGTGAGAGCCCAATATTGGGTCTGCCAACACCATGACGACAAAGGCTCAACGCAGCAGGGACTTCAACTCCACAGCAGGATCCCCAAGCAGTAATGAGGCCAGCCCCAGCACCAGAAGACTAGTCCAGCAGTGTTTAACGTCCATCTTCCAGCATTCCTGAGGAAGGAGCCAAAGATGCCCTCATACCAGCAGGGGGAGCACATTGAAAACTACCGGCTAAGGTTTGAGCGCATGGCCAAGACGTGGCATTGGCCAGAGGTAGAGTGGGCCTGCAAGCTTGTCCCATTGCTCACTGGCAGGGCCTTAGAGGCTTACACAGCATTGGATGAGGGGCTGTCCCAATGTCTACAAGGGCTTGAAGGAAGCGCTGCTGGTGAAGTTCGACATCTCCCCAGAGACCTACCGTCAACGCTTCAGAGCTGCATCGACGCCATCCGGTGAGTCGTCGACAGAGACGTACCACCGCCTTAAGGGTCTCTACCGACAATGGGTTCGACAAAGGAGAAAACACAGGACAAAATCGGTGAGGTCATCATCCTCGAGCAACTCCTACAAGTTCTACCACACGACATTCGAACCTGGGTCCGAGAGCACGAGCCCAAGGACGGGCTTATGGCGGCCAAGCTTGCATTGCAGTACCTTAATGCACGTAAAGGGGGCCCACCACGACCTGCAGCACCCGCTCCAAGGAGACATAGACGTGGTCGCGGGCGGCATTTGGTTCTTTAACGCACGCACACATTCATCACTCCCCATTTATAAGATAAGTTAACAATGTGGGTCGACACACATTAACTTCTGTCATAGTACATACATTTCACACTTGTCAGTGTTCATTTGTAATATGTATTATACTTATCTATGTTGTGGATGAGCGCGTTGTTTGTATGTTTTGTTCCTCTCTCTCTGTAGCTCGGGTCCTTATCCAGCATACACAGAAGCTAAGGGAATTGGGCTGACTTTCTAGTGCCTGTCCCAAATGGCTCATTAATGTAAATGGGCATATTAAAAAAGACACCGTCAGTAGTGATGTAATTTTGTAAATGTTATGTGGTGATATTGTTTACAAAATGTGTTGCAATGTATATCCTTTATGTTTAGTTAATGGAAAATGTAGGTTTGACTAGGTAATTGCTTAATTAATTAGAACAATTAACCCTGAGGGGAGGGGCTAGCCCTATAAAAGGAGCTTCTCTTTCAGTTCATGGGGAGGCATTTTGGATTGAGCTGTGGGTGGGGTAGCATTGTTTTTAGCTGGCCCATAAAGTATATGTTTGATAGCAGTACGGTTGTTTTTGTTCCGGAATCACTTTGTAAATAAACACCCTTACACAGAATAACTTTTGTGGCTCCGCCATCTTTTTTTTATTTTGATAGAGGTTAGGTTTTCCAGTATAGCCTTCTGGCCTACTCTACGTGACAGTGTGTGTGAGAGATGTTTGGTCTTACTGCAGTAAGCAGTCCCTCAGGGCTCCTCTCCTCCTGCTTCTCGGCTGCAGCCTTAGAGATGGCCCTCTCTGTGTCCTCCTGCAGGTGCTTGGAGTCATCTGTGGGGGATGGCTGCTCCATGTACTCTGGGTCCTGCTGAGGGCCTGGAGGAACCACACACGGACAGAAACACATAACCCAACACTGCAGTGGAAGCACAAGTCTCAGACTCATGACATTTTTCAATCTGCCTAATATAATTTACACACTATTGTGCTGGCCTGGAAATGTTATTTTCACACGTCCAGAAACTTTGGTTAAGGCGTAACCAGACCAGCTCAGTAGTGTTTAATTGTTGTAGAGAAGACCCCTAGTCCTCACCCCAGCTGTCTGGTGGACTGGGCTCTGTGCTCATAGGTTGAGGGGATGTTGTTGTTTCTGCTGCTGCTGCGGCCAGGGCCAGCTTCTCCTGCTGGGCCTTGCGTGCCTGCAGGGTGTCCCACTCCTCGATCTCCTTGTCAAACAGGCCATTGTCCTCCTTCACGTAGGCCTTCAGGTCCGAAGGGAGCTTATCAAGACCACTCAGCATCTGACCCGTCTCCTTATCAAACTCCTCTGCAGAGACACAAACACAACCAGGCAGTCAGCTACAGTCACCAGGTGTTTATGTTAAGGGATTTTTATGAATGACTAAATTATAAATGTATACATATCAGAACTATGACTAAACAGAATACTACTATGTTACTGTATGGATGTATGAATCATAATACTGAATCTAATGTGTGTAGTTTTCATCCAGAATTAGAAGGACTGTCTGTTCCTTGTTAGAAACTAATGGAGCTGTGTTCCTTACAGGACATCCTGTCTCTACCCAGGGAGGGGAGAGACCTTGGGCTTGTAGTAGATTGTTAATATAAACCAATGTACGTTGTATTATGATCAGTACTCTCGAGAATAAACGCTATTGATAGATTTTGAGACTGGTCTCTGTCCATTTTATGCAAATAAGTTTCTTAGAAATGGGCAGTGTTTTAATTGGTTGATGAACATATAGGAATTAAATTCCTTTAACAGTATATTATAAACATGCTCAGAAATGGAAAGTCATGTGCACGTACAGCATAAACAGCCCTAAGAATAACCAACAAGCTTGCCCATGTCCTAATTACATACTCAAAGGATAGTGATTAGAGCTGCAATTACTGCTTTTTAACACAAGAACAAAGATAATACAGTATACCATAACAAGGCAAAAGCCAAATAAATATATTTATCTACAGTGAGCGGTAGCTACCTTCTATGAGGAAAGGCTTCTTGTCGTTGATGTACATGAGGCAGTAGGCGCTGGCGTTACGGTAGCCTCCGAACGAGTCCCTGACCAGCTCCTCCCAGGAGGATTTGGTGACCGAGATGTCGTTGTACTTCATCCAGCGCTGCTGGTGGGGGTCGTAGATGTAGGCCCAGTAATGGCCAGCGTTAGCCTGGCCCTCGTGCACCAGCACCGCATGCAGCCGGAACGGAACCTGGTAGCCAGCAGGGGGGGGGGGGGGGGGGGGTGGAGTGACCAGAAACCCAATGCAATCCCCTGACTTGTGTTAACTCAATGTGTGTTAAATGTGAGTGCTCTCAAATCAAGACAATAACACCTCCATTTGGTGTTTAAGTATTATAGCCAGTGAAAAATGATTTTTTTTGTGTGAAGGTGGTTCGTCGGGTTTAGGCAGGGCATCTCTTACCTGCATCATGGACTTGTCAGAATACATCAGCTCGATGGTTCTGTGGATTCTGGATATGCTGCCCTGAAGATCTGGAGAAGCAAAATCAACCCATCATTAGAATGAAGATATTTGTGTGCTTGAGAGCATATGAGACAGATAGAGGTAAACAAGACCTCGTACCATGGGTGTCGTTCTCCACCTCACTCCTCCAGCGGTGCAGGCAGCCCTCCAGCACCCGGAGCTCCTCCTCAGTGATGTGGCGTGGGGCTGGGTGCATGGGCAGGTCAGGGGGCAGTCGGGACTGGGTGAAGGGCTTATGGATGGGCACCCTCTGCTGGGTGGAGGGAGCTTGGGTGGGGGCGGGGGACAAACCCTCTGGAAGGGTGCAGGAGGGACCCTGTTCGGCTGTGCTGTAATGTCAGGTGCAGACGAGTGTGAAGTTAAAACCACAACTCTGTACTTCTGAATCCCACTTATTTAACAGTTCAATCAGAGAGAATTACTGGGGAAAAAAAGGTATCAGAAACATGTACACTTAAATCCTAACACAAGGAACGGTTGTAGCTGCATGGTGTTGCATGACTTGCCTTAGAGCAGGCAGCTGCTGCCCCGTTGTGCCACCGGGTGGTGCTGACGTGTCGATGTCCTCCAAGGGAGAGGTGCAGACTGGCTTACTGGAGGCAAACTCCATGGCGTACTGCAGGACATCTGCCAGAGGAAACCTCTTGGGACCAGAGCCATAGCTCAGATACCTGGGAGAGAGAGAGAGTGAGGGAAGAGAGAGGATGAAAGACTAAAGTGAAAGAGCCTCTATAAACACCATAACAGCATTATAAAATGTTAAATGCATTACAAAAGTATGAAATTCTGAACAGAATGTGACTGCTGGGGACATGTTGTACATACCAACAATGCCAGAAATAAAAATCAGCCGTTAATGATTACACTGTTCTGTTTTGTCTCCAGGAGTGGGTATTGTATTGTTGCTATGACTGTTGCTAGGGAATGACCAGTCATTTTGATAGTTTATCAACGTAAGAAAGTAAACAGAGGTGTGTGTAGGTGTATACGTGTTAGGGCTGGGCGATATGATCAAAATATCTCATATTTTTGATGGTATATAATGTCTCTGAATAACATTTCTAAATATGCTGTATGGGTAGTGGTTTTAATAGGCTTTCTCCATACTGCTCAACCAAAACTTTCACAAAAACTGACCGTCTTATTTATAGAACATTACATAGGAATCAAAATCTGGTACTCAACCAATGGGTACCATTTACAGTTATTTGTTCCATTCAGTGTGCATCATGCACACCAATAATTTGATATTAAAACGGATTATGACAGTAGGAGGACACTGGGCCAATTGTACGCCACCCTATGGGACTCCCGATCACGGCCGGTTGTGAAACGGCCCGGGATTGAACCCGGGTCTGTAGTGACATCTTAGACCACTGTGGCACTCGGGAGGCCCAAAATCATATTAACATTTTAAACAAACTATTATATTAAATCTGACTATCCACAATAATTGCATTAGTGTGTGCATGTAACCGTACACAGTGTCACGTTTTATTTCGTCTTAGTATGCCTCCATTTCATTTTTAAAAAACATTACATTTATGGAGAATAATTATTATCCTCTATATTTTTGGCTTCAATTGCAGTTCTTACTTTTGTCGCTAGAGGTAGTTGGACGATTTCTAGGGATCTATTTGGCAAGCTTGCCCTCCTGAAGTTGTTGACTTGTTGTGCTAGAAAGTTAGCTAGCAGTTTTCTTACTATAAAAATGGTTGAGCGCCATTTTTGTCAGTAAGGAATTATTTTAATGTAAGAAATCAAACATTAAAATACCCTTGTAGAAGGTAAAGTGAAAACCCAAACCGGTCTGTCAATAAATAGTTATATAATTCTTTATGGTTTACCCCCCCGCAAGCGTGTGTGAGTGTGACAGCCTAGCTCAGTTTACTGTACCTCTCCAGACGCTGTTGAAGTAAAGTCAGTTGCTCTTTCAGTCTCCTAATCTCCTCTCGTTTAATCCTGGTGATCTCTCGGTTCCTGTCCATATACCTGACGAAATACAACAGAAATCATACAAGTTCATAAATTCCTCTCTTGAACTGAAATACCTTCTCAATAGAGAATCTCCATTGAATGTGTTTTTTAGGCCAGGAATATGCTTAATCTGGGTCAGAGAAAAAAGGCCCTAAACACACAACTTTTTTTTTTGATATGCAAGTTGAATGACATTTTCCTTACCTGTCCATGTACAGCATGGAGGGGAACTCCAGCTTGTTGTGGATCTTCTCAGGTCGACCCAGGGCTTGGTTGAACTCAAATCTCGACAGTTCAAAGGTCAAGACAGGAGGAAGTTCAGTAAACCAGTGCTGATGGGGAAATACCAAATATGTCATAATTTAGTTCCCGTTTTCTAAAATAGGTAATATGAGTCATTGGTTTTCCATAAACACCACATTTTAGAATGTTTTAATTGGACCCTTCTTAATGAGTAGTCTTGAGTAGCGCGTTTAGAAATCATTCCTACATGACTCGCCTGTCCCACTAATATTGTTGTGTCTCCAGTCTATTATTTATGTCCAAGCAGACATAAATAATGGTATATACACTGAGTGTACAAAACATTAGGAACACTTGCTCTTTCCATGATAGACTGACCAGGTGAAAGCTATGATCCCTTACACCTGTTAAGTCCACTTCAATCATTGTAGATGAAGGGGAGGAGACGGCTTAAAAGATTTTTAAGCCTCGAGACAATTGAGAAAACGGGCTGCGGTCCAAACACATTTTTACCCCCTCAGCCCTTACGCTATCCACTTTCCCTCGGGGGAATCCCCATCGAAACCAGATACAGTTTGACTGCCATCTTAAGAGGAGGTCCAATTCACTAACTTTGCCCCCTCGGCTATCAATTTAGCTCGAGGAAGCAAGTGAACAACTTTTCACTTGCAGGGTTGATATGACTCACAATTCAATGCAAACTGTAGTCACATGTCAAACTCTGGTGGCCGTGAAGTTTCGGCATGTCATAAAAAAGTATGAAGCTAGCTTGCTAAAACATATACACTAGTGATGCACTGAAATTTCATTTTTGGCCGAGAGCGATATCTGATATTTTCCTTGCCAAAAAAACGATACCCGATATTTCACATTTTAGTGGCCTTTTAAGCATTAACACACACACACACACACACACCGGTCTACGACACTGCATCTCAGTGCAAGAGGAGTCACTACAGTCCCTGGTTCGAATCCAGGCTGTATCACATCCAGCTATGATTGGGAGTCTCATAGGGCAGCGTACAATTGGCCCAGCGTCGTCCGGGTCGTCATTGTAAATAAGAATTTGTTCTTAACCGATTTGCCTAGTTAAATAAAGGTTACACACACACACACAAAAAAGTTATTTTGTTGACATTAACTTATGTCCCCATTACCAGTAAAACATAATCAAAACCTATTTCTTTCACTTATTTGCTGTGCTGTTTCGTTGTTCATTTGTTCAGTCGGATTTCTATGGAACGCTATTTGGGTCTTTGCGTGTCAAAAAAAGATGCACGTCAAACAACACTATTTGACGTGTCAAATAAGCTTGTTGACCAATCAGGACCTGAATATAACTGTACTTCAAATAATAATTTAATGCGTTGATACATTTTTTACGTAGTTATTACACATTGATTACACAATCACTCGTATTTCATATGTCACAACGATTCATCGATACGTATGCTATGATGCTGGTAAAGTTGTTTAGCGCACCTACAGTGCTGGTCATATAAAAAGCTAGGTAGCTCATGGATGCAAACTAGTTCTTCACCAAAAACATAGCAAAACGACAAAGTTTCATTAGTTATAGTTAGCTAGCTAACTATATTGCTAGGTGTCACCTAAAATAACCCTAATTTATAAGACAGTTCTTATTTGATTAATGGTGGTCGGACCCATCTATGTGAAGCTAGCCACAATAAGGATTAGCCACAGTAGTTGGCTTTGCGCTTAGCCTTCGAAATTAAAGTACTACCATTTGTATTCATTTGCATCACTGTCAATTACCTACTTTTATTTTGAAGGCAAACTTCAAATTCCACTATTGTGCCTAATCCTTATAATCCGGGCTGGTCGAGCTTCACTAGCCAGATGAACCTAGCTGGCTGCTTATAACGTTAACTTTGGGCAACAGGGTTAAGTAGCTGGCTAGCCATTTATTTTCATGAACTGAAATTCAATAGGTGCACCACAAGTGGCTACCTAGCTAATACTTACAAGGATTCCTAAATCATTGCTAAGAATAATGAAAATGACTGCAGTTTCGACTGGTCATTGTTTTCAGGCTGGTTGTATTGGTGCTAGCTAGGTAGCAAGTTAAAGCTAGCTACCCCTGAAGTTGGGGGTCGAACAAATTATGCTTTTTACCAACGCGCTATTGTAAACACATTGTTTGTGGCTGGTGTTTGCAGACTTTTTTGTACAGCTTTGACAGTGCTACTGTATCTTTTTTGACACACAAAAAAGAACCAAACGGAGTTCCATAGTATATATGTCATGAAGCTAATGGCAGTGACGCTATTACTGTGTAACTCCGGTAGGGCAACATCATCGGAAAAATAGCACACTTGGTAGTGTGTACCGGTGCTCGACCAGTTGGCGAAAGCCAACATCACCCAGGACAGAGAACGATTGATTGTCAAGGGCAATGAATTCCATTATCTTGGCTTTAATGGATTTCGACTTTGAGTTGTCAAAGGACTGCTCAACTTGTTGACTGCTCGATCCACACAGCAGACATTGTGGGCTGGTTTAGGAATACTGTGTTGCACATGTAGCGCAACATTTTACGTGGCGTCTTTACATCCTGTACCTACATCATATAGGTATGCACGGTAGCTTTGACATCGGCGTTAAACTAGACATCGGGCCGATAGCGATGTTGGCATTTTTAACTAATATCGTCCGATTCCGATATGTTCACAGATATAATCGTGCATCCCTAACACACACAATTACTTGTTGGTACACTTACAGCTCATTGAAATAATTCCTTCTGAAAAGCGATGGAATTAAAAAGCTATTTTGTCATGTATACTTGCATGCCTTTGGTATGTCAAAAAATAAAGCAAAGAAGCTGTGAAAAGAGATTAATTATTGCTTATTTTACAAAGATATTCGAAAAATGGCCTGGACACATTTGTTGGTACCCCTTAGAAAAGATAATAAATAATTGGAATAGTGATATTTCAAACTAATTAATTTTCTTTAATTAGTATCACACGTCTCCAATCTTGTAATCAGTCATTCAGCCTATTTAAATGGAGTAAAGTAGTCACTGTGCTGTTTGGTATCATTGTGTGCACCACACTGAACATGGACCAGAGTAAAGTAGTCACTGTGCTGTTTGGTATCATGGTGTGCACCACACTGAACATGGACCAGAGTAAAGTAGTCACTGTGCTGTTTGGTATCATTGTGTGCACCACACTGAACATGGACCAGAGTAAAGTAGTCACTGTGCTGTTTGGTATCATTGTGTGCACCACACTGAACATGGACCAGAGAAAGCTAAGGAGAGATTTGTCTGAGGAGATCAGAAAGACAATAATAGACTAGCATGGTAAAGATAAAGGCTACAAGACCATTTCCAAGCAGCTTGATGTTCCTGTCACAACAGTTGCAAATATTATTAACAAGTTTAAGGTCCATGGAACTTTAGCCAACCTCCCTGGGTGCAGCCACAAGAGGAAAATCGACCCCAGATTGAACAGAAGGATAGTGCAAATGGTAGAAAAAGAACTAAGCATAACTGCCAATGAGATACAAGCTGAACTCCAAGGTGAAGGTTCGTCAGTCTCTGATCGCATAATCTGTCACTTTTTGAGCGAAAGTGGGCACCATTGAAGAAGACCCAGGAGGAAAAACATAAAAAAGCCAGACTGGAATTTGCTAAAATGCATATTGACAAGCCACAATCCTTCTGGGAGAATGTCCTTTGGACAGATGAGTTAAAACTGGATCTTTTTGGCAAGTCACATCAGCTCTATGTTCACAGACGAAAAAAAATGAAGATTCCCAAAAAAGAACACCATACCCACAGTGAAACATGGAGGAGGCTCAGTTATGTTTTGGGGCCACTTTGCTGCACCTGGCACAGGGTGCCTTGAATCTTTGCAGGGCACAATGAAATCTCAAGACTACCAAGGCATTCTGGAGCGAAATGTACTGCCCAGTGTCAGAAAGCTCTGGCTCAGTAGCAGGTCATGGGTCCTCCAACAGGATAATGACGCAAAACACACAGCTAAAACGCACCCAAGAATGGATGAGAACAAAATATTGGACTATTCTGAAGTGGCCTTCTATGAGTCCTGATCTGAATCCTATCGAACATCTATGGAAGGAGCTGAAACTTGCAGTCTGGAGAAGGCACCCATCAAACCTGAGACAGCTGGGGCAGTTTTCTCAGGAAGAGTGGGCCAAACTATCTGTTAACAGGTGCAGAACAACAGAAAATGTTTGGTGCAACAAAATATTAGGTTAAGGGTCCCATCATTTTTGTCCATGCCATTTTCATTTGTTTCTTTATTTACAACATTATGTTGAATAAAAAAAAATCTTAGTCTGATTTCTATTAAATCTGGAATAAACAATTTTAAGAGAAAATTGTACATTCTTTGTTTTTTGTGGAGGGGTACCAACAAATTTGAGCGTCCGTCCATATATAAACTCAGCAAAAAAAAGAAACGTCCTTTTCAGGACCCTGTCTTTCAAAGATGGATTTTTACTTCACAGATCTGTATGGTAAAGGGTTTAAAGACTGTTTCCCATATTTGTTCAATGAACCATAAAACAATTAATGAGCATGCACCTGTGGAACGGTCGTTAAGACACTAACAGCTTGCAGACGGTAGGCAGTTAAGGTCACAGTTATGAAAACTTAGCACACTAGAGGCCTTTCTACAGACTCTGAAAAACACCGAAAGAAAGATGCCCAGGGTCCCTGCTCATCTGCGTGAATGTGCCTTAGGCATGCTGCAAGGAGGCATGAGGACTGCACATGTGGCCAGAGCAATAACTTGCAATGTCCGTACTGTGAGACGCCTAAGACAGTGCTACAGGGAGACAGGACGGACAGCTGACCGTCCTCGCAGTGGCAGACCACTTGTAACAACACCTGCACAGGATCGGTACATCCGAACATCACACCTGCGGGACAGATACAGTATGGCAGCAATAGCTGCCCGAGTTACACCAGGAACACACAATCCCTCCATCAGTGCTCAGACTGTCTTCGATAGGCTGAGAGAGGCTGGACTGAGGGCTTGTAGGCCTGTTGTAAGGCAGGTCCTCACCAGACATCACCGGCAACAACGTCACCTATGGGCACAAACCCGTCGCTGGACCCGACAGGAGTGGCAAATAGTGCTCTTGACTGACGAGTCACAGTTTTGTCTCACCAGGGGTGATGGTCGGATTCGTGTTTATCGTCGAAGGAATGAGCGTTACACCGAGGCCTGTACTCTGGAGCGGGATCGATTTGGAGGTGGAGGGTCCGTCATGGTCTGGGGCGGTGTGTCACAGCATCATCGGACTGAGCTTGTTGTCATTGCAGGCAATCTCGTTACAAGGAAGACATCCTCCTCCCTCATGTGGTACCCTTCCTGCAGGCTCATCCTGACATGACCCTCCAGCATGACAATGCCACCAGCCATACTGCTCATTCTGTGCGTGATTTCCTGCAAGACAGGAATGTCAGTGTTCTGCCAGGGCCAGCAAAGAGCCCGGATCTCAGTCCCATTGAGCACATCTGGGACCTGTTGGATCAGAGGGCTAGGGCCATTCCCCCCAGAAATGTCCTGGAAATTGCAGGTGCCTTGGTGGAACATCTCACAGCAAGAACTTGCAAACCTGGTGAGCAGTCCATGAGGAGGAAATGCACTGCAGTACTTAATGCAGCTGGTGGCCACACCAGATACTGACTGTTACTTTTGATTTTGACCCCCCCTTCGTTCAGGGACACATTATTAAATTTCTGTTAGTCACGTCTGTGGAACTTGTTCAGTTTATGTCTCAGTTGTTGAATCTTATGTTCATACAAATATTTACACATTAAGTTTGCTGAAAACAAACGCAGTTGATGGTGAGATGTTTCTTTTTTTGCTGAGTTTATATATTATTTATTTGGCAAATTGGCTTAGTCTCGTAGTGAAGAGTCTATAACACATTGCTAGATTCATAAGAATTTTTTGCAATTCTGAAATGTATTTGAATAAATATTACTAAACTATAAAGCTAGCTAGCCAGCTATGGGTAACTGTAGCTAGCTACCTGACAGGGGGGCTACCTAGCTATGTTAGCTTACTAGGTATATTAATAGCTTTAGGTTGATTGTTTTTAAGCTCAACTTCAATATTTCCACCAAGGACCTTGCCTCTCCGATCATCACTCTCTCTCGCTTGGGCAAGGGACATTTAAGGTACACTCGGACGTGACGATGTAAAACAACATTCAAGGACTGAGGGTTTAGGGCAGAGGGCTGTCTACTTTGAATTTGAAAGACAGCCATGGATTGTGTGTGTGTGCCATTCAGAGTGTGAATGGACAAGATTTAAGTGCCTTTGAACCTGGTATGGTAGTAGGTGCCAGGCGCACCGATTTGAGTGTGTCAACAACTGCAACACTGCTGGGGTTCACACTCGTGTATCAACAATGGTCCACCATCCAAAAGAAAGCCAGTCAACATTGAAGTCGGAAGTTTACATACACCTTAGCCAAATACATTTAAACTCAACTCAATTATTGACATTTAATCAGAGTAAAAATCCCCAGTCTTAGGATCACCACGTTATTTAAAGAATGTGAAATGTCAGAATAATAGTAGAGAGAATAATTTAATTCAGATTTTATTTCTTTTATCACATTCCCAGTGGGACAGAAGTTTACATGCGCTCAATTAGTATTTGGTAGCATTGCCTTTAAATTGTTTAACTTGGGTCAAACATTTAAGGGTAGCTTTCCACAAGCTTCCCACAATAAATTGAGTGAATTTTGGCACATTCCTCCTGACAGAGCTGGTGTAACTGAGCCAGGTTTGTCGGCCTCCTTGCTCGCACATGCGTTTTCAGTTCTGCCCACACATTTTCTATGGGATTGAGCTCAGGGCTTTGTGATGGCCACTCCAATACCTTGACTTTGTTGTCCTTAAGCCATTTTGCCACAACTTTGGAAGTATGCTTGGGGTCATTGTCCATTTGGAAGACCCATTTGCGACCAAGGTTTAACTTCCTGACTGATGTCTTGAGATGTTGCTTCAATATATCAACATAATATATCAACATAATTTTCTTACCTCGTGATGCCATGTATTTTGTGAAGTGCACCAGTCCTGCCTGCAGCAAAGCACCCCCACAACATGATGCTGCCACCTCCATGCTTCACGGTTGGAATGGTGTTCTTCGGCTTGCAAGCCTCCCCCTTTTTCCTCAGAACATAACGATGGTCATTATGGCCAAACAGTTCTGTTTTTGTTTCATCAGACCAGAGGACATTTCTCCAAAAAGTACGATCTTTGTCCCCATGTGCAATTGCAAACCGTAGTCTGGCTTTTTTATGGCGATTTTTGAGCAGTGGCTTCTTCCTTGCTGAGTGGTCTTTCAGGTTATATCGATATAGGACTCATGGTCCCAAGGTGTTTATACTTGCATACTATTGTTTGTACAGATGAACGTGGTATCTTCAGGCGTTTGGAAATTGCTACCAAGGATGAACTAGACTTGTGGAGGTCTACAATTGTTTTTCTGAGGTCTTGGCGGATTTATTTAGATTTTCCCATGATGTCAAGCAGAGGCACTGAGTTTGAAGGTAGGCCTTGAAATACATCCACAGGTACACCTCCAACTGACTCAAATGATGTTAAGCTTCTAAAGCCATTACATACATTTCTGGAATTTTCAAAGCTGGTTAAAGGCACAGTCAACATAGTGTAATGTAAACTTCTGACCCACTAGAATTATGATACTGTGAATTATAAGTAAAATAATGTAAACAATTGTGGGAAAAATTACTTGTGTAATACACAAAGTAGATGTCCTAACCGACTTGCCAAAACTATAGATTGTTAACAAGAAATTTGTGGAGTGGTTGAAAAACGAGTTTTAATGACTCCAACCTAAGTCTATGTAAACTTCTGATTCCAACTGTAAATAAAACTTTATTTGTCACATGCGCTGAATACAACAAGTGTGACTTTACTGTGAAATGCTTACTTACAAGCCCTTAACCAACAGTGCAGTTCAAGAAGAGTTAAGAAAATATTTACCAAGTAGACTAAAATAAAAAGTAATAATATAAAGTAACACAATAACAACAACGAGGCTATATACAGGGGGCATGTAGGTGGGGATGAATTGACTATGCATAGATAAACAGCAAGTAGCAGCAGTGTACAAAACAAAGGGGGGGTCAATGTAAATAGTCTGGTGGCCATTTGATTAAATTGTTCAGCAGTCTTATGGCTTGGGAGTACAAGCTGTTAAGGAGCCTTTTGGTCCTAGACTTGGCGCTCCGGTACCGCTTGCCGTGCGGTAGCAGAGAAAACTGTCTATGACTTGGGTGACTGGAGTCTCTGACAATTTTTTGGGATTTCCTCTGACACCGCCTATTATATTGGTCCTGGATGGCAGGAAGCTTGGCCCCAGTGATGTACTGGCCGTACACACTACCCTCTGTAGCGCCTTACGGTCAGATGCTGAGCAGTGGCGCAGCTGTATAACTTTGAGGCTCTGGGGACCCATGCCAAATCTTTTCAGTCACCTGGGGGGGAAAAGGTGTTGTCGAGCCCTCTTCACAACTGTCTTGGTGTGTTTGGAACATGATAGTTCGTTGGTGATTTGGACACCAATGAACTTGAAACTCTCGACCCACTCCACTAAAGCCCCGTCGATGTTAATTGGGGCTTGTTCGGCTGTCTCATCATTGTCGATGATCAGGCCTACCACTGTTGTGTCATCCACTGGGATTCTCTGCCTCTAACCCTATTACAGGGGCTGAGTCACTGGCTTACTGGGGCTCTCTCATGCCGTCCCTGGAAGGGGTGCGTCACCTGAGTGGGTTGATTCACTGATGTTGTCATCCTGTCTGGGTTGGCGCCCCCCCTTGTGTTGTGCCATGGCGGAGAGCTTTGTGGGCTATACTCAGCCTTGTCTCAGGATGGTAAGTTGGTGGTTGAAGATATCCCTCTAGTGGTGTGGGGGCTGTGCTTTGGCAAAGTGGGTGGGGTTATATCCTTCCTGTTTGGCCCTGTCCGGGGGTGTCCTCGGATGGGGCCACAGTGTCTCCTGACCCCTCCTGTCTCAGCCTCCAGTATTTATGCTGCAGTAGTTTATGTGTCGGGGGGCTGGGTTCAGTTTGTTATATCTGGAGTACTTCTCCTGTCCTATTCGGTGTCCTGTGTGAATCTAAGTGTGCGTTCTCTAATTCTCTCCTTCTCACTTTCTTTCTCTCCCTCGGAGGACCTGAGCCCTAGGACCATGCCCCAGGACTACCTGACATGATGACTCCTTGCTGTCCCCAGTCCACCTGGCCGTGCTGCTGCTCCAGTTTCAACTGTTCTGCCTTATTATTATTCGACCATGCTGGTCATTTATGAACATTTTAACATCTTGGCCATGTTCTGTTATAATCTCCACCCGGCACAGCCAGAAGAGGACTGGCCACCCCACATAGCCTGGTTCCTCTCTAGGTTTCTTCCTAGGTTTTGGCCTTTCTAGGGAGTTTTTCCTAGCCACCGTGCTTCTACACCTGCATTGCTTGCTGTTTGGGGTTTTAGGCTGGGTTTCTGTACAGCACTTTGAGATATCAGCTGATGTACAAAGGGCTATATAAATAAATTTGATTTGATTTGATCAGCAAACTTAATAATGGTGTTTAAGTCATGTTTGGCCACGCTGTCGTGGGTGAACAGGGAGTACAGGACAGGACTAAGTACACACCCCTGAGGGGCCCCAGTGTTCAGGATCAGCAATCACAGTTTAGTGGGCTACTGATAACATTTGGTAGTTGAACAGTAGCATAATGGTACTTCCTTTTTGCCTGTACATTTTGTGTGAATAACCATAGATTTGGAAGATGTTTTTGAGTTTCATTTTCCATAATCTATTACAGTTAAAATGCCAAACTCCACTGTCAGTTGTTGTTGGTGTGTCTCAGAGAGCAGCAGCACTGACCTCCTGTCCAGACTTGGCAGAGTTCTCTGCAGATGAGTGTAGGGACTCGATCTCCCCCTCGATCATGGCTGCCTCTAAACACTCGTGCAGGTCCTTAAAGCCATTCACCTGCAGAGGGTACTGCCCGAACATCTCTGTGTTCTCAAACTTCTTTCCTGTGAGGAAGGGAACAGGAGCACAGAAATGTGCCAACTCAGTGAGGGAAAAAGGTATTTGATCCCCTGCTGATTTTGTACGTTTGCCCACTGACAAAGAAATTATCAGTCTATAATTTTAAATGGTAGGTTTATTTGAACAGTGAGACAGAAAACATTTTTAAAAAATAAAAAAATTCGAGAAAAACGCATGTCAATTTTTTAAAAATTTATTTCCATTTTAATGAGGGAAATAAGTATTTGACCCCCTCTCAATCAGAAAGATTTCTGGCTCCCAGGTGTCTTTTGTACAGGTAACGAGCTGAGATTAGGGGCACACTCTTAAAGGGAGTGCTCCTAATCTCAGTTTGTTACCTGTATAAAAAAGACACCTGTCCACAGAAGCAAATCAATCAATCAATCAGATTCCAAACTCTCCACCATGGCCAAGACCAAAGAGCTCTCCAAGGATGTCAGGGACAAGATTGTAGACCTACACAAAGCTGGAATGGGCTACAAGACCATCGCCAAGCAGCTTGGTGAGAAGGTGACAACAGTTGGTGCGATTATTCGCAAATGGAAGAAACACAAAAGAACTGTCAATCACCCTCGGCCTAAGGCTCCATGCAAGATCTCACCTCGTGGAGTTGCAATGATCATGAGAATGGTGAGGAATCAGCCCAGAACTACACAGGAGGATCTTGTCAATGATCTCAAGGCAGCTGGGACCATAGTCACCAAGAAAACAATTGGTAACACACTATGCAAGGTCCCCCTGCTCAAGAAAGCACATATACATGCCCGTCTGAAGTTTGCCAATGAACATCTGGATATTTCAGAGGACAACTGGGTGATGTTGTGTTGTGGTCAGATGAGACCAAAACGGAGCTCTTTGGCATCAACTCAACTCGCCGTGTTTGGAGGAGGATGAATGCTGCCTATGACCCCAAGAACATCATCCCCACCGTCAAACATGGAGGTGGAAACATTATGTTTTGGGGGTGTTTTTCTGCTAAGGGGACAGGACAACTTCACCGCATCAAAGGGACGATGGACGGGGCCATGTACCGTAAAATCTTGGGTGAGAACCTCCTTCCCTTAGCCAGGGCAATGAAAATGGGTTGTGGATGGGTATTCCAGCATGACAATGACCCAAAACACACAGCCAAGGCAACAAAGGAGTGGCTCAAGAAGAAGCACATTAAGGTCCTGGTGTGGCCTAGCCAGTCTCCAGAACTTAATCCCATATAAAATCTGTGGAGGGAGCTGAAGGTTCGAGTTGCCAAACGTCAGCCTCGAAACCTTAATGATTTGGAGAAGATCTGCAAAGAGGAGTGGGACCAAATCCCTCCTGAGATGTGTGAAAACCTGGTGCCAACTACAAGAAACGTCTGACCTCTGATTGCCAACAAGGGTTTTGCCACCAAGTACTAAGTCATGTTTTGTAGAGGGGTCAAATACTTATTTCCCTCATTAAAATGAAAATCAATTTGTAACATTTTTGACATGCGTTTTTTCTGGATTTTTTTGTTGTTCTGTCTCTCACTGTTCAAATAAACCTACCATTAAAATTATAGACGGATCATTTCTTTGTCAGTGGGCAAACGTACAAAATCAGCAGGGGATCAAATACTTTTCCCCCTCACTGTATGTACCTCACAATAACAGTTGTGGCCATAACCAACAACTAATTAAAGAAGCACTGGGATTTGGTAGAGGCAGTTGAACCCGATTATGCAGTACTATTCCTCCATGGCCTAGCCCTAGCTTGCAAGCACGTGCCATATGGGGAGGCTAGGGAGAAAGTGGCCCAGGCGTGTGAGAGAGAGGAGAGACCCATTTCACACTAATTTATCAGCCAGGCCTGGTTTCAAATAGGATTTGTTTAGTTTCAAATACTTAAAGCATTTGATTGAGCCTGCCTGGGATACCTTTTCCATTGGTCCATTGCGCCAGGCAAGCTCAACCATACAAATAAGACAAATAACATTTGAACCCAGATGTTGCCATCACATCCACTAACTGACTACATACAGCACAGACCCTCAGCTGACCCACTGCGCTGACTACAGCACCTGAGTGCAGACTGACCAGAAAAAAATAAACAGAACCCAGGGAGTGGAGAGGGAAAGCTAGCGGACATGCTAATGAGACATTAAGGTCATAAGAAGAGCAGAAGCTGCCTTGCTTTTCCAGCTTTGTGTCTGGCGGTTCTGAGCCAGTATTGTCATGCATAATTAGCACAATGTCAATCAGACGTCAAGGTCCTCCAGGATCAATGCACTGCAGCCCCGGTACTTTTACATGTGCCACATCTCATTAAAGATGACCTCCAGGATCTTAAGCACAACAAATTCGTAACATATTTCTTTACAGTCGAAGAGGTTGGGGGGGCTAAGCTGACATATGGCGTTGTGTTAAGATGGATCATTTAGCTATTTGATTTTGAATTTTAGGAGCCCTTTACGTATACAAAAAATATATATAACATTCCTAAATGGCAAAAAGGACAGTCAAAAAAATCAATTATAAGAATCAAGGTTTTGAAGTGTCTGTCCTATATCAAGGAGATATTTAACCCCTTTTTCGGGGTAGGCACAAAACTACCTTCATACTTCCATAAATTATTTAAACCTGTACCGGTCACCTTCAGACGATTCTTCTGACACTTGTGTGAGAACAGCATCGTGTTCATGAGAGTGGTCATAATAGTTTGTAGGTCAAACTGTTCGGACGCTACAGACATTTGTGAGAAGACCGATTTCTGGGACAAACATATCATACGAAATGGATGACCTAGTACACAATTTGATGACGTAGTACACAAAAACAGGGACCACCTTTGGCTCGTGAGCACCACTTTCAAAACTACTGTCTGAAATTATACAAACGTTTGAGAGTGCATGTTTAAAACAAGGTCACCTTTCATTACCGGGGACAAGGACTCTCTCTCCCTCTCTCATTGCTGCTACTGCTACAGACGGCTGAGCCTCATTTCTCAATCCCTCTCCAGTCATCTATCCTCCTACACCAGGGGCATTCTAACATGTTTGCTTCCCTCTCTTACCTTCCAGAACCCCCACAGCCTGGAAGCGGCCATAGAACAGCTCAACCATCGGGTTCTTTGGTTTCTCACCCTCTCTGGGAACGGAAAGAGGTCAGAGTCAAAACACACACTCATTGGGGTGTCACAGTGCGCACACGCACACCCACGTGGAAGAGGATGTTTAGGCCTCTAAGCTATATGAATAATGATCCTAGCCCCTTTTGCACAGGTACCTTCATAAAATGGTTACTAAAGTCACTACGGTACATACTGTATGAAAACACAGAGAGGGCATATGTCCCTTTGTCCCCTAGGAGAATTAATCACAGCGTGTGTTTGTGTTTCATGTGCTTTTTTGACAAATCATGTGTGTGACATTAGCGAGATGTTTTTCCATACCTGTCCTCCTCTGCCTTCATCTGGAAGGCATCCTCCAACCAGTCCAACAGCTTATGTGTAAACTCACTGACATCCTGCTGTTCCGGGAACACAGAGAGAAACAGACCAATTACAACACTACTTACAAGCAGCACACAAAGACAAACCAATTAGAAAGCTGCTTTCAGGGCACAACATAGAGAGACCGGACAATTAGAACAATGCTTTAAGGGCAACTGTGAGGAGTGAAGAATTTACACAGGCTCCAACTCTGCCCAGCAGCACAGGTCCAATCACTTAAAATCACTGTAGAATATAATAGGCCTAGAACTCCTAGACCTAGAGAATTTAGCCAAGGTTTAAAACATGGAAAGGAGGTAAGTGGGATTATACTGAGAGACGTAAATTGCTAAAGTCGATTTATATCCCCCCAGTTGGGTCAAATCTAATCGTTAGGCTTCAAAAGCAACCAACAGCCCAGAGGATCCTTTACAGACGTACATTGCGCCCTCTGATTGGGGTCCACGCTTCTCTAACCCCACACACACGAAGGGGCAAGAGCAGAGCGTACTGCAGACGTTACTGATGAGTACAGTGGTCAGATGACCGACCTCACAGGACCTTAACAGAAACATTAGCTCATCATTACCAGGTTTTGGGGGGCAGACACTGAACAGTTTTGGGACGGTGTCATATTACCATGACATTACAGCATATTAGCATAAAATAGCTAATCGTGGTCTAGGGATTAACATTATAGACAAGCGTGGTTGATGGTGTCAGGGGGACAGGGGAGGGCCTGGTGTTCCAACTTCCACTGGGCCTTGTTACCCTTGCTGACTCAGCCAAATAGTTAAGGGAGGAGTCAGTCCTCTGCCAAAGAGACAAGGGACAATGGGAAGGTAGGAGAGAATTCTAATCATGCATTTACCAACTGACAAAACAATGGTATCTTGGTCGCTTAAAAAAAAAAAAAGACATACTTTGTGTATATCAGATATGTAAGTGGACACCCCTTCAAATGAGTGGATTTGGCTATTTCAGCCACACCCTTTGCTGACAGGTGTATAAAATCAAGCACACAGCCATGCAATCTCCAAAGACAAGCATTGGCAGTTGATAGAAGCCACAATCGGCAATACTCAAGCTGACCTAGCACCCACCCACCAAATGGCAGTAGAATGGCCTTTCTGAAGAGCTCAGTGACATTCAACATGGCACGGTCATAGAATGCCACCTTCACAACAATTTAGTTTGTCAGATGTCTGCCCTGCTAGAGCTGCCCCGGTCAACTGTAAGTGCTGTTATTGTGAAGTGGAAACGTCTAGGAGCAACAACATCTCAGTCGCGAAGTGGTAGACCACACAAGCTCACAGAACAGGACCGCTGAAGCGTGTTGCAACCACACTCACTACCGAGTTCCAAACTGCCTCTGGAAGCAACTTCAGCACAAGAACTGTTCGTCAGTAGCTTCATGAAATGGGTTTCCATGACCGAGCAGCTGCCTAAGATAACTATGTGCAATGCCAAGCGTTGGCTAAAGTGGTGTAAAGCTTGCCACTATTGGACTCTGGAGCAGTGGAAGCACGTTCTCTGGAGTGATCAATCACGCTTCACCACAGGGCAGTGTGATGGACGAATCTGGGTTTGGTGGATGTCAGGAGAACCTGCACCAATGCATAGTGCCAACTGTCAATTTTGATGGAGGAATAATGATCTGTTTTTAAAATGTTCATGGTTTCAGGATAGGCCCCTTAGTTCCAGTGAAGGGAAATCTTAATGCTACAGTATACAATGGAATTCTAGACAATAATGTGTTTCCAAATTTGTGGCAGCAGTTTGGGGAAGGCTCCTTCCTGTTTCAGCATGACAATGCCCCCGTGCACAAAGTGAAGTCCAATGGTTTGTCGAGATCGGTGTGGAAGAACTTTGCTGGCCTGCACAGAGCCCTGACCTCAACCCCATTGAACACCTTTGGGATGAATTGGAACTCCAACTGCTTGTGGTTGAATGGAAGCAAGTCCCCACAGCAATATTTCAACAACTAGTGGAAAGTTATATCATTAACTCCATGTTAATGCCCATGATTTTGGAATGAGATGTCCACATACTTTTGGTAATGTAGTGTACATTAGACATTGTTCTACTGGAGTAGAATAATCACATTAAGTTGATTGCTCAATAAGAGCATTTGCTCCAGTCAGACATTTATTTTACAGCAAGCCCCTGTAGCCCTGTCCATGTACCCCATAGTTACACTTGCTGGATCAAATAATACACAGAATTTAATCACACCAGATGTCTGGATGACTATGCATGGCATAGCTGGCTTCATAAATCATTTTGTCTTGCCTTGCCACTGTGCTGTTGCTTGCTTTTTGAGGGGTCTAGGCTGGGTTACTGTAAAGCACTTTGTGACAACTGTTTATGTAAAAAAGGCATTATAAATACATTTGAAGGGTAGAGTGATAGCTAGGAGGTTTACCTGCTGAGACTCGCTGGACTTGAAGGCGTCCTTGAGGATCTCCACAGCACGCGATGGGTCCACGTACTTCCTCTTAGAACCCACCATGAGTGAGAAAAGGTTTCTCAGCTCCTGCATGAAGGGCAGGTTCCTGTGCTCCTAAGGAACGACAACAGGAACAACACACACAGGGACGTTAGTTACCATGACAACTCGCCTTCTAGAGTAAGGGAACAATGGTTTCCAAATCACAGTCATATTCCAGTTTTAATGTTAACCATCTTTCAGACCGTAGAGATTGCATTGAGAAGTACTATTATAATATGTTCACATTCAGTGCTTTATGATGGTGGTAGTGTGCCTATCAAAATATGAAGAACGGGTATATTCCCAGTTTATGCGAGGGAATGTGTTTTTCTGTTGGATCCTAGCGATGCTTAGCTGACCCAGTAAATCTGAGCTGGTGCGAGATGTGACAACCAGAGGGTGTCCTCCACTGCTCTATATACAGTAGGACACTGACTAGATGGCTGCACCATAACTACTGGCAATGAATCAATGAGTTATAAATTACACACTAAGCCTATGGTAGATGTTAAAAGCAAAGAGCAAAGCCTTGCTTCGAAGTCGAGCCTTGTTGACAGAAAAGAGCAGATTAAAAGAAAACTAGAGCAAGGTTCTCTCGGTGCTCAAGGCTATTGATGACAGGTTAGGGTCCAAGCCCTAAAAGGAATGAGTATGGGAGCCCTTCTGTTGAAAAACAATTTTAAAAAAGGGTCAATATTAGCATTTGCCCCTCGAGACGCCGTAGCAACAACATAGCCAGAAACTCTTCCTCAAAATAGTCTGAATTTCTCAAGTCAAAAAATGTGCAGGAAAACTAGTCTTCTCTCTTTGAATGAAAACAAACACTTAATGTTCCACTCCTACTAGGAGTAGTACTGTTGACCGATCACCGAAGAAGGAGGGTAGACTTTGGCTACTTCGACTTGTCCCCCCAATTTTTTTTTGCACGAACAGCATGAAAAAAAACCTGCCCCGAAGACCATGACGAACAAAAACATCAAGATTTCGGGCATAATGCGCAAATTGTTTAAACTGTCGCTATATGGCAACAGCAGCAGAGGCTTATCCCAGATTAGTGGATGTGTGCTAACCACTAACCCTATGGCGTGCTCCATGGGAAGCGGGTGGGAGCAACGTGCTGTGCAGATAAGATCGCAGTTGTGGAAACCAATGAGGAAAAGACTGCAACTGCTACAGAGAGGGGTGGGGGGGTGCTAAATAGACAGGGCAGTCAGGGGGAGCGTGAACCACTGGAACCTGAGGGGAAATCAGATCATGCTGCAACCAAATAGAGATGTTGCACAGTGAGGGTATTTACAACCCAGAGAGTCGAGCCTCTCTTCAGAGGGCCAATGCCCAGCTCAGAGGCTAACAGGAATGATAGCTGTCCAGCTGAGGGCCATGGATCTCAAAGTCAGGAGAGAGCTAACCAGACCTTTCCCCAGCTATTGCCTATAGGGTTTAACATATGTTCCTAACAGAAGGGGAGTTTTTCAGTGCCACTATCTCTGTAGCGTATTGGTCCGGGGGATTTGACCTAATCTTCACTGCTGAGAGTTGATATGAGTTGTCTGGGTGAGTGGAGGACGATAGGTGGTTCACCTTCTGGTTGCGAGGCAGGTCCTGGACTCTGGCAGGAGGGGAGTAATACAGCACCAGCCTCTGGAACTCCAGTAGGTTGAACAGAGACTAGAAACAAACAGATAGAAACCAGTCAGCTTTCTTGAATAACATTAATGTCGCTTTGAACCAGCAATAAACATTTGTGTACTATCAAAAGAGAGCATGCATGTTGCTGTACAGTGAGGTAGTCAACAGCTGTTTTACACTATGGATGTTATCACACTGTTGCTGCTAGCTGGAATGCTGTATGGGTATGATGGATTACAGAAGAATGTTAGTGTTCCAAGTTACAAACCAAACTTCCATATCTTTTGAAAAAAATATTAAATAATTAGTAAAGGAGAATGATTAGTGGAGTTGTCACTTCATTTTATCACCTGCTTTCATTGAATCTCTAATTGTGGTTAGAGACCAAACACAGGTAGACAGGGACCAGGTGACGGTGTATACAGTGTTCATTCAGAATATTTCAGCTCACTTTACCCTCCACTAGGGGGTCTATACATTAACAACGTAATCCCTACCTTATGACAGGGAGTGCTAGTCTTTCCAAGTCTCTCTAGAAAGAGCTCTACATATATGTCAAGGCCTATATTGAATACATTACATTGATTTAGGATGTTTAGCAGAGTCAAAATGGAGGGTGTGTGTTTATCCCCACCTGGATGACGGCGCTGAACCAGCAGGTGTTGCCCACGTTCTTGAGCCCGACGGGGCAGTTCTCCATCCTTTTCCTGTCGTGAGGGTTGGGCGAGTCACTCCACACCTCCGTGTGTGTCCGCTTCAGGCTCGCCTTGTTCTCCGCTATGCTGGCCTCCAGAACTCTGCAAAGAGTACAACAAGTTAAAGAAAGCACTTTCATCAAAAGGATATTTTATTATTTCAAAGCCCTAACATGAATAAAGCACATTAGCAAAACTGCACAGCGACTTGCTCAGTCTGATCCCCTCAAATGCGCAGATCATTGACATTTTTCCACTCAAACACTCCCTGAATGCTCCTCCTCTCCCCTTAGCCCAGCTGATGGCATGACGGTGGTGTACCTGCTGATGGCTTGCTCCTCGTCGGTGATGCCAGTCTCCCTGAAGGCCCGGCTGGACTCCTCCAGGCTGAGAGCGATAGCCCTCTGGAGGTCATCCTTATCATCACCAGTCAGGTCAATCACATCTAAAGCAACACATACGTACAACTCCTTACTTACATACACACATATACATACTTACATTACTTAGACCTTCTTCATAACATAACTCAAGTTTTTCACACCAGTCTTCCACTGACATCAATGCATGATTTACGCTTAAAGTTAAGTACTCCAAGTTCAAATCCCACCCTTACTGATTTTATAATCCCAGTCATGCTGCGGTGTTTCACAGACAGGAAAGGGCAGACAGACAATAGCCTTTTTTTTAATCCCAGCTTAAAAGACCACAAAGAGAAGAGGAGAGCTTAAAATTTGGTGCAGTAGCCTATAATATTAAACAAACCTATAAAAAGACTAAGGTGAGTCATCATCACAGTAGTAAATAGAGCAAAAAGGTTCTCCCCTCCTCTCAGACAACTCTCAATTCTATTGACTGGGTTAAATTATAGTTCACGTGTCAAACTCATTCCACAGAGGGCCGAGTGTCTGCTGGTTTTCGCTCCACCCTCATACTCGATTGATGAATTAAGGTCACTAATTAGTAAGGAACTCCCCTCACCTGGTTGTCTAGCTATTAACTGAAAGAAAAAACAAAAACCTGCAGACACTCTGCCCTCTGTGGAAGGAGTTTGACACCCCTGTTATAGGTTGTTTTCCTTATTTGAAACATATCCAAAGGAGTGAGTAAGTTCATTAATCAGGCCATTCCTGCATGAAAGTCAAAAGGGGCGTATCAGGATATGGTGTTCCCGAACAGAGAACGATATGGTGTTCCTGAACAGAGAAGGATATGCCTCTGCAGTAAAGGCAGGACTTCTCGTGCCCATCTCAGAAAATTCCACAGAGATGACATCACTTAATTTCAACAAAGTAACCCCTTGTCTCACATGAGAACCAGGAGGCATCCTACTAAAAGCCATCCCACAGACCTTTATACAATGCTAAGTGCTTACATCGAGCTTCAATACGAAACTAAATGGGAAAGATTTGCAAAATATGATTAAATATAAATTAGGGGAGACAGTAATGTTAATCATTCACCCTAGACTTTTTCCACATTGTTATGTTAAAGCCTTATTATAAAATGTATTAAATAAAAATGTTTCCTCATCAAACATCACAATACCCCATAAAAACACAGTGAACTCAGGTTTTTATAAATGTTTGCACACACACACAAAAATGAATTACCTTACATAAGTATTCAGACCCTTTGCAAGGAGACTCGAAATTGAGCTCAGGTGCATCCTGTTTCCATTGATCATGCTTGAGTGGTTTCTACAATTCAATTGATTGATTTGGAAAGGCACACACCGGTCTATAAGTCCCAGAGACAGTGCATGTCAGAGCCAAAACCAAGCCATGAAGTCGAAGGAATTGTCCGCAAGGCTCCGAGACAGGTATTGTGGAGAGACCTGAAAATAGCTGTGCAGCAACGCTCCCCATCTAACCTGACAGAACTTGAGAGGATCTGCAGAGAAGAATGGGAGAACCCCCCCCCCAAAAAAAATAAAGGTGTGCCAAGCTTGTAGCGTCACACCCAAGAAGACTCAAGGCTGTAATTGCTGCCAAAGTCGCTTCAACAAAGTACTGAGTAAAGGGTCTGAATACTTACGTAAATGTTTTATTTATTTATTTTTGTATTAATTTGCAAAATATTCAAATAAACTGTTTTTGCTTTGTTGTTAACAGGTATCGTATGTAGATTGATAAGGGATTTAACAAAAATCTATTTAAGAATAAGGCTGTAACATAACAAAATGTGGAAAAGGTCAAGGGGTCTGAATACTTTCCGAATGCATTGTATATAATGGGTTTGAGGCCTACAGATTTTTTCTTATGCACACACCGGAGATGAGGTAGGTAGTGGTACTCACTGGTATCTCCCTGGCTAGGGACTGCCCCGGGCAGTGCTGGGTGAGGTAAGTACTCACTAGTGTCTGCCTGGCTGCCCACGCTGATGTATCTGTCGTTGCCCACCTGGGTGGTCTGGTAGTAGGTAGCCTCATCCTGCTGGGGCACCTTGGCATTCTTCTCTGTCAGAAAGGCCACCGCCTCCGCCAGGTCTCCATTACTGACCTGCAGGGATAGCAGGGTTAGAGCTCTACTGTCAGAGACTGGTTTAGATGTAGACTGTCAACACTTACTCTGGGAGATCAATAAAGCTGATGAATTGGGTGAAAATAAGCAATTTCCAGAACTCCCACTAGAGATTTCTGAACATAAAATTGGTAACATATCAAATTGTGTCAAACCATTTTGAAATGCATCCCTGAAAATCAATATCCGCTATATGGTCTGGCTGTATCAGTCAGTCAACCAGACCATATAATGGTATCTATGTGCTCCCCATATTGCTACGGTCATCCTTTTAGCTATATGCCTAAGTATGCTGCAGAGCTGTCTGATTAAATCATTCTACTAGTTCTTCAAAGTAGATAAGGCATACTTTCACAACCTGTCTTGATCCCTCTCGTTGCGGTTTATGCGGTCTGTATGCATCTAGCCCGATGACTGTACGATCTAGCCTAAGGTAGCAGGTGTAAAAGTGTATCCGTCCAGAGATCTGTATTGAATGTCTCCGCCCTACCAATGGGGGGAGTCGTCCAAAAGGAAGGAGACAAACTTAGGTCCAAATTAAGCAAATATAAACTCATTGGGCTTATTTTGGACAGAGAAACCACTCGCTTTGCCTCTTCCCCTCTAATCTGTCACTCTGTCCGAGCCTGAAAAAAGTTAAGTAGTTAATTACCACGTTTCTGTGCTGAACTAAGTTGGATATTTGCTAAATGAAAACTACAACTCCTTTCAGCCTAGCGTCCCATAGTTCTTGACTTCTCTCGTGAATGATTAGATTTATCTCTAAGAAACAGCATGTTCGGCTCACAAAAAAACTAAAAACTAAATGGAATTCGAGTAATTTGTTTTTTCCAGTTACTAAACAACCAACACATTTTAGTTCAATCGTTCAGCACTACAGACTAAATAAATACAACAGCTTGATCAACACTCAGACATTGTAAATTGAGAAATTTAACAAGATCTCGCAATTTGACATCACTGCATCCGTACCGCAGGGCCTTGTGTGCGTGTTACCTGCAGGGCCTGCTGGAGCAGCTGGACGTCTGTGGTGCCTGTGACCTCCCTCAGCTGGTTCAGTAGAGTCTGCTGGTGCTGTCAGGAGCGAGAGAAGCACACATCATCAGAGAAACAGGCAGTCAGAGATGTTGGGGGGGAAGAGGCAGAGAGATTCATAGAAAGCGAGAAGAGGACATAACAGGACAGGACACACATCACTTCACTAACTGCACTACACATCAGCAGGAACACAATGTCTGACTGAATCATAAGTGAACCAAGCTCGCTAGGCTGCAGAGGGTATTGCATTGCAAGTAGACTACAATGTTTTACCGAATCCATGCAGGCCTTATCTGGACCCCTGTCCGTTTCTCTAAACACCCGACAGTTAGGCTTTAGCTAGTGGAGAGGATGAGACTGCACTGTGCACTCATGTCTGCCCTGCTGTAGCTGTTGCATGTCAACCCCAGCTGGGATGCAAGGGCTTACCACCACACAATGGCTGTGTCCACTAAACAATGAGCCAGTGCATTACACACACTGCCCAAGTGCACTCCAACGCTCCAAACAATGATGGAGAACACTTACTGTCAGGGCCTGAGGCTCAGGCCACTATTCTAGGTCCTAGGATCGTAGCCATAGAGGGTTGTACAGTAAGTAGGCCCTACACTGTTAAAAGTGGCTGTTGTGCTGCAAAGATGTCATCATGGACGGGCGGCCCATGTTTGAGTAAAAATATATATGGGTGCGTAGTGTGTACTAGTTCTCCACTTGTGTCCACTGTGCAGCAGCTCCTTAGCAACTAGCTCCAGATATTTCACAGGGGGTTAAAAGTGAAAGAGTTTCACTCTGGTCCTGCCTGGGGCACCTGTGTTTCACAGGGCCACGAGAGAGAGGGAAAACACAGTTCACACCTCTGTTAAGAGTAACTGAACATAAACAACACACCAACCAAGTCCTCCATCTCAGTCTCAGTCTCTCTCTCTGGCCCAGCTCCCATGCAGGCTAGGCAGTAAACACTACTAGGCAGTGTTCTTAGGACAGTGAATCAAACCCAGAGACAGCTGCTAGGCCAAGTTCTCACTCCAAACAAACACACTCCACCCCATACTGGAATTCAAAAGAACCTCACTATTATTGGGTGTCTCTTAATTCTAATCATAAACTAGGTAGTTTGGATACTGGATGCTGATTGGCTAAAACAGCATTTAGCCGTGTGTATGTGACACCGTATACCATGAGGTTTGTCTTTTCAGCTTGATATCATTGCGCCTTTTCACCTTGATAAAATGGCTACATCAACAATAGCTTGACATGCCGGTGTAGAAAATGTGAGTTTAATTGAACTTGCCAGAATCCGAAACGAACATTGTGAAATAAACAAAGTGGGCACTTACCTGCATCACTGACTGTTGTGAAGAAAAATGGATACATTGTGAGTTTGGGAATACATCAAAAACGGAGCAGAACCTCATTCTACAGGATTTTTATGGTTCACTGTTAGCTATCTAGCTAAATCATTCTAATGTATCCTGGCAATATAACCAGTCTCTATGTAGACCTAACTATTAGCTAAGGTTATGTTGTCTTATGCTTCAGGTACACAAAAGAGCCGATGGGTGTGAACATCCTCGCAACAATGTTGCCAAATATCTTCAAAACAGCTGGCAGGTTGCAGATTTACCAACCACTGCCTCCGATCCACCATGATCCAGAAACTGTCAGATACCGGACTAGAGGCACGAGAAATAATGTATGTCAGTGGACACAGATTCTAAACCTTGCTTCAAATTTACTGGATGCCAAATCTGGAAGCGGTGGAGCACTACACAGCAGCATCTTCCCCAGCTAAAAGAACGGCATCAATTTCCAGCGGGGCCAACAAACAATAACATGGGACAATTTATTTAATTTGTGCACAATAAATGGAAACATTCAGATCAATATTAATAAATAATTGGCGAGTGTTAGTCACTCTAGAAGTGGCGCTAATGCTTAGTATTTGCATACATTTAATGTAAGCTTGCTAGCTAGCATGTGGTTAAGAATTTTGTCCGTACTACTTTTTCAGGCAAAGTGCATTTATGAATTGACTTATTAAAGCAACATTTTCAATTTAGATTTGTAGTTCCTTGCATTACTGTGTTGCAACCGGTTTATTAAAGCAATAAGGCACCTCGAGGGTTAGTGGTATATGGCCTATATACCACGGCTACGGGCTGTATCCAGGCACTCCGGTCACGTTTATGAACACATTATATAGGCTAGCTACAAGCAGGCAGAAGGTGACCAAGGGTGAGAGGGGTCAGGCCTTCTTATATTTGATTTAATTAGGCAAGTCGGTTAAGAAAAATTCTTATTATTTTCAATGACGGCCGAGGAACAGTGGGGGTTAACTGCCTTGTTCAGGGGCAGAACGGCAGATTTTCACCTTGTCAGCTTGGGGATTTGATCTTGCAACATTTCGGTTACTGGCCCAACGCTCTAACCACTAGGCTACCAGCTTCCAGTTGCCTGGAACACACCTCAACTCATCCTCATGTGGCAAGTCTAGAGCGTCTGTCTGTCTGTCGCACAAAGTCTCTCCTTACCATGAGGTCAGTGATTGACACTAGCACAGCGAGCCTTACAGGAATGAGCATTCCTAAGTGTTACAAGACCAATGAGTTTACAGGAGTAGCCTTTAGTCATGCCACCTCAAAAAGCACAAGAAAGAGGATTGACATCCACCATCTCCTCGATTGTTCTGAAATAATTTCTGTAGTTAGAAACAGATAAGATCAGCATTACTGAAACATTATTTTGTCAAAATATAATTTTCTCTCTGAGAAATTAAGCGAATTGATTAGGTACTATTGTTACTGAAGATTATATGAATGCAGTCCATTTGTTTGCAATCAATTTGCTTAATTTCTCAGAGATAACATTTTATTTCAACCAAATAATGTTTAAAGAACACTAATCTTATCCCATATCCAATGTGAGTGAATTTAAGCCTACATGCAACCAGGCATGAAGGCAATATACTGTTTTGAATGCTAACTGTGTGTCACTACCGAAGTGTATTGCAACTTCACAGGGCAGCAATATAAATAGCCGTATATAGTCCAATAACACGATGATGATAAACCTCCTGCTGTTCTGAACTAAGTCAATAGAGAGTAGAATCTAAACATTGCCAAATCATGTCACCATCAAAACTGATCAAAGGATGTGGTGCTGGATGGTAATCTGAGGGATGGTAACACCCTCAGACAAATCCCATGACAGTGTAATACTGCTGGTAGGTAGCTAGCTACCTTACCTAAAAAGAGTTGAGTTACGTAACCAGCTGCTATGGTGTGAGGGCTATGCTGTCAGCAGCCAGCTCACTAGTACTAGGCTAGATCATTTGCCTCATATAGTTAATATTGGTTAACAACCTATTGCTCATTCTGCCCTCTAATAATTAACTAAAATTAAGAAGTAATGTTGTTGCACCTCCTCTTCCAAATCCAATGAACAAATAAGAGATAAGGTGTAATGTGACCAATGTTTTTCCAGCTTACAATCAAAACACAATAAATTATGCATATCTGCATAGTTGTACTAGATACGTATTTATCAAATATGTTCTTTAACGTAACCTGTCAAACTAACCAACCAACCCATACCCAGCAAGCTTGCAGTAATGCAGTTGCATTCACTCATCGTTGTCACTCCTGGCTGCCTGGCAGTCACTGCACGTAAACAAACATATCCCAACAGTCATTTCAGTAACGTTAGCAAACCAGACCAAGCACACAGCCTGGGTCAAGTGTCTTGTTTGCATGTTGAAAGCAATAGTAACTTGCTATTATAACCCCTCAACAGTCAATAACTGTAAATTACTTCTAACGTTTCTGACTCCTTAGCTGACTAGCTAGCTAACAATATAGCTACATTTGACGGTAGCTGCTAGCATCTGACGACAGATGATCACAGGGCAAAGACTGTCTGAACTTGAGGTAGCTAACATTTGGCCACCCAGTAACGACCAGCTTGTAATGCTGAATTGACGACATTAGCTAGTTACCCAGCTAGCTAGCCGTTGCCCTCATAGGCGTGTCACTGTTTGTAAACTTATGTTAGCGGGGCTAGCTGTAACGTTAGCAAGATAACGCGCTAGCTAACTTGCTGACAATGTAGATAGGTCTAGATACCTAATTAGCTACTGTAGTTGGATACCGATCTGCCTTCGTGATTTCTTTGACAAGGCAATGGGATTATTTAACGATGCGTGTTGTTTGTAAATACTTTCAGGGACTGTACAATCGATTGAGAAAATATCCAAGGATCTGACGCCACACTTGGGAACAAACATCAAGCTAACTTTCTCTGGCAGTTTTGCTAGCTAGCAACCAGGCGGAGAAGGAAAACATTGCCACTACGATGCACCTACCTTCTGAGAATGCTGTTGGAGGACATTCTGCTCCACGGTCATGGCCGGTTGAGAATTAAACGAAAATAGTTTCAACAAAGGTAAAAAATATTTTAAAAATACCTAGTTATATCCACGTTAAATGAAATAACAGTTAATATGTCCCCCAGTTAACCAACACGATAGCGGGCGCCATGGGAAATGCAGGCATGGAGGAAAAATAAATGCAGCTGGCAAGCGATCGCTTTTCTGTTCTCGATTAGTATTGCCTTGTTGGACTGCATTTACGTCACTGATCTAGTTTTAGAATTACGTAATGAACAACTTTCAGTTCTGTATTCTTGCATACTTTCCCTTTTCATTTCTTCCTATACGAAACCAATCATTTAAAACCAACGGTTTGGATTTAGTTTAATAACATGTCAGCTTCACTATTAAAGGTTTGAACATATTTGTGTCTTGTGTGATTACCAATGACTATGAATAAGGGTAATAATGTGGGTTATATAATATAATAACTATTTTTCCCAAAGAGAGAAAGACAGCCTTGATACAATGTGTGTATTTTCTAGATGACACTTTAATGCCTTAAATGTGTGGTGTAAGGTTAGGGACCAACTCAGTCCATTTCTAATAGCAATGTATTAACAATTAAACAGAGCCCACATTAAATATATTTGCAAATCACACAAAAATGTAGTTAAAAAAAATCATGTAACATGTTTATTATATTCATTTTCATGAAGAAAATAGTATCTCCCTTCAGTTGGTAGTGTCATACTTTTCCACTGGTTCTTCGGTGTTCCCAATCTTGGTGGAGGGCTTTGAATGAAGTTTGAGGTTATCAGCAAGTAGGAATGGGTTATTAAGGTGGCAGCTCTGAAAAGCACATCACAAAGGAGAGGAGAGAGAGGAGAGAGAAAGAGAATTGGCTACTGGTGCTTGCAGACTACTGCATATAGCTATCTATTCGAACAGTAGGGCTTTTGAGACACTGAGTGGGCTGAGCTGTGTGGTAAGCCTCCTCCTCCTGTTCAGAGTGATGCTGTGACCTGAGTGGGATGAAGGTGCTGAAAGTGCTGTACTTCTACATAACAGAGAACATGTAGCCCTGCCAGATACATGACCATAGGATCAACTTATGAGGATTTATTAATTACAATGATAAGAATTGCTGACTAGAATTTCTCTTTCTCTTCATGTAATGTAGCACATATTGTTATGGTCTATATGTATGGTGGAAAAATATACAAATGCATGATGGTTTCTGGATAGCCCAGAGGAAATATACTAGAGGGTTTACCTGAGGGGCACATTTAGGGCTTGGTGCAGGTTTGTCTGAGCTTTGGATGGAGAAGTCAGAGGAGAATCGGGAATGCTGAAGCACGGCTGCCATTTCTGCATCCACGGTTACCTCTATGTCTGTCTGTAGGGATCAAGCAGAAACACAAAACACAGCTCTTCAAAGGCAAAACGCAGGTCCAGAAAGGGAGAAGAGGAATACTTGCCAGCTTTTTAATAGGGGAATAGGTTTGGTGACAAATTACTTGGACACACCTCAAAACAATGATACATGTCAAACTTGAGTAGGTCGGGATGGTCAGGGACCGTTCCTTTGTAAGCCACAACTGCGTCGCTCTGCTTTCTATTTTTGGGCAACTTGAAGAGGCGGTAAGTTGCAGAGGTGTGTGTGATGCCACCTGTGGGGAACAAGAAAACAAAGAAACAGATGTTTTGATCTGATAGTTGGTAATGGAAGTGGTTGAAATTAAACAATATATTCATTTCTTCTCACCCAATCATGTTTCAGAATAATGCTCAAGAGAGATGGTAACAGAGAACGGAACTGTTGAACCTTGCTAGACATTGAAGTCTACCTTCATCTCATTGTCCTATTCATGAGATCATTGAGAGGCAGACATTAATGTGCCATCTTACTTGCTTTCTTCTGTAGCTCACTATTGTGGACGATGATGTGGCTTGCAGTGAGAAGGTATGGAGTACTAAAGCCCACCTCGTGCACGAGAGAGATCAGGTCTCGCCAGTAGAGGGCACCACTCAAGCCTTCACCTGTCACAACACAGAAAACATGACATTAGATGAACAATTCCCAACCAACACTGCTATGTTGTTGATATTTTAATGTATCTAGAACAGTGTGTTATTGGGTCTCGCATTGGCTCAACATCATTATTCCTGTCAGATAGCATACATTCAACTTTTAACTCTGTCAGCTGTCACAAAGCAAGCATTCTTACCCCACAGAACTGGGTCTTGTTTCAAATGTTCCGGAACAGCCTTGCTGGAATATATGTCACTAAAGTAAAGTTCCCCACCCTCCTGTAAATACATAGGATTTGACATGAATTAAACATTTTACAATCTATAAAACCTATCAGAGTTCTGACAAGAAGGCTCAAGAGACAATCAAAATACTATATTGTTGTATGAAGGTCATGTGATATACTATGATGGAATAGTTTTATTATTTTATTTTGGTCATTTATTTTGGTGCTAATCTTTACAAAAATAAATGTTTTACAATGTTGTAGGTGAAGGTAAATCAAACCACATCCTCATAAGTAAAAGTTCATTGTTTCTCCAGCAGATGGCAATAGAGTATCAGCAGATGGCAATAGAGTATCTGATTTCACACTGCGTGTTGCATAACGATAGGTTCACATACCGACAAAGATAAATGAGGAAAAGCAAATGATTCATGAAAATGATGCCACTTTGTAAATCAAGTAGCTTTTAAAATCACATAGTCTTGTTTCCAATTTTCAGCATTGCTACTTAATCAACATTTTATATATTTATGTGAGGCATGCAGCATGCTGCTGAGGTATTGGCTGAACACCAGAGAGTGTGAAGGTTACCTTGAGCACTCTGAAAGCCTCCCTGAGAACCGGCTTCTTGTCAGGACACAGACACATGGCACAGTTTGACCTACAGATAGACAGACAGACAGACAGGCAGGAAGACGGCAGAGACATCAGTTAGTCAGGGTATTTGGGAACCGATCAGGTCACCAATCAGGGAACAAATTGATAAATCAATATGTGAACCAATCAGTGAATAAATGGTAAATAGATAAGGCATTTTCCCTTAACAGACTATTAGCTCAAAGGAGATGGAGAGGAGGGATTGTCATTGGAAATGTGTTGTGTGGGATTTTCTTCAGTAAGACACTCACTCGAAAAGATCCCCAGCAGAAAGCAAGCCTAAGGGTGTTGAAGGAAGGAACAGCTTTACTCACACCAGAACATCCAGCGAACCGCTCTGTATTCCCGTCTCATTCAGTTTCTCTATGTAACCCTGCACAAATATGGTGTTGGGCTTCTCGTAGCCATACTTCTGCTGGTGGTACTGGACATATTTGCGTGATGCCAGGATCTGGGTTTAGGATACATAGTATGAAAATCACTTGTGATCCACAGTTTTATTTGTGATAAGATATTAGGCAGGGAATTCCCACAAAATATATTGTGCGGCACGGTAAGCCTACCAGTTCTGCTGTCATGTCAATGCCGATGACATGACCGCTCTGGCCCACTAGTTTACTGAGAATGAAGCAGTCTCTGCCAGAGCCACTGCCCAGATCCAGCACCTTACAGCCCTGTAGCTTCTCAGGAACAACCAGCCCACAACCAGAGTATCTGCAGAACAGCACAGTAGCACCCATGACAGTAGATACTAATGCATTGAAGGTGCGTTCTTACTGAGAGTGACCAATGCTCGTGCAATGCAAATATAGTATTGATGCTTTTCACATAGACAAACAGTGAATTAGATGTTATTGATTTAGCCTGTTATCAGTTACAACGTGTTTATTATTAGGAACACAACAATATAACAATATGGGGTTATAAACCAGAGAGACTTAGCATACTTTTTGCAGACCGAGGGGTGGACTAGTCGAAGTGCATCAAAAGTGCTCTGGGGTATTGGGGTGGATGGTGACATGCATGATGCACTGGTCTTTAGATTACCATGTATCTCCAGGCGAGAGCCATAGTATCTCTGCAGTGAGGAGGATTATAGTAGTTCAAATAAATACGATTCAGACATTTAACATCAGATACAGTGACAAAAATCTGTTAAATAACAGCACGGTATGCTAGTGAGGGAAAATATATACCTGAACAAGTTCATGGTATTCCAAGGTTTCCATGTTTTAGGCTGATTATAGCTGGTTTCACTTCAATTGTTGCCAAGAAAACAAACACTTTTTTGTTCAAAACACAAAACTGATAGGCTGAGAACACTGAAACATTCACATACCAGAAGACAGTTGGGCGGATTTGCTATTACTGTGTAACAGAGATACTACTAGTGTAAGGTGTAAGCACACCTTGAATTTATTGTAATCCCTGCTGATTTTAATTTACATAATTATTTTTTCATACAATGTTTTAGCTGGTAGTAGGACTGACCGAAATGACAGAGCTTACCTGGCTAGAAAGATCGCTTCACAGTTGATGTTCCCTTTCCCCTCTCTGCATTTATTGAGATCTAAGAGCAAGGTGAGTATTGATTTTATGACAACTGATTGGTCTAGTTAAAGCCAGCTGAGTTTGGAAAAAGGGCATCCAGCAGAGGCCTATGTCCTGTAAAATCCATCCAAACTTGATAGTACCGGATTTTGACGATTTGTTGAGGCCAAGTTCACTTACCCCCACTTCATGCAACAAACTACAATTGTTTTTCAGTTGTAGTTTGTTTTTCATGAATGTATTCCTTAATGTGTTCTTTATGATTTTACCTGTCAATTGTCCAGGCACTTTCTTTGTACTGTACTGAACATTGTTTTTTGAGTCACGTATAGCAAATGTTTTCCTCTATCTCCTCATGTCCCACACAGAGTTTGTGTCATCTCTGACTGCACATCTTTCACACTTCAAAGCATAATAACATAAATATGCAAGCTATGTGAGTTGGAGATGTCTCAAAATCCCCTCTGAATGCAGATGCAGTAAGTAATGTTGAGCCTCTGTCCTTCCCCTCAACCCATGGAACTGCAGGTCAGAAACCAGTCAACAACAGAGTTAAATGTTGCATGTTTCCCCTAAATGGCCCTTGGACTCCACTGGCACAAAGTTTACATCTCAATCTGGTCTCAGCAAGACCAGCTGACACTGAACTGCCCTTTCTCATTCGACTGGGGTTTTTGAGAAATGTTTACTTGGAAAGTTCATGGCCACAGTGTCATCATATGTGGTGGAACTGCACAGACAATTACAATTAAACTGTTTCTTTAAAAAAAAAATCTTTGAGAATTGAAAATGGGGTTAAATTGGTCAAATCAATTTTAATCATTGTTGTTGTTGTTGTTTAATTGTTTTATTTGGCTAATGGGGACATAGTCACAATTGAGAACTGTGCAGTTTCAGTTCTAGCCAATGTTGAACTTTACTGCTCAGTGTGAAATTTGGCCTAGGTAATTGCGAATAACCAAAAAAATCTTTAGGCATTTTGTAGGAATACTGTATACTCACCTCGAAGGGCATAAATATTAGTAAAAGGTTTTGTTTAAGGATAGTGGGGGAAAGGATTATATGTGAGTACTTTCCTGGGAGGAAGACATTAACAGACAGGAGATTGACACCACTAGCTCTCCCCAGCCAGTTTGTAAAACATTTACCCTTGTGCTTGTCTGACATTGCAGACGTCAGCCATGCTCTTTCATTGTCAGCCAAGAACCCTCAAATGGACAGGCAGGCAGGCTGCTGCACTGAAGCTCTGACTGCAGAGAAACGCTCTTAGGGATCATTAATATTTCACTCACTCTGTTTACATGTATTCACTTGACCATCAATATGCAGGCTATAAAAAATGTTTTGTTTTTTTTACCTTGTCAATAATTTAGAGCACACACACATTTAAACCAAACATATATTTCTTTGTGATTACTGATCAATTAAATTTGTGTACTTATGTATTGTATATCGTTTTTTTTTGTGGTTTGGTTTTCATATAAGACCTTGGGCATCCAACCTCACCTGCAAACCGTTTTATTTGTTTATTTTTTATCTGTATTTTTGTCTTTCACTTGTTTTTTTGCTGCAAAAAAATATATTAAAAATAATTGAATAAATGTGAACCCTGTGCGTCTTTGAGACAGGTTTCCTTGACACAGTAAACAGTGTCTTAGTAAACAGAACAGTTATCCATTAGCTCTAATAGACCATCATATTTTCAGTCCATTCTATATTAACCTATTGAATTGTAACTATCACTAGAACCATGGAAATCATCTTAAAGCGCCATTCCACACATCAAGATAATTACTCATTTATGACATGTAATAATTACCAAAACATTTATGTTCACCCACAGAGAGGTCTGGGGAGCAGAGAAAGTCAAAGGTCAAAAGGCTATCAGGTGTGATTAAAAGAAAGAACTGAAATCATGCTGCCAGTTGTTATATTTACGGAGGCCCTTTGAAGAATGGAATTGTGAAGCGGAGGGGGGCCCGGCTCACAGCTGCGGGGCAACACTTGATCCTGGGCTGCCAAGAGACAGAGGGCGGTCAGGCTGAGAGGAGGTTCAGAGGTTATGACCTTTGGGGGTTAAGGCTCCAGACTTCACAAGAGGTACATCTTCAAAAGCTAAGGCCCCATTGGGGAAACAGGTTAGGGCAGGAAAATTAACAAATGTGACCTCTTTCTCTAAGAACAGGATTTTCCTCCCCCGGTTAGTTTATTCTATTTTTTATTTGATTTTATGTTGGTTCTCTTCAAGTTTTACTTTTACTTTCAAATTTCATCCATTCATTGAAGTATTAAAACCATCTAATTTCAAAGAGCTAATCTATTGTATCAAATAAAAAAATGCTTTAAGGCTTCTTAGTATGTTTACTCTTTTTTTTACTCTTTTACTTCTAATTGTGAAGTTCTCATCAGGACAAGGAGCGCCTGACACACCTCTTTCAAAGGAGGTCACATTACCCATAACATGTTAATTGCACTCCTCCTTAGGGAGGTGTTGTGTGTGTTTACAGTACATAACACGGCAGGTCAAACCATGTGCTCAAAGATCAAATACTAGTATAAGCAGGGATGACTGAACATCTGTGGAGGGATGCATTAGAACAATCACCATGACAACTAAAGACAAGTGTTGACAGTGCATGGCCCCCATGTGAGTAAACAAAAGGATTTGATAAAATAGGACAGAAAATAAAAACAACAGTTTCAATGACCATCATCCCAATAAAAGTTGTTTTAAAAAGAAACTTTTGTACATTTGAATTACCCTCATTAGTGGAAAGATCTGCAGATTCTTGACAAACTTTAGAATTTCAAGTGAACAATGCTACCAGTGTCGGATGACATGTGACAAATCGTATTATTGTGATTATTTTCACGCTTCTGATTGCGTGAAAAAGCTCACAGCTTTAGAATTTTCACAGGTCGATTATTTGCTTGCACTTCTGCTTCAATTCTGTTTCTAGGTTATCTGTGTTTCTTAGGTGGATAACGTCAGTGCCTGATTGAAATTGACCCTTCAAACGTGGATAAAAAAATAATGATCCCTTTTAAAATATATTATTGATTGTTTTGCGCTTCTATGGGGGCACAAAACAACTGGGTGGAATGGCAAGAGTTGCTGTAGCTGTTTATGTGTCAGCATAGTGATTTAGCAGCAAGCCTGTTAGCAAGGTGTGAACACTGACTCTGTAGATGGCTGAGCATGTGGCTGCGGATCTCTTTCCTCTCACTTCCCTCAGCCACATCTCCACTATCAGTTACTTTGATTTTACATTGTTCAAATATGTTATATTGATCAGGGGTGTCATGCATCCCAAAAATCAGAGGGGGCACAAAAGTATTTAGTCAGCCACCAATTGTGCAAGTTCTCCCACTTAAACAGATGAGAGAGGCCTGTAATTTTCATCATAGGTACAATTCAGCTATGACAGACATAATGAGGGAAAAAATCCAGAAAATCACATTGTAGGATTTTTAATGAATTTATTTGCAAATTATGGTGGAAAATAAGTATTTGGTCACCTACAAACAAGCAAGATTTCGGGCTCTCACAGACCTGTAACTTCTTCTTTAAGAGGCTCCTCTGTCCTCCACGCGTTACATGTATTAATGGCACCTGTTTGAACCTGTTATCAGTATAAAAGACACCTGTCCACAACCTTAAACAGTCAGACTCCAAATTCCACTATGGCCAAGACCAAAGAGCTGTCAAAGGACACCAGAAACAAAATTGTAGACCTGCACCAGGCTGGGAAGACTGAATCTGCAATAGGTAAGCAGCTTGGTTTGAAGAAATCAACTGTGGGAGCAATTATTAGGAAATGGAAGACATACAAGACCACTGATAATCTCCCTCGACTGGGGCTCCATGCAAGATCTCACCCCGTGGGGTCAAAATGATCACAAGAACGGTGAGCAAAAATCCCAGAACCACACGGGGGGACCTAGTGAATGACCTGCAGAGAGCTGGGACCAAAGTAACAAAGCCTACCATCATTAACACACTACGCCGCCATGGATTCAAATCCTGCAGTGCCAAACGTGTCCCCCTGCTTAAGCCAGTACATGTCCAGGCCCGTCTGAAGTTTGCTAGAGAGCATTTGGATGATCCAGAAGAAGATTGGGAAAATGTCATATGGTCAGAGGAAACCAAAATATAACTTTTTGGTAAAAACTCAACTCGTCGTGTTTGGAGGACAAAGAATGCTGAGTTGCATCCAAAGAACACCATACCTACTGTGAAGCATGGGGGTGGAAACATCATGCTTTGGGGCTGTTTTTCTGCAAAGGGACCAGGACGACTGATCCGTGTAAAGGAAAGAATGAATGGGGCCATGTATCGTGAGATTTTGAGTGAAAACCTCCTTCCATCAGCAAGGGCATTGAAGATGAAACGTGGCTAGGTCTTTCAGCATGACAATGATCCCAAACACACCTCCCGGGCAACGAAGGAGTGGCTTCGTAAGAAGCATTTCAAGGTCCTGGAGTGGCCTAGCCAGTCTCCAGATCTCAACCTCATAGAAAATCTTTGGAGGGAGTTGAAAGTCCGTGTTGCCCAGCAACAGCCCCAAAACATCACTGCTCTAGAGGAGATCTGCATGGAGGAATGGGCCAAAATACCAGCAACAGTGTGTGAAAACCTTGTGAAGACTTACAGAAAACGTTTGACCTCTGTCATTGCCAACAAAGGGTATATAACAAAGTATTGAGATAAACTTTTGTTATTGACCAAATACTTATTTTCCACCATAATTTGCAAATAAATTCATTAAAAATCCTACAATGTGATTTTCTGGATTTTTTTTTTCTCCTTTTGTCTGTCATAGTTGAAGTGTACCTATGATGAAAATTAGAGGCCTCTCTCATCTTTTTAAGTGGGAGAACTTGCACAATTGGTGGCTGACTAAATACTTTTTTGCCCCACTGTATGTAAAGATGGTTCGGAGGGGCCCCGTCGGGTAGTTGGAGAATAAAGCATTTTTCAAACATCTGAAACTGTTAATTTCCTGCTATCTAGAGCCATAATCATTATGCTTCATTCTATGACAAAAATATGTTTATTGTTCTACATATCTAAGCATACGTCTTGAGCTATCTTTATCCTCCTGACTGGTGATTATTATTTTGTTAAGAATCTAGCCAACCCTCTCTGCATCTATGCTAAAATCAGGGTAAAATATTGAAAGGAATGTGAATCTTATTCAGTACATTTAGCAATTTCTTGCTCTTCTAAAGTCAACCAAACATTAGACAAGCTAACTACTCTAACTTGATTGATAGCCTGAAATGGCTTCTTTGTAGCTGATTATGAGGTTGGGAGACTGGAAACCTACCTAGGCTAGCTAAAGCCAAGTTCATAAAATTGCTAGGTGGCTACAGAGAAACAACAACCAATTGTTTTTTGCATATATATGTATATATATATATATTAACATGACAAATCTGAGGGGGCATGTTCCCCTGTGCCGCCTGTTGGCATGATGCCTCTGATCTTGATAACCAAATGTATTGAGCTAGCAAGCTGCCATTGTGTGCATCACATGACTCGCTAGCTATATGACCACAACTAGACCCAATGTTCCTTATGCAGTTTAATTTAGATTATTAGGATCCCCATTAGCTACTGGAAATGCAGCAGCTACTCTTCCTGGGGTCCACATAGAACGTAATAATATATGAAAAAGTATTATTGTTATATGCAGTACAGTTCAATTTGATCTTTAGAAAAAGGAGGGATGCTTTTTTTCTATTTTTTAAAGCTAAATGAGATTTTTTTTCCCAAGTAAACTCTAGTGGTTGATGACATGGCTCTGTACATAACTGAGTGACGCATTAAATGTTTTTCTGGTTTGGGTACAGTGAAGAAACCCATAATGGCATGTCTGGTGGGGTACGTACAGTTGAAGTCGGAAGTTTACATACACCTTAGCCAAATACATTTCAACTAGTTTTTCACAATTCCTGACATTTAATCCGAGTAAACATTCCCTGTCTTAGGTCAGTTAGGATCACCACTTTATTTTAATTATGTGAAATGTCAGAATAATAGTAGAGAAAATGATTTATTTCAGCTTTTATCACATTCCTAGTGGGTCAGAAGTTTACATACACTCAATTAGTATTTGGTAGCATTGCCTTTAAATTGTTTAACCTGGGTCAAATGTTTCGGGTAGCCTTCCACAAGCTTCCCACAATAAGTTGGGTGAATTTTGGCCCATTCATCCTGACAGAGCTGGTGTCAGGTTTGTAGGCCTCCTTTCTCGCACACACTTTTTCATTCTGCCCACAAATTTTCTATAAGATTGAGGTCAGGGCTTTGTAATGGCCACTCCAATACCTTGACTTTGTTGTCCTGATGCCATTTTGCCACAACATTGAACGTGTGCTTGGGGTCATTGTCCATTTGGAAGACCCATTTGCAACCACGCTTTAACTTCCTGACTGATGTCTTGTAATGTTGCTTCAATACATCCACGTAATTTTCCTACCTCATGATGACATCTATTTTGTGAAGTGCACCAGTCCCTCCTGCAGCAAAGCACCTCCACAACATGATAATGCCACCTCTGTGCTCCACGGTTGGGGTGGTGTTCTTCGGCTTGCAAGCCTCCCCCTTTTCCCTCCAAACATAACGGTGGTCATTATGCCCAAACTGTCTATAGGCTGGGAGCAATAGGCTGGGAGTCGTGGTCAGATTTGCCGAAAGGAAGGCGAGGGAGGGCTTTGTATGCGTTTCAGAATTTAGAGTAACAATGATCCAGAATTTTGCCAGCCCGGGTCACGCATTCGATATGCTGATAGTTTAGGGAGCCTTATTTTCAGATTAGCCTTGTTAAAATCCCCAGCTACAATGAATGCAGCCTCAGGATATGTGGTTTCCAGTTTACATAGAGTCCAATGAAGTTTTATACATAAAAAGGAAAAATACATTAAAAATAGTTTCCTCAGAACGCGAAGTGAGGTGGCCATCTCTGTCGGCGCTGGAAGTAGAGCAAAGAGGCACTGATTTTGAAGGTAGGCCTTGAAATACATCCACAGGTACACCACCAACTGACTCAAATTATGTCAATTAACCTTACAGAAGCTTCTAAAGCCATGACATAATTTTTGGGAATTTTCCAAGATGGTTAAAATCACAGTCAACTTAGTGTATGTAAACTTCTGACCCACTGGAATTGTGATACAGTGAATTATAAGTTAAATAATCTCTCTGTAAACAATTGTTGGAAAAATGACTTGTGTCATGCACAAAATAGATGTCCTAACCGACTTGCCAAAACTGTAGTTTTCTGACAAGAAATGTGTGGATTGGTTGACAACCTAGTTTTAATGACTCTAAACTTGCGACTTCAACTGTATATCTGTTTGAAGTCTATGCAAATAGACTTTACAAGTGGTTAGGAATTTTCAACACACAAATGTTTGGGACCCCAAAAGCTTGGTTCCAGTGATGTACTGGGCCATACGCACTACCCTCTGTTGCTCTTCATGGTCAAATGCTGATCAATTGCCATACCAGGAGGTGATGCAACCGGTCAGGATGCTCTCGATGGTGCAGCTGTAGAACCTTTTGAGGATCTGGGGACCCATGCCAAATCTTTTCAGTCTCCTGAGGGGGAAAAGGTGTTGTCGTGCCCTCTTCACAACTGTCTTGGTGTGTTTGGACCATGATAGTTTGTTGGTGATGTGGACACCAAGGAACTTAAAACTCGACCCACTCCACTACAGCCCCATTGATGTTAATGGGGGCCTGTTCAGCCCGCCTTTTCCTGTAGTCCATGATCAGCTCATTTGTCTTGCTCATATTGAAGATGTTGTTGTCCTGGCACCACACTGCCAGGTCTTTGACCTCCTCCCTATAGGCTGTCTCATCGTTGTCGGTAATCAGGCCTACCACCGCTGTGTCATCAACAAACTTAATGATTGCGTTGGAGTCGTTTTTGGCCACACAGTCGTGGGTGAACAGGGAGTACAGGAAGGGACTAAGCACGCACCCTTGAGGGGCCCCAATGTTGAGGATCAGTGTGGCAGACTGTTCTTACCACCTTGGGGCCTGTCAGGAAGTCCAGGATCCAGTTGCAGAGGGAGGTGTTTAGTACCAGGGTCCCAGGGTCCTTAGCTTAGTGATGAGCTTTGTGGGCACTATGTTGTTGAACTCTGAGCTGTAGTCAATGAATAGCATTCTCACATAGGTGTTCCTTTTGTCCAGGTGGGAAAGGGCAGTGTGGAGTGCGATTGAAATTGCGTCATCTGTGGATCTGTTGGGGCGGTATGCGAATTGGAGTGGTTCCAGGGTATCTGGGATGATGCTGTTGATGTGAGCCATGACCAGCCTTTCAAAGAACTTCATGGCTACCGACGTGACTGTTATGTGGGCGGTAATCATTTTGGCAGGTTACCTTCGCTCCCTTGAGCACAGGTACTATGGTGGTCTGCTTGAAACATGTAAGTAATACAGAATCGGTCATGGGGAGGTTGAAAATGTCAGTGAAAACACTTGCCAGTTGGTCCGTGCATGCTTTGTGTACAAGTCTTCAATCAATCCCTATACCAGTCTGCTGTTCCCACATGCTTCAAGAGGGCCACCATTGTTCCTGTTCCCAAGAAAGCTAAGGTAACTGAGCTAAACGACTACCGCCCCGTAGCACTCACTTCCGTCATCATGAAGTGCTTTGAGAGACTAGTCAAGGACCATATCACCTCCACCCTACCTGACACCCTAGACCCACTCCAATTTGCTTACCGCCCAAATAGGTCCACAGACGATGCAATCTCAACCACACTGCACACTGCCCTAACCCACCTGGACAAGAGGAATACCTATGTGAGAATGCTGTTCATCGACTACAGCTCGGCATTCAACACCATAGTACCCTCCAAGCTCGTCATCATGCTCGAGACCCTGGGTCTCGACCCCGCCCTGTGCAACTGGGTACTGGACTTCCTGACGGGCCGCCCCCAGGTGGTGAGGGTAGGCAACAACATCTCCTCCCGCTGATCCTCAACACGGGGCCCCACAAGGGTGCGTTCTGAGCCCTCTCCTGTACTCCCTGTTCACCCACGACTGCGTGGCCACGCACGCCTCCAACTCAATCATCAAGTTTGCGGACGACACAACAGTGGTAGGCTTGATTACCAACAACGACGAGACGGCCTACAGGGAGGAGGTGAGGGCCCTCGGAGTGTGGTGTCAGGAAAATAACCTCACACTCAACGTCAACAAAACTAAGGAGATGATTGTGGACTTCAGGAAACAGCAGAGGGAACACCCCCCTATCCACATCGATGGAACAGTAGTGGAGAGGGTAGCAAGTTTTAAGTTCCTCGGCATACACATCACAGACAAACTGAATTGGTCCACTCACACTGACAGCGTCGTGAAGAAGGCGCAGCAGCGCCTCTTCAACCTCAGGAGGCTGAAGAAATTCGGCTTGTCACCAAAAGCACTCACAAACTTCTACAGATGCACAATCGAGAGCATCCTGGCGGGCTGTATCACCGCCTGGTACGGCAACTGCTCCGCCCTCAATCGTAAGGCTCTCCAGAGGGTAGTGAGGTCTGCACAACGCATCACCGGGGGCAAACTACCTGCCCTCCAGGACACCTACACCACCCGATGTTACAGGAAGGCCATAAAGATCATCAAGGACATCAACCACCCGAACCACTGCCTGTTCACCCCGCTATCATCCAGAAGGCGAGGTCAGTACAGGTGCATCAAAGCTGGGACCGAGAGACTGAAAAACAGCTTCTATCTCAAGGCCATCAGACTGTTAAACAGCCACCACTAACATTGAGTGGCTGCTGCCAACACACTGTCATTGACACTGACCCAACTCCAGCCACTTTAATAATGGGAATTGATGGGAAATTATGTAAATATATCACTAGCCACTTTAAACAATGCTACCTTATATAATGTTACTTACCCTACATTATTCATCTCATATGCATACGTATATACTGTACTCTAGATCATCGACTGCATCCTTATGTCACTAGCCACTTTAACTATGCCACTTTGTTTACTTTGTCTACATACTCATCTCATATGTATATACTGTACTCAATACCATCTACTGTATGCTGCTCTGTACCATCACTCATTCATATATCCTTATGTACATATTCCTTATCCCCTTACACTGTGTATAAGACAGTAGTTTTGGAATTGTTAGTTAGATTACTGTTGGTTATCACTGCATTGTCGGAACTAGAAGCACAAGCATTTCGCTACACTCGCATTAACATCTGCTAACCATGTGTATGTGACAAATAAAATTTGATTTGATTTGATTTGATTTGAGTCCTGGTAATCCGTCTGGCCCCGCAGGTTTGTGAATGTTGGCCTGTTTAATGGTCTTGCTCACATCGGCTACGGAGATCTTGATCACACAGTTGTCTGGAACAGCTGGTGCTCTCATGCATGCTTCAGTGTTGCTTGCCTTGAAGCGAGCATAAAAGCATTTAGCTCATCTGGTAGGCTCGCGTCACTGGGCAGCTCACAGCTGGGTGTCTCTTTGTAGTCTGTAATAGTTTTCAAGCCCTGCCACATTCAACGAGCATCAGAGCTGGTGTAGTAGGATTCAATATCAATCCTGTTGTAACGCTCCGGGTGTCGTGGGTGTAGAGTCAGATGCAGGAAACAGAGAGTGCGAGGCTGTGCTCTTTAATGTCCAAAAAACGCAACACAGGGTGCTCACAACCAAAATATACGACCAGGAACAAACACGCTCCTCTACATACAAAACAGAAGGTCACAATAATCAATCCCGCACAAAGAACCAGGCAGGCCGGCTGACTAATAAAGCCTCACTAATTATACCCAACTCAAAACAGGTGTACTCAATAAACACATAAGGAGGGGGAGGAAAGAATCAGTGGCAGCTAGTAGGCCGGCGACGACGACCGCCGAGCGCCACCCGAACGGGAAGGGGAGCCACCGTCGGTCGGAGTCGTGACACCTGTATTGATGCTTTGTCTGTTCGTCTGACGGTGTAGCAGGATTTCTTATTAGTGGCCGGATTAGTGCAGCATCGGTTTGTGGTGGTAAATAGACGACTATAAATAATATTGATGAGAACTTTCTTGGTAGATAGAGTACCTTATGATGAGCTGTAGACCACACTATCTCAGGCGAGCAATACCTCGAGACTTGTTTAATATTAGACATTATGCAGCAGCTGTTATTGACAAATAGACACACACCCCACCTATCGTCTTACCAGACGGAGCTTCTCTGTCCTGCCGATGCATGGAGACTCTCACCAGCTCTATATTATCCGTGTCGTCATTAAGCCACGACTCGGTGAAACATAAGATCTTACAGTATTTAATGTTCCATTGGTAGGATTGTCTTGATCGTATATCATCCATTTATTTTCCAATGATTGCACGTTGGCCAATAGAACAGATGGTAGTGGAGATTTACTCACTTGCCTACGAATTCTCAGAAGGCCGACATCCGCCCCCTTTTCTCTGTCTTTTCTTCACGCAAATGACAGGGATTTGCGCCCATTCCCGAGAAGGCAGTATATCCTTCGCGTCGGACTCATTAACAAAACAATCTTTGTACAGTTCGAGGTGAGTAATCGCTGTTCTGATGTTACAGAAGTTATTTTCGGTCATAAGAGACGGTAGCAGCAACATTATGTACAAAATAAGTAAAAAAATGAGTTACAAACAATGCGAAAAAACTAACGCAATAGCACAGTTGGTTAGGAGCCTGTAATACGGCAACCATCCCCTCCTGCCATCCCCTCCGGCACCATTCTTGCCTAGGTTATGTTTAGGGTTACGTTCAGAATAAGGGTTATGGTAAGTGTTAAGGTTTGTGTTATGGCTAGGGTAAGGGTTAAGTTTAGGGTTAGAATAAGGGTTAAGGTTAGTGTTAGAGCTATGGTTAGTAGATAGTTGAAATGTTACTGATCTACAGATGGTCTTTCCAAATAAAGTGTTATCCAAGTAATCTCAACCAGCTGACAGTTTATTATGCTATCTAGCTAGCTACATTCCCTTCAGAAAGTACAGTATTCACACCCCTTGACACCATTCCACATTTTGTTGTTTTACAGCCTGAATTTAACATTGATTAAATGTAGATTTTTCTTGTCACTGGCCTACACACAATACCCCATAATGTCAAAGTGGAATTATGTTATTCCAAATTAATACAAATGTAAAAGCTGAAATGTCTTGAATCAATAAGTATTCAACCCCTTTGTTATGGCAAGACTAAATAAGTTCAGGAGTAAAACATGTGCTTAACAAGTCATATAATAAATTGCATGGGAGGTTTTTAAATGTCTCTCAAAGAAGGGTACCTATTGGTAGATGGGTAAAAATAAAATAGCAGACATTGAATATCCCTTTGAGCATGATGAAGTTATTAATTACACTTTGGATGGTGTATGAATACACACCCTCACTACTTCTATTTATCCCTTATTTTACCAGGTAAATTGACTGAGAACACATTCTCATTTACAGCAACGACCTGGGGAATAGTTAGGTGATGAAGGAACCAATTGGAAGCGGGCCATGATGGTATGAGGGCCAGACTGGGAATTTTGACAGGACACCAGGGTTAGCACCCCTACTCTTACAATAAGTGCCATGGGGTCTTTAGTGACCACAGAGAGTCAGGAATCCTGTTTAATGTCCCATCTGAAAGACAGCACCCAACACAGTGCAATGTCCCCCATCACAGCCCTGGGATATTATTTTTTAGACCAGAGGAAAGAGTGCCTCCTACTGACCTCCTACACCACTTCCAGCAGCATCTGGTCTCCCATCCAGGGACCAACCAGTACCAACCCTGCTTACAGTAGCTTCCAAGGCAAGCCAGCAGTGGGATGCTGGGTGGTATGCTGCTACAGGCATCCTTTCTAACTCAGTTGCTGGAGAGGAAGGAAACCGCTCAGGGATATCACCATAAGGCCAATGGTGACTTTAAAACAGTCACAGAGTTTCATGGGTGTGATGGGAGAAAACTGAGGCTGGCTCAACAACACTGTAGTTACTCCACAATATTACCCACATTGACAGAGCAAACAAAAGGAAGCCTGTAAAGAATACAAATATTCCAAAACATGCTCCTGTTTGCAACAAGGCACAACATTTTTTGGCAAAGCAGTTCACTTTTTGCCATGAATACCGTGTTACGTTTTTGGGGCAAATCCATTGCTACAAATCCCTAAATTACATTACTGAGAACAAGCATAGTGGTGGCTACATCATGTTATGGGTATGCTCGTAATTGTTAAGGACCGGGGAGTTTTTCAGAATAAAAAATAAACATTTTCCTCTAGGATTTAAGGACAGATAAAATCCTATTGGAAATCCTGGTTCAGTCTGCTTTCCACCAGACACTGGGAGATGAGTTGAATGTTTCTCAGTGGCTGAGTTACAGTTTTGACTTAAATCTGCTTGAAAATCTTTGTCAAGACCTGAAAATGGTTGTCTAGCAATGATCAACAACCAATTTGACAGAGCTTGAAGAATTTTGAAAACAATAATATGCAACTGTTGCACAATCCAGGTGTGGAAAGCTCTTAGAGACTTACCCAGAAAAACTCATAGCTGTAATCACTGCCAAAGGGTTCTACAAATTATTTATTCAGGGGTGTGTAAATTACATATTTCTGTATTTAATTTACAATACATTTGCAAAAATGTCTAAATACATGTTTTCACTTTGTCATTATGGGGTAGAACTTTTTTTTAAATACATTCTGAATTCAGGCTGAACACAACAAAGTGTGGAAGGCACTGTAATTCAAGGGTGAGAGATATGCACGAACGCAGCCATCTACACAACTAGCTAACAAACTGGCGGCTAATGCAGCAATCACTATGCTAATGCATAAAAAGCCAACTCTCGCCTTTCACCACAGTTTCTAAAGTTACCCGACACTAGCTAGCTAGCCAGCCATGACAGAAGCGCAAAAGAGTCGATAATATATTTGAAAGTGATAATACTTATTTATTCATGTTTACAGTGTCAATTTCAATCAGGTACTGACGTTATCCACCTAAGAAACACAGATAACCTGGAAGCAGAATTGAAGCAAAGCGCGAGCAATTGACCATTGATAATTTTCATGCTGTGTGGATAATTACGGCATGTGTTATAAGCTTGAAGAAGTTCACCGTCAATCACAATCATCGATTGTGAGCTATTTCACGCTGTGCGCTTTTTTAAATGACACCGGGAACTTGTTTTTGAGGCCTCTGACAAGCCTATGAGAAAAGACAAGTTCTCTTGACATCAAAAGGCCTTGTTTGACTCAGTTTTATCATTGGTGACCTGCTGTGCTGCGTTCACATCCTGCTGGCCCCATGCTGAGGTCAGGAAATCAAAGGGGGAAGCACAGACAAACAGCCGATTGTCAAGTTTTACACCTTGACCTCGGTTTAAACTTGTGATTTGCCTCCTTTATGCTCACCGCTGTTATGGCAGTGGGAGGAAATGGAGGGGTTATTGGCAGTTCAGGCCTTGATAAGGATCTTGGGAGGGAGAAGTTCACCCAGGGGAAAGGTTACTGAGAGTTTAGAGAGTGCAGCCAGTCATGGGGAGGATTAAATAAAGGGGAAGCTAGTCAGGCTAGGGCTGCTTAGAAAACCAAGCAGGATTTCAAAAGTGCACTGTCTGCAGACGGACAAAAACCTGACTGTTCACCTAGTGGACTTCAACATTCAGGACCCAGGGACAAAGAAGGTTTGGGGTGAACTTCCTTGCACCTTTAAAAAATATTTCTCCTCTTTCTCTTCCTTCTCTTTCACTAAGGGCTGTTTTCTGTCCCTGAGCAGAGCTGCTGCTTCATGAAATGTCTGACTAGGATTTCAGGTTTTATGGCGATAATATAATGTGATCTATTTTAGTCTGAGGAAGAAATGTGATGTGGATTCAGCTTCAAAGGGTATACCATGATGCATGCATCTAGGGCACATCTGCTGACCTCCACTCCTGTCCTCACTCTTTTCAATGCCTTTCCTGCCTTTGTGAAGATCTGGCAAAGAACTCAGAATCAAAGTTCTCTGAACTCAGAAAATAGATCACGTCCACATTACTCAGAATAGACTATGAATGAGGAAACTGAACAGCAACTGACTCGCACTGACACTGACCTTATGTGCGTGGGAATATAGAGAAATTTAAAACAAATAAATAAGAACCATTCAATGTGTGAGGAATAAACCATTAAATAAATAACATGAAATACAGTAGTAATATAATGACATATTATAGTTAGGGAAGGTGAAACAGGAGCATAACTCAGTCAAGCATTTTAGTACTTTATTTTGGAGATATCAGTGCAAATGAACACCAAAAAAATTCAAACATAAAAAATGAAATAATGTTTCAGGTTGTCACATGGAAAAATGAAACACATCTTTTTGCTACAAATGCATGTTTCAGATGCACGATGCACAATGATGATTGTACTTCATTCATCCGCTAAAACCCTCAAGCGCCGTCCATCCGAGCTCTGTCGTCAACCAGTAACAGAAAATAAAATCACAAAAATATTCAATGCACGTTTTATTTTCACACATTTTCTCCACTTGCTCAGCAGTCTGTGGTTATTTAGGGACTGTTCATGTTCTAAATGACCCTCTCTCTGTGATAAAAATACCTATTTTAAGACTTGACATTTTGCCCCATCACCAGTAGGGATACACAGGTAGTTCCCATGCGTCTGCATGCAACAGGCAGCAGTGAGGAGAGTCAGACAGTATTACACAACACGGCGCAAGATAGATTATCATTTACCACATAGACACATGCAAAGAACAAACCAACCAAAAAACGGGCATAGTATCCTCTGCCATTTGTATGTATGTACATTAATAGGCATTGAATTCATATTTACATTTTTCAGGGCATTAAAAACTAGGGTCATATATTTTTCTTCAACAATACAAAATAGTTATCTTTCATAATGAAAGTACTATTTACACAAATATGTTTAACCATTGTGAAAATGTTTTAATAATAGAAGAAACATCTACTTCATATGTACTTCATATGTATATGTATAAAAAAATAGCAACATGTAAGACTAAATGCATGACAGCAGTGTGTGAAACTGAAACCAGAAACAGTACAATCAAAATAAGGAGCTAGACATCAGATAAGCCCTCAAAAGACACCAAAAATATCTCAATGATTCTTGGGTGGCAGGTTCACGTCATGTCCTGCTGCTTTCAAATGTACCTGCGGTTTTCTCTTTATTTCCATGCAAATATTTAGACATTTTAATATGAGCTAAGAAACCGCAAAAAAAGTAAATGGTGTCCATAAAGCACGAGAATCAAGAAACACAAAATAAGCTTCACAAACTGTCAAATTCTCAACGGATAACAACACTGACAGTTTTTCATTACATGCCATAAACATATTATTTTTAAGGTCACCAAGAGCTAAACTTTGACAGTGCAAACTCAGGGGTCCAATATCAAATGAGACTGTATTATTTATTTCAGAATATTCATTTATATTTCAAAATCAAGATGAAGTATGTGTGAGAGAGCTGTGTTAATTTAGAATTCATTTGGAATGTAACAGTTATGCAGACACTGCAGTCTTTTAACTGTTGTGCCGAACCTGTATACCCCCCCACAGGTAGGCTCGGCAAGGTTTTAAAACACCCTCTACTACTACTATTTAGTAATAGCTGTATTACCCGTTGTATTACCATCTATTAAGACAATGTTACCTTGCATTTGCACTGTCAAAACGAAGCCCCAACAAGTTCATTCCAGATCAAAGCAAAATGCAATGCGTTGTGACCACATGAGCCCAGTCTATCAGTTGACAGCTGACTCACTGATGATCAAAAAAATGATATCACACTTGAGGAGAAGTTACAGTAGCAACCAATACAGAGCATTCAAACAGAATGGAACTCTAGGTACCTTTAGTGGATCTGATTAACATTGTTCACGAGGTTTTCCTTTAAAAATGTCTCTAACGTGTACATTTTAATGTACTGCTGTGCTTGCCCCGGTATGACTTTATTTAGAGTCTGATCTAAAAGTGATGTTCTCTGTTAATCTAAAAAATAAATAAATATACAGTGAACTGAGCGCTAACATTTTTGGAGTCATCAATAATAAATGTAGCTGGAAATGTTCTTCATCAATGTTTTACGAGTAGCAACAAAGAGGACACAGAATAGTGATATGTGTGCAATACAGGCACAAATCATTGGAGTAAAATGAATGGTGCCTTCTTTCAATCATTTGAGAATGTGAAATACATACTGTATGGAAATCACCAGTGGGCAACGTTAAAATTTGACGATTATTTTGGTGCACATAATTTGACATTCTGTTGAAGTAGAGCTATATCGTACCACCCGTCCTGTAACCTGAGCCATCTAGAATTATGATACAATAATGAAACGAATGCCTTGAACTCATTTGCTCTGTTCTTCTCTTTCAAAATCCTCACTCCTGCATTACTTGCTGTTACTTCTTCTCATTAAACTACAAATGAATTTGGCAAGTCAGTAAAAAAGGAAGAAAAAAAAGAAACATTGCGATCTTTTCCCCCTTGTGTCTTTTTTATGTTTTAGTTCATAAAAGTAATTCGTTCATAAAACTACCATTTATCAGATGAGTCACTCAGCCTATAGTTCTTGTGACTGTGCTTGTCGTTGTTGTAGGGAGGGGACAGGGAGGAGTGCTGGGTGGAGGTGGTGGTGGAGCTCAGTCTGTGGTTGTAGGCATCATTGCTGTTAGTACCGGCTCCTCCTTCACCCTCACCCCCCCTGGCACTGACCCCTGGGTCCCCTCTGCCTGGTCCCTCCCCTCCCTCCTCAGCTGAGCGCTGCCTTTCTGCAGCATGTAGTATAGGATGGGGTTGGAGCGGGTCAGCCGGGGGGAGTCTGGGCTCGAATCAGAGCCCTCCTCCTCCCGGTCCCGACCTGCCCACCGCACTGGACTCTCCGGCTCCCGTTTCACTGGAGTGGGGTCCCGTTTGGGCGAGTCCTGGTGGGGTGGGAGGGCAGTGTGGCGCCCCCAGGGGGAGCGTTGACTGCTGTCCCCTGTTGGGGGGGTTGTTGGCTGCGGTCTGAGGTGGGTGGGAGGCCCTGAACTGAGGGAGTTATGGGGGTTGGGGTGGTGCCAGGGCAGGGTAGGGAGGTTGAGGAGGTTGTGGTGATTGTAGCCCGGCTGATTGAGGTTAAGGACGCTCCCATTGGCTTTACCGTTGGCCTGCAGGACAGAGGGGCTGGGTCCCCCCCGGGGATGCTGGGACAGCTCCTTCAGACAGTTGTCAGACAAGAGCAGCTGTTTGAGCACATTGAAGCCCCGGCTCTCCCTAGGGAGGAGAGCTTCACTGCTGGGGCTCCTGGCTGGGGTCTCTTCCACTTTAGGGCCCCTCAGGGCCTTGTGGTAGTCAGGCTCCTCCTGTATCTGCTTATGGACCAGGCTGTGAACCAGGCTGCTGTAGCTGTAGCTGCCTCCACTGTCCACCAATGCCCGCTGAGGGCTGCCATTGCTCAGGCTCTCAGCCAGCTCCGTGCAGAGACGTATCTTTTTAGGGCTGGGCCCCTGGTGGTGGTAGTCTCTCTGCTCCTCCTTTACATGGACAGGGCTGGGCCGGCGATCTGTTTGCAGTTGTGCAGCGCTGGTGTAGTAGGTAGCGCTCTGCTGTTTTAAGAGCTGGCTCAGGAGGCCATATTTAGCAATGACTTCTGTGGGCCGGGGCTCTGTTTTTAGGTCCTGCTGGGGTTCAGAGAATGGGTTATGCCTGTAGATATACCCTGCTCCTCCTCCCCGTCTCTTTTGGCTCGTCACATCCTCACACACAGCAGAGGACAACAGGTCCAGGCCCTCCTCCCCCGGTTCAGTTTTGACCTTGACGTCTGCTGCCGTAGGCCCGTTGGAGTTGTCACAGATGACAGAAGTGCCAGGGGGCTTCTCATAGCAGCCCCCTGCCACCGTCTCCACACTGCCCCTCCCACCAGACCAGTCTCTGTGGGTGGCTGAGGCCACGGAGGAGGTAGAGGAGGAACCTGCTCCCAGCAGGAGCTGCAGCACCGTGCGACGCTCTAGAAGATTCTCGATCTGGGATGCTGGGGGCGACACTTCCCCCCAACGGCTGAACGACGGTGTGCCACTGCCTGAGGGCCCGTCTGAGAGGGGGGTACATGTTGTGTTCCTCTGGATGGGGGCGTTGAGCCTCTCCAGCAGGGCCAGAGGCCTGCCACCACCCATCTCCAGATCCTGGCTGGGTACTTTGCTGGGAACCATGGGCGGGGAGGGTGAGGCGGTGCCGCATTGGGCCAGGTTCTGTAACAGTTTGCTGGCGCTGAACGCTGGCTCAGTTGCAGCTTTCTCAACAGGGAAGGGTTTGGACTTACATAGATCCAGAGGGCTAGACTGGACATAGGGAGAGGGGTAAGAGAACGGGGACGGGGTGCTGCTGGGGTCTCGGCTGAGAGAGTACATGGGAAGGGCTGGGCCTGGTCTGTCCAGAGGGCTCTGTATCCTGACTTCTTCCCAGGGGGCCAGTGATTTAAGTGGGACCCGTGACAGACTGGACAGAGTTGTGTCATGCTGCAAATCTGGATTAACCACAATTTTGTTTACCTTGTCATTATTCCTGCGCTCCAGAAGGAGCTGCATGAGAGTGACCTTGGGCTGGGATTTAAGGTCTGGGCTCATTTCAAGCTCCTTCTTAACCTGGGTAACCTTCGGCCCGGAGGGATCCGGCTTCCACTTGTTTAGAAGGGACTCAGTAAGTTTGTCTAAGGACGAGGACGAGGAGGAACAGAAAGTGGTGGAGGAAGAGGAGTGAACAGTAGAGGAGGAAGAGAAAGCGGTAGTGGAAGAGGAAAAGACAGTGGGGGCAGAGGAGAAAACAGCAGAAGAACAGTTGGAGGAGAAAGCAGTAGAAGAGGAGTAAGAAGCAGACGTGGAGGAGGTGGCTTTAGGCCTGGTCTCTGGAGCTCTGGTGCTAGCCCTGCTCCTCATAGAGAGGTCAATAGGAGAGCAGCTGGAGAAGGAGATCTCTGCATCGCTGCAGCTCTCCTCTCTCTTGGCCAGGCTTTTCTCCTGGACAGAGCACTCACTGTCAGAAGTAACTGAGGAGCCGCGGCTGGCAGGCAGGACCCCGCAGTCGTCCTCAAGGTGCCCGTTCTTAGTCAGCTGCTTCTGGTTGTTGTGGTTGTTGAGGAGCAGCAGGAGCAGGCTGCTGCAGGTCTGGGGGCCTGGTGGCGCGCGAATCAAATCCACGTTTCTCCCTAGTGGGGGTTTGGGGTTGGGTCTGGGTGTTGGGGGTGAGGGACAGAGTAGGGGGGGTTGGGTGTGGTGAGCTGTGGACTGGCAGCAGAGAGGAGGGGCTCTGCTGGCTGGAGCTGGAGTTTAGTGCCAGTTGGGGGAGTGTTGCTGTCATTGTCCCGTTTTGGGAGGTTAAGGAGCTTAGCACGTCTAGGGTGGTGGTGGTGGCGCTGGTGGGCGGAGCATCTTCTGTGCTGGGCGGTCTCTTGTCCTGGGTCTGTTGCGTTGCCATGGCGGCCAGCCTCTCACTGGCCGAGCGTCCAGAGAGCTGGGCCTTGAGGGCGTGCTCCCGGGAATACTGCTGCAGGTGGGCCTCACTGGACAGCAGAAGGGCCAGCTGACTGCAGGCCACACTGGGCTTGGGAGAGGGGGCAGGGCTGGAGCGGATCTTCACCAGGTTGGCCACAGCTTTGAGCCGTTCAGCACAGGACACAGCATCAGTGGCAGCAGCAGCAACAGTGGGGGCGGAGGGAGGCGTGCTGCTCTGCACCGAGCGGGGGACTCACAGGACCTTTCCTGGCTGTGGCCGTGGCTGTGGCCTCGCCGGCTGTAAGGCGTGCTGCTGTGGTTCTGCAGCTTGGTCTTCCTCATCAGGCCCTTGAGGCGGCTGGAGGCCATTCCGTAGCAGGGGAGCTGCTCCTTGTCTGCAGGAGGAGGGGGATCGGTGGGCGGGGAGTGCTCGCTGGGGGGTTTGGTGGACTGCTGCGACATGGCCACACTCTGCAGTCTGGAGCTGAATGACTGGAGCAGGGAGGCAAGCAGTGTGCTCTCCCCAGCGTGAGGAGAGCCCTCCAGGGCCCCGTTTTGCAGGCCGCCTCCTCCTCCTCCCTGGCCGTTCAGCTCCACAGGGGGGGAGCTTAGCCTCTGGGCCCCAGGCTCGTTCCAGGGCCCTGAGCGGAGCAGCCGGGCCTTCTTCAGGTTCTGGGAGGCCCCATGGTGCAGTGTGGGACTGTTCCCATTGCCAGCCTTCTGAACAGCGGCAATAGCAGGGCTGTGGCTGGGCAGCTGGAAGGGCCGGGCCGCCTTGTTGACCTGTTCCATCTGGTTGCCGTGCCCGTGGGGAGCCTCCGATCTCCGGGTTGCCGTGGCCCCAGGCCCAGCCGCCACGGGATGCATCAGTAAACCTTCCAGATAAGTTAGAACAGCTGAATCCGTGTGTGTCTCAGGGCCAGGCTCCTCCCCATGAGTCATGTTCAATACTAGGATCCCCTCGTATGGTTCAGCACTGCTACTGGGAATAACAAGGTCCACTAGGTCATCAGGTACAGAACTTCCAGATATTGATAAGAGGTGAGGATGCACATGGGCAGGTTCTAGAGTATTTTACAGGTTCTGGATTCCACTGGCTCAATGTACAGTATTCCCTTCTCCAAAGTGGAAAATGACACTAACACAAAGAAACTGTGGCCATGACCGGAGCCATTTAGGGGCTCTCACCCAGCCGTCACTGGCATTCCTGTGTGCCTGTGACACCGGATGCTCCCAGAATGCCCGGGTCCAAGCTTATGCAGCGAATGGCGAGGAACGAGGAGTCAGCGGGTTTCACCACCACAGTGATTTTGATGCATTCCGTGGTTGCGGATGTTTCGGATGTCTGTCTGTCAGGAAGCCTGGGGGCGGTTCACTCCGTGGTGCCTTTCCGCTCACTTGATCTCAGAGGGGGGACCTATGTGAGCAGAGAGAAGAGAGAGAGAGACATAGAGAGAGAGAGAAGAGAAAGAGAGAGAGGAAAGAGAGAGCGAGAAAGAGGGAGAAAGAGAGAGATTGGGAGAGAGAGAGTAACAGCGTGAGAAGCAGGGACTTGCAGCACTATATCACATTCATTTCAACACCTTGTCCACCATGCCTGTTACTTGGCAACATTTCAGTTTGACTGCACATGGTAACCCCTAATCCCTGTGTCTTTTTTTATTTCAACTGAATCGATGACGACAAATGTAGATTAGGGTCAGATTTTATTCACATCTTTAAATTCAAGCCCACTACCCCACTACCACTACCTAAACATTGGTCTTCAAGCTGTAAGGCCCTCGTTGCAATGCGTCTGTGCTTTCTTTCAAAAGTGAAGGGCCTGTGAGAGCTGTGAATCATTTCTTATACAGCTTGTCATTTGAGTGGATTATCCCTCCTCCCTCCCTACTACCACTCCTCCTGCACTTGAGCACTACCCTGTCTCTGTTTTCTCACTCTCTCACACATACACACACACGCACACACACACCAGTGCCGCAGAGGGTATAGTGGCTCAGTGCTCTCCCACCTGGGTAAAGTCCTGGCTGCCCTGGTGCCTATGGAGAGCACTGGCCTTATCACCACCTGCCTCAGTTGATCCCTGTCTGGACAAGATATGGACCCGCACATCAGCTCTCATTGTCAATGACATGAGAGCTGAAGGTATTCCACAAAACCAGAACTGCATGACATGAGCCCGGTTATTATGTACAAAGCCAGCACAGGTTTCCTCAGTACTGACACTGGCCTCCACAGAGAAGAGACAGGATATGGCTCGGTCGAGCTACCAGGTGTGTGCGTTTTTGTGTTTGTTTATTTTTGTGTGTGTGTGTGTGTGTGTGTGTGTGTGGATCCGGTGCACCTGTCACACTGTGGCTGTGCCACTGTCAGGAGGGCAAGACACTGACACTCAGGCAACGGACCACTGTTGTCAGTTGACATGGCAATGTCCTAAGAGACCCGCAGTGTGAACCCTGTCAGGCTGGTCTCCATGGTTACCGGCCACGTCACACAGTCAGAGCCGTGGCCCATCAGGGTTAATTAATACAGAGTTTCTACCGCCACCTCAGCTGCCTGCCTGATTCCCAACGTCTCTCCCTGACTCCCAACGTCTCTCCCCACCTTCGGTGTGACTCGCCGGATGGACGACATACAGGGTCACAACGACAGGAGTCAGTATAGTGAACCTCTTGATTACAATGAGGCCCTTGATTTTGATGAAGGTCATAGATGATGCTGTCTAACCTAAATAATATGGGTCGCAATGAAAGGACAGATAGGATTTAGCCTTATCCCTTAATTAGGGAGGTCAGTGATGATGCAGACTAACCATGGTACAGGACAGTATAGCCCATCATAATGACTGGAGGTCAGTGATGATGCAATCAGTCTAACCTATATATTAATATGCGTAATGAAGCAGCTAGGATCAACAACAGCACAGTAGGCTGTCTATAATCTGAGTGAAATCCATCTCATGGGATGGCCCAGGTCCACAGGTTGGCACAACTATAAAGTCCACCAAAGTGCAACCTTGAAAATAATTGGGAATTAGTTGTGGGATAACAGTTGATCAGCTAGCCCAACCGACAGCCTGCAATTAAATACTAGGGTGGAACAAGAAAAGCAAAGGAACCCCAGCCTGTAACTCAAGGATTTAAGGAACACGTCTGGGAACACGTCTGGCCAGGGAACACGTCTGGCCAAGGAACACGAATGGCCAAGATCAGAAATGACTTCATTGAGATTGGCCAATCAGCGTCGATTACAGTTCAAGGCCAGCTTTATGCTGTTGACCCAAATCTGACCACAACAAAAGCCAACCTGCTCACCCCCTGGACTGGAGCGACAGACCATCTGACGTCTGCTGTCCTGCTAATCTTAGATGGCAGGATTAGGTCTATTTTCCCGCCATGCTGGCCGACCCGAGGGCTTAACTCAATTAAAAAAGGAACACAATGAATGCTTTTGGAAGGAGCAGTAAACACGTAAATACATGTGTACTGTCAAGTTAACATAGTCACTTAGTTAGAGACCTGTGTGTATGTGTGTGTATATATATGTGGCAGTGTTTAACTATACTGGAATAGTAAACAAATAAACATTTGACCAACTGGGGACATTTTAATATTCCCCGCAAGGTCAAATGCAATTTCTTGGGGTTTTAGGGTTAAGGTTAGAATTAGCATTAGGGTTAGAATTAGGTTTAGGAGCTAGGGTTAGTTTTAGAGTTAGGATTAGGAGCTAGGGATAGGTTTAGGTTAAGGTTAGGTTTTCCGGTTCAGGTTAGGGTTAGAGTTAGGTTTAGGGGTTATGGAAAATGGTATTTTGAATGGGACTGAATTGTGTGTCCGCACAAGATTAGTTGTCGAGACAGTGTGTGTGTGTGTGCTTGAGACTCAGACCATGGAAAAAATTCCACAAATGTGAATGACCCTGAAAATGAACTGGCATTCTGGCCTACATACTTTCAGCATGTTCAAAACCGGATATATTCTCGGCTGGTGGCAAGGTATTTTAGGCTTGACATTGAGCTTGTCTATAACCCATCAAAATATAATGATCAACTGGAAATAAAATGTAATAAAGGGTTACAAGGACCCTAAAGTGGACTGTGTTCATAACGTAAATCTAAGTGTAGGTAGGTGCCCTGTTCTGTCTGTGGATAGGTGGGGTTGGTGGGAACTGTGAAAGACAGGGCCCTTGACAGCAGCCATGACAGAGGTAAAAAAAAGAAAAAAAAGGCCTGGAATTGCAGGGGCAGCACTGTGCACTGTGAACAAATAAATGACCTTAATATATGGAGCCTGTCATCTAAGCCTAGCCCCTAAAGCTCCAGACCCCCCTCTGCTTTCAGCAGCACAGGCGATACGGGCGTGTGTATTACTATTACATTATCTCGCCTGGTGTATATATTGAAAATGACCTTACGCATCTGTTAACATGTCATATCATTCCTGGCCTCCAAAACATGACCCCTCTCCCCATCTCCATGGTGAGACACCAGAGGGCCAATGAGCCACCCTCCACCGACTCCAGTTACCGTGGTGATTATCCATTATCTTTGACAATGTCACGCAATGACACCTAAACACATTCTAAAGTGATTTTTACTACAGTGGCCATGGGCGAAAGGGAAGACAGCTATGGAGACGAGAGCTTTATCATCCCCCCGACTGACTGGGCGCTCTCCTCCTCTACTTTCTGCTTTCCTCTCCTCCTTTCTCCTCCCCTGTACTGCTCTCTCCTCTCCTCTCCTCTCCTCCTCTCCTCTCCTCTCCTCCGTTTCTCCAGAAGCACTAGGAACAGGAAGGTCAGTGCACATCAGCCATTTCATCTGTGGAATAACCAGAAAACTGGAATGAATACGACCCGATGCAGATGTCAGGGATTAGATATCCAAGTCTGACCTTCAATCCCCCTCACTCATCCCCCTCCCCACCCTCCTCAAAATGAGAGTTTCCTAAATGACCTTCATTGTCAGGAATGGTAATCCATTTAAGCCATTTAAAATGTATGAGTCAAAACAAAAGAATTAAAAAGGGGAAGAGCCACAGGAGCAGGCAGTTAAAGTCAAGGTCATTCACACCGCCCAGGCTTTCCACTTGACGCAACAGCTGGTGTCCATGCAAAGCTCTGGGCGTTAATAAAAAGTGACAATGCAGCCCGAGCGGTGTGTATCACTAACGTCTGACACTAGCCTGGCAGATGTGTTCTCCCTGCATTAAAGGGGAGTCAAGGTTAAAGGAATTTAAAAGGAGAGGCGATGCCTAAACACTATTATATCATGTAATCTGCAGGCCAGCCTGCTGCACATACTCAACAGGGTACCTCACTTACACATGCAGCGTGACGGCCATTTGTAAATTCAATATGGCCCGGGCCTGACATGATTAAATAAGACAAAAAGCCAACCTGACCAAATGCAATTGTTCAAACTGGGAACACAAGTGAACTTACACACAGTGGGAAAGTCAAATTAAAAGCTCTGTCTAACCTTGGCAGAGGTAAACAAGAGAATAACATGCTACTGAACAGCGTGTGACCACAACCAAAGACTATGTTAGAGATAAGTAAATCAGGACCAAGTAACAAGGAAAACACGCACGCACACGGACACACACACACACACACACACACACACACACACACACACACACACACACACACACACACACACACACAAGAACTAGGGCACTCTGACCCAATTCTAAGGCCGCATTGACCAAACAACTCATGCATAGTGCACACACTCCCACATGCTCACTCTCACTCTCACACACACACACACACACACACACATACACGCACACGCACACACTAAAGAAAAAAGGAACTCCATTTGTCCCAGGCCTCCCACAGTGAAAACATTGAAATTCACTTTTATTAATCTGCTTGCATCACATGGAAGAGTTTTACCATTTTCTTTTAAGGACAACCAGAGCTACAAGTAGAAGACAAAACTATTTGACACAAAACAGTTGCATTCATGAGATTTATTGACAAATGTCAATAAACAAATAAGGTCCACATAGCAAAAACATGATAAAAAATGTATTTAAAAAGAATGCTGTAACTATATAATTTGTTTGCCCAGTGTGTAATTCATATATAATATAGTTAGTGACAACTGTGTGCAGTTTATAGTTTGTGACAGCAACTATGTGAGCTTATTAGAGTATTATAGACACAATGATTTCCTATGATCTTCTATGTAGAAGAATCTCTTCCCTTCTAACGACTCGTGTGACTTGTGAGCGTCATAGTCATAGAAGCAAAACATGTCATCCTGAGAGTCTCAAGTTTTTCACAGTGAGGTCATAATAGTTTGAATCTCAATTAGCTCAGACTTTACAGACATTTATGTGAGAAGAACTGTTTCTGTTTCCGCCCTAGCTCACAAACACCGCTCTAGCAAATGGTTTGTATCAGCAGATGCAGAAGACATTAGCGGTCGACCGATTAATCGGAATGGCCGATTAATTAGGGCCGATTTCAAGTTTTCATAACAATCGGAAATCGGTATTTTTGCCATTTTTTTTTTTTTAACACCTTTATTTAATCTTTATTTAACTAGGCAAGTCAGTTAAGAACACAAACACATTCTTATTTTCAGGAACGGTGGGTTAACTGCCTCGTTCAGGGGCAGAACGACAGATTTTCACCTTGTCAGTTCGGGGGATCCAATCTTGCAACCTTACAGTTAACTAGTCCAACGCAATAACGACCGTTGCACTCCACAAGGAGACTGCCTGTTATGCGAATGCAGTAAGCCAAGGTAAGTTGCTAGCTAGCATTAAACTTATCTTATAAAAAACAATCAATCATAATCTCTAGTTAACTACACATGGTTGATGATATTACTAGATATTATCTAGCGTGTCCTGCGTTGCATATAATCTGACTGAGCATACAAGTATCTAAGTATCTGACTGAGCGGTGGTAGGCAGAAGCAGGCGCGTAAACATTCATTCAAACAGCACTTTCGTGTGTTTTGCCAGCAGCTCTTCGTTGTGTGTCAAGCATTGCGCTGTTTATGACTTCAAGCCTATCAACTCCCAAGATGAGGCTGGTGTAACCGAAGTGAAAAGGCTAGCTAGTTAGCGCGCACAAATAGCGGTTCAAACACCACTTGCTCTGCATGGGTAATGCTGCTTCGAGGGTGGCTGTTGTCGTTGTGTTCTTGGTTCGAGCCCAGGGAGGAGAGGGACGGAAGCTATACTGTTACACTGGGAATACTAAAGTGCCTATAAGAACATCCAATAGTCAAAGGTTAATGAAATACAAATGGTATAGAGGGAAATAGTCCTATAATTCCTACAATAACTACAACCTAAAAGTTCTTACCTGGGAATATTGAAGACTCATGTTAAAAGGAACCACCAGCTTTCATATGTTCTCATGTTCTGAGCAAGGAACTTAAACGTTAGCTTCCTTACATGGCACATATTGCACTTTTACTTCTCCAACACTTTGTTTTTGCATTATTTAAATCAAATTGAACATGTTTCATTATTTATTTGAGGCTAAATTGATTTTATTGATGTATTATATTAAATTAAAATAAGTGTTCATTCAGTATTGTTGTAATTGTCATTATTACAAATAAATAAATCAAATCAAATCAAATCAAATTTTATTTGTCACATACACATGGTTAGCAGATGTTAATGCGAGTGTAGCGAAATGCTTGTGCTTCTAGTTCCGACAATGCAGTGATAACCAACAAGTAATCTAACTAACAATTCTAAAACTACTGTCTTATACACAGTGTTAGGGGATAAAGAATATGTACATAAGGATATATGAGTGAGTGATGGTACAGAGCAGCATACAGTAGATGGTATCGAGTACAGTATATACATATGAGATGAGTATGTAGACAAAGTAAACAAAGTGGCATAGTTAAAGTGGCTAGTGATACATGTATTACATAAGGATGCAGTCGATGATGTAGAGTACAGTATATACGTATGCATATGAGATGAATAATGTAGGGTAAGTAACATTATATAAGGTAGCATTGTTTAAAGTGGCTAGTGATATATTTACATCATTTCCCATCAATTCCCATTATTAAAGTGGCTGGAGTTGGGTCAGTGTCAATGACAGTGTGTTGGCAGCAGCCACTCAATGGTGGCTGTTTAACAGTCTGATAGCCTTGAGATAGAAGCTGTTTTTCAGTCTCTCAGTCCCAGCTTTGATGCACCTGTACTGACCTCGCCTTCTGGATGATAGCGGGGTGAACAGGCAGTGGTTCGGGTGGTTGATGTCCTTGATGATCTTTATGGCCTTCCTGTAACATCGGGTGGTGTAGGTGTCCTGGAGGGCAGGTAGTTTGCCCCGGTGATGCGTTGTGCAGACCTCACTACCCTCTGGAGAGCCTTACGGTTGAGGCGGAGCAGTTGCCGTACCAGGCGGTGATACAGCCCGCCAGGATGCTCTCGATTGTGCATCTGTAGAAGTTCGTGAGTGCTTTTGGTGACAAGCCGAATTTCTTCAGCCTCCTGAGGTTGAAGAGGCGCTGCTGCGCCTTCTTCACGACGCTGTCAGTGTGAGTGGACCAATTCAGTTTGTCTGTGATGTGTATGCCGAGGAACTTAAAACTTGCTACCCTCTCCACTACTGTTCCATCGATGTGGATAGGGGGTGTTCCCCTCTGCTGTTTCCTGAAGTCCACAATCATCTCCTTAGTTTTGTTGACGTTGAGTGTGAGGTTATTTTCCTGACACCACACTCCGAGGGCCCTCACCTCCTCCCTGTAGGCCGTCTCGTCGTTGTTGGTAATCAAGCCTACCACTGTTGTGTCGTCCGCAAACTTGATGATTGAGTTGGAGGCGTGCGTGGCCACGCAGTCGTGGGTGAACAGGGAGTACAGGAGAGGGCTCAGAACGCACCCTTGTGGGGCCCCGTGTTGAGGATCAGCGGGGAGGAGATGTTGTTGCCTACCCTCACCACCTGGGGGCGGCCCGTCAGGAAGTCCAGTACCCAGTTGCACAGGGCGGGGTCGAGACCCAGGGTCTCGAGCTTGATGACGAGCTTGGAGGGTACTATGGTGTTGAATGCCGAGCTGTAGTCGATGAACAGCATTCTCACATAGGTATTCCTCTTGTCCAGGTGGGTTAGGGCAGTGTGCAGTGTGGTTGAGATTGCATCGTCTGTGGACCTATTTGGGCGGTAAGCAAATTGGAGTGGGTCTAGGGTGTCAGGTAGGGTGGAGGTGATATGGTCCTTGACTAGTCTCTCAAAGCACTTCATGATGACGGAAGTGAGTGCTACGGGCGGTAGTCGTTTAGCTCAGTTACCTTAGCTTTCTTGGGAACAGGAACAATGGTGGCCCTCTTGAAGCATGTGGGAACAGCAGACTGGTATAGGGATTGATTGAATATGTCCGTAAACACACCGGCCAGCTGGTCTGCGCATGCTCTGAGGGCGCGGCTGGGGATGCCGTCTGGGCCTGCAGCCTTGCGAGGGTTAACACGTTTAAATGTCTTACTCACCTCGGCTGCAGTGAAGGAGAGACCGCATGTTTTCGTTGCAGGCCGTGTCAGTGGCACTGTATTGTCCTCAAAGCGGGCAAAAAGTTATTTAGTCTGCCTGGGAGCAAGACATCCTGGTCCGTGACTGGGCTGGGTTTCTTCTTGTAGTCCGTGATTGACTGTAGACCCTGCCACATGCCTCTTGTGTCTGAGCCATTGAATTGAGATTCCACTTTGTCCCTGTACTGACGCTTAGCTTGTTTAATAGACTTGCGGAGGGAATAGCTGCATTGTTTATATTCGGACATGTTACCAGACACCTTGCCCTGATTAAAAGCAGTGGTTCGCGCTTTCAGTTTCACGCGAATGCTGCCATCAATCCACGGTTTCTGGTTTGGGAATGTTTTTATCGTTGCTATGGGAACGACATCTTCGACGCACGTTCTAATGAACTCGCACACCGAATCAGCGTATTCGTCAATATTTTCATCTGACGCAATACGAAACATGTCCCAGTCCACGTGATGGAAGCAGTCTTGGAGTGTAGAGTCAGCTTGGTCTGACCAGCGTTGGACAGACCTCAGCGTGGGAGCCTCTTGTTTAAGTTTCTGCCTGTAGGCAGGGATCAACAAAATGGAGTCGTGGTCAGCTTTTCCGAAGGGGGGCGGGGCAGGGCCTTATATGCGTCGCGGAAGTTAGAGTAACAATGATCCAAGGTTTTACCACCCCTGGTTGCGCAATCGATATGCTGATAAAATTTAGGGAGTCTTGTTTTCAGATTAGCTTTGTTAAAATCCCCAGCTACAATGAATGCAGCCTCCGGATAAATGGTTTCCAGTTTGCAAAGAGTTAAATAAAGTTCGTTCAGAGCCATCGATGTGTCTGCTTGGGGGGGATATATACGGCTGTGATTATAATCGAAGAGAATTCTCTTGGAAGATAATGCGGTCTACATTTGATTGTGAGGAATTCTAAATCAGGTGAACAGAAGGATTTGAGTTCCTGTATGTTTCCTTCATCACACCATGTCTTGTTAGTCATGAGGCATACGCCCCCGCCGCTCTTCTTACCAGAAAGATGTTTGTTTCTGTCGGCGCGATGCGTGGAGAAACCCGTTGGCTGCACCGCATCGGATAGCGTCTTCCCAGTAAGCCATGTTTCCGTGAAGCAGAGAACATTGCAGTCTCTGATGTCCCTCTGGAATGCTACCCTTGCTCGGATTTCATCAACCTTGTTGTCAAGAGACTGGACATTGGCAAGAAGAATGCTCGGGAGTGGTGCGTGATGTGCCCTTGTCCGGAGTCTGACCAGAAGACCGCTACGTTTCCCTCTTTTTCGGAGTCGTTTTCTTGGGTCGCTGCATGCGATCCATTCCGTTGTCCTGTTTGTAAGGCAGAACACAGGATCCGCGTCGCGGAAAACATATTCTTGGTCGTACTGATGGTGAGTTGACGCTGATCTTATATTCAGTAGTTCTTCTCGACTGTATGTAATGAAACCTAAGATGACCTGGGGTACTAATGTAAGAAATAACACGTAAAAAAACAAAAAACTGCATAGTTTCCTAGGAACGCGAAGCGAGGCGGCCATCTCTGTCGGCGCCGGATGTAGGAACCGTGTATATACATAAAATCGCTCCTATTAATCGGTATCAGCTTTTTTGGTCCTCCAATAATCGGTATCGGCGTTAAAAGAATCATAATCGGTCGACCTCTAGAAGACATAGACAAATCCAATGCAACAACCTAGCAATCTGTAGCTCAAACAATGTTTAAAAGGGGTTAGAATTCCAAAACGCACCGACATTACCATGGGACTCAAAACCACAAAGATGTACTCTAAACACACACCATCCTTTTGAAACAGCCATACTCCCCAGTCTAACATGTGAATATGAACATTGCGTGATGACCTAACACTAACATCACTGTCTGACTAAACATGAAGCGAACAGAGTTCCCCAGTTACAGTTCCTGGCCTATGTCAGTGTCAGGCCTTGACGAGAGGAGAGGGAGGTTTAACTTCTGTACACATCAGTACAAAGAGTTCTCAGTGGGACAACAGAAAATAATTCATGCACATTGATGAGTCATCTTAGCGATTCAGAGCCTAGCAGACTGGCAGGATGATCAGAGGGGAGGACACAGCCAAATCCAGATGACCCTGGATGATATCACTCTTTCCCCACTGTACCCTGGCCTGCATGGATGGCCTGCATGGCCCTGGGTCCACAATAGAACAGCAAGGCTATCAAAATGTTTGTGTCCATAGTAAATATTTGTGTGGCGGTGGAAGACCCACCCAAGGGCAATTTCCTGAGAGAGAGAGGGCTGGGGAATTAGTGTGTTGATTAAAACACACACACACACACATTCCCATATCTTAATGAGCTGTGGCCGCTACCAATCTATACCAATTCATTCCTATTGGGCTTCCATGCTAATCTTACGCTAACATTGTCTAATCAAAATACGCACAAAAAAATCCCCACCCCAAAGCAACAAGCCATTTTCCATGGGAAGCGGCCTCAGCTGAGGGTGATTGAGGTTGGAGGAACTGGAAGCCAGAACAGCTGATTAGCCCAGGGCCATGAAGCCAAAGGACACATCTAGTCATCTAGAAGCCCTTTGAAGGTATTGAACCAGACCACTGGGCTGGCGATCATGATGATAATGGCTGAGGTAAATAGGCCACTTTCCCATTGAAATCATCTGTCCCTCCCTGTGTCAGGCTGCTGCTGCTGCCCAGAACATTGGCTACTAAACCATGCTAAAAAACCCTGGCCTTTAATGAACAAATTCCATAATATCCTTGGCTTCTATCCTAAACAGCTCCCTCTCTCTCTCTGTGGGAGTCAGCAGGATAGGTCTTTATTAGTTTAAAGGAGTAGTCAGCTGATTATAGGATGAGTAATTATGAGATGCTTTGTGAATAGGAAAGCCATCCTGTGACAGAGGACTAAGTGACAAAAAAAGAGGGCACATCTTTGCATTCTCGCCCATCGTTTCACAATTCATAATGCCTCCAGTGACCTACTTCGCCAGGAGTCTTTCAATCATTCTAATGTTTCTGCCCACAGTGAGCTCTGGGAATGGGTGGGGCATGATTTGGGTACAATGGGCCATATCATTTCTCTTTCCACCACTCTACTTTTTCTGTTTCTTGATACAACTAAGAACATCATCTCATCATCTCATTCAGTCACACAATTAAACACAATTAAACAGTGCACTTAACCCACTAAAGGAAACCACAATTATGCATTACCTTTTGGAAGACATTTTCGAGCAGGCAGGCAGCACAGCAGCAGTACCAATCTAGTTGTCAGGCCAGAAGCCAACATATGCCAATAAACATCCCAGGACACCTCAACACGATTAGGACTACACATACCCCTGGAGCTCTAAGCTAGATCCAGTACTCCTTGTGCTCAGACCCGGTGCCAGAACGAATCAGTTGGATGGGCCTTTGAATTCCATAGGGGGGCACGTTTTTTTCACAGGACCTCCTTTGTGTGCACGCAATATTTGAAATGGCTGTAATAGTAGACCATAGGCAGCTTGTGAGTTTCAAGTTTGGGGAAGCTTACTATTTATCCTACCATTTCTACCGATCTGCTTGGCAGTTATGATTATTTCATTCTCTTGGAACAGTTTCATTTCAATAATAACTTTTTTGTTTCTCAAAATCATTGTCTCGTGGTTAATTATGAAAATCTGAAGTTAAATGATAAAAATCTCAAAGTTAAAATGAAACTATGCCGAGAGAACTAGCCTCTGCCATATGGGCAAACTGATACACTGTGATCCATTAGAGGCTAAAGAAATGAGAGCATAGAAGTCAGAGACGCTGCAGTAAGCCTATAACGTTCATCGTCAACTAAGTAAAATACATAGGCCTAAAGCTGATGAATAAAAACAGTAGAAAATATCCTGATGAAAATTCTGGTTCTTTCAATCACATTCATCTCTCTATTCCACCTGTCTGCCTCTCTTTTATCTGTCTTGATTTGAGCTACTGCTAGTGAAGTGCAACATTGTATCAAATCATCACTTGGTCCGGCCTGATGCTGTCTCTTGCGAACTTATAACATTGTATCAACTAGCCTATTCTGGGCCCTGAAAATGTCCTGGCCCCTGAGCTCAGGACAGAAAGCTGTTTTTTATGGCATTTCCACTGGATATATGGGACCATCAGATCATGATATTTTGCTATTTCACACGGCTTGGTGATCATCGAGGCTAGAAGTGTTGGAAAGATTCAAATGCTGTGGAACTATCATTCGCAGTGGATGCTAACTGACTTCGTTGACTTGTATGAGGCGAAGAAAAAATGTGTAGCGTACGTGGTGAGTTAAGACAATCAGAATCGGACATTGCCAAATGGGCACTTTCCTACATACGCATGCATTCTGGAGAGAGACACCATATCTTCACCACACCCCCTTCTTCTAGATGCAACATTTTAAATTACACTCAAGATACATTATCTTCACACATATTTTATATGCTTTTCACTGACAGCCACACCTCAATCAGCTAGACCTATTACCACATGCACTACCCAAATTGCGGGCTTCCCAAACACACTTGTGATTTGAAACAATCCACAGCAAAACATTTTTAAAGAAGCTAATGATCCTCTGTGGCTAAGTTATGCTCCTTGGTGAAGTATTTTGAATGATTTTATTTAGACAGGAGTAATTACATAATTTTGGCCAAATATCAATTTACTTTAGGACAATCTAGCATCCCGACAGTGCACTGTGCACGAGCAAACTTTCCTTTCCAATTCCCTAACAATAAGAGTATTTGTCCCAAAGGGGCGAAGGCAGGCGACAAGCTTAGGTCTGCATATTATTCCCATAGAGGGGAGCTGTTTCGCTCAATCGGATGCTTTAACTGAGATTGATGAATCCTTCTGTTGGAGAGCATCTCAGTCAAATAAATGATAAATATTTAAATATTTAAAGGAGGTACGGTACGGCGGGCCAGGCCCCCTAAGGCCCACCAAACAACGCCGGCCCTGCTTCTGCTACAGCTTGAGCTAAACCACATACACTTCAATGCTATTATACTACAGTACTTCTGCTAACTAGCTAGTAGCTACACATCCTTCCATACGGCCCTGATCAGGGTTAGGGCTCATTTCCGTTTTAATTCAGGAAGTGAATAGAAAATTAATAACTCAGTAGCAGTCTGTAGTGAATGCTACCCTAAGCAATGCACTGTAGGCTAGCTAACACAAGTCTTCTCTGATTGTGAGGTGAACACAGACACACATAATTCTCCCCTACCATGTCATCCTTAGCTGTGAAGGCTGATACAGGTAAAGTGTAGTAATCAATGTGCTCTACTGGCAGGAGCGCTCTGCAGAATATTAATCAGGCCCTATACTGCCCTACCCTCCCTCATTCTCATCCCTCTTCTCCTTCTTCTCTCTCTCATTCCCTCCCTCTGTTCGTCCTCTCTCTTTCTCCTTCCTCGCTCACCTTTCTCATGAGTTGACATCCCCCTGTGCCCCAGACCTGACCAAATGCTAAAGGAGAGCGTGCTGTCTTCTGCACAGATAGCTGCTGCCACTAATCAGGCCTACGTGCACCGGGCCGTGGGATTAAAGAGCTCGCACAGCTTGACTCAGGCACTGAATAGCACAGCCACACATACACACACAAACACAAATACACACACACACTCACACACTCATCCACTCACACAATGAGGTCAAAGTAAAACCTGTAACAACCCAGAAGTGTCTCGCCCTACTAAAACGAGGTCAGCATAAAAAAGCTGCAGCAGTAGAACGGTTATAAAATAACTCGCAGCACAACACGATTAGAGCTAAATTTACACCTACAGTCAAAATGGAACCTTTGGCAAACCATGCCGCTTTATCTCTCTTTCTCTCTCTCTCTCTGAACACACTTCATGAACACTGCTTCATGGTGTTGTGTCCATTTCAAATGAAGGGCACAAACTCGACAACCATGAATTGACAGAGATGGTTTATGGGGGGGTCTCATTCTCTGTCTCTTTATCTGTCTCCACAGTATCAAACAGTTCCTCTAGTGTGTCTGTCTGTCTCTCTACGTGCAGGTAGGAGCAGTGCGTCCTCGGTCCCAGTGTGTGTGCACACAGAGACAGGCCAGCCGTGGAGCACAGATAGGAGAGAAGAACGCCACCCTACGCATCAGCAGGGATATTTCATTATGTACATAACGAGTCCCATTAATCGCTCTTAACAAGAGGACGCAACCTCACCTTGGTAGTCTAACACGCATAGCAGGGGTGGGGCAGAGGGGAAGGGGATGGAAGGGAGTAGGGGTAGAAATTTAAATTCTTCACACTCAGGGATCTGCCATCGTCTGTGCTACTGCTGCTGCTGCCCAACTGACCAATACCCCAGCCAGAGTGTGAATAAATAAATAAAAGAAGGGGAAAATGCCGCAGTGTTCGTGCCACAAGGCTTGTGCCCTTGACATACTGACATGGGGCCCCTGTCATGTGACACTCTGTCATCAGCCAAGCAGCCACCTGGCAGTCCCCACCTTCCCCTGTCCTCATCCTCCGGTGACCCGATGCAGTTCGCTCCCCCCCCACCCCACACCCATTCTCCTTTCCTAAACCTCCTCCCTCCCGCGCAACAGTGCGGCAAGGTCGGGGGGGTCACCGTGTCCTCATCTGTAATCCGCTGCCATTCGTCAGCAGCCCCGGCCCAGGCTGGAGGAGAGAAGAGAGGCAGCCGCTCCAACAAGGGGAGAATGCCCAATTAGGCAGCTGTCACCCTCAAACATACGCACACAGACACACACATACAGCCTAGCACAGCAGAGCCGGAGAGAGCAGGGGAGAGAGAGGGATCGAGGGAGGGAGACAATGGAGGACATACAGTGTTTTCAGAAAGTATTCACACCCCTTGACTTTTTCCAAATTATGTTGTGTTACAGCCTGAATTTCAAATGGATTAAATATAAATGTTTCTGTCACTGGCCTATCTATACACAATACCCCATAATGTCAATGTGGAATTATGTTTTTGAAATTTGTACAAATTAATTAAAAATGAAAAGCTGAAATGTATAGTCAATAAGTACTCAACCCCTTTGTTAAGGCAAGCCTAAATAAATTCAGTAGTAGAAATGTGCTTAACAAGTCACATAATAAGTTGCATGGACTTAATCTGTGTACAATAATACTGTTTAAATGTGTTTTTTTTAATGACTACCTTATTTCTGTACGCCACACATACAATTATATGTGTTTCCTTTATCAGTATTTATTTATCTGTATATGTTATGTCATGTTACGTACGTATGTATGTATGTACACAACCATTCAAAAGTTGGGGGTCACTTAGAAATGTCTTTGTTTTTGAAAGAAAAGCAATTTTTTTGTCAATTAAAATAACATCAAATTGATCAGAAATACAGTGTAAACATTGCCTAGTAGGCAAGCATCCTGGAGTCGTCTCTTCACTGTTGACGTTGAGACTGGTGTTTTACATGGGTACTATTTAATGAAGCTGCCAGTTGAGGACTTGTGAGACATCTGTTTCTCAAACTAGACATTCTAATGTACTTGTCCTCTTGCTCAGTTGTGCACCGGGGCCTCCCTCTCCTCTTTCTATTCTAGTTAGAGACGGTTTGCGCTGTTCTGTGAAGGGAGTAGTACACAGCGTTGTATGGGATCTTCAGTTTCTTGGCAATTTCTCGCATGGAATAGCCTTCATTTCTCAAAACAAGAATAGACTGACGGGTTTCAGAAGAAAGTTCTTTGTTTCTGGCCATTTTGAGTCTGTAATCGAACCCAAAAATGCTGATGCTCCAGATACTCAACTAGTCTAAAGAAGGCCAGTTTTATTGCTTCTTTAATCAGGACAACAGTTTTTAGCTGTGCTAACATAATTGCAAAAGGGTTTTCTAATGATCAATTAGCCTTTTAAAATGATCAACTTGGATTAGCTAACACAACGTGCCATTGGAACACAGGAGTGATGGTTGCTGATAATGGGCCTCCGTACGCCTATGTCGATATTCCATTAAAAATAATAATTTTCCAGCTACAATAGTCATTTACAACATTAACAATATCTACACTGTATTTCTGATACATTTGATGTTATTTTAATGGACAAAAAATGTGTTTTTCTTTAAAAAACAAGGACATTTCTAAGAGACCCCAAACTTGTGAACGGTAGTGTATGTATGTATGCATATGTATGTATATTATTTTACTGCTCTACGGATATAATTATTGTTTGGATAACCTTATTTACTATTATGTATTGATTTGTATCTTGCATTTCTACACTCTTTACGCTATGCACAATGCAGAGAACACCGGAAGAAGAATTATCATTAAATTACCACAGTGAACTATTGTAATGTTTGTTTAAAAACGTGGTCTAGAAAAGTAAGATGTATTATGCAGGTTTATTGTTTTAGTTAGAACAATTATGATGAAAAGGGGGTGGATTACAGCCTCTTTTTGTACTTTTTCTCGTCACTCCGGTCGGCCACCCCTCGTGGAGGTTTGTGCTCTTTGATTGGCTCAAAGTCAAGTTGTTGGCCACTGACGTGCAGGCCAATTTTACAAGTAGAAATGGAAGGTTCATCGGTATCAGGGCGGTACGCAGCAGGTACGTCTTTTGTTCTAGCAATTGAAAGAAGGCTTCCTACTGTGCTAAGTACCTATCGGCCGTCAGTTTTCTCGGTGTGTCTGACCTCTAACGTGAGAAGGAGGAGGAATGGGTCAGGAAGGGTTTTGAAGTCACTATTTGCGTTACATTACGTTTAATATCAAACCACCACCTATGCCATTCTCTCTTACTAACACTGGACATTATCAGAGCTCACTGACAGCCTTTCCACTGGGGCTGAGTTTGACATTTCAAAGAGTCCCCCCCCCCTCTCTTTCTCTCTCTCCCTGGGAGATTTGTCAATGACAATGTCTCCTCTCTATCAATAGCCTGCAGATGTGATGAAATGATAAAGGAGAGGTAGAAGGAGACTTGTCTAGAAAGAAAGAAAGAAAAGCAAGTTTCCCAAAGCTTTCTCCCTTGGTTGAGGATAATCATAGGGTGTTCTAAATTTAATGGTAGCTGTCCCACAATTTATCCACACTAAAACATCTGTCTAATCAGCCATGCTGGTGGAGAAGTTCTGAGAAAGCCCCACCAGACAGACAGAGAGACAGACAGACAGCGAGTAAGAGGACTTTCCATTGTGTCTCGAAGTACACCAGATATCAAATGGCTGACAAACAGCCCCTAATTGGATATCTCATCATCTCCAATACATCTGTTTTGAGTAATGGAAGAAGTAATCAGCAGAAATTATACAATGAGTACTGCCTGCCAAACAGGAAGCAGTAAGATTTATGCCCTGGCCAACCACCATTGCTCCTTATTGATTGTTTTCTCTAAATTGTTTTCTGTTTAATCAACAACAACAAATATCTAAATCGAACAAGTGAGACTGACTGAGATGGGGGAGGTTGTTTGTGGTTCGGTTTCAGCATGTTTAGCTAGTTTTAAAAGTAGCAGCATTTATTAAGTTAACTAGTTAAACATCTATAAAACATCTATTGGGGACTATATACACCAAGTGTTACCAAAGATTTGTTTCCGTCTTCTTGTCCAAGTAGCCTTGTCCGAACCAGAATGGCCCATAGGGCAGGAGCCTATCTACAGTTTCTGTAGAGTGAGGCAGCTTGATGTAAGTAGGGCCTTACAATCAATCCATCTGTGCCAAGTAGAGGCATCGGATCCCATTTTTCAAGTCTTTGGTATGACTCAACTAGCGATTAGGTCCGTGCACAGACCTTTCAGGGGACAGGTGCCAAAAAACTAAAACAATCTACTTCATAATTCATATATTGAAACTCGTGACTGTAGCGAAAAGCCCAGCATCCTGGAGTCGCCTCTTTACTGTTGATGTTGAGACTGGTGTTTTGCGAGTACTATTTAATGAAGCTGCCAGTTGAGGACTTGTGAGGCGTCTGTTTATCAAACTAGACATTCTTATGTACTTGTCCTCTTGCTAAGTTGTGCACCGGGGCCTCCCACTCCTCTTTCTATTCTGGTTAGAGCCAGTTTGCGCTCTTCTGTGAAGTGAGTAGTACACAGCGCTGTACGAGATCTTCAGTTTCTTGGCAATTTCTCACATGGAATAGCCTTCATTTCTCAAAACAAGAATAGACTAATGAGTTTCAGAAGAAAGTTCTTTGTTTCTGGCCGTTTTGATCATGTAATCAAACCCACAAATGCTGATGCTCCAGATACTCAGCTAGTCTAAAGAAGGACAGTTTTATTGCTTCTTTAATGAGCACAACAGTTTTCAGCTGTGCTAACACAATTGCAAAAGGGTTTTCTAATCATCAATTAGCCTTTTAAAATGATACAATTGGATTAGCTAACACACCGTGCCATTGGAACACAGGAGTAATGGTTGCTGATAATGGGCCTCTGTAAGCCTATGTAGATATTCCATAATGTCACGAATATTACCGAAGGTGACTCCCCTTCTTGTTCGGGTGGCGCTCGGCGGTCGTCGTCGCCGGTCTACTAGCTATCACTGATCCTTTGTTCTGTGTTCCTTTGGTTTTGTCTGATTGGTATCACCTGTTTCTTGTTTGGTTGTTAGGGTGGGGTTATATAAGTTTGTTCAGCCCACTTCTGTTTCGTGCGGGCTTGTTCGTCTGTTTTGTGTTAGAGTGTATTTTGTTTGCATTTTTCGGGTTTCGCGCTGTCCGTTTATATTTCTGATCATTTGTTTTCCTACTTTTGTTCATGTTATTTTCCTGGACATTAAAGTGTGTTTTTCCCACATCCTTTTGCTCTCTGTGCCTGACTCCACACCTCTTCACTCATTACTGTAACACGTAAAAAATCTGCATTTTCCAGCTACAATAGTCATTTACGACATTAACAATGTCTACACTGTATTTCTGATCAATTTGATGTTATTTTAATGGACAAAAATGTGATTTTCTTTCAATAACAACATTTCTAAGTGGCCCCAAACTTTTGAATGGTAGTGTACGTAGTACGGTCACTGTGGGGACGAAGTCGTAGATGCACTTATTGATGAAGCCAGTGATTTATGTGGTATACTCCTCAATGCCATCGGATGAATCCCGGAACGTATTCCAGTCTGTGCTAGCAAAACAGTCCTGTAGCTTAGCATCCGTGTCATCAGACCACTTCCGTATTGAGCGTGTCACTGGTAGTTCATACTTGAGTTTTTGCTTGTAATCAGGAATCAGGAGGATGGAATTACGGTCAGATTAGCCAAATGGAAGGCAAGGGAGAGCCTGTACGCGTCTCTATGTGTGGAGTATAGGTGGTCTAGAGTTATTTTCCCGTCTGGTTGCACATGTGACATGCTGGTAGAAATGATGTAAAACGGATTTAAGTTTTCCTGCATTAAAGTCCACAGCCACTAGGAGTGTCGCTTCTGGGTGAGCATTCTCTTGTTTGCTTATGGCCTTATACAGCTCGTTGAGTGTGGTCTTAGTGCCTGCATCAGTTTGTGGAGGTAAATAGACAAATACAACAAATTCAGATGAAAACTCTCTTGGTAAATAGTGTGGTCTACAGCTTATCAAGAGGTACTCTACCTCAGGCGAGCAAAACCTTCAGACTACTTTAATATTAGAAATCGCGCACCGGCTTTAGTTGACAAATAGACACAGACCGCCACCCCAGTCTTACCGGAGGTTACAGTTCTGTTTTGCCGATGCTCTTAAAACACAGCCAACTGTATATTATCTATGTCCTCGTTCAGCCACGACTCGGTGAAACATAAGATATTACAGTTTTTAATCATCTCTGATTCGCCTCTGATTCTGAATACATTTTTTAAATTCAGTCCGAGGTGAGTAATCGCTGTTCTGATGTCCAGGATCTCTTTTCGGTCATAGGAGATGGTGGCAGAAAAAAAGATTTCAAAAAAAGTTACAAACAACACGAAAAAACACACAGAATAGCATAATTGTTTAAGAGCCCGTAAAACAGCAGCCATCCCCTCAAGCACCATTCTGTAGTTAGTCTGTGTAGACAAGGTTCATTTACTCAGTTTTGGTATAATGCTTCTTAATAATGGAGCTGCTAAAAAGAGAAACAGCCTAGTCTTCAGTAAAACATCAGAAGGTTTCTTGAAGCAAGAATAGGCACCCGGTTGACTTTCTTTTGTTAGCAGCTCCCGTTTGTCCAGAGCAGAATGAATGGGTTATCCCTTCAGTATTCTAACTCCTACCAGCCAAAACAAGTCAACAGATGAGGATTTGGAGACCACAACCATTGGATCTTTAAAGAACTTTAAATGCACAGCGCAGCCTAAAACTAGATTTTCCCGTGTTATATATATATTTCCACACTATAAGGTTGGAATAATACTCTGAAATTGTGTAAGAGCTTAGTTTTGGCCTACCAGGTGGTAAATTATACTAAACAAAAATATAAAAGCAAAATGTAACAATTTAAAAAATGTTGCTGAGTTACAGTTTATATAATCAGTTAATTTAAATAAATAAATTAGGCCCTAATCTATGGATTTCACATGACTGGGCCGGGGCACAGCCATGGATGGGCCTGGGAGGGCATAGACCAAACCACTTGGGAGCCAGGCCAACCAACTGCAGAGGCAGCCCCAGCCAATCAGAATGAGTTTCCCCCCCACAAAAGGGATTTATTACAGACAGAAATACTCCTCAGCTCCTTATCTTGACAAAGGATGAAATGCTAATGAACAGGGATGTAAACAAATTTGTGCACAAAATTCTAGATAAATATATTTTTCGTGTGTATGGAACATTTATGGGATCTTTTATTTCAGCTCATGAAACATGGGACCAACACTTTACATGTTGCGTTTATGTTTTGTTCAGTGTAGTTAATAGAACAATAAGAAAGAGAGTTCCAAACCTCTCTGCCGATAACAACTAGTTTTCAGTTTTCCCCTCCCCATTCAGACCATTCCCAGACAGACCATTCCCAGATACTCTTTGCTAAGAAGCTATTTTTGTTTCTTTGTGACCATTTTCATTTAAAACAATCACAGTAAGGTGCTTCCAGTAATTGTTACCTTAGAGAATGATAGAGGCCTCTAGTGGTCAAAAGGCAGTTTTAGCATGGGCAGCGCCAATGAGGGCTTCCACCATTTTAATGTAGTCAACTGGGTGAGACTTTTGGCTGATCCCTCCTGGTGACCCTGTTAGATTCATGTCCAACTGGGTCATCAGGAGCGATCAGGCAATCGTGAAGATGAAAATGGACTACTTCAAAATGGAGATCGCTTCAATGCTGTCACAGACACCATAATGGCAAGGATACAATGAAGAGGCCTCTTTTAGTGCTGCACAGTATACAAAAACGTTGGTGCTTTGCTGATACTAGTATATAAAAAAGGTTTTGGTACTGGAATTTGTGTTACTTTCAGTTCTACTGTCAAATGTGTCTCATGTCATTTACAAATTGAGAGGATCGAGTCTGTCTAGTAATTTATCTGAATCTTTTCAAGTGGGCAGTAGCTAGCCAGGCTACGCTTGCACATGCAGCTGACACAGCGTGAGCCACCTTTGAGAAGCATGCGAGAGAGAGAAATGCAGACATAATGGCTTCTTCAAACGAAAACATACTTCCACACCAGCAGCTGCAGAAGCGAACTGTGGGACTACTTTAATTACAGAAGAGATGACAAGGGACAGTCCACCGAAACAACTAAGCAAAAGGTTACAAAGCAGCGCAGTGCAAGGGAAATTATTTGATATTGAGATAAAAATGTCTGCATCGAACCTTTAAGACCTTTTCTGTACTATCCCTCCATCACCTGATTTATATTACTCAAATAGCTCTGTCTGTGTGTTGCTGGCAACAACAACAGTTGGATAAGTAGTTATCCAATCATCTCTGGGCTCTGAGGCGAGAGAGAATAAGACACCCATTACAGCCCTTAAAATGCCCTGTGCCCCTGTGCCCCTGTGATCAACAAGGTTCAAACCTGAGATTCCTGCAGTGTATGCCAGAAGAGCGTAATAGGCCACCATGCCAAAGCCTTGGCAGTGACTCATGGTGCCAATGCAACTGTTCAGGTCTCAGGCAAGGTTACTCATGATCACCAAACCAGCTCAGTCACACTCCCACTCCAACAAAACCCACGTTAAAACCAAATGTTGGGAAATTGAATGGTGGAGTGAGTTAAAGGTTGTTTCTCCTTGCTACTCAGTAGAAAGGGAAGGGAGTTGTTGGTTGGGTGATGTTTTTCTATGCCCCCCCCCTCATTCTCCCTTGCTGTCACCCCTCCCCCTTCCTGTTTAATATCACAGGGCTGGCTCATATGACCTTGAGTGGCATCGTTGGCACGGCAAGAGAGAGAGCTGCCGCTGCCTCGCCTGCGGGCGTCCTTGAACTGGATCTGCAAGACAAAACAAACTTAAAAGACATCTCAGACCTCCTCTGTACCCCTCTCTCTCTTGTTCCCTCCATCTCTCCCTAGCTATTTTTTATTCAATCTGCGCTGCTCTTATCTGTCCCCACGGTGGGAAGAGATTTATCAAGACCTCCCGATCGGACCAAGATAGAGACAGAATATCAAAATGTCTGAACAGCCTGGTTGTGTGGATATATTTTTAAACCTCCCTCCTCCTCATTCTACTGGCTGGAGCACCAATGCCATTTCAGGAGAGGAGTGTTTTTGGAATACACTGTGTGTGTGTGTGTGTGTGTGTGTGTGTGTGTGTGTGTGTGTGTGTGTGTGTGTGTGTGTGTGTGTGTGTGTGTGTGTGTGTGTGTGTGTGTGTGTGTGTGTGTGTGTGTGTGTGCGTGTGCAGTAAGATAACTAGCTGGCTGGTTGACCCAGGACAGAGCAGGGGTCCACTTGAGGTGTTATTTACCCAGCTAACAATTCTAGGGAGAGAGAACATTTTTGTAATGTTACCCGTAACATTCCCCTAATGTTTGAGTGTCTAGTTTTGTGTTAAAAAACATTCTATCCACTGAAGGTAACTAGAATATTTCATAAACATCACATGAAACATACAGAAAACATGGTTGTCATGTTCTCAGAATATAAGACATTAAGGTTCTAGACGTTTCATGAGAACATTGCAAGAACATTCCTATGTCCAGTTGTCTGAGGGTTCTGCTTGCCTGAGCTAGAATACCTCATGATAAACTGTAGACCACACTATTAACCAAGAGTTGTCATCTGTATTTTTCGTAGCTGTCTATTTACCAACACAAACCGAAGCTGGCACTAAGACCGCACCAAACGAGCTGTATAGGGCCATAAGCAAACAAAAAAATGCTCACCCAGAGGCAGCGCTCCTAGTGGCAGGTGATTTTAATGCAGGAAAACTGAACTCTGCTTTACCTAATTGCTACCAGCATATCATCTGTGCAACAAGAGGTGAAATAGCTCTATATCACCCTTACTCCACACACAGAGATGCTTTCAAAGTGGCCAATGAAGCGGATGCTAAGCTACAGGAGTGTTTCGCTAGCACAGACTTGTAATATGTTCTGGGATTCATCCGTTGGCATTGAGGAGTTTATCACATCAGTCATCGGCTTCGTTAATAAATGCATCGGCAACATCATCCCCACAGTGACCGTACGTGCATATCCCAACCAGAAGCCCTGGATTACAGCAAACATCCACACTGAGCTAAAGCTGCTGCTGTCAAGGAGTGGGACACTAATCCGGATGCTTATAAGAAATCCCGCTACACCCTCCATCAAACAGGCAAAGTGTCAATACAGGACTAAGATCGGGTCCTACTACACTGGCTCTGACGCTCATCGGATGTGGCAGGGCTTGCAAACTATCATGGATTACAAAGGGAAACCCAGCAGCTATCGGTCCAGTGAAGGGAGCCTACCAGATGAGCTGACCCATGCATGAGAACACCAGCTGTTCCGGACGACTGTGTGATCACGCTCTCAGTAGCCGATGTGAGTCAGACCTTTAAACAGGTTAACATTCACAGGGCTGCAGGTCTAGAGGGATTACTAGGATCCATACTCAGAGCATGCTCTGACCAGCTGGCAAGTGTCTTCACTGCCATTTTCAACCTCTCCCTGACCCAGTCTGTAATACCTACATGTTTCAAGCAGACCATCATAGTCCCTGTGCCCAAGAACGCCAAGGTAACCTGTCTAAATGACTATCGCCCCGTAGCACTTACATCTGTAGCCACGAAATGTTCCGAAAGGCTGGTCATGGCGCACATCCACACCATCATCCCAGATACCCTGGCGCCACTCCAAGTTGCATACCGCCACAACAGATCCACAGATGATGTAATCTCTAATGCCCTCTACACTGCCCTTTACCACCTGGACAAAATGAACGCCTACATGATAATGCTGTTCATTGACTACACCTCAGCATTCTACACCATAGTGCCCTCCAAGCTTATCACTAAGCTAAGGACCTTGGGATTAAACACCTCTCTTTGTATATGGATCCTGGACTTCCTAACGGGCCACCCCCAGGTGGTGATGGTAGCAACAACACATTTGCCACGCTGACCCTCAACACGGGGGCCCCTCAGGGGTGTGTGCCTAGTCCCCTCCTGTACTCCTTGTTCACCCACAACTGCGTGGCAGCACATGACTCCAACTCCATCATTAAGTTTACAGATGACACAACGGTGGTAGGCCTGACACGGACGACAATGAGATGACCTAAAGGGAGGAGGTTAGAGACCTGGCAGTGTGGTGCCAGGACAACAACCTCTCATTCAACGTCAGCAAGACAAAGGAGCTGATTGTGGACTACAGGAAAAGGAGGGCCGAGCACGTCTCCATCCACATCGATGAGGCTGTAGTTGAGCAGGTAATGAATTCACTAATGAATTATCATGGTCCAAAACACACCAAAACAGTTGTGAAGAGGGCTCAACAACACCTCTCCCCTCTTAGAATGCTGAAAAAATTCTACATGGTTCACAGATCCTCAAAACGTTCTACAGCAGCACCATTAAGAGCATCTTGACTGGCTGCATCACCGTATAGCAACTGCTTGCCATCCGACAACAAGGTGCTACAGAGGGTAGTGCAAATGACCCAGTACATCAAAGGGATCAACTTCTCTGCCATCCAGGACCTCTATACCAGGCGGTGTCAGAGGAAGGCCTTAAAAATTGGCAAATACTCCAGCCACCCAAGTCATAGATTGTTCTCTCACCTACTGCATGGCAAGTGGTGTCCGTGTTTGAATCCTGGCTTAGGAAGACCACCAAAAACCCTGAAATTTCCATCCCTAACTATAACATTTTCCGACAAGATAGAACTTCCAAAGGGGGCGGAGTTGAAATCTACTGCAGAGATAGCCTGCAGAGTTCTGTCTTACTATCCAGGTCGGTGCCCAAACAATTTGAGCTTCTACTTTTAAAAATCCACCTTTCCTAAAACAAGTCTCTCACCGTTGCTGCTTGCTATAGACCAACTTCTGCCCCCAGCTGTGCCCTGGACACCATTTGTGAATTGATTGCCCCGCATATATCTTCAGAGCCCAAGGCTTTTAGGTGACCTAAACTGGGACACCCCGGCCATCCTACAATCTAAGCTTGATGCCCTGAATCTCACACAAATGATCAATGAACCTACCAGGTGCAACCCCAAATCCGTAAACACAGACACCCTCATAGATATCATCCTAACCAACCTGCCCTCCAAATACACCTCTGCTGACTTCAACCAGGATCTCAGCGATCACTGCTTCATTGCCTGCATCCGCAATGGGTCTGCGGTCAAACGACCACCGCCCCTCTCTGTCAAACGCTCCCTAGAACACTTCAGCAAGCAGGCATTTCTAATAGACCTGGCCCGAGGTATCCTGGAAGGATATTGACCTCATTCCATCAGTAGAGGATGCCTGGTTACTCTTTAAAAGTGCTTACCACACGCTCTTAAATAAGCATGCCCCATTCATAAAATGTAGAACCAGGAACAGATACAGCCCTTGGTTCACTCCAGACCTGACTGCCCTTGACCAGTACAAAAACATCCTGTGGTGTACTATATTTGCATCGAATAGCCCCCGCGATATGCAACTTTTCAGGGAAGTTAGGAACCAATATACACAGGCAGTTAGGAAAGCTAAGTCTAGCTTTTTCAAACAGAAATTTGCATAGCACAAACTCAAAAAAGTTCCGGGACACTGCAAAGTCAATGGAGAATAAGAGCACCTCCTCCCAGCTGCCCACTGCACTAATAAGCATTTTTCTACGGCTGGCCATGCTTTCCACCTGGCTACCCATACCCCGGTCAACAGCCCTGCACCCCCCACAGAAACTTGCCCAAGCCTTCCCCAATTATCCTTCACCTAAATCCAGATTGCTGATGTTCTGAAAGAATCTGCAAAATCTGGACCCCTACAAATCAGCCGGGCTAGACAATCAGGACCCTCGCTTTCTAAAATGATCTGCCGAAATTGTTGCAACCCCTATTACTAGCCTGTTCAACCTCTCTTTCGTATCGCCTGCGATCCCCAAAGATTGGAAAGCTGCCGCGGTCATCCCCCTCTTCAAAGGGAGAGACACTCTAGACCCAAACTGCTACAGACCTATATCCGTCCTACCCTGCCTTTCTAAGATCTTCGAAAGCCAAGTTAACAAACAGATCATCGACCATTTCAAATCCCACGTACCTTCTCTGCTATGCAATCTGGTTTCCGAGCTGGCCATGGGTGCACCTCAGCCACGCTCAAGGCCCTAAACGATATCATAACCGCAATCGATAAGAGACAATACCGTGCAGCTGTATTCATCGACCTGGCCAAGGCTTTCAACTCTGCCAATCACCACATTCTTAGTGGTTAGAGCGTTGGACTAGTAACCGGAAGGTTGCAAGTTCAAACCCCCGAGCTGACAAGGTACAAATCTGTCGTTCACTGTTCCTAGGCCGTCATTGAAAATAAAAATTTGTTCTTAACTGACTTGCCTAGTTAAATAAAGGCAGACTCAACAGCCTTGGTTTCTTAAATAATTACCTCGCCTGGTTCACCAACTACTTCTCAGACAGAGTTTAGTGTGCCATATCGGAGGGCCTGTTGTCTGGACCTCTGGCAGTCTCTATGGGGGTGCCCTTGGGCTGACTCTTTTCTCTGTATACATCAACGATGTCGCTCTTGCTGCTGGTGATTCTCTGATCGACCTCTACGAAGACGACACCATTCTGTATACTTATGGCCCTTATTTGGACACTGTGTTAACCAACCTCCAGACAAGCTTCAATGCCATACAACTCTCCTTCAGTGGCCTCCAACTGCTCTTAAATGCAAGTAAAACTAAATGCATGCTTTAACCGATTGCTGCCCACAGCTGCCCGCCCGTCCAGCATCAATACTCTGGACTAGAGGTCGACCGATTAATCGGAATGGCCGATTAATTAGGGCCGATTTTAAGTTTTCATAACAATCGGTAATCTGTATTTTTGGACACCGATTGTGGACGTTTTTTTTAACAGGCTGACTACCTGTTATGCGAGGACAGCAAGAAGCCAAGGTAAGTTGCTAGCTAGCATTAAACTTATCTTATAAAAAACTATCAATATTAACATAATCACTAGTAAACTACAAATGGTTGAATCACAGCCTACTTCACCAAACGAGTGATGATTTAACAAGCGCATTCGTGAAAAAAGCACTGTCGTTGCACCAATGTGTACCTAACCATAAGCATCCATGTTTTCTTTAAAATCAATACACAAGTATATATTTTTAAACCTGCATATTTAGTTAATATTGCCTAACACGAATTTCTTATAACTAAGGAAATTGTGTCACTTCTCTTGCATTCTGTGCAAGCAGTCAGGGTATATGCAGCAGTTTGGGCCGCCTGGCTCGTTGCGAACTGTGTGAAGTCCATTTATTCCTAACAAAGACCGTAATTAATTTGCCAGAATTGTACATAATTATAACATAACATTGAAGGTTGTACAATGTAAAAGCAATAGTTAGACTTAGGGATGCCATCAGTTAGATAAAAAAACGAACGGTTCCGTATTTCACTGAAAGAATAAAAGTTTTGTTTTCGAAATGATAGTTTCCGGATTCGACTATATTAATGACCAAATGCTCATATTTCTGTGTGTTATTATGTTATAATTAAGTCTATGATTTGATATTTGATAGAGCAGTCTGACTGAGCGATGGTAGGCAGCAGCAGGCTCGTAAGTGTTCATTCAAACAGCACATTCGTGCATTAGCCAGCAGCTCTTCGCTGTGCTTAAAGCATTGAGCTGTTTATGACTTCAAGCCTATCAACTCCCGAGATTAGGCTGGTGCAACCGATGTGAAATGGCTTGCTAGTTAGTGGGGTGCGCGCTAATAGCGTTTCAAACGTCACTCGCTCTGAGACTTGGAGTAGCTGTTCCCCTTGCTCTGCAAGGGCCGTGGCTTTTGTGGAGCGATAGGTAACGATGCTTCGAGGGTGGCTGTTGTCGATGTGGTCCTGGTTCGAGCCCAGGTAGGGGCGAGGAGATTGACGGAAGCTATACTATTACACTGGCAATACTAAAGTGCCTATAAGAACATCCAATAGTCAAAGGTATATGAAATATAAATTGTATAGTGAGAAATAGTCCTATAATTCCTATAATAACCTCAACCTAAAACTTCGTACCTGGGAATATTGAAGACTCATGTTAACCTGTTGAAGCTATGGAGGCGCTATTTCATTATTGGATAAAAAAACGTGCCCGTTTTAAGCGCAATATTTTGTCACAAAAAGATGCTCGACTATGCATGTAATTGACAGCTTTGGAAAGAAAACACTCTGACGTTTCCAAAACTGCAAAGATATTATCTGTGAGTGCCACAGAACTGATGCTACAGGCGAAACCAAGATGAAACTTCAAACAGGAAATGAGCAGAATTGAGGCTCTGTTTTCCATTGTCTCCTTATATGGCTGTGAATGCGCCCTGAACGAGCCTACACGTTCTGCCGTTTGCCCAAGGTGTCTGCAGCATTGTGACGTATTTGTAGGCATATCATTGGAAGATTGGCCATAAGAGACTACATTTACCAGGTGTCCGTCCGGTGTCCTTTGTCGAAATTGCTGCGTAATCTCCAAGCTGCACACATTCATCCATGTGATTCAGGGGAGAGAGGAGACTTCCACGAACGATATATCATCGAAGAGATATGTGAAAAACACCTTGAGGATTGATTCTAAACAACGTTTACCATGTTTCAGTCGATATTATGGAGTTAATTTGGAAAAAAGTTTGGCGTTTTGATGACTGAATTTTCGTTTTCTTTTGGTAGCCAAACGTGACGCAGAAAACGGAGCGATTTCTCCTAAACAAATCATCTTTCAGGAAAAACTGAACATTTGCTATCTAACTGAGTCTCCTCATTGAAAACATCCGAAGTTCTTCAAAGGTAAATGATTTTATTTGAATGCTTTTCTGGTTTTTGTGAAAATGTTGCCTGCTGAATGCTAACGCTAAATGCTACGCTAGCTATCAATACTGTTACACAAATGCTTGTTTTGCTATGGTTGAGAAGCATATTTTGAAAATCTGAGATGACAGTGTTGTTAACAAAAGGCTAAGCTTGAGAGCTAGCATATTGATTTCATTTAATTTGCGATTTTCATGAATAGTTAACGTTGTGTTATGCTAATGAGCTTGCGAATAGAATTACACTCCTGGATACAGGTTTTTTTCGTAGCTAAACGTGATGAACAAAACGGAGCGATTTCTCCTAAACAAATAATCTTTCAGGAAAAACTGAACATTTGCTAGCATATTGAGAGCTAGCATATTGATTTCATTTCATTTGCGATTTTCATGAATAGTTAACGTTGTGTTATGGTAATGAGCTTGAGGCTGTAGTCACGATCCCGGATCCGGGATGGCTCGACGCAAGAAGTTAAAAGGAACCACCAGCTTTCATATGTTCTCATGTTCTGAGCAAGGAACTTAAACGTTAGCTTTATTACATGGCACATATTGCACTTTTACTTTCTTCTCCAACACTTTGTTTTTGCATTATTTAACCAATAACCATTATTTATTTGAGGCTAAATTGATTTTATTGATATGTATTATATTAAGTTAAAATAAAAGTGTTCATTCAGTAGTGTTGTAATTGTCATTATTACAAATAAATAAATAAATAGATTTTTTAAATCATCTGATTAATCGGTATCGGCTTCTATTGGTCCTCCAATAATCAGTATTGGTATTGGCGTTGAAAAACCATAATCAGTCGACCTCTACTCTGTACGGTTCTGACTTAGAATTGTGGACAACTACACATACCTAGGTGTCTAGTTAGACTGTAAACTCTCCTTCCAGACTCACATTAAGCATCTCCAAATAAATCTAGAATAAAACTGACTATCCTACTGATCCTTGACTTCGGCGATGTTATTTACAAAATAGCTTCCAACACTCTACTCAGCAAATTGGATGCAGTCTATCACAGTGGCATCCGTTTTGTCACCAAAGCCCCATACACTACCCACCACTGCGACCTGTATGCTCTTGTTTCATATTTGTCGCCAAACCCACTGGCTCCAGGTCACCTATAAGTCTTTGCTAGGTAAAGCCCCGCCTTATCTCAGTTCACTGGTCACCATAGCAGCACCCACCCGTAGCACACGCTCAAGCAGGTATATCTCACTGGTCACCCCCAAAGCCAATTCCTCATTTGGCCACCTTTCCTTCCAGTTCTCTGCTGCCAATAACTGGAACGAACTGCAAAAAATCACTGAAGCTGGAGACTCATATCTCCCTCACTAGCTTTAAGTACCAGCTGTCAGAGCAGCTCACAGATTCGACCTGTACGTAGCCCATCCAACGACCTCATCCCCATACTGTTATTTATTTAATTTATTTTGCTCCTTTGCACCCCAGTATCTCTACCAGCACACTCATCTTCTGCAATCTATCACTCCCGTGTTAAATTCCTATATTGTAATTATTTTGCCACTATGGCCTATTTATTGCCTTACCTCCCTTATCCTACCTCATTTGCACACACTGTATATAGATGTTTTCTATTGTATTATTGACTGTATGTTTGTTTATTCCATGTGTAACTCTGTGTTGTTTGTGTCGCACTGTTTTGCTTTATCTTGGCCAGGTCGCAGTTGTAAATGAGAACTTATTCTCAACTAGCCTACCTGGTTAAATAAAGGTGAAAAAAGTGGTACTGATGCAACAAATCTGGAACCAACAGGACCCTGAGCAACTTCTGCCCCCAAGCCATAAGACTGCTAAATAGTTAGCCAGGGTAGCTATTGGTTAACTATTTAAGGTGGAACTGACAGCGTTTTAGCCACATGAAATCTTATTAAAATATATTCATATACACCCCCAGAAAGAATAGGTGTAACGGCTCTCGTTGGTGGTAGAAAGAGTAGACCAAGACGCAGCGTGGAAAGTGTTCATGATTTTACTTCACAAAACACTCGAACAAAATAACAAAATAGAAAAAGAGAACGCACAGTTCTCTCAGGCAACAGTAACTAAACAGAAAACAAGATCCCACAACTAAAGGTGGGAAAAAGCTGCCTAAGTATGATTCCCAATCAGAGACAACGATAGTCAGCTGCCTCTGATTGGGAACCATACCCGGCCAACAAAGAAATAGAAAACTAGAATGCCCACCCAAATCACACCCTGACCTAACCAAATAGAGAAATGAACAGGCTCTCTAAGGTCAGGGCATGACAATAGGCCACCTTTTTTTAAAACATTTTCTGAAGGAAGGCCTTAGATATGGTCCTTTTTCATGAATTCATAGAATGTTTGGGAATGACGTACAGTCAGACATTTGTGACAATTCTATATCAATACAGAGTGGGAAATTGGCTGTGTGTTTGGACAATTAATAGACACTGCAGTAAATAAAACCTAATAAAAACATCAGTCTCATCCAGGACTGGAGTCTACGCAGAACGCTGCACCATAGCAAATCAGAGCAATTTGCCTTTATGCAAATAAGTAATTTGCCACACGGGACTGCCATCATTCACTTTGAACTGGAGTGTGTTTACAGAAAGTAGCAACAGCGCAAATTTAGATAATTCGCAAGCTATCGTCTAAAGCCACAAAATACATCTGAATGCATTCCGAATGGGTGGAGGAACAAATAATGTTCCAGGCCAGCTGTGATTTACAACCTGATGGCAATATTTTTGGGACTATTGGTGATTCAATATTAATCATGGATTGAACTGCATCCATCTATTCTGCCAACAATGCTTTGCTGTACGTTATTACATTTTGAGTCAAATAGAACCTATTTTTAAAACCTCTTATAAAGTTGGGTTGGTAGAATAAAATGGGAATTTTGATTTATGATTGTCTGCTTGTTTCATATATTACAAAGTAATTAAACCGCTGTCAGTTCCACTTTAACTATTTGCGTTGACCCTTTTTACACTAACTCTTTTGACTTGTCACATATGCTGCTGTTACTGTTTATTATCTATCCTGTTGCCTAGTCAATTTATCCCTACCTATATGTACAATTACATCGTACCCCTGCACATCGACTCGGTACTGATACCCCTTTTCTACAGCAAAGTTATCATTAATCATTGTGTATTTATTACTTGTGTTATGATTTTTCTATAATTTCTCTTTTTTCCCGCATTGTTGGGAAGTAAGCATTTCACTGTTAGTCTACACCTGTTCTTTACGTAGCATGTGACATATTCATTTAATTAGATTTTGATTTGATATTCCAACAACACGTCACTAAACATACACAGAACATGGTTGCCATGTTCCCAGAATATAAGATATTAATGTTCTTGACACGTTTCATGGGAACTTTGCAAGAACATTTATGTGCATCAGTTGTCAGGGCGTCGCCTGACGGTGCCAAGGAAACATTCCCCCCCCAAAAATGTGTTACATTACACATCATGCCCTGTTACTGTTGCCAAGCCCATCAACACCCTGATTGGTGAACCACTGATCCACTGATTCCCAGCTCTTTTTGTCTGTTGCCAAAGTTAGGGATACTCTCTCTCACACACACACACACACAGTGCTTTTAACATACAAGCTTTTCAACGTATTTGACACCCTTAGACATACTGTACACTGAGTGTACAAAACATTAGGAACACCAGGAATTTTTCCGGAGATTTTCCATGGGAAGTTAAGCCAGCTGGAATTTGGGGAATTTTGCTTAAATTCATCAAAAATGTTAGCTTATAACAGTGAAACTTTTTTTGTGGGATACACACAAGGCAATTCTAGGTCTTATGGCATATTTTGGTTAAACTATCCCCAATTCAATGGAATTGCAACCCTCTGCATGCACAGTGAACTCTTCCATCACATGTACAGCTGATTCTCAAGATCCTGTACACTAATGAGATGCTATTGAGCCTACACTACTATATGTGTCTGAGCTAAGGACTACATGCTTTCTGGTAAGGTTTTATTACAATACTGGGTGGGGTGAATATATTTTATATGACATACATTATTTTTGTTAACTAGTAAATAGTAGCCTACAGCAAAGTGTGTTTAAATCATTTTTAACTTGTTAACAATTTCTGCTAGTTCGTTTTTGCTACCATGTGGGTTTTAGCTTGCTTGAGCCTGCTAACCGAGGAGTGTCAATTCACCTGTTTCCATATATGTTTCATTTTAAAACATTTATTACAAAGGAGTTGTTTAATCTAACTGCTTAACTGTTTTACAGATTTTTTTCTTCTAATTTTTACAGGAAAATGCCACAGGCACGTAGAAGGAAAAGCTGTGTACATTTGCAAATATTGTGCTAAATCATATGTGAAGAATGTAACAAAGATGCAGAATCATCTGGCCAAGTGCATAAAGTTCCCTCAGGGCTCACAACAAGAAACCTCTGGCAAAAGTCCCTCTACTTATATTTGAGGTGAAAATAATGAATCAGACACCTTATCGATAGCAACAGCTCATGGTCCTCCTGGAATCAGAAGTTTTTTTGACTCAATGGAGGAACGTAGTCAGATAAATGCTGATGAATGTCTTGGTCGCGCTGTGTATGCAAATGGTTCACCTCTGATGCTCACAGGCAATGTGTATTGGAAGAGATTTCTGAACGTTCTTTGCCCAGCATACACCCCTCCAACCAGACATGCTTTATCTACTCATTTGCTGGATGCAGAGTTCAACAGAGTACAAGTGAAGGTCAAGCAAATCATAGAGAAAGCAGACTGTATTGTAATCATCTCTGATGGGTGGTTGAATGTTCGTGGGCAAGGAATAATTAACTACATCATATCCTCCGCCCAACCAGTATTCTACAAGAGCACAGACACAAGGGACAACAGACACACCGGTCTCTACATTGCAGATGAGCTGAAGGCAGTCATCAATGATCTTGGACCACAGAAGATATTTGCACTGGTGATAGACAATGCTGCGAACATGAAGCCTGCTTGGTCTAAAGTGAAGGAGTCCTACCCTCACATCACACCCATTGGCTGTGCTGCTCATGCATTAAATCTGCTCCTCAAGGACATCATGGCACTGGAAACAATGGATGCACTCTACAAGAGAGCCAAGGAAATGGTTAGGTATGTGAAGGGTCATTAAGTTATCGCATCAATCTACCTCACCAAGCAAAGTGAGAATAAGAGCACCACATTGATGCTGCCCAGGGGGGAAGGAGTCTCTCCAAGAAATGGATATATCACAGTCTGCCGAACAGCCCCATCAAGACGATCCTCCTGGATAATACATTTTGGGAGAGAGTGGTAAGCAGCCTGAAACTCCTGAAATCTATAGCAGTAGCCATTGCACGGATTAAGGGAGACAATGCTATCCTGTCCGATGTTCAGACTCTGCTTGCAGATGTAAGAGAAGAAATCTATACTGCCCTGCCCACTTCACTGTTGCTCATAAGCAGAGGAAACTGCAGTTCTGAAATACATTAAAAAGCGTGAAGACTTCTCCCTGACGACCAGACACGCCACAGCGTACATGTTGGACCCCAGGTATGCTGGCAAGAGCATCCTGTCTGGTGCAGAGATCAACAAGGCCTATGGTGTCATCAATACCGTGTCTCGCCACCTTGGCCTGGATGAGGGCAAGGTTCTTGGCAATCTGGCGAAGTACACTTCCAAGCAAGGGCTTTAGGATGTAGATGCAATATGGCAGTCATGCCAACATATCTCATCAGCTACCTGGTGGAAGGAACTTTGTGGACCTGAGGCTCTTTTCCCTGTTGCCTCCATCATCGTCCAAATCCCACCAAAATCAGCCACCTTAGAGCGCAACTGGTCCTTGTTTGGGAACACACACCAAAGCACGCACCAGGCTGACCAATACAAGAGTTGAAAAATTGGTGGCCATCCGGGCAAATTCGAGGCTTTTTGAGCCTGACAACGAGCCATCCTCAACAAGGTTGGAAAGTGACTGAAGATGAGGCCTCAGAGTCTGATGTTCAAGAGGTGGACATTGAGGAGGTCCAGGGAGAAGACATGGAAGCCTGAGAGGAAGACAACCAAAGCTTTAGTTTCTAGACTATCATTTTACAGATGTATGCTGAAAATGTTTTTGGGAGATGCGATGGATCATTGGGGATCATTCCATATTCCGTTTTGTTGTTCAGTGAAATTATCCCATGTGAAGAGTCAATTCATTTAATTAAAGTTCAATTCTGAAATTTTAATTTTTTTCTATTGCAATTATGTCTACTTATGATAAGGTAAAAGGTTTATGTTTCTGTCTCCATATGATATGGTAAATATATCCAATGCAAAAAACATTTACATTTAAATGGTATTAATATTAATTTGCTTATATTTCCATACATTTTCATATATTCCAGTTAAATCCCGATTCCCGATTCCCAGCCGGCGAACCAAAAACAACAACGCCGTAAAAGGGGCAGGCGAAGCGGTCTTCTGGTCAGGCTCCGGAGACGGGCACATCAAGCACCGCTACCGAGCATACTACTCGCCAATGTCCAGTCTCAAGGTAGATGAAATCCGAGCAAGGGTAGCATTCCAGAGAGACACAAGAGACTGTAACGTTCTTTGCTTCACGGAAACATGGCTCACTCGAGACGCGCTATCGGAGTCGGTACAGCCACCTGGTTTCTTCACGCATCACGCCGACAGAAACAAGCATCTCTCTGGTAAGAAGAAGGGCGGGGGTGTATGCCTTATGATTAACGAGACGTGGTGTGATCATAACAACATACAAGAACTCAAGTCCTTCTGTTCACCTGACTTAGATTGCTTCGATCACGTGGTCTAGGATATGTTCCGCATTGCGTCAAACAAAACATTGACGAATACGTTGATTCGGTGAGCGAGTTAATTAGCAAGTGCATTGGCGATGTCGTACCCACAGCAACTATTAAAACATTCCCAAACCAGAAAACGTGGATTCATGGCAGCATTCGCGCGAAACTGAAAGCGCGATCCACTGCTTTTAATCAGGGCAAGGTGACTGGAAACATGACCGAATACAAAGAGTGCAGCTATTCCCTCCGCAAGGCAATCAAACAAGCTAAGCTTCAGTATAGAGACAAAGTGGAGTCACAATTCAACGGCTCAGACATGAGAGGTATGTGGCAGGGTCTACAGTCAATCACGGATTACAAAAAGTAAACCAGCCCCGTCGTGGACCAGGATGTCTTGCTCCCAGACAGACTAAACAACTACTTTGCTCGCTTTGAGGACAATACAGTGCCACTGACACCAAAACCTGCGGACTCTCCTTCACTGCAGCTGATGTGAGTAGAACATTTAAACGTGTTAACCATCGCAAGGCTGCAGCCCCCGACGGCATCCCCAGCCGCATCCTCAGAGCATGCGCAGATCAGCTGGCTGGTGTGTTTATGGACATATTCAATCTTTATCCCAGTCTGCTGTTACCACATGCTTCAAGAGGGCCACCATTGTTCCTGTTCCCAAGAAAGCTAAGGTAACTGAGCTAAACGACTACCGCCCCGTAGCACCCACTTCCGTCATCATGAAGTGCTTTGAGAGACTAGTCAAGGACCATATCACCTCCACCCTAGCTGACACCCTAGACCCACTCCAATTTGCTTACCTCCCCAATAGGTCCACAGACAACGCAATCGCAACCACATTGCACACTGCCCTAACCCATCTGGACAAGAATAATACCTATGTGAGAATGCTGTTCATCGACTACAGCTCAGCATTTAACACCATAGTACCCTCCAAACTAGTCATCAAAGATCGAGACCCTGGGTCTCGACCCCACCCTGTGCAACTGGGTACTGGACTTCCTGACGTGCCACCCCAGGTAGTGAGGGTAGGTAACAACATCTCCACCCCGCTGATCCTCAACACTGGGGCCCCACAAGGGTGCGTTCTGAGCCCTCTCCTGTACTCCCTGTTCACCTGACGACTGCGTGGCCATGCACGCCTCCAACTCAGTCATCAAGTTTGCAGACGACACTACAGTGTTAGGCTTGATTACCAACAACGACGAGACGGCCTACAGGGAGGAGGTGAGGGCCCTCGGAGTGTGGTGTCAGGAAAACAACCTCACACTCAACGTCAACAAAACAAAGGAGATGATCGTGGACTTCAGGAAACAGCAGAGGGAGCACCCCCCTATCCACATCACCGGGACAGTAGTGGAGAGGGTAGTACGTTTTAAGTTCCTCGGCGTACACATCAAGGACAAACTGAATTGGTCCACCGACACAGACAGCGTGGTGAAGAAGGCGCAGCAGCGCCTCTTCAACCTCTGAAGACTGAAGAAATTTGGCTTGTCACCAAAAGCACTCACAAACTTTTACAGATGCGCAATCGAGAGCAAGCCCGACAGGATGTATCACCGCCTGGAACGGCAACTGCTCCGCCCACAACCGTAAGGCTCTCCAGAGGGTAGTGAGGTCTGCACAACGCATCACCAGGGGCAAACTACCTGCCCGCCAGGACACCTACACCACCCGATGTCACAGGAAGGCCATAAAGATCATCAAGGACAACAACCACCCGAGCCACTGTCTCTTCACCCCGCTATCATGCAGAAGGCGAGGTCAGTACAGGTGCATCAAAGCAGGGACCGAGAGACTGAAAAACAGCTTCTATCTCAAGGCCATCAGACTGTTAAACAGCCACCACTAACATTGAGTGGCTGCTGCCAACATACTGACTCAACTCCAGTCACTTTAATAATGTAAAAATGTATGTAAAAAATGTATCACTTTAAACAATGCCACTTCATATAATGTTTACATACCCTACATTACTCATCTCATATGTGTATACTGTACTCTATATCATCTACTGCATCTTGCCATCTTGATGTAATACATGTATCACTAGCCACTTTAAACAATGCCACTTTTATATGTTTACATACCCTACATTACTCATCTCATATGTATATACTGTACTCGATACCATCTACTGCATCTTGCCTATGCCGTTCTGTACTATCACTCTTTCATATATTTTTATGTACATATTCTTCATTCCTTTACACTTGTGTGTATAAGGTAGTTGTTGTGAAATTGTTAGGTTAGATTTCTCGTTGGTTATTACTGCATTGTCGGAACTAGAAGCACAAGCATTTCGCTACACTTGCATTAACATCTGCTAACCATGTGTATGTGACAAATAAAATTTGATTTAATATTCATTCACCTGTATAATAGGTGCAATAAAGATTTATCATTCAAATAAATTATTACCATTATATTGTTCTGTAGTTAGATTGGTAAAAACAAAGGCATGGACTTAAGGTGGATTTAACAAGTGACATCAATAAGGGATTATAGCTTTCACCTGGATTCATCTGGTCAGTCTATGTCATGGAAAGAGCAGGTGTTCCTAATATTTCGTACACTCAGTGTAAAGTATATCTAAGGGTGTCAAATAAGTAAGTTGATAAACGCTGTATGTTAAGCTTGTTTTAGCTGATTTCATGGGGCTACAAATGACAAACAATCCCTTCCATTTAGGACTTATTTTATTGAAAACTGTTAGGAGAAAATATTATTTTATTGTACTGATCAACAACATTTGCATAGAAGAAGCAAGCTCTTCTTTTATAAAAGTGTGCGCTCTTTCTTTAAGAAAGGGATGACGTCATTCGTGAGGCAGAGCATGGCTGTGGAATCTGACTTTGTGGCTAGTGAATTAGTTATGGGCTTTTTGGTTAGCCAACTCATTTGGATCCATTCACATAACAGACCTAGCTCATTTGGCTCCCAAATGGCTCTTTGAATCAAAATGCAATCGACCTTACAACCATGAAAAAAATGCATATCTCCAATATAAAGCCCAAAAGGTAGGCTACCGTTATGTCAGATCGTGATAAGCGGGTTCAAATACATTTTTACCTGGACAAATATTTCCTATGATGGTTCCACATTGAATGTCACTGAGCACTTCAGTAAGGCCATTCTACTGTCAATGTTTGTGTATGGAGATTGCAAGGCTGTGTGCTCGATTTTATACACCTGTCAGCAATGGGTGTGGCTGAAACAGCCGAATCCACTAATTTGAAGGAGTGTCCACGTACTTTTGTATATATAGTGTACCTAAGTTTCGGTATAATGTGCAATAGAATTTGACAATAGGATGACTTCCCTAGCAGGTCTCAAACCCAGTCCACCAACATCAAATGCCCTAACCGCTGTCCCAATAAGGGATATCTCTAGGGCATGTGCTTATTGGGTTAGTATAGTTAGGCCCTGTCCAGATGAAACCCAAACCCTCCTACCTAGGCACTTGTGTAGACCTGAAACAACATGTTAGGTCTAAACAATAGTGTGAATGCACTTTGAAGTAAATCTCAGCTCTGTTAAAAATACACTCTAGAAAATATTTGATTGATAATAGTCATTCAGGAGTATCATGAAAACAACTTAATATGCCCCACCAACATTAGACAACTATACAGGAAGCCCTTCGATTGCTTAAATAAGTAAATAAAATCAATGATTAGAGAATAGTCAGATTAGTTTAGACCTGACACGGACATGGTGATGTAGCAGGACGATTGGGGTAACATAACCAGGAGGTTGTGAGTGCACATCCTTTTTGCGGACAATAATAATTACTGTATAAATGAACATGCACAATGCAATCATGTATGTTAAAGTGTGTCAAATATGTAAGTTGAAGATGTGTATGTTAAAAGTGCTGTGTGTGATTATCCCTTGCCAATAGACTAAGAGCTATGAATGGATCCGTGGTTCACCAATCAGGGTTGGCTCGGCAAGAGTAACAAGACATCTTGTCATGCATTTTTCTTTGGACACAAATGTTCTTGCAACATTCCAATGAAACGTGTTTAAACCATTCATATCTTATGTTCTTAGAACATGGCAACCATGTTTGGTGGGACGTTGATGGAAAATTCTCCAAACCCAGAGAAAACAGGACACATTTATTTCAGTAGGCAAGTCAGTTAAGAACAAATTCTTACTTTCAATGACAGCCTAGTGGGTTAACTGCCTTGTTCAGAGGCAGAATGACCGATTTTTACCTTGTCAGCTCAGGGATTTGATCTTGCAACCTTTCGGTTACTAGTCCAATGCTCTAACCACTAGGCTACCTGCTGCCCCCACATGAATGAATATCTTATGATCCGAAAACATGGCAACCTGGTTCTGGGTAATTTCTATTTGACATTAAGGGAATAGTCTCTTGGAAACATTACTTGCACATCACAGGAATATTCCTATGAAAACCTTGACCTAATGACACTCTTAAGGGAACATTCTCTAAAGTTGTGGGAACATTTGTTGTTAGCTGGGTACATACCAGGAAATCCCAGACTGTTTTCCCCCCTTCACTTCCAGGCTGTTGGCACAAGGACTCTGTACTTGTTCTTCCAACAAACATCCCATTGCTCTCTCTTTTAGATATCTGACAGCTCTTAAGGGAACGTCCTCTAAAGTTGTGGGAACATTTGTTGTTAGCTGGGTACATACCAGGAAATCCCAGACTGTTTTCTCCCCTTCACTTCCGGGCTGTTGGCACAAGGACTCTGTACTGGTTCTCCCAACAAACATCCCATTGCTCTCTCTTTTAGATATCTGACAGCTTTGTGTTGAATCATCAGCTGAAGAGGTTGCCTCTCTAACTAACTTAGAAAGGGGAGAAGCCTCTAAACAGTTGGCAGTCGATATGAACAGGCAAACCATGGTGACTGGCAGGAATGCTAGGTCATGGTGAAGAAATGTGACATTTACATGGGTAAACAACACCATGGTAGGGATGGGGATTTTAAATCATTTCACTATTAGAATAGTATCATACATTTTTGGCGGGTATCCGGATATTGAGCACTGCTGTGCGAGGGTGAGGCTGAGGCTTGCGCTCTATTAGTGCAGCTGGGGAGGTGCCAGTGAGATGGGAGCGAGCAGAGGGGGGCAGACAGCCAAGACTACCTAACTTGTAGCAGCCACTATGTTATTTATCATACCATATAACAGTGCCTATCTTGACTGGAGTAGCCAAGAGAAGTTTGCTAGGTGGGCTAATTGAGGCCATATTTTATGCCAACGGCCTACCTGTTGGTTGCTCATTGTAGCCTACTCCTTTAGCTAACTTTTAATTCTGTAATGTTATTCCATCTTACATTGTGTTAGTGAACTCTCACTACACTTGCTACAAATTGAGCCGCTTTGATTGGCCAACATAAACAACAAGCTTCACACATGAAGACTACCAGACAGCTCCAAGTCTTTTTTATGGGGGGCACAAGTCATAAAAACTACATTGGAAAGTTTTATTTATTAAATTGATCATGGTATATCCTTGTATGTAATAACATCACATGAATATTTTATTTTAATTTACAAAAAGTATTTTCAGTGTTAAAATAAGCCTATACATTTTTTTGGGCCGCAGAAATGAAAACTCACACTAGTATTGGTGCGGCAGGTGGCCTTGAGTGGTTAGAGAGTTGGTCCAGTAACCGAAACGGTTGCTAGATTGAATCCTCGAGCTGACAAGGTAAAAATCTGTCATTCTGCCCCTGAACAAGGCAGTTAACCCACTGTTCCCCAGTAGGCTTTCATTGTAAATAAGAATTTGTTATTTAACTGACTTGCCTAGTTAAATAAAGGTTAAATAAAAAATAAAAAGTATTTGAATACTAACGTCCGTTCGGATATTCAAACAACTGTACACATCCCTACACCAAGGTTCACTGAACCAAGTCCTCCTCTCATTCTGTACTGTCATACTAGCCAGTCATTACTGCTACTTTCACCTGGGTTGGAAACTCAACCTAAGCCACTGTAAAGCACACAGAGGCAGAGCACTGCTCCCTTTCAACATGATGCACAGTGCAGGTCAGCCAGCTTCATGGAATAGAGCTAATATTTACACTGCACCAAGAGATGCTGTTTCAATATGTGAACTAGAAGGAAATGCGGGGTGGACTTTTCGCCTTTAAAGCTAATACAACTTCCAGGAATCTCAGTGTTGTGTGTGTGCGTGTATCAGTGTGTGTGTGTCAATGTGCGTGTGTGTGTGTGTGCCAGGTCTGTGTTGAGGGGTGTACTAGGGGGAGCAGCAGAGAGAGACAGGCCTAGCCCCCCTGCGCACCACCGGCCCAGCCCTCTCCCCTGCAGCTCCCTTCATGCCTGACCTTTCATGACTGTAATGTTATCACATGTCATACGCAGGCAGGCCTGCTGGAAACCATTTGCTAGAGGCACCATGGCGGCTGTAGCCCCCTCACTAAACACTGCTCTGGTACTGGCTGGAGAGACCAGGCCAGGCCCAGCTCTGGATCGAACTGGTTTACTGCTCAGTATGTTTCACCTTCACACAAATATAGAAAAACACACAAATGCCACGCACATGACACACACACACACATGTAGACAGACACACAGTGACATATGAGTGTCCTCAGGGACTCTTGTTTGGTGACATGAGCAACAAACAGACTCCTCAATTAGTGGAAGCTGCTCTCTTACCGAGGCAAGTTCAGAGGCTAGGAATAACAAGCAAAGGGAGGCGAGACTACTTTCCAGAGCAGTGTGTGTGTGTGTGTGTGTGCATGTGAGAGAGAGAGAGTTAAGAGCTAATCCTACACTACACACTCCATGTATAGCTCCCCACCTCAGGACATGACTCTATGTTGTGTTGTTAGTGCCATTGCTTAATGAGGTTGCTGTTAGTGAAACATCTAATTACCACTAGCTATCCTAGGACGGTTATCAACAGTTACAAACAGTGGAGAAATTAGCTCTGTGTTTATTAACATGATAATAATCACAAATTTCAATATGACAAAAGTATTCTCAAACTGTGGAGGATGAGAAGCCTAAAATCAGACTGGGGTGTGGAACATCTCTTCTATAATGCCTAGGAGATTCATTACAAGCAGTTCTGTTCCACATAGTGAAATATGAATGAGAGCTACCGGACTGTCTGAACATTGAATTGGTCCATAAACAAATCCAATCCAAGGATAAGCCCTGATTTCAATTCCATGGTTCCAGCTCAGCAAAGTCAGGCAATTATTTTCTAAGAAAATATTTTGTCAAGTCAACCCCTGCTTATCCTGCTTTGTCTTTTTGGAGACATAAACAATGCCAAGTGAATTAATACATTTGTGTTGAAGTCAATACCAATAACTTATATTGACTGTGGTGTATTTCACAGGGTTTAAATGGGTATTAGGTTTGGGCGATGTCAACCTTTGTCCTATCATGATTATGTACTTATAAGACATTGTGATATTGATGGTATTGGCCAACCTTTTTTCCCCTGTGAAATATTTGAAATAAAACAGCTAAAAATCACTTTTAGGCTATAGCTCAAAATCGCATCATTCAACTGGACGAATCATGACGAAAGATAATGTTGTTGAAAGCTTGGACAGAGGCTAAGTGCAGGCAAATCTTTTCTAATATTCCTTTCTGGTGGAGCTTTAGCATGAAACAGGTTTGAGTGTGTCTGTCTGAGCACATCACCAAGCAAAGTGACAGTCAACTAATGAGGAACAGGCTGTCTTGCCGAGTTAGGTTATAAAGCATGGGCTGGATAGAAGCTAAATCTACCGTCTTCTGAACTGGATAATAATAGTTTATTTGCCTAATCCTCCGCTCTTATTATCGTTTGTTCAATGTCTCATAAAGATGTAATTGAGTATAGACTCTGACTTTCCTTCTTGTTCTTTTTGAAAGTGGCAACTTTCAGACGGACACTCTTAGGCTATTCGAATATTTGGGAAATAGGCTACTGTTCATAACTTTTACTTGTCTTAAAGCTTTTATGATTGGATGGGCCATTTGGTTTTCAACCTCGCATGGAGAGATTTCTCCGCCCCACACAGATAATTTCTTTCTTAATAAGCTGAAACTAATTTAAACTTGTCATTCGATTTTTCTATTGGCTATTGATATTGTATGTCCTCTCTCATTAATAGTCCTCTGGCTACCTTACATTTTTAGGCTATTCAAATAACTTTTTGAGATGGAACTCCGTTGGATTCATTCATTGTTTGATCGGGAGAAAGCCATACATGCATGAAATGATGAAAGCGTAGCCTAGCTCAAAGTACTATTCATTGCCTATCGAATGGAGATAGAAGGGAATATACGTTTTTTTTACTGCTAGATGCGCGATAGTTAAGGAGTGTCCGTAATATAGCCTATATTTTAAAAAATGAATAGGTTTAGGGTATAAGGCCTACGCATCCGGCATTGTGCTGCTTTGGTGGAATTCTCTCTCTCTCTCTCTCTCTCTGGCCTACATTCCCCTCTTGCATTCTGTATTTAACATATTCATTAAAATAGGCTATAGCAAATAGGAATAGGCAAATTAATCGGAATGTCTCTTGTATCCGACTATGGCGCCAGTCAAGTTCAAATAGGCTAAACCATCATCTGTCACATCACAACCTCGTCACAATCAACAATGGCTGTCAATCATTGTCGATGGCTGGCAATCATTGCCGATAGAGGATACTATTGTAATATCTTCCAACACTAATGAGGATGCGAGAGGAATCAGCATGAGCTGGTGTTGCTCAGTAGTCAATCTCCCATAGTATCAATGGCCTTCATAATTTATCTCCTCGATGTAGAATGGAGATTGCCTTGGATGTAAGATGATGACATCAGACGAAGGCTTAGCTTACACACTGACTGATAGTATACATACATACACATGCTACGCTCTTAGAAAAAAGGGTTCCAAAAGGGTTCTTTGGCTGTCCCCATAGGATAACCCTTTTTGGTTCAAGGTAGAACCTTTTTGGTTCCAGGGATGTAGAACCCTCTGTGGAATGGGTTCTACACGGAACACAAAGGGGTTCTACATGGAACCCAAAAAGGTTCTACCTGGAACCAAAAGGGTTCTTCAAAGGGTTGTCCTAAGGGGGCAGCCGAATAACCCTTCTAGATAGCACCTTTATTTTTAAGAGTGTACTGCTTGACCTATCAGTTATTACATAACAGGGGAATACAGAATCAGATGACAGTTGTTTGGAAATACAAACGATATGCATAGTTATCGTTTCAGGGGGAGTAGGCATTAGTATTTTCCCATCACCCATCCACCAGGAGCTAGCTACCACTGAACACGGACAACTGCACTGTAAATACCCTTACCTGAATGTGATGAGGAGGGAAGGATTCTGGGAGAAATCTGGGATATTTTTAGACAAATAACAAGCTGAGGTCAGAAGAAGAGAATGCAAAGAGCTTCATTTCTTCTGAGTGTGTGTGGCTTGACTGGCTTGGCTTTGAGCTTGTCAGTTTTGACTGCAGTAATCAAATGCTATTACTAGAGATGAAGGGGAGAACAGAGGAGCTTATAGGAGGTGGCAGTACTTCACAGACTCATACACTACTGTAGGCCCTCCGTGTGTGTGTGTTTCTCTGTAGGGTGTGTGGTGTATATGTGTGTGTGTGGTGTGTGTCTCTGTGTGATGTAGGGCTGAGGAATGGTGAGGAGAGACCTCAGCGCTCAGCTTGGGGCGTATAATCTATGGTTCATTTGCAGCTTTTCTACCCTGTATGACAAGCCGTTTACAAGACATAGCCTCTGCTGCTGACCCAGTTCTGAGTGGCTGCCTCTGCCTGTGTCTCGTGACAGCCAGGGCCCTGCCTCCCTATCAGGCTCTGCTCGGCTCTCCTCCCTCCTCTACAGTCTAACTGATGATAACTCTGCCACTCTCTGCCTCTGTGAACTGTGGGAAAAAATAGGTCGCCCTGACCCACTTTTCTTTCTTTCTTTTTCTCCCTGAGACTGTGCTAGGAGTTCTGCAGAGTATGATCAAGGGAGACAGAGAGAGAGAGAGCGCAAAGGGGTGGGGGAGGGAGACAAGGAGAGGGGGGTAGAGAGAGACAAAGAAAGAAAGAGACAAGAGACTACCCTCATGAGAGCTAGTGTTTGTGAGACCTCGCTCCTGTGGCCTTTGAAGCAGAGTTGACCCTTATCAGCTTGGCCTGGCCTGTATGTACAGTAGGAAGAGCAATCCTCCCACGCCTTCATTAAACAACTACCTACTGCTCCCAGGGCACAAACACCAGCCAGTCTACTGCATTCACATGCATGCATGAACGTATGCATGCACACACACACACCCATCCCACCCCACCCCTACTCAGCTCGGAGGTGAACATTTGCTCATCTGTTACTCAGAATGTTAAATGGGATCCTTTGCCTTATTTAAAACAGTGCTTTTTTACTAATTTATTAACGCCCGTACAGGTAGGTATGACATGCCATCAGACAAGAATAATTAGTAGTATTTCTAGCCCCTCAATGTAATACCTGACACTGTAGCTCATGGTATCACCACCATTACACAATTCTTCATTAACCAGCATTCAGTCATGCATGAGTTCTCCCCTGAATTAGCCATGGTTTTCAGTTAGCTGTAGTGACAACAGCAGCAGATAACATGACAACAACTCCTCTTGTTCCTGAGGATGAGCTACATTTGACATTTTTTGTCATAATTTTTTTTGGTACTAGATCCCATGGGAATCAAACCCACAACCCCGGCAATGCAAGCACCCTGCTCTACCAACTGAGCCACACGGCTTTTGAAAACAAAAAGCAGTGCACTAAATAGGGAATAGGGCGCCAATTGGGACACTCCCCAACAGGCACCAGTGTATGAGGGATTGCATGTTACTTAACGTCTGTAACGCAATAAAAACATATTTAAAAACAACAACAAAGTTCAAGGCACGTCAACGGTCTAAAATACAAAACTGACACTGTTTGAATTGATAACGGTTAGGAGAATCCAGGACTGGTATAATGTGAGGCAGAACGAATGTCAGCCAGAGACACATGCATGTTGCTATAAAGGCAATTAGAGTACCAAGCAACAACACAATTATCTGCTAACGTGATCATTCGTTTTCACAAAGCACTCAGCGATAACTCGTCAAACATATTGATTTTACCCAGTGGTGGGTAAGCTAGCTATATGTTAAAATCCCTAGTTCAGCCCATGTCTCATCCCAGTGTGGACAAGCACCCGAGTAACACCGGTGGAGGCAGCAGCGCATTTGCTATGTGGTTGCATGTGAACTGAATAGCATTAGTCGTTGCCTGACATTCTACTTTAAAAGCAAAGAGAGCAGGTTGACCCAGCGCTAAACTTTCAGCAGCAGAGTGCTAAGCCTCTGCGTGTTAATGGTGACCTACTGTGCTGCTGCTGCTAATACACAGACCTGATGTAGCCTCAGAGACACAGTCATCATCATGAACCCTGCTACTGCTTCACTTTCCCCTACGCTTGGCCTATCCTGGCTCAAAACACTGGACAAAAACACAAGACACCCACAACTGAAGTGAATGAGCAACGTCAGCAGGTGAGAACAGAGGAACATGGCCTTATTCTCTTGTGGGTGAATGTGTGTCAGATAGGTTGATGTGGCCTCTGATGGTTGACATTCCCTAGGAAAAGTTAGTAAGTGGAACAGTCTAAACCTGTTTTTGGGGTGTAGGTCAGGCCTGATCTCATAATCACCAAGGTCAATGCTGCTGAATGGAACGGCAGGTGGCTTACACAGAGAGAGAGAGAGGGAGAGAGAGAACAAGAGAGAGAGGCCTGGCTTTGCTAAACCACATAAAGACACAAGTGTGTGTGTGTGTGTGTGTGTGTGTGTGTGTGTGTGTGTGTGTGTGTGTGTGTGTGTGTGTGTGTGTGTGTGTGTGCGTGTGTGTAGACCAGGACTGTTCAACACTTCTGTTTTTCGTCCTCTCCTTCTAATAAGGGACTAATTCAGACCTGGGACACCAGGTGATTGCAATTAACTTCCAGGTAGAAACAAAAACCAGGACCGACATAGAACAGCACTGGTATAGACGAACCATGTTACACAAGCTGTACATTAGCATCAGTAACGGATCAAATGAAATGACATTTTATTTATCACATGCTTGGTTAAACAACAGGTGTATACTAACTTACTTACGGGCCCTTCACAACAATGCAGAGAGAGAAAAAAACATAAATAATAGAAGAAAAAAATGATAATAACACAAGGAATAAAAACACAATGAGTAACACTAACTTGGCTATGTACACACTGCACCAGTACTGAGACGATGAGCAGGCGTACCAGGTAATTGAGGTAGATATGGACATACAGGTAAAGTGATAAAGTGACTAGGCAACAGGATAGATAATAAACAATAACAGCAGCATATGTGATGAGTCAAAAGAGTTAGTGCAAAAAGGGTCATTGCAGATAGCACGGGTAGCTATTGGTTAACTATTTCATTCATTAAAGTCTAAGCCGCTTTATTTGGCACTTGACAAATATTTTCGCCTGAGCACGTCCCTGATTTAAACATACTTGAGATGTGCGTTAGCTACTCAAATGCTAGCCCCATTCCCTGACATGTACGGTGGGGCAAAAAAGTATTTAGTCAGCCACCAATTGTGCAAGTTCTCCCACTTAAAAAGATGAGAGAGGCCTGTAATTTTCATCATAGGTACACTTCAACTATGACAGACAAAACAAGGGGAAAAAATCCAGAAAATCACATTGTAGGATTTTTTATGAATTTATTTGCAAATTATGGTGGAAAATAAGCATTTGGTCACCTACAAACAAGCAAGATTTCTGGCTCTCACAGACCTGCAACTTCTTCTTTAAGATGCTCCTCTGTCCTCCACTCGTTACCTGTATTAATGGTACCTGTTTGAACTTGTTATCAGTATAAAAGACACCTGTCCACAACCTCAAACAGTCACAGTCCAAACTCGACTATGGCCAAGACCAAAGAGCTGTGAAAGTACACCCGAAACAAAATTGTAGACCTGCACCAGGCTGGGAAGACTGAATCTGCAATAGGTAAGCAGCTTGGTTTGAAGAAATCAACTGTGGGAGCAATTATTAGGAAATGGAAGACATACAAGACCACTGATAATCTCCCACGATCTGGGGCTCCACGCAAGATCTCACCCCGTGGGGTCAAAATGATCACAAGAACGGTGAGCAAAAAGTAGGAAGAGCAATCCTCCCACGCGGGAGGCCTACTATCAAAAACACACTACGCCGCCAGGGACTCAAATCCTGCAGTGCCAGATGTGTCCCCCTGCTTAAGCCTTTACATGTCCAGTCCCGTCTGAAGTTTGCTAGAGAGCATTTGGATGATCCAGAAGAAGATTGGGAGAATGTCATATGGTCAGAGGAAACCAAAATATAACTTTTTGGTAACAACTCAACTCGTCGTGTTTGGAGGACAGAGAATGCTGAGTTGCATCCAAAGAACACCATACCTACTGTGAAGCATGGGGGTGGAAACATCATGCTTTGGGGCTGTTTTTCTGCAAAAGGACCAGGACAACTGATCCGTGTAAAGGAAAGAATGAATGGGGCCATGTATCGTGAGATTTTGAGTGAAAACCTCCTTCCATCAGCAAGGGCATTGAAGATGAAACGTGGCTGGGTCTTTCAGCATGACAATGATCCCAAACACACAGCCCAGGCAACGAAGGAGTGGCTTCGTAAGAAGCATTTCAAGGTCCTGGAGTGGCCTAGCCAGTCTCCAGATCTCAACCCTATAGAAAATCTTTGGAGGGAGTTGAAAGTCCGTGTTGCCCAGCAACAGCCCCAAAACATCACTGCTCTAGAGGAGATCTGCATGGAGGAATGGGCCAAAATACCAGCAACAGTGTATGAAAACCTTACAGAAAAAGACTTCGTTTGACCTCTGTCATTGCCAACAAAGGGTATATAACAAAGTATTGAGATAAACTTTTGTTATTGACCAAATACTTATTTTCCACCATCATTTGCAAATAAATACATTAAAAATACTACAATGTGATTTTCTGGAAATGTCTTTTCTAATTTTGTCTGTCATAGTTGAAGTGTACCTATGATGAAAATTACAGGCCTCTCTCATCTTTTTAAGTGGGAGAACTTGCACAATTGGTGGCTGACTAAATACTCTTTTGCCCCACTGTAAATACAGTTGCACAAGCTGCTGTGTGTTTGTGCAGCGCTACTGCTATATCTTGACATGCTAACAAGGTATACAAGCTGAGGGTTACTCATGGGCTACTAACCCTACATGTTAACCCTTCTATTAAAATGTCTGTCTGACTGTCTGTCTGTATGAAAAACACCTAGGTTACATACTGAAAATACCCCTTTTATGTTACCCAGTTCTGTTATCACTTAAGTATTACCTTAGAAAATACAGATTTTCTGTCCACTTTGTATATGCGTTGAGCTCATAAAGCCTACTTTATTCCATAAAAAGAACTTAACATCTAATTAACCCTTGAGCCAAAGTCCTATAACCTCAAACTAACTACATTTGTGGAGATAGAGAAAGGGGTAGAGGGGAAAGAGAGGGAGGCGGGAGAGAGAGAAAGAGAGAGAGAGAGAATGAAAGAGAGGAGAAATACTGAGTGAGTGAGAGATTGCTGCCTAATGTATCATTACACACTTCATGGAAATCGTAGAGTTTCATTGGGACGTGTTAATGTGGTGTTAACACAGAGATCAGGTTGCACCATTCACTAGGCAGCACATATGGCAAATACATCAGAAGGGCAAAAATACTATAATGACTGAGTAAAAATACTCTGAAAAGCAGTCAGCATCTAAGAAAGCGGAAGTATGGCAGGAGCAGGTACAGTTTAAAGAGTGGGACAGCTGCAGTAGCCGAGAGGACTGACTCAAGACAACTGTAATAACATGAATCCTGCAAGGACATGAATCACTTTAGTCACAGACTGACCTTCAAACTGACATGCCCTGGGATCAGTGATCGAGATGTTGACTAAACCTGCCTGACCTGCCATTGGCTGCCATTACAATAAAGCATGCAGGGCCCAGGGCTCAGGCGGGACTAGTGGGGCTTCATTTTGTTTGCTCCAGCTCAGATCATGACAGGAGTCACCCGAGGGGTAGAGACTAGGGGATGCCTGGCTCTAACAAGTTGACCTCCACCATGTTCAACCGTTGACTGGTTTGATTGGCCAACAGGAGGACAACACCCACAACTGCATGCTCTGCTTGCATGCTACAGTCAGTCAGTCACCCCCCCCGCACCCTCTTAGTCATGTTAATGTTGGGTGAAGTGTGTCACATGATTACATCTCCTTCTTCTGAAAAATTGTACTTTTCAGAAGAGGGGGAGGGGGGGCTGCTAGATATTTACTGGCCAAATCCAGGTTAAGGAGAACAGCATAGTATGAGCCAGCAATCTTCTGGTCACCAGTCCATTCTCACTAAGTAATAGGTCATAGCGCTTGCCTGCAGACACCTTCCCTCCTCTCTCAAATGGCCTCTCTCTCTCACGCTGCACAGGGCAGGCAGAAAAGCAGACCTTGATTGGGATGCACACAACGACTGCATTAGTATCACTACTCTACTAATGAATGTACCTACCAGGTGAATCCAGGTGAAAGTTATGATTCCTTGTTGATGTCACTTATTAAATCCACTTCAATCAGTGTAGATGAAGGGGAGGAGACAACTTAAAGCCTTGAGACAATTGGGACATGGATTGTGTAAGGCTGCCTTTCAGAGAGTGAATGGGCAAGATAACATATTTAATTAAGTGCCTTTGAACGGGGTATGGTAGTAGGCAGTGGTGGGAAAAGTACATAATTGTCATACTTGAGTAAAAGTAAATATATCTTCATGGAAAATGGCTCAAGTAAAAGTGAAAGTCATCCAGTAAAATACTACTTGAGAAAGTCTAAAAGTATTTGGTTTTAAATATACTTAAGTATCAATAGTAAATGGAATTTCTCAAATATCAAAAGGAAAAGTATAAACCATTTCAAATTCCTTATATTAAGCAAACCAGACAGCACCATTTTCTTTTTTTCTTTTTTATTTACGGATAGCCAGGGGCACACTCCAACACTCAGATATAATTTACAAACAAAGCATTTGTATTTAGTGAGTCCGCAAGATCAGAGGCAGTAGGGATGACCAGGGATGTTCTCTTGATAAGTGTGTGAATTGGACCATTTTCCAATCACAGATACCCCCCCCAAAATACTTAAGTAGTGCTTTAAAGTATTTTTACTTAAGTACTTTACACCACTGGTAGTAGGTGCCAGGCGCACCGGTTTGTGTGAAGAACTGCAACGCTGCTGTGTTTTTCATGTTCAACAGTATCCCAAAGGACATCCAGCCAACTTGACACAACTGCAGGAAGCATTGGAGTCAACATGGGCCAGCATCCCTCTTGCCAAGCTGAACCTCGGCAAGACGGAGCTGCTCTTCCTCCCGGGGAAGGACTGCCCGTTCCATGATCTCGCCATCACGGTTGACAACTCCATTGTGTCCTCCTCCCAGAGCGCTAAGAACCTTGGCGTGATCCTGGACAACACCCTGTCGTTCTCAACTAACATCAAGGCAGTGGCCCGTTCCTGTAGGTTCATGCTCTACAACATCCGCAGAGTACGACCCTGCCTCACACAGGAAGCGGCGCAGGTCCTAATCCAGGCACTTGTCATCTCCCGTCTGGATTACTGCAACTCGCTGTTGGCTGGGCTCCCTGCCTGTGCCATTAAACCCCTACAACTCATCCAGAACGCCGCAGCCCGTCTGGTGTTCAACCTTCCCAAGTTCTCTCACGTCACCCCGCTCCTCCGCTCTCTCCACTGGCTTCCAGTTGAAGCTCGCATCCGCTACAAGACCATGGTGCTTGCCTACGGAGCTGTGAGGGGAACGGCACCTCAGTACCTCCAGGCTCTGATCAGGCCCTACACCCAAACAAGGGCACTGCGTTCATCCACCTCTGGCCTGCTCGCCTCCCTACCACTGAGGAAGTACAGTTCCCGCTCAGCCCAGTCAAAACTGTTCGCTGCTCTGGCCCCCCAATGGTGGAACAAACTCCCTCTCGACGCCAGGGCAGCGGAGTCAATCACCACCTTCCGGAGACACCTGAAACCCCACCTCTTTAAGGAATACCTAGGATAGGATAAAGTAATCCCTCTCACCCCCCTTAAAAGATTTAGATGCACTACTGTTCCACTGGATGTCATAAGGTGAATGCACCAATTTGTAAGTCGCTCTGGATAAGAGCGTCTGCTAAATGACTTAAATGTAATGTAAATGAATGCTTTTGACACCTTATAGAGTCCATGCCCTGACGAATTGAGGCTGTTCTGAGGGCAAAAGGGGATGCAACTCAATATTAGGAAGGTGTTCCTAATGTTTGGTATACTCAGTGTATGCGACCAATAAAATGTTATTTGTCTTGAAAAATACTATTAATCAATGTGTGAGAGGCTATGCATGTTCAGGCAAGATATTGTAACGTCATATGAACTCTTGTCTGAAAAGCAAGGGGCTACATGTTACATTTGTCATGTATAAAGTATCACTCCAAAATGTAATAACGCATTTACTGGTATGTAGTCAGTAGGTGTATAAACCATTTAGGATTCTTTTGTTTTACCTAGAAGCTGAAATTCTCGCTGGTTTTATGTCATAGTCCATTTATCTCTCAGTAGCATGTCTGTGCAGTAGGCTATACTGTAGATCTCCTCAAACTCCCCACAGCACAGCCACCTGCACAAGGTCCCCTGTTGCCCAGCAACAGCTTGCCTCATCACTAAAAGCCTAAAAGAGCTCACAAAAGTTATACAATTACAGTTGGTGGTGTGGAGGTGTTGGGGAGTACAGTACACAAACGGGATCAGGTTGTTTCCACAGCACTAAAACGATAAAGGATGTGTGTCTGAAAGAAGCACCGACTGACTGACTGACTGACTGGGGAAATCCCAGCTAGCAACTCTTACTACCACAAACAGACACACAGTCACTGTGATGTCATCATTATCCTACTCCCTTTGAACTTGACCCTAGCTCTGTTCTTTCATCTCACTTGCAAAGTCTTATGACTCAGATTTCAGTCTGCCTATAGTGTCAGACAACAAGGTGTGCGTGTCTGTGTATGTGTGAGCGTGGGTTGACATATATTGACCGCCACACTGTGCACTATGAACTCTCCGGTCGGTGCTCTTTCTTGGTCTTGGAGTATTACAGCTAACTACTCAAGGGATAACATTTTACACCATTTCAATTTTCCCGAACGCAGCCCTTCTTGAGGGAAATAAATCAGACACAATCCCACAGCACATATAGTATATGCACCCCTCCACCCCCTCCTTTCCTCTCCTGTCTTCCTGTGCAATATATCAATCATTCATTAATCAACTCTGAAAACTCCTCTTTAGTTAATTACTTGGGAAATTTAATTTCAAACGAAAGCTTTTAAAAGAGAAAGATATAAAGTTACCGGGATCTCTCTGCCCCCTCCTTATCCAGGGGGCTAGGCTGGGGGCCGGGGGGACGTGTGCTGCTCTGCGCTACTTTACGTGGTGTCAGGAAGTCACATATGCCCATGTTTAAAGCAGAGGCAAGCCGGGCAGGCAGCGTTACGTAAAGCCTCCCCCTGCACAGGCTTACTGCACCAGACGCTGTGTCCTTGCCTGGGCTGCTTCAAGGTCCCAAAAGGACAGGCTGCTAAGAAGTTGGGAAGGACAGGGCCCCTGTGATAGGCTGGCTGGGAGGGAGCGCTGTGCTGGGACTGCGCCTGCCTGCCTGCCTGCGATGGCCTTGGACTTTGAATTCTTCGCCAGACAGACTCATGCATCAATCCCTCAGCTTACAAAGACAAGCCACTAACCTTCACAAGGCCAGGGACTCGTCAGCAATGAGTGGCATTTTCACTTAGCCTGGACAGCTTCTCTCTCCCCAAGCTCTGAAATCTGCTCTGCTCTCAGTCCCTGCACATAACCTGGTTAAAATAAGACAGTTGAGTAACACTCCCCTAAGGCAGCAAGAATCCTGTGGTGTTTCTGACATCCTAATCGGACTTTGTGACTTGTTGTGCTAACCTTTAACCTCCTAGCTGTGCTCTTCTGTGTTGCAGCAGGTAGCCTAGCGGTTAGAGTGCTGGACCAATAACTGAAAGGTCGCTGGTTTGAATACCCGAGCTGACAAGTTAAAAAATCTGTTGATGTGCTCTTGAGCAAAGCACTTAACCCTAATTTGCTCCAGAACAACTACAGTTACAACTAGTGTATACTATTGTATTCATGAGTGTCTGATCCTGTTTAATTTGCAGTGCACCCACACTCTACCTGGCCAGTAAAATTGGCCTGTTTGTGATAAAGTAAGAAGTGAAGAGACCTTCTCCCTGCTGCAGCAGCCACACACATAGGATAAGCTTTCTGCTTTCTGCTGTACCTCCAGAGCCTGAGGCCACCATCTCTACTTCAGGAGCAGGGAGAGAAAGTGAACTCTGCCCTACTCCTCTGTTGTGACCACACTAACCAACCCAAGGAGACAGTTAGGTCTACTCACATCACCCTGTAGGTTTGGGCTTTATATCCACATTTCAGCAGTAGTAAGGCAAAAGTATGTGTTTAATAGTACAACGTAGCACAGTTCTGCTCTCTCGTTGTCCCTGCTTTATTGATCGGCACAGTTAGGTTCCACAGCTGTTGTTTCTGAAATGGGGTGCAACGTTTTCGTGTGGGTGACATGCTTCATTTATCTGACCTGCATCTCTCCCTCTCTCTGTGGATCACTTTGGGAGTGATAAATAATGTACTGCAATCGCAATCAGTAACAATCAATGTGTGTGGATAATTGAGAGGCCCTGTCAGTGCTACAAGGCCAGGGTGCGGGGGGATGGGGGGGGGGGGGAGTGAGGTGGGGGGAGCGGGGCTGCCTCCTGCCTGCTCTAGCCTCCTTCCATCTTTCATCCCTCCATTTCATCATTCCACCCTGCCTGCCTGCCTTCAGGAGCCACAGCAATAAAGACGCATTTAGCTGCTCCTGCCGTGTCATCAAAATGAGTCCCATTGACTTTGGTTCTCTTCCTCCCTACCGCCCTCTCCCAGATTGGAAAAGACAGCCTAGGAGAGTTGGAGTGATGGTGTGAAAGCATGATCGACATGACAATGTATTTCAACTCCACTAATTCACCATCTAAGCCCACTGTTAGAGATCAGAGTGTATTTTACCCAAGCAACATGTCTAATGAGTAGCCACTGAATGACCACACTATAGTATTGTACAGTTAAGAGGTTAGTCATTGCAACACAATCAGCATTATGATTTAATCTACAACAACTTAAAGGCCTGATAGTAAATGCTTGACTCCGACCACACGTTCATAAGGCCTACACCATCTACTGTATGCTGCCCTGTACCATCACTCATTCATATATCCTTATGTACATATTCTTTATCCCCTTACACTGTGTATAAGACAGTAGTTTTGGAATTGTTAGTTAGATTACTTGTTGGTTATTACTGCATTGTCGGAACTAGAAGCACAAGCATTTCGCTACACTCGCACTAACATCTGCTAACCATGTGTATGTGACAAATAAAATTTGATTTGATTTACACAGACCTATCATGGACACACTATGACACCTGTCATACCCAGTAGTTTACAGTATGCAGATAGTTGACAAATGACCTTACACTGTCCTGAGACATAAGACTGAGTGTAATCCAAACACAGCTAGCTCGTTTCAGTGGCTCAGCACACAACACAAGCACACACACAGGAATGGATGTATGCACACACGCATATGCACACACACTCTAACAGTATAGGCCTATAAACACCTTCCCCTACAATTGCATATTTCTTTGACCATTAATATACAGGGTATATACAGGTAGATGAATGTATTGTCCTGAGAAGACAGACCCTTGTTCTGTCAGACCAGGGTCCAGAGTCCAGTATTGTGACCGTTCAGCAGACCTAACATAATTAGCATATTTGTCATTTACATATCTTCTGATTCTGTGGTGGGATACTGCACATCAATCATCACCAATGGCTCCTTAGACAACCCATAGCAACAACAAAACAAGTTGTGTAAAGTACAGTACACTAGCTCAGTAAAGGAGGAAGATGGCTGACATGTTGAAGACAGATGATTCAAGAGAAAGGCTATGTTAAATGTGGAGGTTTTAGTTATCTATGAGTACAGTACAGAGCACTATACGCAGTTACCCTTGAACATCCTGTACAAGATCAGGTCAAATAATTAAGCAGCTTAAACACTTCACAAAAGGAGGACTAAAAGCCAGAACCCCAGACAGACAGAGTATTTCAACTTTTTAAAAGTCAGACAAGTTCACTTGAACAAAGCTCAGGCCTATGTTTGACTAATCCACCCAAGTTTGCTGTAAATGTACATTTAGTACACATATGAATGTGCTGATGTGTTCCAAATCATGATAAGTAAACAGCTTTGTTGTTGGAGGGAAGTTTAGCCAGGGTGGCTAAGGCTAAGCACACCTGAACTAACAGTGTGTTCCTGCCCTCTCGCTCCCCTGTGACTCCCCCCGGCCAACCTTCAGCCCCTGACCTTTTGTCTCTCCACTGATCCCATGGTCAAAAGAAACAAGATGACATCTTGTGATGATTACTCCAAACCAGTCACTGTTCCAAACCCTGGAATAGTTCAAATCCAGTCTACCTGTCAATTGTCATTAGCCTACTACTTAGATTGTGAATTAAACCATAGCAAAATAAAGATGATCTAACATGTAGATAACAACTCCATCAATAATAATAAAAGAATGAAGCAGTAGTAATACGATGACACCAGTACCTGCTGTGTAGAAATCCACAAGGCTAATGTGTCTAAACAGTCTGGTTTATGAACTGAATATCAAATAATCCTCTAAAAATAAAGTGAGTACATTTTGCTATTGTCCATTATTCCAGGCTGTGTACCAATGCTGAATTAACATTTGAGGCATGCAATGCCAAACATTTGTGTCACTTTCGACAAGGAATAAGGAAGCACAACATATTCATTGAGAATCATCAGCAAGAGTGAATCCAGTTTAAATATGAAGCATTATAATGCATTTAAAATGCTAGACTCCACCACACAAAACTCTGAAATTATGACTAATTTGGATACAATGGAGCACATTACGAAAGAGCCAGGCTGATGCTGACAGTCATACAGTCATAATATCAATAGCCTACTGGGCCAATTTACTAATGTTCATAGAAATACTTTTCATTATCTGTATCAGTAGGTAATGGCTATACACCTGGTTACTTAGTAGGCTACTAGTCCTATGCAGCATTTTAATGCAGGTTAAACTGAACAGATATCTGTGGCCTATCATTTTGTATAATTTTTATACGTAAACTAGACTACAGCGAGGACAGTGCAACAATTGTAACACCGTAACAACAAACACTGTAACAACAATTTCACATTGTAACAACACTGTAACGACAATGTAAGAATGTGACAAAAATACGGAATAACAAAGTAGCCAGCACGAACAAGCTAAATGATTCATGTTTGTGGCATTAGATTTTGGCGACAAAAACATTGGCTCTTGCTATGGCAAATATTAAATATAAAATGTCTACGTGCGGGGATTCGTTTTTTTTGGAGGGGTCGGGGGGGGTTGAGAAGGAAATCAACTCAAACTGGCTGTAATGTATCGTTGATGCCATTTAACAAAATGGAAACGACACTACCACCACAGCACTGGCTGATTTATTCCGATTTCTTTACGCAGCGTCCACACCGCTATAACCAGTATGCGCCCATAGACTCGGGCTCGGGAGATAAACATCATTCAATCCATGAAAACATCGTGTAAACATGTTAAATCCATGACACACACCCCGTTTGTGTGCTTGCGGATTTTACAGACTCATAATAATTTCACAGCCTATTCTGTACATTTAGCTCGGCACGTAGCCTACCTGCTTGGGTTTGTCTACACCGCTGGCTGGCAGTGGACCCCACTCAACCGAAAAGCCGCATCATTATTCGACAGGAGGAAATCCATCCGATAGTCTCAGTAAAAAGGTCGCATTTCTCTAACGCGCATTAATGATGAAAAATGAATATCAAACGGTATATTTGTTTCAAAACGATTTGGATCGAAGTAATCAGGCTCTGCGACCTGTAGTCGAGTCTGACGAATTGTTTATTCTCGGAATCCCCTTGCTCCCGAGAACTCAGCAGAGGCGACACTCCTACTCTCTGCCGCTGACACCACCCTTAAAGGAGCAGTGGCTTTAGCAACCTATACCTGCTCCTCTCCAAATGTACTGTATCATTAGACTTCATTATAAACTACTTATAAATACAATACAACTCAAATGTTGCATAATTATAATATTTTTTATATTAGTTCATACTTTTGTATTTAAATTTTATTTAACTAGGCTAGTCAGTTATTAACAAATTAATTACAATGACGGCCAAACCCTAACCTGGACAACGCTGGGGCAATTGTGCCCGCCCTATGGGACTCCCAATCACGGCAGATTGTGATACAGCCTGGAATTGAACCAGGGTCTGTAGTGACGCTGAGATGCTGAGCCACTCGGGAGCCCTAGTATACACATGGCTAATTTCAAATAATATAAATTAATTAACTTTCTATAAACTGGGTTTACTTACAAACCCTGAAGGACAGAAAGGATATACAGTGCATTCGGAAAGTATTCAGACACCTTGACTTTTTCCACAGTTTGTTACGTTACAGCCTTATTCTAAAAAGGATTAAATCGTTTTTTCCCCTCATCAATCTACACTCAATACTCCACAATGACAACGCAAAAACAGGTTTTCTTGGGTATGACGCTACAAGCTTCACACACCTGTATGGGGAGTTTCTCCCATTCTTCTCTACAGATTCTCTCAAGCTCTGTCAGGATGGTTGGGGAGTGTCACTGCACAGCTATTTTCAGGTGTCTCCAGAGATGTTCGATCGGGTTTAAGTCCGGGCTCTGGCTGGGCCACTCAAGAACATTCAGAGACTTCTCCTGAAGCCACTTCTGCGTTGTCTTGGCTGTGTGCTTAGGGTCGTTGTCCTGTTGGAAGGTGAACCTTCGCCCCCAGTCTGAGATTCTGAGCGCTCTGGAGCAGGTTTTCATCAAGGATCTCTTTGTACGTTTTTCCGTTCATCTTTCCCTCGATCCTGGCTCGTCTCCCAGTCCCTGCTGCTGAAAATCATCCCCACACCACCACCATGCTTCACCTTCGGGATGTTGCTAGGTTTTCTCCAGATGTGATACTTTGCATTCAGGCCGAAGAGTTCAATCTTGGTTTCATCAGACCAGAAAATCTTGTTTCTCATGGTCTGAGAGTCCTTTAGGTGCCTTTTGGCAAACTCCAAGTGGGCTGTCATGTGCTTTTTACTGAGGAGTGGCTTCAGTCTGACCACTCTACCATAAAGGCCCGATTGGTGGAGTGCTGTAGAGATGGTTGTCCTTCTGGAAGGTTCTCCCATCTCCACAGAGGATCTCTGGAGCCCTGTCAGAGTGACCATCGGGTTCTTGGTCACCTCCCAGACCAAGGCCCTTCTCAGCCAATTGCTCAGTTTTGACGAGCAGCCAGATGTAGGAAGAGTCTTAGTGGTTCCAAACTTCTTCCATTTAAGAATAATGGTGGCCACTGTGTTCTTGGGGACCTTTAATGCTGCAGACATTTTTTGGAACACAATTCCGAGACAAGACAAGTCCTCGTGGCTTGGTTTTTTCTCTGACATGCACTAGCTCTGGGACCTTATATGGACAGGTGTGTGCCTTTTCCAAATGATGTCCAATCAATTGAATTTACCACAGATGGACTACAATCAAGTTGTAGAAACATCTCAAGGATGATCAATTTCGAGTCTCAAAGCAAAGGGTCTGAATAGTTATGTAAATAAGGTATTTCTGTTTTTAATTTTTAATTAGTTAGCAAAATATTCTACAAATATGTTTGTCATTATGGGGGTATTGTGTGTAGATTGATGAGGGGGGGAAATTATTTGAGCCATTTTATAATGATTTTTTTTACTTTCATTTAACTAGGCAAATCAGTTAAGAACAAATTCTTATTTACAATGACGGCCTACACCGGCCAAACCCAGACGACGCTGGGCCAATTGTGCTCCACCCTATGGGACTCCCAATCATGTGATACAGCCTGGATTTGAACCAAGGTGTCTGTAGTGACGTCTCTAGCTCTGAGATGCAGTGCCTTAGACCGCTGTAACATAACAAAATGTAATCAGGTGTCTGAATACTTTCCAAATGTACTGTATATGCAATTTAGCAGACCCTTTTATCCAAAGCGACTTACAGTCATGTGTGCATTCATTTTACGTATGGGGGGTCACAGGAATCAAACCCACTACCCTACATTACGAGCACCATGCTCTGCCAACTGAGCTACAAAGAACCACATTATAGGATGACATCAAGTGAAATTGAATGGAAATATTCCAATCAAAAAATAAAATAATTTGCACAAGCGATTTATTATGGTACTTTGTGAATTTCTACTATTACTTGGCCTTAGTTCCTTTTTTCTGTGGCATGTCGTGACAATCTCTGTGGTATCTACTGTGATGGCCCGCAGACAGTCTTCTATCTCATCTAGCCTTGAACAAAATGTCTCAGAGAACCTGGGGAACATCTCCGTATTCTGTCATGAATAAAAACACAACAACATAACCTACTTCTCTTATGCACAGCCCTTCTTCCAGAGAAAATATTTTATTTTTATTTTCAGACGGGGGGTGTTGAGGGTGGGCAGGTGTGATGGGCAGTGCAGTTTTCTCCCTCCTCACTGATCTTTTATTATCTTTATCATTCCATGTTATTGGCTTTTTTTAAACAGGACACACACATACACTACCGGTAACCAAAAAAGTGTTAAACAAATCAAAATGTATTTTATATTTTATATTTATACTTGGCATTCTCTCAACCAGTTTCACCTGGGATGCTTTTCCAACAGTCTTAAAGGAGTTCCCACAATGTAGAAAATAGTAAAACATTTAGAAAAACCCTGGAATGAGTAGGTGTTCTAAAAATGTTGACCAGTAGTGTACATACTGTACAGACATACATACATACATACATACATACACACGAGCACGCACACATGTGCATGTGCAAACACACACACACACACACACACACACACACACACACACACACACACACACACACACACACACACACACACACACACACACACACACACACACACACACAGACAAAGCTTCAGCATTTAGGTAACCAATAGATACTATGCCTCATAACCAAATGTAACCTCACCATAATGGTTATACAGCAATTAAATTAAATGTCAGTTTTATATACAGAACTGACATTCAACTTGTCACTGAGGTAAATTGTATAGCACTTTACAAGGTCATTGTTCACGACAAGTCTTACCTTTAGTTTGCATTTTACAGTGTAACTGAGGTTAATGTAGGCCTCATAGATTAAAGTTCAGTCCAAACTGGCACTCATATCAACCTTGTATTCACTCAGTTGATGGCTAGCACTGTCTGACTAGATACTACACTTGAAACAGGCGTAACTTTGATATCCTTATGTGAATGAAGATGTATGCAAATTAATTGTCTAACTAAATGTGCACAATACATCTGGAATCTTCTTCCTGACCACTGAGAGGGCAGACTTTAGGTTAGGGGCAGCAAACTGCCTCAGCAATTTAAACAGTATCTCGTAACCTCTGTCTGAACTTAAGTGACCTTTCATCTTTGAACTTTGACCTCAAATGCCACATGAATGGAGACATAATATCCTCCCTTTCATTCCTTCCCCCACCAGAACTCCCCTGACCTCTGCCCCAAAGCTTTTCACAGAAATGTGGTTCAAAGAACCACCAACTTTGACCCAAGGGGCAGGACAGCCTGCGGCTGTTTTTGTGGCCAATTAAGAAGTCTGCTGGTAAACAGAGTAATACTGGAAAAGAATCACACACAAAACAAAGTCTCTGGTAATAGACATGATGCTTTGTATGATACATTCTACTGTGGAAGTGGTGAGGGTGATGTCGATCAGGGCAGTCATAAGGATAACCGTGACGTTAGTGGGAGTGTGTCAAACATCAAAAGACAGAAAAAAGGAGAAAGTATGGGATGTTTAAGGGGGCTGATTAACAAGGCATTTAAGAGCCATTTGTAAATGCACTCTGATGTTTTACAGGACACACTAGTTACAATCGTGTTAACACCCAACACACTGGCTTGCTCTGTCATGCAGTACACTCAAAAGTGTTAGGTTTAGATTTTGTATCATGGGACATTACCAAAATAATTGTGATACCAAATAAAGCAATACAAGAATCCTGAATAGCTGATGTGATACAAAACAATAATAGATTAATATAAAAAATACAATAAAAATAAAAGGTGGAAATCACAACTAATTAAAACTTAAAGAAAGCATTATATTATAAGAAAACCCCATAAGAAGCCAAACTATCAGTGTTAAAATGACAAATTGTTTCATAAAGGTAACTAGCACGGTTGTTTTCCATGTCTAAATGTGGAATTTCTCATCATTATAACATTTTAGTAATTTAGCAGATGCTCTTATCCAGAGCGATTTACAGGAGCAATTTCGGTTAAGTGCCTTGCTCAAAGGAACATTGACAGATTCTTCACCTACTGGTCCAACGCTCTTAAATGCTAGGCTACCTAAATTCCTCCATTAAATACTTGAAAATAGCCATTCAACTGTGATTAACCTTCCACTTGAGCAAGGGATCAGTGAGCGGTTACTGGGGCAGATTAGCATCCGAATCTCTGGATGAGATACACAGGAGATTTGATTTTTTTATCATCCAGGAATTAAATCAAATCAAATCAAATCAAATATATTTATATAGCCCTTCGTACATCAGCTGATATCTCAAAGTGCTGTACAGAAACCCAGCCTAAAACCCCAAACAGCAAGCAATGCAGGTGTAGAAGCACCGTGGCTAGGAAAAACTCCCTAGAAAGGCCAAAACCTAGGAAGAAACCACTGGGGTGGCCAGTCCTCTTCTGGCTGTGCTGGGTGGAGATTATAACAGAACATGGCCAAGATATTCAAATGTTCATAAATGACCAGCATGGTCAAATAATAATAATCACAGGCAGACAAGTTGAAGCTGGAGCAGCAGCACGGCCAGGTGGACTGGGGACAGCAAGGAGTCATCATGCCAGGTAGTCCTGAGGCATTGTCCTCGTGCTCAGGTCCTCCGAGAGAGAGAAAGAAAGAGAGAATTAGAGAGAGCATACTTAGATTCAGACAGGACACCGGATAAGACAGGAGAAGTACTCCAGATATAACAAACTGACCCTAGCCCGCGACACATAAACTACTGCAGCATAAATACTGGAGGCTGAGACAGGAGGGGTCAGGAGACACTGTGGCCCCATCCGATGATACCCCCGGACAGGAAGGATATAACCCCACCCATTTTGCCAAAGCACAGCCCCCACACCACTAGAGGGATAACTTCAACCACTAACTTACCATCCTGAGACAAGGCCGAGTATAGCCCACAAAGATCTCCGCCACGGCACAACCCAAGGGGGGGCGCCATCCCAGACAGGAAGATCACATCAGTGACTCAACCCACTCGAGTGACGCACCCCTCCTAGGGACGGCATGAAAGAGCACCAGTAAGCCAGTGACTCAGGGTTAGAGGCAGAGAATCCCAGTGGAAAGAGGGGAACCGGGCCAGGCAGAGACAGCAAGGGCGGTTCGTTGCTCCAGAGCCTTTCCGTTCACCTTCACACTCCTGGGCCAGACTACACTCAGACTACACTCAAAAATTGAGCTCTATAGGAGAAAGCCCTGCCTCCAGCTGTTTGCTTAGAAATTCTAGGGACAATTAGGAGGCCTGCGTCTTGTGACCGTAGCGTACGTTTAGGTATGTACGGCAGGACCAAATCAGAGAGATAGGTAGGAGCAAGCCCATGTAATGCTTTGTAGGTTAGCAGTAAAACCTTGAAATCAGCCCTTGCCTTGACAGGAAGCCAGTGTAGGGAGGCTAGCACAGGAGTAATATGATCAATTTTTTGGTTCTAGTCAGGATTTATTTAGTGCTTTATCAAGTAGCCGGAAAGTAGAGCATTGCAGTAATCTAATCTAGAAGTAACAAAAGCATGGATTAATTTCTCTGCATCATTTTTGGACAGAAAGTTTCTGATTTTTGCAATGTTACGGTAGATGGAAAAAAGCTGTCCTTGAAACAGCCTTGATATGTTCGTCAAAAGAGAGATCAGGGTCCAGAGTAACGCCAATGTCCTTCCCAGTTTTATTTGAGACGACTGTACAACCATTAAGATTAATTGTCAGATTCAACAGAAGATCTCTTTGTTTCTTGGGACCTAGAACAAACATCTCTGTTTTGTCTGAGTTTAAAAGTAGAAAGTTTGCAGCCATCCACTTACTTATGTCTGAAACACAGGCTTCTAGCGAGGGCAATTTTGGGGCTTCACCATGTTTCATTGAAATGTACAGCTGTGTGTCATCTTCATAGCAGTGAAAGTTAACATTATGTTTTCGAATGACATCTCCAAGAGGTAAAATATATAGTGAAAACAATAGTGGTCTTAAAACGGAACCTTGAGGAACACCGACATTTACAGTTGATTTGTCAGAGGACAAACCATTCACAGAGACAAACTGATATCTTTCCGACAGATAAGATCTAAACCAGACCAGAACTTGTCCGTGTAGACCAATTTGTGTTTTCAATCTCTCCAAAAGAATGTGGTGATCGATGGTATCAAAAGCAGCACTACGGTCTAGGAGCACGAGGACAGAAGCAAAGCCTCGGTCTGATGCCATTAAAAGGTCATTTACCACCTTCACAAGTGCAGTCTCAGTGCTATGATGGGGTCTAAAACCAGACTGAAGCATTTCGTATACATTGTTTGTCTTCAGGAAGGCAATAGCCTTTTCTAAATTTTGTGATATAGGCCAAAATAACCCAACCTCCCCCCTAAAAAAAAGCTTTTGTGCAATTACATTCCATCTTAACATTTCAATGAAGAAATAAAGAGACATGGAAATTATGTGAATCCAAATGCAAATGTTGCACACGGAGATGTGTAAAACGTACTCCTCAGCCTTAAGTGTCCATGTTTGCACCGCTCAATAGCTAGCTTTTAAATGCCACGACTGGTAGAGAGGCTTGAGGGAGGACGGTCATGTGTGCCTGTGAAGCAGAGGTCCCAGACTCGAGCCAGGTATGTGCCAAATCGGGAGAAAGTGGTACTCGCCAAGCAAGCAGCGTGACCACCTTTACACAAAAGGTATGTGGTGCTCCACGGCTGGTCTCCTGAACCCAGTATTGCAAACAGAGGAGAGTTGAAATTCAGATGCCTGATTGTCTCCAAAGGAGAGAGCCAGAGTGCCAGCAGACATTATCCTCACACCTTTAACCTCTACTCCCTAATTTCAGCCAGAACGTCTCCTACGGTTTGGAGTGGAGGGAGGGGCAGGCAGGTGCAAACTGGGATAGGAGAAAGACTCTTGAAAGTCGCAATACACTGTAACCTTTGGACTCAAATTAGTAAAGAATGATAGTGACATCCCATGTATAGAAATAGAATGGATAGAGCTGTACTTTGACCTTTAAACTTGAGGTGTGGAAATAGAATATATTGAGGTTCTGTTTTGATCAAATTTACAATCTTAATCGACTAGAACATTATGGAGACACTATTGAAAATAGTCTGGATTTCAACCTTACTGACTGTAGACTGATTGACTGTATCAATTTCAAACGTTTTCAATATTTTCCCAATTTGAAAAGTTCAAACAACATAATTTGTTTGGCTTCCATCAAATACTGACCTTACAAGTTGTGTACTGTCTACTCATCCAATTTCTACGGTTCTAGGTCTCACAAGGAGAGGATTACTCGTTAACAAGTTAAACTGACTTTATTGGTGCACCAAACAAAGGACAGGAAAAATAGTAAATACACACAGATGATATAACACTGTGACTAGCAGAGATTCTTCACAACCATCTAACATTTTCTAGAAGTTCTGAATATTTGACTTCTCCCTCCTTGAAGGAAATCTTTTTTAATAAATACCCTGACTGGCATCTATGGTAGAATGGATTAATTAACAATGAGTCCAACATAATTGAGGATCTATGTAAAGTATATAGGGGCAAATAAAAAAATACGGAAGTCCATCAACTGCTGCTACTGTCCTTATGGTGTTAGTGTTAAATAATGGAATATAAGCACTCATGCAAACATGCTGGATTTACCAATTTGCACAAATTAATCCTAGTTGATGGACAGCTATTTGACACTTGTGTCACCTCTTTTATCTTTCTCTGGTAAGGAAAAGGGGAGGATGTGAGGACATTAGATATTTCTCCTCTAGTTGACTGCATATCTGAAAGGGAAAAAATACTATCTATGCTAGACTTATTATCTAAGATGGTGGGGAGCAACACAAAGGTCAGCCTTGACTTTGCATCATGACCATAACCTCATTCTTTTCCCACAAGAATCCCTATCAGTTGTTCCTGGAATGGATAATAACACAGGTCTTGGAATCCAAGCTTGCTATGGTGGCAGGTCAAGTACATCAAAATAACTTTGGAACATAGAAGCATGTGTGATTTTTTTAAATGATCAAATCTGTTTTCAAATATATTTTTAACACATTGATGTGGAGTTATTTACCACAGCTTTATACTTAGAAATATGACATGTCTCGCTACATTCTAAGTTCATGGTATGTCAAGGCTCACGGCTCCATTCTCTGTGTGATGGGTGTTTTTGCATGTTGTATTTCTTCTGAGGGTTACTGATCTCTATGAAGGGATCTGCACTCCACATGCCTCTCTGTGAGGGATATTATGATGTTTGGGACTGGTCTCATTTCTCATTGTACACCTCTTCCCCTGTGGTATTGGCATGGAAAGGAAAGGCAACACAAAGCACTCTAGTTTATGTAAAACACCAAGGCCATCTAGCATGAAACCATTTTCTTTCTGTACCTGAAATAAAGACTTGCTTGTGAAGAAAATGTGATTGATATTCTTGTCTGATGCACATACATGAGCAGTGAAAAATCAACATAAACAACCACCAATAGAAAAGCTGCTAATCAACAGACTAAATTGTTAAACACATACTGTATAAACCCTATTGATTTCTTGTTGAATATTAAGTATAGTGTAAAAGTTAATTCAGTGTACTCATTGACGTTTTCCTTTGCCTCGGAGAAGCAGAGTGTTCTGTCATAATTTGAAACTGCTGATAGCAGAGGGAATGTTCACATCTCCCAATGCTTTTCTACACATCACATCCAGTGCTTAACCCATATCTACTGCTTTCACAAATCAAGAGGAATTTTAGAGCTGTTTCTGGATCACTGTCAAAATGAGAAAAACAGGTCACTGCCTAACCATGTGAGTGTGGGACTGAGTGTAGGAGCATGCATTGTGTGTGTGTGAGTGTGCATGAACGCGTGTGTGTGTGTGTGAGAAGTGAGGAGTGACTCCAGCTGGCCTAGACCAGCCTGCATTTTGGGTGAGTTGCGCTGCCTGTCTGTCCCCCTGTACGTGCAGTGGCCCCTGCATCTTGTTGACCTACTTGGTGCTATTTGACTAATCCCTGGCAGTTCTGCGGGTGGTCTGGGAGGAGCTCTGCTCCGGTTTCCCCTACATTTGAATATCAGATGGCAAAGGCGGGGCCTCACAACATCTCTGAACTGCCAAGGGATTTGACTGGAATGCTTGCCAACACAACACGCAATGTTTTTTCAGTGCCCCCTTGCTGTCTCTCTCTCTCTTCCTTCCATCTCTCTCTCTCGCTCTCTTTCTCCTTTGTTAGCCTTGAATGGCAGCCATCTTATTAGCTGAGTTGGGTCTGATACTGACACCCCAGTTTATTACGGGAACCACAGAACTAAAACCAAGGCATATTTCCTGTTGTGTTTTTCCCTCCCTTTTACCTGGCCTTGTTTACCAAAGATCACACGGCCCTCTCTCTCTCCTCCTGTGTGTGTGTGTGTGTGTGTGTGCGTGCGTGTATGCAAGTAGGCCACTGTGCGAGCGGTAAGTACATATTACAGTACATGGACCTGGTTACGTAGCACCAGCATCTACCTAACCCCCTAACACAGATAACACAGCTATAAATGCTACCCTATCAGTTTACACATATAATGGGAGTTTTCTTAGTGATACATAGTAACATGCTGTCTTGTGTGTGAGGTTTTATTACTTATATTTGGGTGATCTAATTACTCTTTCACCTTGTGCTTTATGGCCCTTACCGGAGTCCATTTGCAAGTATAATGAGCTATAGATATACCATTAATGTATACACTGCCAAATCAAGTCAAGTGGATGAAGCCATCTGTCTTCAAGTCAAGTGGATGAAAAATCTTTGAATTTGCTTAAAAATGATGTTTTATTGAACTACTAGAATTGCCAACATGTCTGTACTTCAACCTATTTTTCAACAACATGTTGTCATTTTTTAAATGTTAGAATTGACTGTAAGAGTGAATTGATTGGACATATCTTGCTAATGCTCCAGGTGGGCACATAACACACAGAAAGAGCAAATACAGTGCAAATAACTATTTTTTTTATTTTTTTTTTTTTTATTTAACCAGGTAGGCTAGTTGAGAACAAGGGTAAGTTTGGCGGCGTGAGTGAAGGAGGCTTTGTTGGGGAATAGAAAGCCGACTCTAGATTTGATTTTGGATTGGAGATGTTTGATATGAGTCTGGAAGGAGAGTTTACAGTCTAGACAGACACCTAGGTACTTATAGATGTCCAAATATTCTAGGTCGAAACCATCCAGGGTGGTGATGCTAGTCGGGCGTGCGAGTGCAGGCAGCGAACGGTTGAAAAGCATGCATTTGGTTTTACTAACGTTTAAGAGCAGTTGGAGGCCACGGAAGGAGTGTTGTATGGCATTGAAGCTTGTTTGGAGGTTAGATAGCACAATGTCCAAGGAAGAGCCAGAAGTATACAGAATGGTGTCGTCTGTGTAGAGGTGGATCAGGGAATCGCCCGCAGCAAGAGCAACATCATTGATATATACAGAGAAAAGAGTCGGCCCGAGAATTGAACCCTGTGGCACCCCCATAGAGACTGCCAGAGGACCGGACAACATGCCCTCCGATTTGACACACTAAACTCTGTCTGCAAAGTAGTTGATGAACCAGGCAAGGCAGTCATTAGAAAAACCGAGGCTACTGAGTCTGCCGATAAGAATATGGTGATTGACAGAGTCGAAAGCCTTGGCCAGGTCGATGAAGACGGCTGCACAGTACTGTCTTTTATCGATGGCGGTTATGATATCATTTAGTACCTTGAGCGTGGCTGAGGTGCACCCGTGACCGGCTCGGAAACCAGATTGCACAGCGGAGAAGGTACGGTGGGATTTGAGATGGTCAGTGATCTGTTTGTTGACTTGGCTTTCGAAGACCTTTGATTCATTCAGAGAGATGTTTTTGGTTTTACCTTCTCCTTGGTTTGACTGAGGCCTTTAATGAGAGGAAGGGGTGAGGGAGGGGAGGGGGTTGAGCACAGGGGAGTCAAATGTCAGGGACAGAGGCACCTCACCCTTCCTTCCCTCCCTCCTGCTGCTGCCTGAATGGGACAAACACACAGACACAGTAGAGCGAGCACCCAAAGACAACACTGTTGGCTCCCCAGCCCTGGCTGACTAGCTGGGGCCACATCCCTCCTCCATCCACCCACCTACCCATCCACTTCTCCACCCATCTCCAATCTACCAGTTCAAACGGGGATGTTAACATTCTATTCAGGGCTGTAGCCACATATGAGGACACTGAATTCCGGACCTCGTAATTTTTGGTGACATTTTTTTTTTTACTATTGAGAGTAGAATACACAAGGTGCAATTTCGAAACTTGGCTATGCATCAGCAGTTTTCCTCTTGTTATATGTCATTCAATGACAGTCACCCAATTAGCCCATGTCAGTACAACAAATTTAGATTGGTGATTGGTAAATTAGTCTAGTTAGTCTAGCCAGCTAGCTAAACTTGTGGTAATCATGGGCAAATGACCGATCAGGTACGCAGGGCAGGTGCCCATGTGCCCTGACCTCCAGGAGGCCCCATAGATTTTGTTAGTCCCTCTGACTAAGATATCATATCCACATGACATAAGTCATGGCAAAATGTGTAGAATTTCAGGAAATTAGCAGTAAAACTGCAACAAAAAGTTCTGTAAAGCAAACATATTTGTTTAACTTTTGTTAATAAAATACTTCTCAGAAGAGGTGCATGCGCATACCAATAGGACGCATGGGGAGTGAGTAGCTCTGTTTTTTGCTGACAAAACTGTGGTAAAATGTAGAAATCAGACAACATAGTTTAAATTAAGCCTCTAAAATCGATAAATCAACATATCCCCAAACAACTGGGAGAGTGTGAACAAATCAGTTGGTAAAGCGGGTGTAGAGACACGAATCCAACAAGCCATGGCTTCCCCCAGAGGAAAAGACAAGGAGTAACTTGGAGATGCAAATGTGAACAATAGCGAAAACATAGCTAAAATGATCTCAATGCACACCAAAACAAACAAACTGCTACAATCTGTTAATACAAAAGCAGATTCACTCAAAAGAAAATAAAGGCTATCACGTTAGACACCCACAAAGGCATGCGCTTGAACAAACAAGATAACAAAATGTGCCTTTTGGAAACAAAGTTGCAAACTTTAGAAGATTAATTGGACCAGCAAGAAAACAGAAGGAGACAAAGCAACATGAGAATATTGTCCTTGCCGGAAGATGAGAAAAAGGACACCTTTCCAGCCACGTGGTCAAACTGATATCAGAGGAACTTGATGAGGATATATCACCAGATGATCTGGAACGATGCCATAGGATTGACGTGAAACAGAAGAATGCTAAATACCCACGCATGGTAATCTTTAAACTGTGGAACTATCAGACCAAAATAAACATTCTGAGGGCACAGGGGGGAAAGAAGATCAAAATCCACGGCCAGTCCATTAGATTCCTCCAGGACCTCTGCTAAGCTGAGAGAGAGACGCAAGGAATACATTCCGATCAGACAGTCGCTGGAGGAAAAGAGGATCAAGTCTCAGCTCCGCTTTCCGGCTGTGCTGCGGTATGGAAGAAAACGCAAAGGATGGAGTTCATAACAGCCAATGAAGCCCTAATCAAGCTACAAGAAACCTTCCCAGTTGAAGGAGGAGAGCCCCATGTTGTGAGAATAGGACAAAGTAGGAAGAAACGATGAGTTCACTAGGCTACGTACATTGATGCCTAAGACCAGCTTATCATAAATTAAGACAATATCCTTTCCCCCTCCCCCAATACAATCTATACTCTACTTTCCCCAAATAACTGTTCTTCTCTATGAAGTAACAATAGAAGTAGCTGATGCCAATAGGCTACATGGACAGGGTAAAATATAGCATGTATGTCAATAACTGTTCAATGGATGTGTGCGTGTGCGTGTGGGAGTGTAGGTGTGTGTGTTTGTGTATATGAATGGGAGTGTGAAGGAAGAGTGAGGGATGGTGAATATGAATATGTGTAGGAGGGTGGGAGGGAGAGAAGGGGTGTGTGAATGCATATGTTGGGTGGGAAGGAATGAGAATGGATGGATGGAGTAAGTGGAGTAAGTCGATGGATGGATGGGTGGATGGGTGAGTGTGTCTGAGAGATAGGGATGGTGGGAAAAGATGGGAGGTTGGCACAAGCATGGCTTGGTTGGTTAATGATGGTGAAGGATTTGGGGCAGCAAGTAGTGTGCCTAGTGGTTAGAGCATTGGGCCAGTAACCGAAAGGTTGCTGGATCAAATCACGAAGGTAAAATCTGTCATTCTGCCCCTGAACAAGGCAGTTAAACCACTGTTCCCCGGTAGGCCATCATTGTAAATAAGAATTTGTTCTTAACTGACTTGCCTAGTTAAATTAAGGTTACATTTTTTTTAAAGGATGTGAGGTAGGGACAAGCTTGGGTGGGCAAGGACGGGAGATTGGGACAAGCTTGGCTTAACACTCTACTCAGCAAACTGGATGCAGTCTATCACAGTGCCATCCGTTTTGTCACCAAAGCCCCATACACCACCCACCACTGCGACCTATATGCTCTTGTCGGCTCCAGGTCATCTATAAGTCTTTGCTAGGTAAAGCTCTGCCTTATCTCAGCTCACTGGTCACGATATCAACACCCACCCGTGGCACGCGCTCCAGCAGGTATATCTCACTGGTCATCCCCAAAGCCAACACCACATTTGGCCGCCTTTCCTTCCAGTTCTCTGCTGCCAATGACTGGAACAAACTGCAAAAAATACTGAAGCTGGAGACTCATATCTCCCTCACAAGCCCATAAAAATTCAGTACAATATCTGAACATAAGCAGGAATATGATATTTTATTTTTGGAGAGTGTAAGGTTCTGTATTTATTTTCTTAGTCAACCTTGTGTTCTGTTTGGTTGGGTTCTTGAAAGTAGCTCTGTTTCTTTGTGTTCGTGAATGTAGCCCTGTCATTCATTTTTTGTTCATTGATTTCACCTGTTAGTTACTCACATGGTCTCATCAGCTCCTTATTTAGTTCAGTTCATTCTGTTCGTGCCTTTGTGAGGCATTGTTCATTTTTGACTCTACTTAACCTTTTACTAGCTTGTTTATGAGAACCAGTTATAGCCTTCAGTCCTAGTTTTGATTCACCTACCTGTTTGCCTACATGTGTATAACCTTTGCCTGCCTGTTACCACGATTCCTGCCTCCTGCGAAGCCGAAATAAACACCTGCTGTGCTCTACGAGTGAATCTACACCTTTTTCTCCCTGAGTATTCAATACAGAGAGCCAACAACTACAGGTTAAACTCAAATAAAGAATACTACTTAATGACAAATAAACCTCGTAAACATCTCTCAGCCCTCACAAAACAAGTACATGCCAAATCAGTTATATTTTTAAAGATAAAGATACCAATGTGTTAATTAGAAACAACAATGTGATGAATTACCATTTTAAAAGCTTATATGAAAATCAATATAAATTAAAATTAGACAACAGTCAGACTGATCCTACGGCCTTCTTAGACTCAACAACCCTGAAGCAATTATCAGCAGACAAAAAATAATCACTAAAAACAGAGATCCCCCAGAAATAAATATTAGACACTGGAATGGATGGCTTTCCCATATTTAACATTTTGTAGCAGCTCTATTTACACAAATGACAACACATGTCACTCAATTCAGTGCTTCCTAGTCCCACCAGACTCCTAGTCCCACCAGTGCTTCCTAGTCCCACCAGACTCCTAGTCCCACCAGTGCTTCCTAGTCCCACCAGACTCCTAGTCCCACCAGTGCTTCCTAGTCCCACCAGACTCCTAGTCCCACCAGACTCCTAGTCCCACCAGTGCTTCCTAGTCCCACCAGACTCCTAGTCCCACCAGACTCCTAGTCCCACCAGTGCTTCCTAGTCCCACCAAGTCTTACCAGACTCCTAGTCCCACCAGACTCCTAGTCCCACCAGACTCCTAGTCCCACCAGACTCCTAGTCCCACCAGTGCTTCCTAGTCCCACCAAGTCTTACCAGACTCCTAGTCCCACCAAGTCTTACCAGACTCCTAGTCCCACCAGACTCCTAGTCCCACCAGACTCCTAGTCCCACCAAGTCTTACCAGACTCCTAGTCCCACCAAGTCTAGTCCCACCAGACTCCTAGTCCCACCAAGTCTTACCAGACTCCTAGTCCCACCAAGTCTTACCAGACTCCTAGTCCCACCAAGTCTTACCAGACTCCTAGTCCCACCAAGTCTTACCAGACTCCTAGTCCCACCAAGTCTAGTCCCACCAGACTCCTAGTCCCACCAAGTCTTACCAGACTCCTAGTCCCACCAAGTCCCACCAGACTCCTAGTCCCACCAGACTCCTAGTCCCACCAAGTCTTACCAGACTCCTAGTCCCACCAGACTCCTAGTCCCACCAAGTCTTACCAGACTCCTAGTCCCACCAAGTCTTACCAGACTCCTAGTCCCACCAAGTCTTACCAGACTCCTAGTCCCACCAAGTCTTACCAGACTCCTAGTCCCACCAGACTCCTAGTCCCACCAAGTCTTACCAGACTCCTAGTCCCACCAAGTCTAGTCCCACCAAGTCTTACCAGACTCCCACCAAGTCTTACCAGACTCCTAGTCCCACCAGACTCCTAGTCCCACCAGTGCTTCCTAGTCCCACCAAGTCTTACCAGACTCCTAGTCCCACCAGTGCTTCCTAGTCCCACCAAGTCTTACCAGACTCCTAGTCCCACCAGACTCCTAGTCCCACCAGTCCCACCAAGTCTACCAGACTCCTAGTCCCACCAGTCTAGTCCCACCAAGTCTTACCAGACTCCAGACCAAGTCTTACCAGACTCCTAGTCCCACCAGACTCCTAGTCCCACCAGTGCTTCCTAGTCCCACCAAGTCTTACCAGACTCCTAGTCCCACCAGACTCCTAGTCCCACCAGACTCCTAGTCCCACCAGTGCTTCCTAGTCCCACCAAGTCTTACCAGACTCCTAGTCCCACCAAGTCTTCCCACCAGACTCCTAGTCCCACCAGTGCTTCCTAACCAAGTCTTACCAGACTCCTAGTCCCACCAGACTCCTAGTCCCACCAGACTCCTAGTCCCACCAGTGCTTCCTAGTCCCACCAAGTCTTACCAGACTTGATACATATCAATCAAACAGGGTTTAATAAAAAATAAACACTTACAAACAAATACAAGGACATGTTTCAATTTAATACAATATGCTAAAAAACAAGATATAATTTTATCAATAATGGTTGTTGATGCCGAAAAGGCATTTGACCATCTTGAATAGCCTTTCAACATTCCAGCAGAAATAATAAATGTAATAAAATATATTATATAAATGTCCTAAAGCAAAAATATACACAAATAATAACATTATCTGATGGAATTGCTTTAGAAATGGGCACAAGACAGGGATGTCCCTTCTTCCCTCTCCTGTTTGCACTGGCAATTGAACCGCTTGCAGAAAGAATTAGGCAGGAACCAAACGTAACACGTATCAGCGTTGGTAAACATGAATATAAACTACATTCATATGCTGACAATCTCCTGATATCCTTGACCAGTATTGAAAACTCAATACCCTGTTTTTTATTTTCAGAATACTCTAAAATCTCAGGATATAAAACAAAATAATGGCAATAGGAGAAAAAAACAATAACTCATGATCTACAGCAAACCTTTAAGTGGGCCACAAAAAATATAAAATACTTAGGATGCTTAATAAGTGACAACAAACAACAAATGTATAATAATAACTTTATTCCATTACTCAACAATATGAAAAGCAGATCTAATTAAATGGAACAATCACTCCATTAATCTTACATGTAGAATAAACCTCAGAATTGCATGGCTCCCAAAGTTTTTATATTAATTCCTGGTAATACCAATTATCCCACGAAGACATTCTTTTAAAAAGGTATACTCGGTCATAAGACTTTTTTAAAAATGGTATGGGCAAATAAAACACATAGAATAAAATTTAATATTTTACATCTTCCTAAGTCAGAGTGGTTTTAACCTTCAAGACTTGGAATTGTATCAACTTGCCACCCAGGGCTTTTACTTGCGACTTATAATTAAATGCACTAAAGAGGAATAATGGGTACATATTTAAGATGCGCATGCTCATCCCTAGAATCTTTTCATGTGTCTATTTTCAAAGGATAAAGCTAAGAAAATGAACAACTTCATAGTTAAGAACACAATAACAATATGGAAGAAAATAAAATGTATTCTACTAGAACCAATATCTTTCCCGAAAAACACAACCCTGTAGAACAATCCTTGGATAGCTTTTCAGAATTCACTGATAAATTCGCCCACATGGAGAACTAAAGGCTCAGAAACCATAAATTACTTTGTAATAGGAAATATATCTATTTCCATGAGAGAATTAAAAAACAATTTTGGACTGACCAATGTAGATATTTTCAAATACATGCAACATAAAAGTTTCATATCATGAAATCAGAGCAATCTTGAAGGAATCCTATTTCAGTCAGAAAAGGATATTCATATAATAAGTAAGATATACAAAACCTTTCAGAGAGCCTATCCAACTGACAATCTCTTAGAAAAAACAAACTACTGGAACCAAGTGTCACGCCCTGGCCATAGAGAGTCTTTTAGTCTCTATTTTGGTTAGGCCAGGGTGTGACTAGGGTGGGCATTCTAGTTTCTTTATTTCTACGTTTTCTATTTCTTAGTTTTTTTTTGCCGAGTGTGGTTCCCAATCAGAGGCAGCTGTTTATCGTTGTCTCTGATTGGGGATCACATATAAGTTGTCATTCTCCTTTTGGTGTTTGTGGGATCTTGTTTTTTGTTAGCTCTGTGAAGCCTGCAGAACATGACGTTCGTTATTCTTATTATTCTTTTTGCTTGGTGTTCTGAGTAATTAAAGAATCATGAACACTTACCACGCTGCACCTTGGTCTCCTTCTGACGACAAACATTACACCAAGGCTTAAAAATAACTGATATTGGCACAAGATGGAGGGAATGTTGGAACATAATTAATAATAATAATTTTACAATTAACAAAAATGTATGTTTAATCTAGTATATACTAATTTAGTCTCATGACATAAGAGACAAAATTCACAAATTCTACGGCACAATGGCAAAGTTGTTCTTAAGTGTAAAACTAAGAGTGACTCAATAATCCATGCCTTCTAGGAATGTAATAAAGTCCAAAAGTTATGGGCGGAGTTATAAAGTTGGCTGACAGAAGCAGCAGCTATAAGTGCACAAGGCGAGACCCAAATGCAGACACAGGAGGCAGATGGTTGAGCTCCAATATTTATTATATCAAGATGGGTAGGCAAAAGGCAGGTCGGGACAGGCGAGAGTTCATAAATCAGGTCCGAGTCCAAACAGTGCCAGGGGATAGGCAGGCTCGAGGTCAGAACAGGCAGAGTGGTCAGGCTGGAGGATTCAGCGTCAGGGTAGGCAAAGGTCAAAACCAGGAGGGCTAGGAAAAAACTGAAAATGGGAAAAATAGGAGATAGGAGAACTGCTGGTTGACTTGTCAAAACAAGACGAACTGGCACAGAGAGACAAAAAACACAGGGTTAAATACATCGGGGACTAATGGGGAAAACAGGAGACACCTGGAGGTGGGTGGAGACAATCACAAAGACAGGTGAAACAGATCAGGGCGTGACAGTAGCGGTGTGTGGATAAAATCTCTGGAGAATCACTGGGGAAGCCAAGCCAGAAAAAAAGCCATATTACAACATATGTGTTATTATAATTGCGTTGTGTGCCTGCTGGTTCATATGCCTTGTGACCGTGATATATATGTCTAAGGCCGAGACAATAAGAAGACACAGTGGCAGAATAAATTCAATCACACCTTTGTTTCATCATAAAACCAACCTCTGTCCGGTGAAGTCCACAAAGCATATTGCATGTAACAAACAGTTACGTGACCTACAGCATGGTCAAGAAAGTTAATGTTTCCGACATTTTCAGACTACTAAACAACTACTGAATTAGAACCGCAGAGTGTTACTACTGCAAGTCGCAAAGAAAACAGGAGCTGCCTCCACTATTCTATGGGGGTGCCACAGGGTTCAATTCTCGGGATGACTCTCTTCTCTGTATACATCAATGATGTCAAATCATATCAAATTTTATTTGTCACATACACATGGTTAGCAGATGTTAATGCGAGTGTAGCGAAATGCTTGTGCTTCTAGTTCCGACAATGCAGTAATAACCAACAAGTAATCTAGCTAACAATTCCAAAACTACTACCTTATAGACACAAGTGTAAGGGGATAAAGAATATGTACATAAAGATATATGAATGAGTGATGGTACAGAGCAGCATAGGCAAGATACAGTAGATGGTATTGAGTACAGTATATACATATGAGATGAGTATGTAAACAAAGTGGCATAGTTAAAGTGGCTAGTGATACTGTACATGTATTACATAAAGATGCAGTAGATGATATAGAGTACAGTATATACGTATACATATGAGATGAATAATGCAGGGTATGTAAACATTATATCAGGTAGCATTGTTTAAAGTGGCTAGTGATATATTTTAAATCATTTCGCGCTTGCTGCTGGTGATTCTCAGATCCACCTCTACGCAGACAACACCATTCTGTATACTTCTAGCCACTGTGTTAACTAACCTCCATACAAGCTTCAATGCCATACAACTCTCCTTCCGTGGCCTCCAACTAATCTTAAATGCAAGTAAAACTAAATGCATGCTATTCAATCGATCACTGCCCGCACCTGCCCGCCCATCCAGCATCACTACTCTGGATGACTCTGACTTAGAATATGCGGACAACTACAAATACCTAGGTGTCTGGTTAGACTGTAAACTCTCCCTCCAGATGCACATTAAGCATCTCCAATCCAAAATTAAATCGAGAACCGGCTTCCTATTCCGCAACAAAGCATCCTTCACTCATGCTGCCAAACATACCCTCATAAAACTGACCATCCTACCGATCCTCGACTTCGTCATCTATAAAATAGGCTACAACACTACTCAACAAATTGGATGCAGTCTATCACAGTGCCATCCGTTTTGTCACCAAAGCCCCATATACTACCCACCACTGCGACCTGTACGCTCTCGTTGGTTGGCCCTCGCTTCATACTCGTTGCCAAACCCACTGGCTACAGGTTATCTACTAGTCTCTGCTAGGTAAAGCCCCATCTTATCTCAGCTCACTGGTCACCATAGCAACACCCACTCGTAGCATGCGCTCCAACAGGTCAATCTCACTGGTCACCCCCAAAGCCAATTCCTCCTTTGGTCGCCTTTCCTTCCAATTCTCTGCTGCCAATGACTGGAACAAACTGCAAAAATGACTGAAGCTGAAGACTCCTATCTCCCTCACTAGCTTTAACACCAGCTGTCAGAGCAGCTATTTATCTTGCTCCTTTGCACCCCAGTATCTCTACTTGCACATTCATCTTCTGCACATCTACCATTCCAGTGTTTAATTGCTATATTGTAAGTACTTCGCCACCATGGCCTATTTATTGCCTTAACTCCCTTATCTTACCTCATTTGTACTCACTGTATATAGATTATTTTGTTTTCTTTTTTTCTACTGTATTATTGACACAGACTTGAAAGCCAAACGCAGTTTTTGGTAAGTATGACTCATTCCACGACTTCTGATCGAAGAACATCAAAGGTAAGGGAATATTTATGTGGTTCCTAGGGGAACGTGGTAGCGTGAACAAGTTAAGAACAAGACTCCCAATCACAGCCAGATGTGATACAGCCTGGGTTTGAACCAGAGACTGTAGTGACACCACTTGTACTGAGATGCAGTGACTTAGACTGCTGAACCACTCTGGAGCTACCCGATGGGTTGGACTTTACTCGTCAATCATCTTGAAGAAACGTATACTTAAAAACTGGAAATCAATCCTGCATCGTTAACACAATGCAAAGGTCAAATACTTTATTATCTAAATGTTGAAAGTGCGTGGGTGACAGAGTGTAACAAAATGGTGCAGTTTGAAGCCATGTGGCAGAGAGTGTTATGGGCGCTGGAGATGAGTGTGTGAGGAGGTGGGTCTGGGCTGGGGTGATGTATTGGAGGTTTGTGTGTGTCTGTGTGTTGTTGTTTTGTATGTGTATGTTTTGTATTGTTAAAAAAGATAAATATCCTAGTGCTGAGTTAACGTGAGTGAATGTGTAGCGGCTAATTGTATAGTTTATTGGCTATGTGTACAGTATGTAGATCGACTGAGGTAAATTAAGCTATATCAAACAATAATGGCTGGGGTAATTTTTGCTTGTTTTTGCTATTCTCCAAATATAATTTTTGAGTTTTTAATGTATTGGATATTTACAAAGAAGATACTGGATTAAAAATACCGGAGTTTGTGCGCAGGTACATCCGACTAGCACTAGCTAGTCCAAAATAATATTGCGATATGTAACTGTATCGGTTCTTCCCCCCCATCACTACTATTGACCCTGCTCAGTCATTATCAGATCAGCATGGGACACACATATTGGGTTCAAATAGCTAACTGTGCTCCGGGAGAGATTTGGCCCTACTGTAAAATAATAATACGTGCCCATACTGTAAGGACTGTACGGACTGTAGGACGGATATCATGCTAATCTCTCTCTGTAGGGTTTTAATTCAGGGCTGAGAGAAAAAGCACAGAGAGTGAGAAACAGCAACCTAGAGAGAGAAAAAGAGAGAAACAGAGACAGGGAGAGCGACAGAGAAACAGAAAACAGAGTGACAGAGCGAGAGAGGGAGAGTGAGCCTAAAGCCCAGTAGTACAAATAGCGAATCCTCCAGCAGCACCATCGTTAGGCCCTGAGGGAATGCTAGTGCTTAGCAGCAGCCTCCCTGATCATCATCACTAAATGTGTTGACAGAAATGTAGTGTCTCCTGCTAGCTAGCCATGATGGTACTTTTTTAAAAACTCATTGTATTATTATACAAACACCTCAAGTCAGATGTGTAACAATAATGTAATAATGTTAAAAAAAGAAACCCTGAAAATATTATTATACCCATTAGAATTGAGAAAGTGGTGTGTGGGACTCAACTGAAAATCATGGCAAGTGCCATGTACTGCACTATAATGCTCATGTAGTTGCACAGCCTCATTCTAATGTTTATAGATACAATGCATATTACCAAGGCTCTTATTGTTTGAAAACAGTAGGAGACAGGCTTAGTTTCAGTGAGTGTGGGTGAGTTTATACAGTGTTTGTGTCTACAGTGTGTGCATGGCCTGCTGCGTGTGTGTTTGTGTGCGTCAGACAAAAAGCAGATTAGTGAAAACACTGAGGTAAAATAAGCAGCCTGACCTTGCTGTGAAACTGAAAGGCAATCCTCTAAATGATCCGCGGGTCACTAGCTTTGTCCTTCAGACAGTTAAAGTCTATCCTTCTCATCCCCCTCTCCCTGCCTATCTCTCACTGCTTCTCATCCCCCTCTCCCTGACTATCTCTCACTGCTTCTCATCCCCCTCTCCCTGCCTATCTCTCACTGCTTCTCATCCCCCTCTCCCTGCATATCTCTCACTGCTTCTCATCCCCCTCTCCCTGCATATCTCTCACTGCTTCTCATCCCCTCTCCCTGCCTATCTCTCACTCCTTCTCATCCCCCTCTCCCTGCCCATCTCTCACACCTTCTCATCCCCCTCTCCCTGCCCGTCTCTCACACCTTCTCATCCCCATCTCACTGCCTATCTCTCACCCCTTCTCATCCCCCTCTCCCTGCCCGTCTCTCACACCTTCTCATCCCCCTCTCACTGCCTGTCTCTCACACGTTCTCATCCACCACACCCTGTCTGTCTCTCACTGCTTTATTATCCCAGTCTTTCTCTCTCTTCCTCTCTAGCTCACTCCTTCTCTGTCCCCCTTTCAATTGTCTATCCTTAATCTACAGCATTTTTCTCCCTTAGTGTCTCTCAATCTCTCAATTTTCTTCTCTCTATTTCTCTACTGCCTACTAGCTCTATTTTTCTGCCTTTCCCCCCTCTTCCTCTCTATGCACTACAGTCTATGTCTACATGTGCCACTAAAAAAAAGAACGCGGGAGCAACATTTACTCAACAACCTTTGATACCTCTGTCATCCTTTCATGGCAGGCTCCTTGAACACGTTAGTCTGCTAGTGTTATTTAAAGCCGTGTGCCTGTGTGCGTTCCTCATGACAACATCGTGATGGCACTGATGTGTCTGATACCCCAATGTGTTCAAAGCCCAGAGAACGCCAGAGACACAGAGCAGACATTACAGTCACATTAAAAACTTCCCAGACTCTTTGAGCTGTGAAATATCTGACGCTAAAGAAGGCAGCAGCTAAAACAGCGTTGCCTTGCCAGGTGAGCAGCACAAGCCCCTTGATGTATAGGATGCCTCAAGAGTTGCTGCATTTGCTGAAAATTACAAGAGTGTCAGCAAGTTCCAGATGTCAGTTACGCAATGTCTAATTACGTGCATTAACAGTCCAAAACTCGCTGTGTGTATGTATGTGTGTGTGTTTGTGTGTGATTGCGTATGCATTGTCAACTCCATGGAGATGGGATTTCAAACTGACATATTTTTTTGTTTATGGGAAAATAAGTCCTGCTAAATCACCACCGACGAGATGTTTGGGAAATTGGTTTACATTGCACTATTTGCTTTAACATACAGCAAGTCATCTCTCAAGACAGTGTGTTGTGTTGTGTGTTGGTCCTAAACACCCTATGCACTGTTAACCAACTGCTAGGTTCTCCTTGCTCAAGGGTAGGCCAACACCAGCCTGGCAACTACCAGTGTCCTGTGATTCACCTCTACTACCATCTGGACAGCATTGTCAGCCCCTACTAATCTAACCTACTGTACTGCTGTAGTTCCTACTGCTCGATCAATAATACCAGTGAATAAATGAGAGCTGAGGAAAACAACAAGATTGACAAACATACTATCTTCTATATAGTATGAGAGGATTTGATCAAGTGTCAGGGGTTAACTGGGGTAAACAAGTCACATGGTTAAGCTCTAGAATATTACTAACACCTACTGGAGCGAGAGGATTAGAACACAATGATACAGAAGATAAACAACCTATAGATACAGTATGAAATCCCATAAATATATAATGAATACAATATTATACATAACTATAGTAAAGAGACATTTAAATAAATTAAAATGGCCCATGCATAGAGAACATGTGTGAGAAATTTACAGGGCAGGACAGAACATCATAAAAGTGAAATGCACAAAGATCTATTACTGACCTTGCTGTGTTGATGACCAAAACCTTTACTTTTGAAATACTGAGTATATGCACAGCCCCAGCGATCGGTTAAATGTCCAGACAGATTTCCAATAATTGGGGATTGACATCAATAAGGGTGGGAGGTAGCATAGCACTTAAGCACGTTGTGCCAGTAACTGAAAGGTTGCTGGTTTGAATCCCTGAGCGACTAGGTGAAAAATCTGTTGATATGCCCTTGAGCAAGGCACTTAACCCTACTTGCTACTGTAAGTCGCTCTGGATAAGAGCATCTGGTAAACGACTAAAGTGTGAATGACTTTATCTCAGAATAAATGCCTGGCTTGGTTCCCAGTTTTCTTTTTCTAACCCTGACCTTTAGCCGTGATGGCTATACCTCCTGCACACAGGAATAGCCTGTGTGGATGATCACAAACAGGATACAACCACCACTTTGAAATGGTAATGGAGAGATAAGTCATCATAATTCATTAACCTCTAAAAGTCTAAGCATATGGAATTGTTTTAAGATGGTCATACCCTGGATAATTGAGTTATTTGATTTGGAATTTTAGGACCCCTTTAGGTATATAAAAAATATATATTTGAAAATGATTTGTTAAAATAATGCATTTGTCCTTTGCTACTTACTATAGCCCATAGAAATGCATTGAATAATACAAATTCATGAATGGTAAAAAATAAATCATAAGAAATAATATTTAGAAGAGTCTGTCCTTTATCTAGGAGATATAAGAAAGCACAAAACTATCTCCATACTTCTATTAGTTTGTACGGGTTTCCCTCAAACGAGTCCCGTGACACTTGTGGGAGTCGTAGAGCAAAACGGAGACCATTGTGTTTCTGAGTCTCCCCTTTCCATAATAGTTTGTAGTCCACACTGTTCAGACGCTACAGATGTTTTCGTAAGAAGACCAATTTTCGGGATGTTTCAAGGTCTGGCAAACACCTCTGTAGCTCGGCCACCTTCCACTGCAGATGCGGAAGACATAGGCGGATGCCATGTATTGAGATGCAGCCCATGCAAAACTGATATCTCTAACTTAAACTGACAGATATTGATGGGGATGTTTTTAGTATGTTACTTAGATTGACGCATGGGTGTGTCAATAGACTCTTAAGGATTGAATAGATGTGATAATTTAGTGATAGCATTATGTCTGGTGTAATGAAAACTGTAAATGTCCATAATGATTTTGAAACTGCCTTTTGAGAAGTACATAGAATGCCTCGGATCGGTATCTCTTGTCATAAATTGAAAGGGGAAAAAAGATTCATAACAGTTTTCAAAAGCACGCCTGCTCTGATCCTATTGTGAAGGCTCTGGTCAACTCTCATGCACACACACACACAAACACACATGCTGACACTGAAACAGACACAGGATGACGGATCGATTGCGGAGTGACAGCGGTGAGGAAATAGAGAGAGATTCAGGATTTACATCGTCCTCTAACACGCTCATATTAACCCCCCAATGATAAAGAGACTGCACTCTGACAAGGACACACACCCAGCCCTCGTTTGGCCACTGAGGAGTTAAAAGATTTGCTGTCTTCTTTTTCCCCCTCTCTCTTCGCTCTTTTTTTAAAAGCAGATTTCAGCGCAAAGCGAATAACCTTTGTGAATTATTTAGTTTATTGACCTCTTCAGGGATTTAATATGAAGGTCGTTTCCTGATGGCAGAGCGAGTGCCGACGGGGTCCTCAGGTGACACTGGCAAGGTCGCCCGTCTCCCTCCAGTTAATAATATATTTGTCACACGGAGTGTGTTAGCCCCTGACACAGTGCTACTCCCTTTCACTTGATTAGCAGGACCAATAAGGGCTGCCAAAGATAATAAAGGATACACTGGCTTAAGGAGATGTGTTAAATGTCCCCAGCATCTCTCTCTATCTCACACACACCAGATACCTACACACACACACACCTCTCTCCCCTCCCTCCCCTCCTCTCTGTTCTTGTTTTATTGTTTCCCAGATGAAGGTTAAAGGGAGATGCTGAACAGACAGAACAGCCTTGGGGCCTTGGAGGTACGGCTGAGCCATGGCGCTGGGGTGCGGCTGTGGGCAGGAGGAAATACCCACACTAGCTCAGCCCCTTCAACTCTCTGCTCTCTTCTCCTGTGTGGTGGTGTGTGTGTCAGAGGGGTGAGGCTGCTCTGCCACAGGGCCAAGGGGCCTCAGCATCCCACGCACACAGGGCCAGCAGAGGGGTGCTGGTTCCTGACCGAGCAGTCACTGATAATAATCAAGGAGAGCTATCGAGCCTTATTAGCCCTGCCATTTGGCCAGGATGAAGCGCAGGAGCGAACCCAGGTGAATTATGGGGGAATGGTGAAATGGTTTATAGTTTGGGGTAGCAAATATTTTGTGGCACAGTGTCGTAATTAAGTTGGTGCAGATTGTGAGGATGGAGGTGGCGGTAATGGAGGTTTTAAATCTTTTGAGGCGTTTGTGTCTTATGTGCTACATTATTGATTTGATTGTATGAAAGCCCAGTGATAATGGAGGGTGGGTTTGTGTGTGTGTGTGTGTGTGTGTGTGTGTGTGTGTGTGTGTGTGTGTGTGTGTGTGTGTGTGTGTGTGTTTGGTTAGGGGATGACAGACAGATGTGGGTAGCAGGCTGTGTGCTGCTGTGTGTCTCCTGTTTGTCCTCTGACTGACTGAACTCATTTGCATGACGAGGTCAGACAAAGGTAATGTTTACAGCCATATATGGTTAACACAAGGTCTGAAAGGGGGTTCAGGGGGATACAGAAACCTACACGAGATAACTTCAACATAATCATTCTGCAATATTTGACAAAATACATAAGCATGGTTTAATCTTTAAACATAAATAACATGACTAATATTTCCATAAAATTGCATCACAAATTTTTATCAGATTAAAGGCATTGTGCTATGAAACATAATTAGATGAAATAGCATTAGAAATGGACACTGCAAAATACCTATACTGTTCCATGTTACAGTACGTCAGTGAAAGCATGGGAATGGTATCGATATCACCCCAAAATACAATTTGGAGACGGTAAGACTAGAATCGAGGTGAGATCTGCATTAGCAAGAGGAACATTAGCATGATCAACTGTATGATCACACTGCAGAAAGACACAGTACATTCTCATTAAACCAATACATTTGGAGAGTCTATAACGACCTTCTATTCTTGACCTTCTGTCTATTATCGCAACTACCCACCATCCACAAATCTGTTGATTTCTATCTATAAGTCATTGTTCCTCCCGCAATCATGTCTCTAGCACTACAATTAGGCTCTTAATACTGGACATCATGTTTGCTAAATCCAGATGAACTCAAGCCACCAACGCTTGCATAGAACATTTGAAGATGATTAATGAAGACAATAGTGGCAATTATATTAAATACTTTCTTGGTGTCTGGGAGAATTAACACTGCTACAGTAGATGTTATGTACTACAGTACAGTAAGTTGCCTACTGTTCATAGCTATAAAAATGCTTATAGAAATAGTGGTCACAGTACCACAAGGGTAGCCAAGTGGTTAGAGTGTTGGACTAGTAACCGAAAGGTTGCAAGTTCAAATCCCTGAGCTGACAAGGTACAAATCTGTCGTTCTGCCCCTGAACAGGCAGTTAAAATAAGAATTTGTTCTTAACTGAAATGCCTAGTAAAATAAAGGTATAAAAAATAAAACAGCTCACTTGACCCTGGCTGACATTAGAACAAAGATGTCTGGTACTACATGTAAAACAAGTATGATAACTATGAGTATGGATAACTTGACCCTAATATTGCATAATTTTGAAGATGAATAATTACATGTCTGGTCAAGCCAACGCAGAGGAAGGATGGTGAGCATGTTTGTCTGTAGACCAGTCATATGCCCTCTCTCTTCTGGGTAACCCCTGCAGTATAGTGGGGCTGGAGAGACTAGAGAGAGGTCACCTGTACCTCAGCAGTGGGCTAGAGAAAGGACACTAATGTAGACAATCACTAACCTCTTCATTAAAGCGGACTGGGGCAGACCTCTAGGGTATGGGTTCCACTTCCAAAGTAGCTCTGCAACTCAAACATTATTTGCAACCAGACAAGCCTATTGTAACAACAAATAAAACAATATTGATTTTGCGGGTGGCAACAGTGACGTGCGTCTTATTGATCAGGATCAAGCACTTATCACTCTCCAGACCTAGAGTGTGCCGGTGTTAAGCGCAGGTCCCAGGTCTTAATTACGACAGTGGCCTTCACAGGGTTCCTGCCCTAATGATGGCCCAATAATACTATTGTGTTTGACCTTATCTATCACCTGCATGGCTAACGCATGGGATCGGATTATTCTCACCCTGCCTGCCTAAGCTGAGATGTTTCTCTTTAACGCTGAACAACTTATCTACCATTTATCCTACTCTGTCCATATGATGGGATTTAATTGTAAGGCTGTGGGTGCTATTGGTCAATGGTGAGAAGTTCACTTGGTGTGTTGTCCACATACCATATGCAGAAACGATATCGTACTATGGAAGCTCTATGGAGAAGTGAAGACATGGTTTTCTATTCTATAATATAACTACAATATCACTGACACTTAGGTGAGTGTTGACATTCGCAAACCACTATAGGTTCTGACATGCATTTTAGGCGTACTGTATATACTGTCTAATGCATGCATTTTATTTGCCTCCAACTCATTCAAGGATTTGTCTTTATTTTTAACATTTATTATATTGCGGAATAATAGTGAAGACATCAACACTATGAAAAAACACATGGAATCATGTAGTAACCGAAAAAGTGTTAAACAAATCAAAATATATTTTATATTCAAATAGCAACCTTTTGCCTTGACGACAGCTTTGCATACTCTTGGCATTCTCTCAACCAGCTTCACCTGGAATGCTTTTCCAACAGTCTTGAAAGAGTTCCGACATGTGCTCGGCACTTGTTGGCTGCTTTTCCTTGACTCTTTCGGTCCGACTCATCCCAAACAATCTCAGTTGGGTTGAGGTTGGGGAATTGTGGAGGCCAGGTCATCTGATGCAGCACTCCATCACTCTCTTTCTTGGTACAATATCCCTTATAAAGCCTGGAGGTGTGTCAGGTCATTGTCCGGTTGAAAACAAATGATAGTCCCACTAAGCCCAAACCAGATGGGATGGTGTATCACTGCAGAATGTTGCTGTAGCCATGCTGGTTAAGTGTTCCTTGAATTCTAAATAAATCACAGACCATGTCACCAGCAAAGCAACCCACACCATAACACCTCCTCCTCCATGCTTTACTGTGGTAAATACACATGCAGAGATCATCAGTTCACCCACACAGCGTCTCACAAATACACGGTGGTTGGAACCAAAAATCTCCAATTTGGACTCCAAACCAAAGGACAAATTTCCACCGGTCTAATGTCCATTGTTCGTATTTCTTGGCCCAAGCAAGTCTCTTTTTAGTATTGGTGTCCTTTAGTAGTGGTTTCTTTGCAGCAATTCTACCATGAAGCCCTGATTCACATAGTCTCCTCTGAACAGTTGATGTTGAGATGTGTCCGTTACTTGAACTCTGTGAAGCATTTATTTGGGCTGCAATTTCTGAGGCTGGTAACTGTCATGAACTTATCCCTATGCAGCAGAGGTAACTCTCGGTCTCACATTCCTGTGGCGGTCCTCATGAGAGCCAGTTTCAGCATAGCGCTTGATGTTTTTTTTGCGCCTGCACTTGAAAAACTTCTTGAAATGTTCCATATTGACTGACATTCATGTCTTTTAAAGTAATGATGGACTGTCGTTTCTCTTTGCTTATTTGAGCTGTTCTTGGCAAAATATGGACTTGGTTTTTTAACAAATAGGGTAATATCTTCTGTATGCCTCCCCCCTACCTTGTCACAACACAACTGATTGGCTCAAACACATTAAGAAGGATAGAAATTCCACAAATGAACTTTTACGAAGGCACAACTGTTAATTCAAATGCATTCCAGAAGCTGGTTGAGAGATTGCCAAGAGTATGCAAAGCTGTCATCAAGGCAAAGGGTGGCTATTTGAAGAATCTGAAATCTAAAATATATTTTGATTTGTTTAACACTTTTTTGGTTACTACATGATTCCATATGTGGTATTCATAGTTTTGATGTCTTCCCTATTATTTTACAATGTAGAGAATAGCACAAATAAAGAAAGACCCTGGAATGAGTAGGTATTCTAAAACTTTTGACCAGTGGTGTATTTGTCTAGCTAAGTCAGGTCACTAGACCTTGATAAGAGCATGGGAAATAATACTAAGCACACACCATGCATACAACCATTACGTGAAATGAGAAGAAGATATTAGTACGAATTGAACATATTAGATCTGCTTAAATTATTCTTAATGTGCTATTCAAAATTGTACCTATGGGTAATTTCCAATTTTACATGCATCACAGTATGTTTGTCTAGGAAAACATCATTTGAAGGGATTTGTGAAACAGAGCTACTGGTAGAAGCAGGATGTTGGTCATAAAGGCTAGCTATCACACTAAGAGGAGCATATTGTATGTTAAGGTTCTGCTGTCAATCGCTGAACCTCAGGACCATGCAGGTCAATCAATTTGACCTGCATGGTTCTCTCTCTCTCTCGTCCCAGATCACTGGAGGAGTGGAGAAAAAAATCTATAGAGTAAAGTAATCAGTGGGCGGAAGATACAGGGAAGGCCTCAGGGCCGCTTGGCTACCTGAGTTCCATTTCACGCATCAGCAGCTGCAACACAAACACACCACGCTCTCCTCGCCTGTCCTCCCATCTTAAACAACACAAGCAGCCCAGTGCTCTGCCATGCTCCTCACCCCTGTGACCTACTCCTCCCCAGAGGAAACTCCCAGAGCGCACTGCAGCACACCAGAGTCTACCTGTCCCGACGCCCGGTGCCTGTTATTGATCTCCAGTCGAACCACACACCCAATACGACAGGCCTCTCTCTATAGTGTACTATAGCACCAAAATCCTGTAACGTCAGAGAGGCCGTAATGCAATACAACTGCCCATCTCCTCTCCTCTCCCACTCCACTGCTGACATCATCAGCTAATGTACATGAGACAATGACTCATCGCATTCAGTTCAATGATGCCTGGTACATCCATGATACCAGAGGTGGGACCAAGTCATTGTTTTACAAGTCACAAGTAAGTCTCAAGTCTTAGCACTCAAGTCCCAAGTCAAGACAGGCAAGTAAGTCTCAAGTCTTAGCACTCAAGTCTCAAGTCAAGACCGTCAAGTATCAAGTCAAGTCTCAAGTCCTAAACTTTGAGTTTCGAGTCCTAAACAGGTCATAATGTGCTCTTCACCAAATGTAATACCATTTCATATTTTTAACAAGGGTAATAGTATATTACATTTACACAAATCATGAATGCTTTTAAAAAGATCTATATATGTATTACTTTCCAAATAAACATTATATTTCCATGGAAATACATGGGAGGCCATAAGAAAGACCCCCAATAGTGATTGACATTCGAGGATCGCTAAGGGGTGCAATCGGGCGATGTAGGCTTGTACACAATTGCCCAATCTTACACACACACACTTACACACACACTCTCTCTCTCTCTCTCTCTCTCTCTCTCTCTGTGTGGTTACAGTAGGCTAACGTATGTCAATGGTTTTAGGAAGAGCAGTAACATCAGGCAGGATTTAGGCTACTAACTGCCTAGCCAGTTGTAGCTCAATCTTGGGTTCAATGATCACACTGGCTGACTGTGTGGAGGCTAATTTATTTAACTTTACGTTAACCTACATATTACACCAGTAAAGTAATAAAATATATAGCTGTCGGCTATATTAGCCACGACTTACCGTTCTTTGTGCAGCTTCAAATGTCGAACAAAGTTGGAAATTGTTGCACCTCCGTCTATAATTTTCTTCCCGCATGTTTTGCAAGTTACAATCCGTTTTTTGTTGATACAAGCGTCATCTTTATATCCAAAAATAATAATTTGGGGTATCATTCTTTCCAAGGGCTCCATCTGAATTCACCCACCGACGTTCCTCTGCACTGCCACGCACAACTTTTTCTCAGCTGCTGCAGACTTTTATAAATAGCACCATTTTTAATATTTGGGCTTGGGGGGGTATCAAGTCAGTCATAAGGCTCAAGTCCAGGTCAAGTCACGAGTCATTGGTGTTAAAGTCAAAGTCGAGTTGCAAGTCATCATATTTGTGACTCGAGTCTGACTCGAGTCCACACCTCTGCATGATACTATGAAGGAGTGATCTGTGTTCAGTTATTGATCACTGAAAAAACAGTACTTTAGCACAGAGGCCTCTTCAACTTTTTCTTGCCCAGGGACCCGCTCCCAGGCAAACCGGCAACCCAGGTACCCCCATCATATGTTAGCATGTCTTGTACAGAAAGTCTTATCTTCAGGTGAATGCAGACATCATTATACGCACGATAGAACAGCAACTTTTTTTTTAGAGAAGTTACTCTTGAGAGAATCTGTCGCACACCCGACAGTTGCTGAGGGGCAGGTGATAAAGAGTAACACTGAAATGAAAAGAAGTCTTCGCACACTCAGGATCAATGCACACTATTTAAAATAATAAGCTAAGCTTTTGGTCGTCAGACTTTCATCAGAGATTTTACCATGCTGCACAAAATCAAAGGGACTGGGGGTGAACAGTGGTGCTGTTTCCCCTAATGCAAATTCCATCTTTAAAGTATCACTTGTGGTTTTGAGTGTATTCCTTCTTTCTTGTAGTAAGTTTTACAGTGTGCCTGGTTTTACATTTAGGTGACCTAGAAGACCAATGGTGGGTGCAGGGTCACGTTGGGTGGTAGAAGAGGAAGCAATGGCTGGGTATTTGTTTAACAATTGTAAAATGCAAATGACAGTATATCCTGAAGCACTGCTGTACTAACAAAGGACCAAAGGGAGAGGTCAGAAGTGTTTACAAGGGGCCAAGGGAGGAAGAAGGATTGTAGATGGCTTTGCCATTACATCTCAATGAGATGGATTTAAACATGAGGTGAGAGAACCTCAAGATGGGATGGGTCTATCAATGGATCCTGTGGAACAACAACACACATTGTCTGGCTAGACTGTAAACTCTCCTTCCAGACTCATATTAAACATCTCCAATCCAAAATAAAATCTAGAATCTGCTTTCTATTTCGCAAACAAAGGCTCCTTCACTCACGCCGCCAAACTTACCCTAGTAAACCTGACTATCCTACCGATCTTCGGCGATGTCATCTACAAAATAGCTTCCAACACTCTACTCTGGATGTAGTCGATCACAGTGCCATCCATTTTGTTACCAAATCACCTTATACCACCCACCACTGCGACCTGTATGCTCTAGTCGGCTGGCCCTCGCTACATATTCGTCGCCAATGGCTCCAGGTCATCTATAAGTCTATTCTAGGTAAAGCTCTGCCTTATCTCAGTTCACTGGTCACGATAACAACACCCACCCGTAGCACACGTTGCAGCAGGTATATCTCACTGATCCTCCCCAAAGTCAATACCTCATTTGGCCACCTTTCCTTCCAGTTCTCTGCTGCCAGTGACTGGAACGAATTGCAAAAATCGCTGAAGTTGGAGACTTATTTCCCTCACCAACATCTGAGCAGCTAACCGAACGCTGCAGCTGAACATATTCCATCTATAAATAGCCACCCAATCTACCTACCTCATCCCCATACTGTTTTTATTTTATTTACTTTTCTGCTCTTTTGCACACCAGTATCTATACTTGCACATCATCATCTGCTCATTTATCACTCCAGTGTTAATCTGCTAAATTGTAATTAATCGCTCCTATGGCCTATTTATTGCCTACCTCTTCATGCCTTTTGCACACACTGTATATAGACTTTATTTTTTTCTACTGTGTCATTGACTTGTTTATTGTGTTATTGGCTTGTTTATTGTTTACTCCATGTGTAACTCTGTGTTGTTGTCTGTGTCACTCTGCTTTGCTTTATCTTGGCCAGGTCGCAGTTGCAAATTAGAACTTGTTCTCAACTAGCCTACCTGGCAAAAAATAAATAAACATGATCTCACAGTTAAGCCTGTTTTTATGTATCTAGACAGACACTGCCAATAAAATGTAATCAACTGAGCGAATACAATACAAGGGCTGATACGAGGTCGAATTTGGAATGAACTTTAAATCGAACAGTGGAAACCAGGGTTGGGGTCAATTCCCTTTCAATTCATGCAATTCAGGAAGTAAACTGAAATTCCAATGTTACTCATTGAAGTGGAATTGACCCCAACCCTGGTGGAAACATCACATGGTAAAGGGGAACTTCACCACTAGACACTATTTGGGGTGTTTTTCCAGTCTACTTACATAATTATGAGTGATGAGAGGGTGTTTCAGACATAATTACGCAATACAGCTGTATTCCTGATTTTCTGTGCCCGGATAGCTGTGACAATGACACCATTGGTTGATTGAGCCTGCTGCCTGATCTAAAAATGAATGGATTCATGTTTTGCTAACTGTCTTTGCTATACCTAAAATGTACTGTAGTCTAGCGTTATAGTTAGTCAGCTAACTAACCAAGCTAGCCTCAGTGCCTTTCATTAGGAGCAAAACTGGAGAAATGTTTGATGGCAGAGAGTAAAGGAATGACTTTGGCTTTGACTCATATGACTCATATTAGTCTTGGAGTAACTATACCTGTGTGTTGTATCCATCTAGCTAGCTAATGTGTGTCTGTGGGATACCTCATATTTCTACACCAAGCTGCTACAGTAGGAATACAGACAGTACACAACGATTGCCCATGAATGTCTGATAGCGTTTTCATCTTTCTCTTGCAGACAATATCACTTGGATACAAAGAAGTTGATGACTCTCAAAAGATGTGAAAGGTCCCATAACAACAATCTCCCCTTATATCAAAGTGACTCCGAACACCTCACTTGGTAGAACTATAATATTCATTATAAGCGTTTGTGGTATATTTTTCTACTACTGTATATAGTGTATGTCATATATTGCCATAACTGTTCCTGCATACTGCTGTGTAAACGCACCTAGGTCTCCAGAGCAAATACACGTCTTGAATACAAGCCACGGGTACTTATTTTCTATATCGACAGACTAATCTACTGTTTTATTAAAACATGTTTCCTTGGCACCAAATGAAAGATTAAATGATACACCAACCCCTTGCATGATTTGTTTTATCAGGAAGATTGAAGCTAGTTTAACCAAATACATGTCATGAATATCACAATGAATTCATCCAGAAGTGGAAGTCAACACTTTATTGGTTTCTGATGCACCTGGAATTGTTTACTCACTGAATCTAATACATTCAAAAATATTATATAACACCATTATATACATATGTACAAGAGCTAGAAATATCTATACCACAATGCAGTTGTGAGCATACTGGGCATTCTATATTATACTACAACATCAGTCTAACTGAATATGTACGTTGTGTTGCCTGAATGTTCCAGGCAGGGTCCTGAATGTTCTTCAGCTGGTGAACCTCTTCTTGTGTTGGGTAATGGCATTTGGTTTAGCAGGCTTTGGCGCGGTGGCGGTGTTCTTCACCACCCACTGCTTCGACCTCTTGCAGAAGCTTTGTATGTACTCCAAGTCTCCTGGAAAGACATGAAGACTTATCATGGGGGTGTGTAATCATACAATAAACCATGTTCATCTCTAAACAAAAAAGGGTACAGTAGACTGGTATGTGTTTTGTTACACACAGTCAATAATGGGGCATTGAGATGGGCTGTTAGCAAAGATGTGAAAAGGTTGAGGGGGGGCTTGACTTGTAGACCATCTAGTCATGTACAGTTGTGTATGAGCACCTACAGTTGTGCTGTTGGGTAGACAAGCACTGCCAACAATAGAGTGAATAGTCTATAAGAGTATACTAACAGCCCCTCTCCCTCATACCAAAGAACTGAATGAAAGGGTGTAAAAAGTTGGAGGGACACTTGTCTTGTAGACAGTTTAGCGTATTGGTGATTTTGTTTTCTCAAGAGGGTATTGTGCTTTCATAAATACCTTTGGCTGTCCTGGCTTGTTTCAAAGTCAGATGATGTTGAGTTTGAGCTTATTCCAGCCTGAAAGCTTTTATCTATCCAACGGGTCCACCGCCCCCCCTAATGTCAATAATAATAACAGTAGGGGGGGTGCTTATTTTTGCCTTGTTTGCATATCCCAACCCCCCTGAGCTTGATGTTATTGCCGCTGCAGATGTTGATGGGGTGGGACGCTAAATAAAACCCATAATGCTAGTCATGTTAGCCTCTGCGGTAGTTAGCTAGCTAGACAGCTAACGTAACCTAAACGAATCTAATGTTAGCTTGCAAAGTTTCGAATAACATTGCCAGCGCATTGTAAAAGCTACCTAGCTAGATTTTGGTTTAGATAAACAAATGTAGTTCGATGGTAGTTAACTAGTTAGCTAGATAACGTTACCTACGTTACCTCAGCTTGCCTTCTTTTCTGCTGCACTGATGTCGGCTGACCGGATGCCTTCCTCTTTGAAGTGAAGGGGAAATTCACTGGAATAGCATCACTTTTCAATGTTTGACGACATGGCAACCCCATCAGTTTTGACTTCAGTTCCGTTTAGAACTGGCTGAAAGTGCTTGCTACAAAATCAGACATTTTGATTTTTCACCCATCAATTGGATACCCTACTCCTCCATCGGGCGGTCCTCAACGTCTTGAAATCGCTATGAATTCTGGATATTGTGGTTTGCTTACAACCAGTAAATGTAGCTGGCCCGTTTCTACCGGTGAGATGCAGAAATGCTCGTATTTTTGTGTAGTGAGGAAATTCAAAATGTTCATGGCACATCTGATATTTTAAAAACATATCTATGGATTTGATTTGATATATAGTGAAATAGAGCAGCGGTGAAATTTCCCTTGAATCTTCTACTGACCCTTTAAACCAGCCCATCATCACAGGTGTGACAGAAAGACAGTGGGTCTTTGATCGTGGTTGTCTAAGTGTTTTCTCCTACCTTCTCCTTACAATGTCCTAATGGGGCCTTTATGAGAGGGCAGGTGGACATCACAGGGAGCCCTGTCAATTTTATCCCACTGACTGCTGTCAGGTCAGAATGGAGTTGGTGCTGCTTTTATGAGCAGTTTGACCGCTTGGCTCCTCAGAGTCAGAGTCATCCCATTCCTCTGTGCTATGGGACTGGGTGACTGGGAGAGCAGCGTAGCCCTGTTCCATGGAGAGGGGTCGGTTGGCGTCAAGACTGATTCCCAGGATTTGTGTCTGTGGTGGTGAGATTACTACTCGGTGTAGTTTAGTTTAGGCCTTTCTCCGGCTTCAGCAGAACATGTTCCCAAGCGGCTGGCACGGGGTCACCCTGATCCCTGCTCGCCCATTCTCCCCTCCTCCTCCTCCTTCTGCCTTGTTCTCCTCTCCTTTTCTTGTCTCTGTGTTTTTTTGTGATGTTATCTTTTCACTCTCCTCCCACTCACTGCTGTTCCCTGAAGCTGTCTCAGGCTGAACAGCTCATTGTTTTTGTCCTTGTCCTGGTTTAAAACATGGCATGACTAGTCAGGGTGCTTAGCTGTTTCCTACACAGCCCCCTTTGAAAGGAGGATGGGTCAGAAGAAGGCCAATGCCGACATAAAGACAATTCATCCTCTCGCAGCAACACTCAGACTGTATCCTACATGTCCGTGTTCATTCTCACATCAGGACTGAACAATACTGAGCCCTGTTAGCGTGTGATTTATTTGAATCCATGCACTATACATGATTAATCTTCTTACTGTTTGTAAAATCAACAAAACATCCTCCTTTTTATAGATGAGATGCAACATAATGAAACATCTGAGCATGTGAACACATGCTCAATAGCATTTTTTTGTATTACTAACGCAGGCAGGCAGCGAGTACTGCGCAGGCATTGCCATGACAAAATTAAACAATCCTCCTTTCAGCTTTGTCTGTTTACATAAGTTGTGTCTCCTTTCAGATGTATTTTTATTCTGATCATGCACATGCTGAGGCGATACACAAATCAAGAAGGAACTCCTTGCAGATGGGGTGATGAAAGCTGTTCTCTCTGCTCCATGGGGGTGGAGGGGGGCTGAGTGATTGAGGAGAAGACATGTTGTTCTGTTCATCATGAGGGCTCTAAAATTGATGTGCCCTTTTGGCTCTGCCGGCGTGACCTTAAAAATCTGAAACTCTCGACGAGAGGCACGGCCACTGTCTCAGCACTGATCAATCTCCATCCTCTGCTGCCCTCAGTTCCCCCTCTGTGCCATTCACACACAGACATCACTACTCAAATAATACAGTTTGTTGGTAAAGCTGGTGGCATGTCATCAATAACAGGTTATAGCAGCTGTCATGAGATCTGTGGAATCAAATTAGCAAGCTTGTTGGAAAGCTATCTAGCTAGGCTGAATTGCCAAGTAGCATTATGTTACCTTTGTGTGAAGGTATATCACCATTCCATTAAACATCGAAACGACTCCACTCCTGAGATTGACTGGCAATGGGGATCTGACATTGCAATTTGCAATGACCACATAGGAAGGAGCCGGCTGGAGAAGTATTTGGGGAAATAGAATCTTTCAGGCCATTTCTCTCTCCGGAAAGGAGGCAATGAAACCCTTTATCTACTACGTGCCCAAGAATAATTATATTTTTTTCTCTCTTGCCTTGCATTGCATTGTTACTCGATAATTACCGTGGTCCTTGGAGGATTCTCATTAGGGTGTTGACCTTGAGGAGGCTCATGCAACATTGACATCTTAACTAAAGATCGGAACACTTTTCATTCCATTCCACAACACACAGCGCAGGCAGGGACACTCCGATCACATTGTCCGCCGTGAGCCAACTGGAGCGGAAAAGCCAGTGGAAGTTCAGGAAGCATGGATAAAAAACTCTGAATGTGATGAGGTGCTGCAAGGGCAAGATGTCTTTAACGAGCCCCCCCCCCCTTCCCCTCAGCCCATTACTTCAACGCCCCTTCACTCCCTGACAGTCCCTAGCTCCACCTCCACACACACTCATTACTCCCTCAGAACCCATATCTAGCCATTCCTTCAACCTCTGCACCTGTTCCTACCCCCACCTCTATTTCTCTTCTCCTATCCCCCCTCCTTCCACAAATGTGTTGTTCTGTTGTTGCTTTGGCGAGGAGGGACACAGCAGGGTGAGTCATTCTCCCGGTGATACTACCTCCTGACCTTTCATTACACCTAAGGAAAAGAGGGATTTTTCCTTCCCTCAGAAGCGTCACTCCTCATCCGCCATGACGGCTCCTGGTGCATTGTGGATCTGGGGCTGTGTGTGCCCCAGGAGTCGGGGGGGAGGGGTCTGTCCTGTCACAGTGTGGAGCGTCAGGCAGTGGGGGCTGAGGCTGGGGCCAGAGACCTAGGGTGGCCTACAGGCTGACAGCAGACAGACCTGCTACTTGTTAGCTGTAACACCTCTAAGCTGAGGAAGATGTCAGCCAACAGACAGCATCACAACCGTCGGGCATATCACCTTTCCACTCATCCGACCCCCATACCTAACCCCCTGCAGCATTTGGATGTGCTCCTGCCTAAAATGCAATTAACATCTTCAATGCTGTATGACAATAAACACAGGTGTGATACTCAGTGTTGGGGAAGCTACTCTGAAATCATAGTTACCAAACCAATAATTACTTCACACTGGAACAAGCAACACTAAATCTATCCTTAATTAAAAATATAGTTTACTTAACTAAAGCTACTCTGAAAAAGTAGTTCACCACATCCAAGCTACAAATTGTAAGAACAGATCACTATGAAATCAGAATGTGTCATTTTGCCTATTAAACACAAAAAAAAAATGTTTCAAGTGAGAATTAGGAAGGTCTGATTCAGAAAAAGTAAGGAATTCAGCCATGTTTTATTTTATTTGAGCAAAAAACGTAGTGTGTAGTTTCAGTAGTTAGCAACATTGCCCAAAAAGTAATTAACTACTGAAAACACTACCTAGATTTGAATTTAGTTCAACTACCACCAAGCTACTACAAAATGTAGTTGAATTACTAGTTGAACTACTTAACTCCTTTTAACACTATGGCTCTTTGGACACTGAACATGACTGGTCCACTGTACAACACCAATGCAATAAAGAAAGAAAGGACATGATACAATTAACATACCACATCCATGGTGAAATCAAAGTCCAGAGAGTAACCTAACAGTGATATTATTTCATATTCCTATTGTCCAGTATGAATAGTCCGGTCAGTGAGGGCTGTGGTGAGTTAGATCATTAAGAGTTTCCTGTGTTCTGTGGTTCATTATGAGTGGATAGGGGGGTCTTGTCAAGTCACGACAACCAACCACAAAGCCTCCACGTGGAAACAGTCAGGCAGCTAATTCCTTAGAACCAACAGAGCACATACAGAATATACTATTTCGCTAGCTCAAAAAACAAAAAGGAGATATATGAATAGACTGTGCAGAGAGACACAAAGGGAAGAGATTGGTAGTAGGACTGACTGGCAAGACAGAAAGTGGCTAGCTAAGAGCATTTGGAGGAGTGCGTGGGCCGTGGGCGAATCAACAGAGCCTGAAATGAGCCAAGGCTGTATATACAGTATGTCACAGTAACAAAAGGGAAGCAACTCCTTCATTTGAGACCCTGTGTACGTAACCCCCCATCCCCTTCCACTGTAGCTTTTACAAAGCCTCTTTTCTGCAGCTTTTCCTAATTTACACCGATCCAGAAGAATGGGTAATTGCTGACCAGAAAACAGGTTTATTTTGCTATCCTATTAAAACATACATGTTGACAATGCTCCACTTTCTGGAGAGAGATGAGCAGGGAGGCAGCACTAATGCTGCAGGCTTCACACATCTCACAACCACAACGCAACACACAGGGGTGGGACACTCAAAATTAGAACTGGGATCACATCCACATCCGTGGCACAACAAACAGCACTTTGTTTTTGGAGGGAATTGGGCGCTGTACCCCGTGCTCTGGAGTCCTAATTTCCTCCCGGTCCCATAGTAACAAACTCCTTTGTCAGTGATGGAAGCTTTGTAGATATTTACGTGCCAGGGGAAATATAATTCATTTTTTTATTATTCCAAACAATTGGGGCTCACGCTGAGTCTGAAATAGGTCACAAATGGATTATCATTTTTTTGTTTGTTTGTTTTTTGACACTACTTTCATTCTTTATTTTTAGATGTAGTAAGGAGAGAGTGTTTCATTATTTTATCTATGACAGAAGAGGCAGCATTGGCCATCAATAAACATTGTTGTTTCAGTTTTTAAATTATACCCTTGGAAAGTCTCTTGAATACATTGCAACTAAAGAGGTTGCCAATTCCAAACCATATGTGTACATACTGTGTGTGAAAGTGAAGATATTGACAGAGCATTATATTAACCTGGCTTATGCTGATAATTACAAAACATCAACACCTAGCCATATCCCCTCCTACATGGTGATAAAAAAAAAAGTTTCCTACTTGACAGCATTGTGGTAATTTTCTAGAGAGTAATAATGAAGGTTTTGAATTTGTCATTTTAGAAATATAAGTTGTTATGCTTTTAGTTTGGCACACGCACACATTGAGGTATTCATTAGAACACCACTAACAGAACAGTAGACATTTAAGAGGTTGAACGGGATCTTAAGCACAATTAATTGGATTCATCCGAATTGCAAAAAATAAAAAAGCATGAACATTGAGTGAAATAAAAACAATACAAATTGTAATAAAAAAGTAAGAATAATATACATATTAACAACTGCAACAGTGATGATTGTCATTGGGGTTGGGGTGGAGTAAAGGTCTGAGTAACGTGGAGGGGGGTCAGCAGGAGAAAGAATGTCAATAGAGGGAGCAGCATGTAAGGCAAGTGAGAGTTGAGGGTGTGGGGGAAGCAGGTAGCTGACTAGTGGTGGCTATTCAGCAGTCCGATGGTCTGAGGGTAGAAAGTATTGGTCAGTCTTTCAGTTTTTTGTCCAGCCTGGTTCCTTCTGAAGTCCCCAATCAGCTTGTTTGTTTTGCTAATGTTGAGGGAGAGGTTGTCAACCTGGCACCACACCGTCAGAGTGCCTACCTCCTCCCTGTAGGCTGTCTCGTCATTGTTGGTGAACAGGCCTACTACTGACGTGTTGTCTGCAAACTTCATGGTGGAGTTGGAACTGTGGGAGGCCATGCAGTTGTGGGTATACAGGGAATACATGAGCGGTTTGAGGACGCACCCTTGTGGGGCCCCTGTATTAAGGATCAGTGCTGCGGAGGTAATATGGCCTACCTTCACCACCTGGGGACAGCCTGTCAGGAAGTCCAGGACCCAGTTTCATAGGGAGGAGTTTAGACACAGGGCCGTAAGCTTTGTAATGAGCTTATATGGCACTATGGTATTGAAGGCCGAGCTGTAGTCGATGAACAGCTTCCTCACATATGAATTCCTTTTGGGTAAGGGCAGTGTGTACTGCAATAGCGATTGAGTCGTCCGTTGATCTGTCAGGGCGGTATGCGAATTGGAGAGGGTCGAGTGTGTCGGGGAGGAAGGAGGCGATATGGTCTTTGACTAGCCTCTCGAAGAACTTCATGATGTCGGAAGTGAGTGCTACCGGTTGGTAGTCATTCAGTTCATTTACTTTCCATTTCTTGGGCACAGGGATGATAGTGGGCATCATGAAGCAGGAGGGCTTAGACACCTGAGCTAGGAAGAGATTGAAAATGTCAGAGGACACAACAGCCAGCTGGTCTGCACATGCTCTGAGGGCACAGCTATCGATGCCGTCTGGGCCGGCAGCCTTGCGAGGGTTAACACGTTTGAATGACTTACATACGTCCTCAGTGGAGACTGAGTGTGTAGCCCACGTTGTCATCGGGGGCTCTCCTCGGCAGCACAGGATCCTTTTGCTGTAATCTTGAATAAAAGGTATTTAGCTTGTCCTGTAGAGTGGCGTTGGTGACTGTGATATGGCTGGCTTTCTTTTTGTAATCCATGATCGATGGGGGCCCCTACCACATACGCCTTGTGTCCAACCCACTGAATTGCTCATCCACTTTGTCCCTATACTTGTGTTTTACCATCTTGATCGATCTGTGTAAGTCATATTTGTATTGTTTAACCAAACTATTGTCCCCGGTCACCTTGCCCTGTTTATTAGCAGCATCTCTCTCTTTCAGTTTTCCTACAAGTCTGCTATCAATCCACGGTTTTAGATTAAAGTATGTTTGAAAGATACTATCGGTATAGTGTCATCTATGCATTTTTTGATGAATCCTGTGACTGAGTCGACGTATTTATTGACGTTATCTCCAGAGGCGACCCGGAATATATTCCAGTCCATGTGATCAAAACAGTCTTGGAGTGTGAATTCTGATTCGGACCACCGCTCTACAGACCTGACCACCGGAACGTCCCTCTTGAGTCTTTGTTTGTAGGCGGGGAGAAGTTTTACAGCCCTACCATAGACATGAGTAGTTTTAAAGCCCTCCCAGTCCCACTGTGTGTAATTAGCCTGGCTGTCACCAAATCTATGGGAATGAAAGGGCACCTTGCAACCCCAGGGTCACACAGGATCAAAGGTCACGGTGGGCCTAATCTTGTTTCCAGACACTTCTGCCCAAATGCTCTAAGAGTGTAGTGGACCAATATTGCCTTCATTGGCCAATACAGAAAGACCAGAAGAAACTTCCGGCGCACAGGCATTAGCTTAATCATCTGATTCTACCAACCAATCATCTCTCACTACACCTTCCTCCTTACCCTCCCCGGTACGCTAGCACATCACAAGCACAGACCCACGCCTCGCAGTCAAGTGATTCGCTCAAATTAAATGTTGACAAATGCTATACTCAGTAAGGTCACTCCCATAGAATTCAATGGTCACTCACTCCCACTAATGCCAACTATTGAATCGTTGATGTACAAGGCTTATATGCGTTGTATGCAACAGCCTAGGGACAAGGTTACGGGGGGGCCAACAGGAAAACTGTTGAGCAAACATCAACACACACAGACACAGACACAGACACAGACACAGACACACACACACACACACACACACACACACACACACACACACACAAGCAGGCGCGCATTCAGGTGCACACACAAATGCAAGCATGCATAGACGTACAGACACAGAATACCACAATTTCTATAAAACTGGTGTCTTTAATTCCCTGCAGTGTCACAGTAATACATGCAAATAAACTGGCGTAATGAAACTGAGTGTGGCTGTCCTGTCCTCTTCTACTTTACTGTAAGGTTGAAGGGTGAATGTGGCACTCAGTACAAGAAGATGGTGACGGGGGCAACTGTGAGTGACATTTTAGAGGGAAATGATCCACGTGCCATGTGGCATGGCATTGAATAGAGGCAATGTCATCCTGATCTGACTTAACTCCAAAAGCAGCTGATAAGCACCTCCAACCCCAATGACACAAACACCTTCACACACGCACACACTTGATATCTCTGACATGTTACTGTCAACCTTTTCTCATGTCAAGTGACTGTTAAAACTTCACTAGGGTAGGGGACACTATTTTCACCTCCGGATGAATAGCGTGCCCAAAGTAAACTGCCTGTTACTCAGGCCCAGAAGCTGGGATATGCATATAATTGGTAGATTTGGATAGAAACACTCCAATGTTTCCAAAACTGTTAAAATAATGTCCGTGAACTGATACGCCAGACGAAAACCTGAGAAAAATCCATCCAGGAAGTGGGATTTGTTTTATGTTTGTAGTTTTCCATTGACTGCCTATACAGATTCCATTGACTTAGGACTCAAATTGCACTTCCTATGGCTTCCACTAGATGTCAACAGTCTTTAAAAATTGTTTCAGGCTTGTATTCTAAAAAACGAGGGAGTAAGACCACTCTGAATGAGTGGACACTGCAGTGTCCCAGAGGTCTTTCATGCACACGACCGAGAGCGATCCTTTCTTGTTTTTCTTTTATATTGACAAAGCTTTTGTCCGGTTGAAATATTATTGACGATTATGACTAAAAACAACCTGAGGGTTGATTATAAACATCGTTTGACATGTTTCTACAAACTTTACTGATACTTTCGGATTTTTCGTCTGCCTGTTTGGACTGATTTTGAGCCTGTGGATTACTGAACAAAACACGCGAACAAAACTGAGGTCTTTGGATATAAAGAGGGACTTTATCGAAAAAAACAAACATTTATTGAGTAAACGGGAGTCTTGTGAGTGCAACCATATGAAGAGCATCAAAGTGATACATTTTATCTCTATTTCTGACTTGTGTAACTCCTCTACTTGGCTGGTAACAGTTTGTAATGATTTGTCTGCTGGGCGCTGTTCTCAGATAATCGTATGGTATGCTTTCGCCGTAAAGGCTTTTTGAAATCTAACACCGTGTTTGGATTAACAAGAAGTTAATCTTTAAACCGATGTATAACACTTGTATGTTTTATGAATTATTATAATGAGTATTTCTGTTTTTGAATTTGGCGCTCTGTAATTTCACTGGATGTTGGCCAGGTGGGACGCTACCGTCCCACACCTCCTAAAGAGGTTTTAACAAGACACGTCATCTTCCAGATATGAATGTGCCATTATATCCTCTGTTGTCTCATCGTGCTGGATGTCACGATACCATTTGACATGGGAAAGGCTCAGTCATGAGCTCCATGCCATGTTACTAAACAAATACATTCTGACATTACTGTAACCCTAGGACCTAGCTAAAAGTAAGGTCATCATTGGCTTCAGAACACAGCAAGGAAAGGAGAAAGTCAAGCTGTCCTTGTTTGTGTAAAAAACAGAGAGCAGAAATGTGTTTGTAGAACTTGAATGTCAGAACACTGGGGGTCAATACTTGCGAACATTAGAAAAAGTTTGAGTTTAAACATTTTATCTGTCTCAAAATGTGCATCAGCCAATAAAAATCGTTGACACAGTTGCACGTGATAAAACATTACATGTTAGCTGTTTCCATGAGATAAACTGGCACATTTAGCAATATCCTAACCTGACAAGCTGGCAGTGATTATTTCCTGTTACATATTCTGCATCAGTCAATTTCAAATGTTCACATAGTTAGACGTGATCGAACACTTTTCCATGACAACAGAAGTCAAACGGCATCATCTGCTAATCAAAGTTAGCCTACTAAAACACGGACAACATTTTCACTGGACAAATAGCTCACAGTGTAGCAAGCTTTGCTCTTTGTAATTTCTTAAACGTTTGATTCCCAGGTGAGATAGGATTTCAGCGTGTTGTTAATAATGGAAGTGCAGCCACACATTAAAAATGAAGATTGAGAATACAGTGCATTTGGAAAGTATTCAGACCCCTTGACCTTTCCACATTTTCTTACGTTGCAGCCTTATTCTAAAATGGATGAAATTATATTTTTTTCTCATGCAAATGTATTCAAAGTAAAAAACATAAATACCTTATTTGCATAAGTATTCATACCCTTTGCTACGAGACTCAAAATTGAGCTCAGGTGCATCCTGTTTCCATTGATCATCCTTGAGATGTTTCTACAACTTGATTGGAGTCCACATACGGTAATTCAATTGATTAGACATCATTTGGAAAGGCACACACCTGTCTCTATAAGATCCCAATTTTGACAGTGCACGTCAGAGCAAAAACCAAGCTGTGAGGTCGAAGTAGTTGTCCGTAGAGCTCCGAGACAGGATTGTGTCGAGGCACGGATCTGGGGAAGGGTACCAAAAAATGCCTGCAGCATTGAAGGTGCCCAAGAACAACATGGCCTCCATCATCCTTAAATGGAAGAAGTTTGGAACCATCAAGACTCTTCCTAGAGCTGGCAGCCCAGCCAAACTGAGCAATTGGGGGAGAAGGGCCTTGGTCAGGGTGATGACCAAGAACCCGATTGGTCCCTCTGACAGAGTTCCAGAGTTCCTCTGTGGAGATGGGAGAACCTTCCAGAAGGACAACCATCTCAGTAAAAGGCACATGACAGCCCACTTTGAGTTTGCCAAAAGGCACTTAAAGATTTTCTTTTCTGTTGAAACCAAGATTAAACTCTTTGGCCTGAATGCCATGCATCACATCTGGAGGAAACCTGGCACCATCTCTACAGTGAAGCATGGTGGTGGCAGCATCATGCAGTGGGGATGTTTTTCAGCAGCAGGGACTGGGAGACTAGTCAGGATCGAGGGAAAGATGAACGGAGCAAAGTACAGAGAGATCCTTGATGAAAACCTGCTCCAAAGCGCTGAGGACCTCAGACTGGGACGAAGGTTCACCTTCCAGCAGGACAACAACCCTAAGCACACAGCCAAGACAATGCAGGAGTGGCTTTGGGACAAGTCTCTTAATGTTATTGAGTGGCCCAGCCAGAGCCCGGACTTGAACCTGATCGAACATCTCTGGAGAGATCTGAAAATAGCTGTGCAGCGACACTCCCCATCTAATATGACAGAGCTTGAGAGGATCTCCAGAGAAAGAATGGGAGAAACTCCCCAAATACAGGTGTGCCAAGCTCATAGCGTCAAACCCAAGAAGACTCGAGGCTGTAATTACTGCCAAAAGTGAGTAAAGGGTCTGAATAGTTTCTTATTTTGAATAGATGTGCAAACATTTCTAAAAAACAGTTTTTGCTTTGCCATTATGGGGTATTGTGTGAAGACTGAAAAAAAAGAACAAAAACAATTTAATCAATTTTAGAATAAGGCTGAAATGTAACAAAATGTGGGAAAAGTCAAGGGGCTGGAATACTTTCCGAATGCAGGAGCAGCATCTTTCTTAAGCCTTGTAGACAACCACACTGTTAGTAATGATGTTTATTAGGCCTATTACATAGACATGTAAGCTACTGATGCGCAGGTCAGCTGTTTGTTCACCCGCACCCACCCACAGTTGCTAAACAGTATGTGATAGTGAAAATCTGAGGTCTACACCTGACCCTAACCCGCAAATAGGCCGACAGAAAATGCGCTGTACATTCAGAGATGGGGTAACGATCTTTTGACAAGGGGTGTGGGTTTAATTTCCTTGAGTCTATTGATGCACCAACACACCGGTGATGTAACAACAGTTTGTCTGTAGCGTCCAAACTGTTTGGGCTACAAACTAATAGGACCTCACTGTAGAAAGGGGAGACGCTCACGAACATGATAGTCTTCGTTTTGTTCTATGACCCCCATAAATGTCCAGGGACTCGTCTAAAGGTAAGAGAGTTTTGTGCCAACAGAAATAAGGGGTTAAATATGTGTAAAAAATATATATTTATTTCCTGATTTTTCTTATATCGCTTAGACACTTCAAAACCATATTTGTTATGATCCATTTTTTGACTGTCCTTTTTGACATTTATGAATGTGTTATTGAATGAGTTTCTACGGGTCATGTTAGTATAGGCCAAATGCTATATTTTATCACATTTTTCTTTCTGGGATACCTAAAGGTCTCCTAAAATTTGAAATCAAATAGCTAAATGATCCATTGTATGACCTTCTTAAAACAATTCCATATGTTAGCTTAGACCCCCCCCAGCTTGGACTTGTAGGATTTTTTAAAAGCCAAACTTAAATATATTTTTTCTTATAATTTCTGACATTTTGCTAGGTTATTTGTTAGTCAACTTGTCTTAGATACATGCAGCTTCTCTTCTGTCAATACTGCCCTAGAAGACTACAGTACATAAACCCTTGCGCACTAGAATAATGACATAAATTGATGAATACTTCAAGTTCTCTTTCATCTCTGCAATACCTTTCATTCCCCCCTAAAAAAAAACGGGAATGATTTTCCATGCAAAATTTCCAAATGGTTTTAAGGAAATTAAAAGCTGTTGTAACGGCCGTTGGTGGAAGAAGGTGAGGACCAAAGCGCAGCGTGGTACGTGTTCATATTTCCTTTAATTAACTGAACACTACACACAAAATAATAAATGAAAACCGAAACAGTCCCATATGGTGCAAACACTGAAACGGAAAACAACTACCCACAACGGCAGGGTAGCCTAGTGGGTGGCAGGGTAGCCTAGTGGTTAGAGTGTTGGACTAGTAACCGGAAGGTTGCAAGTTCAAATCCCCAAGCTGAAAAAGTCTGTCGTTCTGCCCCTGAACAGGCAGTTAACCCACTGTTCCTAGGCAGTCATTGAACTGACTTGCCTAGTTAAATAAAGGTAAAATAAAATAAAATAAAAAACAACCCATAGTGGGAAAACAGGCTGCCTAAGTGTGGTTCTCAATCAAAGACAACGATTGACAGCTGCCTCTGATTGGGAACCATACCAGGCCAAACACCTAGAAATATAACACACAGAACAAAACATAGAATGCCCACCCCAACTCACGCCCTGACCAAACTAAAATAGAGGCATAAAAAGTGGAACTAAGGTCAGGACGTGACAGCTGTGAAACGGCCCAACATGTTAATGATACGATTTCAGTTTGGCTTGGAAGCATATTTTATTTGGTTGAAATACTAATCAGCTTTTATGATGCTGATTTTATGACACAAGTTTAGGATGACACCGACAGATATGGCAGCTCTGCTTCTAGCTCCTAAGCAACTTTGTAGTATTTTGTTTTCTTTGTGTGTTATTTCTTACATTATTAGCCCTGAAAATGTTTTATGTTATTACATACAGCAGGAAATAACTTTTGGATATCAGAGCGGCGGTACCTCTCCAGCATTATGACCAGGAGTACTACTTTCCCGAATTGGATCCTTTGTTTGTATCCTCAGGGCAATTGAACTTATTCCAGAGGCTACTCCAAAACACAGCCTGCAGAGAAGAGGTATTCGGAGTGGACATCTAGCCCGATTCAGGTGGCGTGCACACCATCCACTGCTTCTGAGTATATTACTCACTAATGTTCAGCCTCTGGATAATAAAGTAGACGAGCTCAGGGCGAGGATCTCCTTCCAGAGAGACATCAGGGATTGTAAAATACTATTTTTCACAGAACCATGGCTCTCTCGGGATATACTGTCCCCGTCCATACAGCCAGCTGGGTTCTCAGTACATCGCGCAGACAGGAAGAAAGAACTCCCCCAGTAGAAGAAAGGCAGGGGTGTATGTTTCATGATTAACTACTCATTGTGATAGCAGACAGAAACTTAAGTCCTTTTGTTCACTCGACCTAAAATACCTCACAATCCAATGCCTACCGTAGAACCTCCCAAGAGAATTCTCTTCAGTTATAGTCACAGCTGTGTATATTCCCGCTCATGTCGATACCACAGCGACTGTGATATGTTCCTGGCAGACTCTGAGAATAATATTGACAAATACACAGATACGGTGACTGAGTTCATCAGGAAATGTATAGGAGATGTTGTACTCACTGTGACTAGTAAAACCTCCCCAAACCAGAAACCTTAGATAGATGGAAGAATTTGCGCAAAACTGAAAGCGCGAACCATCGCATTTAACCATGGCAAAGTGACTGGGAATATGGCTGAATACAAACAGTTATTCCCTCTGTAAGGCAATCAAACAGGCAACACGTCAGTACAGAGACAAAGTGGAGTCACAAAGTGGAGTCTCGCTCAGACACGAGACGTATGTGGCAGGGTCTACAGACAATCACAGACTACAAAGAGAAAACCAGCCACGTCGCGGACTACAACATCTTGCTTCCGGACAAGCTAAACACCTTCTCTACCCGCTTTGAGGATAACACATTGGCACCAACGACTGTGGGCTCTCCTTCTCCGTAGCTGACGTGAGTAAGACATTTAAGCGTATTAACGCTCGCAAGGCTGCCGGGCGCCAGACGGCATTCTTAGCCGCATCCTCAGAGCATGCACAGACCAGCTGGCTGTAGTGTTTACGGACATATTCAATCTCTCCCTGTCCCAGTCTGCTGTCCCCACTTGCTTCAAGATGTCCACAATTGTTCCAGTACGCAAGAAAGCAAAGGTAACCTAACAAAATTACTATCGCCCTGTAGCACTCACTTCTGTCATCATGAAGTGCTTTGCTAGTTAAGGATCATATCACCTCTATCTTACCTGACACACTAGACCCACTTCAATTTGCTTACTGCCCCAATAGATCCACAGACATTGCAATTACCATCGCAGAGCACAATGCCCTATCCCATCTGGACAAGAGGAATGCCTATGTACGAATGCTGTTCATTGACTATAGCTCAGCATTCAACACCATAGTACCCTCCAAGCTCATCATTACGCTCGGGGCCCTGGGTCTGAACCCCACCCTGTGCAATTGGGTCATGGACTTCCTGAAGGGCCGCCCCCAGGTGGTGAAGGTAGGAAACAACACCTTCACTTTGCTAATCCTCAGCACAGGGGTCCCACAAGGGTGCGTGCTCAGCCCCCTCCTGTACTCCCTGTTCACCCACGACTGCATGGCCACTCATGCCTCCTACTCAATCAATATGTTTGCAGACAACACAACAGTAGTAGGCCTGAATACCAACAATGACGGGACAACCTACAGGGAGGAGGTGAGGGCCCTGGGAAAGTGGTGCCAGGAAAATAACTTCTCACTCAATGTAAACTAAACAAAGGAGCTGATCGTGGACATCAGGAAACAGCAGTGGGAGTTCGTCCCTATCCACATCAACGGCACTGCAGTGGATCAAATTCCTGACGATCTGAAATGGTCCACCCACACAGACAGTGTGGTGTTCAGGAGGCTGAATACATTTGCCTTGGCCACTAAAACCCTCACAATTATTTTTTACAGATGCACAATTGAGAGCATCCTGTTGGATTGTATCACCGCCTGGTACAGCAACTGCAATTGCAGGGCTCTCCAGAGGGTGGTGCAGTCCTCCCCACGCATCACCAGGGGCATATTACCTGCCCTCCAGGACACCAACAGCACCCAATGTCACACGAAGGCCAACAAAATCATCAAGGACATCAACCACCCGAGCCACACCTGTTCACGCCGCTATCATCCAGAAGGCGAGGTCAGTACAGGTGCATCCCAGCTGGCACCGAGAGACTGAAAAACAGCTTCTATCTCAAGGCCATCAGACTGTTAAATAGCAACCACTAGTCGGCTTCTCCCCAGTTATGCAAACCTGCACCTTAAGAGGCTGCTGCCCTATATACATAGACTTGGAATCACTGGCCACTTTAATAATGGAACACTAGTCACTTTAATAATGTTTCTATAATGTTTACATATTGTTTTACTCAGTACATATGTATATACAGTATTCTATTCTACTGTATTTTAGTTAATGCCACTCCGACATTGCTCGATCTAATATTTACTTTTAGATTTGTGTGTATTGTTGTGAATTATTAGATACTAGTGCACTGTTGGAGCTAGGAACACAAGCATTTCGCTACACCCACAATAACATCTGCTAAGTATGTGTATGTGACCAATATAATTTGATTTGATTTGATTGGATGAAGATAGAACCTTTACAGACGGTCCCTAACACGTATTCATTCTCTCAAGATGCTGAAATAAATTAATCATATTCATATTTCTCCACTGTGTTCTGAATCAAAATGTATATTTGGTGTATCATTTTACTGCAAGAAATGCTTAATTCTGCGGGAGTTAATATTATATTAGGAGAGATTAGTAGAGTTATGTGAGACGTTATAGACCTACAATCAGTGTACAGATTTCTGTTAACCTAATATTCCATTTAACCCATCTGAACAGTAGGCTACAGTTCCCTTAACGTGCCATATTTGATGTACCCTTGTTGTGACTCTTAAATTTATATAGCGCCTCACAATACTCACACATAACATAGCCAACACTGGTATCATCCTCTTTTACCACTTCACAAAATCTTTCCCAAACATGACTGTTCTGGCCCTACCTTCTCTTTATTTTCAACACTCCATTTCACAGCTTTCCTCTTACTGAATTCAACGACATTTCCCTTTTTGCCTCAGTGGATCAAAATGAACTTTTTCTGCCCAAGTTCCCAAAAACATTTGGCTATTGGTGTGTATTTGGTGAGCATACAGTTAAGCCTATGCTTCAGGACCTACACACTAATGGTAGATACAAATAAATAATGATGTAGCCTAATATTGCCTATAAATAGAAATTGGACAAGAATAATACATATCTGGATTTTGAATGTATTGTTTTCTATTTATTCAACCCGTCCACCCCCCACCAGCCCTTCATCCACACAATATATATTATATAATTCATGGACTATGTTATAAATGCTCATAAAAGCTTGGTAAATGTGTAGATTTTCCTGTTTCAGAAATATATTGTTCAAAACAAGCTGTTCAGTTACTTGCAGTACTCCCCTCAGTGACGGCCATCAATAGCAGTTCCATCGCCATGGCCGCATAGGCCGTGCGAACATTGATTGGAATGTTTTGCCAGCTATTTGGTGTGAGGGGAAACAGCTCCAATGAAATCGCAGGATTTCATAGCATACATTATAACAGCACAAATTAACTGGACCGTCAAATGTGTGTCCGTTCATTCAGAACTTCTGGGTCTCCTCTAGTCTCCCTCCAAAGGAGTCTCTCGCACCAGACGGCTTACTTCCGCACGTGAGACTAGATGTGCTCTATCAGGTACAGATGGTGCTAAAGCAAAAAGCTCATTCTAATTCATTTAGAAATAAATAATCATAACAGTCATGGGAGCCTGGGACCTGATAAACAACTATAACTATATCAAACAACAGTCGAAGGACAAAGGGATACACTAGCTAGAATTGGCATGGCAAATTTGGTTGTTTCTCCCCATGCTGTTCATCAGGTTCTACTCTAGGTGACAGGGCGACATTTTGTGTGGACTAAAAAAGCATAAAAAAGGGTGTACATTAAGAAAGAGTTTGGTCAAATATTTGGTCAAATTAACCAGTTATCTATTTCTAATAAGCTTTCTAGCTAGTTAGCTCCCATGCTAATTTCAAGTCTTTTTAAACAAATATCTGACTAAGTTATTTCAGAATGAAAGTTAACTGGCTAGCGCATCATGCTTTGTGACATTATGTTAGCTAGCTATCCCCAGTTAGCTAAATAATGTGTTTTCACTTATTGCATCTGCATGCTTGTTGCATTCTCCCTGGTGCATTTGTTCATTTGTGACATGAGCTAGCTGCTCGTTCTAGTATAATCTAATCTGTTCAAAACAGTGGCAGCATGTGCAGCATTGGTCACAGATCGCTTTATGTATCTTCTCAACGAAATTACCAATAGTTCAAAAACTTGGCATCATATTTCTGTCATGCTGCTTTGTTGACAACTCTAACCACCTTGCGCCCCTGATATTGAGTCAATCAGTGGCTGGCACTGCCTGGCAGTGATTGTAATGGCGGTACATGACAGCTATTTGACAAAACCATGAGGCTCTTCAACTTTTTTAAATGACGTACAATACACTTAAATGTTGTATAGACGTCCTTTATCTTTTTCCTGTAAAAGCACATGGATGTGTGTGAAACATATAAGCATGGGATTTTGTCATGTATGTGAAAACGTGCTTCTTGAATTTAATCTAACATTAGTAGCTAGTAGCCTAGTCAAGGTTGCATCATGCAATATTGGCACACTTCAATTGTGACAGACCAAGTGGAACAAAAGTAAACCTTGAATTTGAAGGTTTAAAATATCCCTCTGGTGGCCAAGTTGACCTATTTTAAGAAATTGTTGGTAGATATAAAGTCTAAGATCTTTGATATGCTGATGCGGAATTTGTTATAGAAAATATTCATTACCAGCTGGTCAAGTTATTATAGGGCTAAATGTGCCAGGTTATCTAATGGGAACAGCTTACATGTAGAGTTGTATCACTACCTCAACAATATTATTTGGCTGATGTGCATTTTGAGACTGAGAAAAAGTTTCAACTTAAATGTCAACTTTTTCTAATGTTCGCAAGTATGTACCCTCTGTTTCTGAGATCACAATGTGCAGACCAAGTGAAGGTGCTTATTTTTCTGCTGCCATAGCGAATACCACTGCATTTCTAACAGCATGGGAACAAAACAAGAAAAACACTGAATTACAATGGCGGGGGAAGGCATTCGCATCTACTGATAGCCTCACAGTATCAACAGACTACAAAATCCAATGACCTTATTCATACATGGAGCAATGACCTTTGGCTGTAACATTCAAATGGTCAACTCCAATATAACTCTTCCAATAAAAAGTTGCCATAAAAGTTTTCCCCCAAAAGCTTATCTGAAACTGTGGCTATATTTTCCAGGAGATCTGTTTGGAGTCCTACATAAGTCATCTGAACTACAACTCCCAAGGAGAACGGGGATCAGATACAGAGGTCCGGCATCAAAGACGGTGACGCGATTTAAAGAATGCCAATCTATCTTCCCAGTGCTTGCTATATCTCCATGCCTCATCTTTCATCCTTCTCTCTCCCTACCCTGCTGTTTTAGGCATTCCCTCCATCTCCCTTTCTCTCTCTCCCTCTCTCTCTTTTCGCGTTTCCATGTACCCCACCCTATCCCTCCCTCCCTCCCCCTTCTTTCTCTTACATGCTGATGAGGCAGCTGTGAGGAAGCAGTGTAATAAAAAGAAGAGCTAATGAAAGGTTGTGAGGGGTCAGCATGCTCACATACCTTCACCAGACAAGGGAATGATAGGTTGACCATTCTAAGGGGACAAACTGTTTCACTTTTTGACTATCCAACGTTCAAAAGGTTGCAAGTAAGGGCGCAGGGTCATAACCCCTGGGTTTAGATTCCGAGTGCCCTGTGGTTCAGAGGGGAAGGGGGGGGGGGGGGGGTCAAAGGTTTGGTCTCCATCCTGTGTTTGGATGGGTGAACAAAGGCTGCGGTGTAAATTAACATTTAATCCTCCTTGTTTTACCTCAGTCTCAGGCTCCAGACTCACCAACGACAGTACAGACCATTTGGGACGTCAACATTTGATATGATGAATTTTTAATTCTAATTAAATATTGCAATCATGTACAGTAGACAGTTCATGGCCATATTGCGAGTACCAAAATACTGAAATATTTCCAAATCACAAGGAATATTTCATTGAATTTTAAGTAGCAAGGGAATAGTAAGAGAACAAATGAAAGCTATCTTGGTTTAGTACTTCAATAGAGATGTAGTGATCCCTAAGACATTAGTAGAGAGCTTAGTTGATTCTTACTACAGCGGCCCAAATAATTAAGCAATATTAAAATTTCATCCACTTACATCCAACAAAAATCTCACCTGACAGCAAAAATTATTGTTATTTTTCCTGTGAAGTGATTGATATGAACAGATGTTTTTGATTTTAAACAACCCTACTTCTTACAGTAACACAAGCGTCAATGTGTTTTGCAAGTCACAAGACGTGTGTTACATCAGTCATAGTGAGTGGAGTATTGAAAACAGTATGACATTAACCCCATTTCTTCCTGGGTTTTCTTGTGTATATGAGAACTGTGACAGTTCATGCAGAGCTCTACTGAAAAACAGTAGGAGTAACACTGCCATCTTGAGGAAAACAGTGGAGTCTGTCCCAAATGCAGTGTGGGTAACTACTACCCAGTAGAGGGCCCAGCAATGCAAACTATCCAGTCCAATATTATATGATGATACTAACAACAGCATGAAATCCATTTTAAATGTAAAGTTATTTTAATAAATCATATGTATAAGATGTCACATGAACAGTACAAACACACAAGAGAAGTCTGTAAGAAAAGCCACTTGGGTTAAATCAATAGACTTGATATACAGTTGAATTAATGTCATAATTCATAGCATTTGTGAATTCATATCTTCTGGCCAGCTGGTTGGATCTCAACTGGAGAGAATAAGTGGATAAAGCAGTAGAGACATGATATATCTGTGTGTTTCCAGTAGTAGAGTAGCCTCCTCCTCCTCCTCCATCTCCTCCACCACCTCAGGATCAGGAGTTTGTATTCTAGCAACCCGGATCAAGTTATACACCCTGTGCCAGGGATCAGTCTGACTGAAACAATGGCAGATAACTGCAGGACAGCAGCACACCGTCAGTCTGCAATGCTCAGAGTGTGACGTTGCAGTAATGGATGGGTTTTAATTAACGACTATCCTACAATATGATCTGTAATCCTGAACTGTATTCTAGGCCACTCAGTAGTCACATAGCCAGAAAACATAGCCAATATTGGGTTTATAACTTGGATTTTGCAGTAACTGTTATCTGAACAATGGATGGGTGTATTTATTATATATTTATTCCATTGATCGGGTTCCCGCCTACAAATATCTGGGCATCTGGATTGACAAAGACTTATGGTTTAAAAACATACGGATAAGCTAGTTAAAAAGCTAAGATTTAAAGTGGGCTTATTTAAAAAATAAATAAAAAGATCTTGCATCTCTTTAATTGCAGGAAGTAGATTGTACAGTCGACTTTCCTGACAGTTCTTGATTATGGTGACACAATATACCAGATTGCAGCAGCCACTACTCTTAAACCTTTGGATGCCGTCTACCATAGCGCCATTCGTTTTATCACTGGTGGCAGTTTTAATACTCACCACTGCATCCTGTATCAAAAGGTTTGCTGGTCCTCATTAAAGTCCCGTAGATCAATTCATTACTCCCTCTTTGTTTACAAAGCCCTACTACACAAGCTTCCAACTTACCTAACTTTGTTTCTAACGTATAAAAGAATGAGCTACCAAACCATTTCACAGGGTTGGTTAACTCTTCAGATTCCTCGGGTTTCCACGGAATTAGGTAAATGCGCTTTTAGTTTTAACGCTCTACATTTTGGAATCCCTTTCAAAATTCATTACATTTGGTTTCCCTGGTGCCACAAGAGAATTTTTAAACACCGATGATAAGTTCAACGAGGTGTGCAATTGTTTTGATTGATTGATTTAATAACTTGTTTATGAAGGCTGTGATGTTAGTGATGTTCTAATGTAAATGACTTGTTATTGTATCTTGTTATATATATTTATTTTATTTTACTTTATGATCTAAGGGCACAATTGAAAATGAGACCCTGGTCTCAACTGGGCTCTGCTGAGTAAATAAAAGTTAATACATTTACGATGTACATGACATGGAAAACAAATTGCACCTATTCTATTCAAAACTACTTTCAAACCATTAACGTTATACTATGTTATGTGATAGACAGTATATCGTACAGTATATTGCCATGAAGAGAACAAGGCTGCTGCTATGCGTATTGGAGTGAGAGTGATGACAAAGAAGTTTGAGTCTTGCTCCAGCAGACTAATCTAAACCCCCCCAGTAGGAGCCGAGCGTGAAGGCCAGGACACACAGATAGACATGCAATGCTCAGCTGGAGTCACACACACACACACACACACACACACACACACACACACACACACACACAAAGCTCTAATGAATTGACATGCAAGCCAAGCGATATGCCTATCCCTCTGAACCCTGACAAATGCATGCCTGGTACATAACTGGAGAAAAGGTGACATAAGGTGTTTATAACAACTTCATAACTTGCTACATGACACGTGACGTTAGCCCATTGAGCTAAAGCCTAGGCATCATCTCTGGGAGCTACGACAAGTCTTCAGGTCTGAAGCGACATATCACACACATAATGTGGTATCAGTGCTGACAAAAGCAAGACGTGTTGTTCTAAATCAGGGATACGCAATCCTAGCGGCGCCTCTCGTGACAGCGAAGAGAAAAAACAATGTTTGAAAGGTAATTTCTTGCAATTCTGCCAATTTTGCCATGGCGTGCAAAGAAAATGTTGTGGTCGTTTTTAATGCACGTTTGTTGCAATTCTACATAATTTTACTATGGAGCGGAGAGATGATTTTGCAATTTTATAACTCATTTCATGCAATTCTACTAATTTTGCCATGGTGTGGAGAGAATTCTTTTTCAGTTTTACTGCCAATTTCCTGCAATTTTACACATTTTGGGTAAGATTTAAGTGCATTTGAACAGGGTATGGTAGTAAGTGCTAGGCACACCAGTTTGATTGTGTCAAGAACTTCAACGCTGCTGGGGTCTTCACGCTCAACAGTTTCCCGTGTGTATAAAGAATGGTCCACCACCCAAAGGACATCCAATCAACTTGACACAACCGTGGGAAACATGGGCCAGCATCCCTGTGGAATGCTTTCGGCACCTTGTAGTCCATTCCCAGATGAATTGAGGCTGTTCTGAGGGCAAAAGGGGGTGCAACTCAATATCAGGAAGGTGTTCCTAAGGTTTTATCAACTGTGTATTTTGCAGTAAAATTACAGACCAAAGGTTAATTATGTCTTGGGAACAGGAGTGGATTTCTTTATTTCTTTCATCTTGAGAAAATGAGAATGCGTGTGATGTAGCCCCCCAAAATTATAGATTGTTCATGATGCATTAATTCTATTGATTTATGACATTATTTTGATGAGCAAGGCTTTATTTAGTATTCTAGAGCATCAAGGAACGACAGAAAAGACGCTGCATGTGTCTAATTATTAACAAGTTTATTAACAAATAGTCTACTTAATGTTGGAAATTATATGCAGAAAAATAACTAGACGCACCCTGTCAAAAGATCTTTCCACCATCCCTGGACAAATTAGGAATAATCTGGATGCTGATTTATTATTCCTCCTTTGTCTTTCATCCAGATGTTGACACTGGTTTTTATCTGGCTATGATAGTGTCTCTGCAACATAATTAGGTAATGTCTGAGAGAGTTAGAATTATCAGGAATCAAGGTAAGACCCAAGTGCAGACTGTGTGAAGTAACAATGTTTATTGTAACCACAGGGGAAGGCAAACTACAGGTCAAGGCAGGCAGGGGTTGATAATCCAGAGCAGAGGCCAAGGTACAAGACGGCAGGCAGGCTCAGGGTCAGGTCAGGCAGAGTTCGGAAATCCACAGGTTTAGCAAAGGTACAGGACGGCAGGCAGGCTCAGGGTCAGAAACAGACAGTGGTCAGGCGGGCGGGTACAGGGTCAGGACAGGCAAAGGTCAAAAACCAGGAGGATTAGAAAAAGAGAGATGAGGGAAAACGAGCTGAGACAAAATGCTGGTAGGCTTGAACAAACAAGACGAACTGGCAACCGACAGACAGAAAACACAGGTATATATACACAGGGGATAATTGGGAAGATGAGCAACACCTGGGGAGAGGGGGACCAGCACAAGGACAGGTGAAACAGATCAGGGCGTGACAAGAACAGGGATGGGCAACTGGCGGCCAGAGGGCTGCATGGGTTCTCAACTTACTGTTGACAGTTCCAATAATAGAATACACAAGGTGCAATTTCAACATTTGGTATTGTATCAGCAATCACACAATTAGCCCATGTCAGCAAAATGTATTAGTAAGTTACTCTAGCAGCCAGCTATCTGAACTTGTAGTAGGGATGGTTAAATTACCGACCGCAGTGGGGCCCATTGATCATCAGTAGGCTACATGTGAGGCCTACAATCCGTACCCAGACTTCAGTTCCTATTCCAACTTTTACTGTTTCCATCTGAACTTCAACGGTGATAGGCATACAATGCGAAACTGAGCCTGTGCAGAACGCAAAAAACAACAGAAAATGGGATAAGATGTTTACATGCCACAGTACCAGTCTTAGATCAGCATATCCGAGGCTTCTTATTTGGGTTTCTCAACACCAGAATAGAGCTCATTCGGGTTATTGCAAACGGAATATGATGTTTATACGCATCAACTAAATAAATTATACTTGAGTACCCCGAATAATAACGGGATATTGGTGTGCATGTAAACATGGTCAATGATGCTGACTTGAGGCAGATCTGGATGAGAGAATAGGAGGGATGCAGACCAGAAATTCAACACACATGTGCCCACCATATGAGAAATATGCTGAAGTAGTGAGTGATGGAGCAGAACTACAGTTAGAGGACAAGGAGAGGAAGGACTACACAGGGGATAAACACTGAGCCTCACATCTATAATAATACTAATGTTATTTTTCTGAGGCCAACCCTCTCTGGGACCTCTGCTTAGAGCAAATGAGCAATATAGCCTGGTGATTAAAAACAGATATGAGTCCTTGGAATGGAGAAATAATATCACTGTATTATAAACAATTGTATTTAGAGATAGATGGGATTTGTGTAATAAAGATATGGACAATATGGTTGTTTTTCTGAGTTTCTGCTGCTCTGGTCAATGGTCCTGCGAATCCCCTCTGAAACAAATACTACTTCAGGACAGAGGCTGAGCCAATGAAGTTTCTTGAATAGTATTTGTGGATAGAAAATAGGTACATTTTTAAATGTAACCTTTATTTAACTAAGCAAGTCAGTTAAGAACAAATTCTTATTTACAATGACAGCCTATCCCGGACGACGCTGGGCCAATTGTGCGCCGCACTATGGGACTCCCATTCACGGCCGGATGTGATACAGCCTGGATTCGAACCAGGGAGTTGTTGTGACGCCTCTTGCACTGAGCTGCAAGTGCCTTAGACCGCTGCGCTACTTGGGAGCCCTACTTTGGCAATATGTCCATAACACATTTATTACACATCTATAAGCATTTCATGAACATGTCCCAAACACATTATTCAAGTTGAATTAAATATAGCCATAGTGTATATGTGGTGCATTCATGTTATTCTGTGTAGGAGTTCATATTTAGCTATCTTAATAGATGCAATATTAAGATGACAGCGTAGTGTCATCATTATGGCTGTTCTCAAAAGTGTGCTTCTGCCATAACATTGTTAGTTAGTAAATATGCCAAAAGGCCAAATTAAGTTAGAAAAATGATTCTTATACTGTATATAGCCTGTACAGGCCTGTGACTTACATTGTAATTCTTCTCACTGAGGTCAACGGTGCATGAAGATCCCACAGGGTTGTACAAATTAAATGGTGTAATTGAGGGTTGTACGATAACTCTTTCGTAACTCATTAACGGCCCTCCTCCACATCACAATTAGGTTGGTCATACTGGTCTGTAACGCCAACGTGGTCTAAAGGCAATTTGTATAATTCCTCTATGTAAATCTGTGACACTACATTTAGTATGATATGTTACGTTATGTTACATTATGAATGGAATAGCAGCCATGCAATATAATAAGAATAAGAGGATATATAGTATCATAAGTCTTATCCGGTTGTGCAATAGCATACAAATTGGACCATGTAACTTAGCATTGGTCTTGGAGGATGTGTAGTATTGCATGTCTTTATCTGAGACGAGATTGCTTGTTGCACTGTAACAACAAAGAAGAATTACGGATATAATCTACGTTGGCGGTTAGAGGATCTAACGACAAATGTTAGGAGAACTAAAATAACAAAGGTTAGTTGAAATGGATTAAGTTTAGGGGAAAGGTTTACTAAAAAGTTAGCTAAAATGCTACAGTTGACCCGAACATGCAACTTTTAGATGGCTAGACTGTCCTGTTGTAACGATCTGAGTGTAGTGGGTGAGGAGTCAAGCGCAGGAAGCAGAGAGTTCAGGTGAGTGCCATTTTAATGCACCGACAAAACGGCGAACCTAAGCCAACCCACACGAACACACACGGCGTAATGAACAAACAGGAGGACTAAACGGTCCTGGGAAAACCCACAAAATGGGAAACACAAAAACCCATAGACGTGCACACAAGTACACTAAAACAGATGGTCACAATAATTAATCCCGCACAAGGAACTCTGCGGGCCGGCTGACTAATAAAGCCTACTACCTAATTCACAACAGGTGCACTCAATCAACACATAAGGAGGGGGAGGAAATAATCAGTAGTAGCTAGTAGGCCGGCGACGACGACCGCCGAGCGCCACCCGAACGGGAAGGGGAGTGTCCTTCGGTCGGAGTCGTGACACCTGTATTACGCCCACCCATCCTCACCGACCAACCTACTTTAATTTCTGTCTCAAGTAAATAGACCATTAATAGGTATCACATGTCTTGGAGGTGCTCAGAAATACGTAAAGTATATTGTAAGGCTGATAACGCACACATGAAGGGTTTATGTATGAATTCTATGCAGTCAATGTAATGTCATTTATATTTTCCCATTCATAAAGCACACATATACTTACTATGCCAAACATTAGGAACACCTTCCTAATAAAGTGTTCCACAGGGATGCTGGCCCATGTTGACTCTAATGCTTCACGCAGTTGTGTCAAGTTGGCTGGATGTCCTTTGGGTGGTGGACCATTCTTGAAACACACAGGGAACTATTGAGATTTAAAAATGCATCAGCGTTGCATATCTTGACACGAACCAGTGCACCTGGTACCTACTACTATATCCTGTTTTAAGGCACTTAAATATTTTGTCTTGCCCATTCCCCCTCTGAGTGGCACACATACACAATCCATGTCTCAGTTGTCTCAAAGCTTAACAATCCTTATTAAACCTGTCTCCTTCCCTTCATCTACACTGATTGAAGTGGGTTTAACAGGTGATATCAATAAGGGATCATAGCTTTTCATGTCATGGAAAGAGCTGTTTTGCATTTGTGTGCCAATGCAGCATTTAGAAACATGCCTCACTTATCAAAAGGAATATGGGCACAACACAGAATGTTAAAGGAAATATGAATGGCCTCACTGAAGAGCTCAGTGACTTTCCAACAAGTCAGTTTATCAAATGTCTGCCCTGCTAGAGCTGCCCCAGTCAACTGTAAGTGCTGTTAGGTGAAGTGGAAACGTCTAGGAGCAACAACAGCTCAGCCGCGAAGTGGTTGGCCACACAAGCTCACAGAACGGGACCACCGAGTGCTGAAGAGCATAGCGTGTGAAAATTGTCTGTCCTAGGTTGCAACACTTACTACCAAGTTCAAAACTGCCTCTGGAAGCAATGTCAAAACTAGAACTGTTAGTCTGGAGCTTCATGAATTGGGTTTCCATGGCCGAGCAGCCGCTCACAAGCCTAAGATCACCATGTGCAATGCCAAGTGTCTGGAGTGGTGTAAAGCTTGCCGCCATTGGTCTCTGGAGCAGTGGGAACTGGAGGGATGAATCACGCTTCACCATCTGGCAGTCCAACGGATGAATCTGGCCTTGGCGGATGCCAGGAGAACGCTTCCTGCCTCAATGCATAGTGCCAGATGTAAAGTTGGGTGGAGGAGGAATAATGGTCTGGGGCTGTTTTTCATGGTTCCGGCGAGGCCCCTTAGAACCAGTGAAAGGAAATCTTAACGCTTCAGCATACAATGACATTCTAGACGATTCTGTGCTTCTAACTTTGTAGCAAAGTTTGGGGAAGGACAATAACCCTGTGCACAAAACGAGGTCCATACAGAAATGGCTTGTCGAGATCGATGTGGAAGAACTTGACTGACCTGCAAAGAGCTCTGACCTCGACCTCATCGAACACCTTTTGGATGAATTGGAAAGCGACTTCAAGCCAGGCCTACTCGCCCAAAACCAGTGCCCTACTTCACTAATGCTCTTCAAATCAAATCAAATTGTATTAGTTTATTAGTCAATATGCAACAGGTCACCGTACAGTGAAATGCTTACTTATGTGCCACTAACCAACAATGCAGTTTTAAAAAATAAAATATGAATAAGAAATAAAAGTAACAAGTAATTAAAGAGCAGAAGTAAAAATAACAATAGAGAGATGCTGATAGAAATTTGGTAAGACGAATTTAAGTTTCCCTGCATTAAAGTCCCCGGCTACTAGGAGCGCCGCCTCTGGGTGAGTGTTTTCCTGTTTGCTTAAGGCGGAATACAGCTCCTTCAGTGCGGTTTTGGTGCCAGCATCAGTCTGTGGTGGTATGTAGACAGCTACGAAAAATACAGATGAAATCTCTCAAGGTAGATAGTGTGGTAAACAGCTTATCATGAGATACTCTACCTCAGGCAAGCAAAACCTTGAGACTTCCTTAGATATCGTGCACCAGCAGTTATTAACAAAAATACATAGTCCACCGCCCCTTGTCTTAAAAGACACAGCTGTTCTATCCTGCCGGTACAGCGTATAACCAGCCAGCTGTATGTTGATTATGTTGTCGTTCAGCCACGACTCCGCGAAGCATAAGGTATTGCAGTTTTGAATGTCCCGTTGGTAGTTTAATCTTCCGCGTAGGTCATCCATTTTATTTTCCAAAAATTGCATGTTTGCTAGCAGAATGGAAGGAAGTGGGGGTTTATTCAATTGCCTACTAATTCTCATAAGGTAGCCCAACCTCTGGCCACTTTTTCTCCACCTTCTCTTCACGCAAATTATGGGGATCTGGACCTGTTCCTGGGAAAGTAGTATATTATTCACGTCAGGCTCGTCGGACTTGTTAAAGGAAAAAAAGGATTCTGCCAGTCCGTGGTGAGTTATTTTCAGTCATAAGAGACAGTAGCAGCAACATTATGTACAAAATGAGTCAAAAAATAAGTTACAAACAACGCAATGAAAAAAACACAATTGGTTAGGAATACGTAAAATGTCAGCCTTGTTCTCCGGTGCCATCTTCAACTTGTGGCTGAATGGAAGCGAGACCCAATAGCAATGTTCCAACATCTAGTGGAAAGCCTTTCCAGAAGAGTGGAGACTGTTATAGCAGCAAAGAGTTGACCAACTCCATATTAGTGCCCATGATTTTGGAATGAGATGTTCGACGAGCTGGTGTCCACATACTGTTCGTCATGTAGTGTAGCTAGCATTTCCTCCTTATGACAAAATCGTCATACAACTCATTGTCTATTAACTATTGAAAAGCTGTGATCTAAACATGAATAATTAACATTAGGGTTTATAAGAAATTATACAAATTATGGATTTAATGTCCGTATTTTTAGGAACCTCATTAATGGTATCATATTGCAACTCATCTCATAATTATGAAAATATTGTATTTTTTCTATAAATTGTCAAATATAATTTCCCCTCCCAAAAAATAGCCTAAGTGTTAATTGAAACAATAAGGCCCGAAGAGGTGTGATATATGGTCAATATACCACGGCTAAGGGCAACGCAGAGTGCCTGGACACAGCCCTTAGCCGTGGTATACTGGCCATATATCACATACCCAGAGGTGCCTCATTACTATTATAAACTGGTTACCAAGTAATTAGAGCAGTAATGATAAATCGTGGTATACGATCTGATATACCACGGCTGTCAGCCAATCAGCATTCAGGGCTCGAACCACTCTGTATATAGCCTCGTTATTGTTATTTTATTTTTTACTTTAGTTTATTTAGTAATTATTTTCTTAACTCTATTTCTTGAACTGCCTTGTTGGTTAAGTGCTTTTGTATTCGACGCATGTGACTAATACAATTATATTATATTATATTTTTTATTTTATTTAACCTTTATTCAACCAGGCAAGTCAGTTAATTAAGAACAAATTCTTATTTTCAATGAAGGCCTAGGAACAGTGGGTTAACTTCCTGTTCAGGGGCAGAACGACAGATTTGTACCTTGTCAGCTCGGGGGTTTGAACTTGCAACCTTCCGGTTTAAATAAATATCTGGAGACAAACATCTGCAAAAGTAACCATTTAAACACTTTATCACATTTCTTATTATTATCTTATTAAAGTTTGACCAGAAGATCACGACCCCCAAAAATAGCTTAAGCGTTAATTTAAATAATAATAATAATAAAAAATCCCCATAACAAAAGCAGCATGAGCTGGAGCGTTGTTTTGTTTGTTTTGTGCAGCCAGCCAGTGTCACGTCCTGACCTTAGTTCCTTTTTTATGTCTCTATTTTAGTTTGGTCAGGGCGTGAGTTGGGGTGGGCATTCTATGTGTTCTATGTTTTTGTATTTCTATGTGTTTGGCCTGGTATGGTTCTCAATCAGAGGCAGCTGTCTATCGTTGTCTCTGATTGAGAGCCATACTTAGGTAGCCTGTTTTCCCATTTCGAGTGTGGTTGATTGTTTTCTGTCTCTGTACCAGACAGAACTGTTTCGTTTTTTTGCTCGTTAGTTTGTGTTCAGTTTAAATAAACATTAACATGGACACGTACCACGCTGCATATTGGTCCGATCCTTCCTACTCCTACTCCTCCTCCTCAGAAGAAGAGGAAAACCGTTACAGCCAGCTTAAGTCAGTGCTTGCCTGTTGAGTGTGATTATGGGTGGCCTGCCTGGTCCGGAGCAGACCTGCCTGTTTGTGAGAGCTGTCTTGGACAGTAACGGCTCAATGTTTTCTATGTAGTTAAATTACTAGTTGAACTTGCAGGTTGCTAACTCAGGATTCGATACTGTAGCCTAGCAGTAGCTCAGGGATAGATAGTGTTATTTCTGTTGACGGGGATCCAAAATGGACTCTCTCAGGAAATTGACATAAAGGAGATTGAGCTTTCAGTTGTACTGAACATTATGAAGAGATATTTGTGTATTGTCAGTCCCGGCCTGTACACCCTGTTCACTCATGACTGCAAGGCTAGGCACAACTCCAACACCATCATTAAGTTTGCTGATGACACTACAGTGGTCGGCCTGATCACCGACAACGATGAAACAGCCTATAGGGAGGACAACAACCTCTCCCTCAACGTGATCAAGACAAAGGAGATTGTGGACTACAGGAAAAGGGGGACCGAGCATGCCCCCATTCTCATCAATGGGGCTGTAGTGGAGCAGGTTGAGAGCTTCAAGTTCCTTGGCGCCCACATCACCAACAAACTAACATGGTCCAAGCACACCAAGACAGTCGTGAAGAGGGTACGACAAAACCTATTCCCCCCTCAAGAGACTGAAAAGATTTGGCATGGGTCCTAGGATCCTCAAAAGATTTTACAGCTGCACCATTGAAAGCATCCTGACGGGTTGCATCACTGCCTGGTATGGCAACTGCTCGGGCCCCCTGACCGCAAGGCACTACAGAGGGCAGTGCTTATGGCCCAGTACATCACGGGGTCAAGCTTCCTGCCATCCAGGACCTCTATACCAGGCGGTGTCAGAGGAAGGCCTGAAATTGTCAAAGACCCCAGCCACCCAAGTCATAGACTGTTCTCTCTTGCTACTGCATGGCAAGCAGTACCGGAGCGCCAAATCTAGGTCCGAGAGGCTCCTAAATAGCTTCTACCCCCAAGCCATAAGACTCCTGAACAGCTAATCAATTGGCTACCCAGAATATTTGCATTGCCCCCTCCCCCTCTGGAATGCTGCTGCTACTCTCTGTTATTATCTATGCATGGTCACTTTAATAACTACCTACACGCACATATTACCTCAATTACCTCGACACCAGTACCCCCTGTACATAGCCCCATTATTGTTATTTACTGCTGCTCTTTAATACTTTATTCTTATCTTACTTTTTTGGGGGTATATTCTTAAGAACAAATTCTTAGTTTTCAATGACGGCCTAGGAACAGTGGGTTAACTGCCTTGTTCAGGAGCAGAAAGACAGCTTTTTGTCAACTTGGGGATTCAATCTTGCATCCTTTTGGTTACTAGTCCAACACTCTAACCACTAGGCTACCCTGCCACTCTGTAAATCTACACACAATTATGGGGTATTGTGTAAGGATGTATAGTATAAGGATGTAATGTAACAAAATGTCGAAAAAGTAAATGAGTCTGAATTTTTCCCGAATGCACCGTAGATATAGGCAAAGAGGCACACAAGACACTACCATGCTTTTGAACTCAACAAAGCTAAAATATTAATTTTACTTACACAATTAGACAGTCAATTTACCCTATTCACATCCCGGACGACCCCACAAAATCGATTAGCAAAAAAATGAAAAAAGCATAACTTGTAAATTTGTAAAATACCTTAAAATGAGAAAAAGCTGATGTTTTTTTTGCCTGTTTGGGTTTACTGGGTGAATTAAATTGACTTGGAGCTCCATACAACAGATCACAAGGTTATGTAGAGAGGAACGTGTCCTATTCATGAATTAGGCCAAAGTAATCGGACAAGCGTCAACATTTAATCCCCTATGCTCACTGTGTAAAGTGTCAATACAGCTACTTCATTAGTTGTCACATACACTACACACTTCAGGACATTACTTTTACAGCAGGTTTGACTGTAACCCAAGGTAGGATTTAAGGAGGGGAAAGGGGCTACTTAGTCAGTTGCACAACTGGATGCATTCAACTGAAATGTGTCTACCACATTTAACCCAACCCCTCAATCAGAGGTGAGGGGGTCTGCCTTAATCAACATACACATCATCAGCACCCAGGGAGCAGTTGTGGTTGGGGGTTAACTGCCTTTCTCAATGGCAGATCTTTCCACCTTGCTTGGGGATTCAACCAGCGACCTTTCTGTTACTGTCCCAACGCTCTTAACCGCTTTGCTATTTGGTAACTGAGAAACTGGGTTTTATATGGGCATTTATAACAGACTTTAGGGGTTTCTGATACTAACCAACCCCAAATATACAGAAAAAAAGGGTAATACTGGAAAGATCATGCCATTCCAATCACACAACACAGACTTGACTGAGCACAGAACTCATGGACTGTGTATACAGGAAGCCCAATTCTGATATTTTTTTCCACTTAAGGCCTTTGCAGTCTGTATGATTTTAGACGTCTTATACTACGATTTTGCCATTCCAGACAAGTGTCCAAGTCATGGGCAAATTCTTAGGTCGTAAATGATTGTAGGACATCTTGGCTCATTCAGGGTCTAGGTCTGCGGATTAAGTACCGCTATGTGCGGTTGTAGGCTCAGACCAAGTTCTGGCGGTGTCCGTGCATTATGGCAAGTGTTACGAGCCAATCCCGGTGACTGACCAATAGGAACACGGCCAGCACTGAGTATGCACACAATAATACGACTATTTTGAATAGTCAGATTTACATAATTGTTAGATTTAAACATTTACATGCTGTGCAAGAAGAACGATTTCCCTAATAATCTTGTTCATATGACACATCTCTAATATCAGACTACCTGAGGGGATTTTGATAAATGCACAAAATTGCTAATCAAAGTAAATGTTCTACCACAATTACCATTTTATTTTGGGGAAGCTTATTTGATTTTGAGTTCCGACAAGTTTGTATGTGAAAACTATTTCTAAGATGCATACTTTCAGTTTTTCCCAACTCGCGTCACTTACGCATTAACAGAGTGAGGCTTGCGCTGCAGGTGCTGGCACAAATACACTGCTGCAGTTGACATAGCCTACATTGGCTAATGTAGCTTCGCAAGCCAATCGCAGAGAACTGAAGGAAATTGTACAATCTGGCCAGGTTGATATCGAGATTTTAATTTGGTAACATTGCACAGTGTGACATGTAATAATCATACATCTGAATCCGACATAATCCGAGTCTGCAAAGGCCTTAATTGGTCTTTTGACCAATCAGAGCAGCTCAAAAAAATATCTGATGTAAAAAAAGATCTGATGTGATTGGTCAAAAGACCATTAGTGGAAAAATGTATCTGCCTTTGTAAATGCAGCCATGTTGATTTATCTATCCGATCTGACCTCAGCAATCCTTGGCCCACAACAGAGATCACATGGTCAAGGAGCAGCACTTAAACCCACTCATGGGTCAAGAAGGACTGTGGTTGGATGGCTTGTAAGCCCCTTCAGACCTCTTTCTAATGGAGTCATACTGTAATGTGTGCCCCTCCACATCAGAAAGGATCTATGTGGTCACATGTGGACAATTCCATTTTTAGAGCTGATCAGATGCAAAGTTTGATAATAGAATTACAGTTTTGTGCTGTCATTCGGTTACCAAACTTTGCTTCTGCACTGTTCAAGTAAATGTGTTTTTGTAAAATGTTCTGTTAAAATGGTTAACGGTAGTCTTTGTGCTTAGAGTTGTATGGTTTGTTTAACTGTGTAATCATTGTCTCAGCATCAAGTCTCAGCATCAATCTGTTACTGTGGAATTTCCAATGGGCATAGCTTTGAACAGGAAACTAGGGTGCATCGTTCTGTTCCTTTATTTAATGAGTACTTGAGAACAGATTTCAGTCTCCTGGCCTGACCTGGCGAGCCGCATCACCCCTAATTGAAAGAGTCCAGCACATAACCAAATAACACATCTAGAACTTGCTACCAGACAGTGGACTTTTCTAGCATTACCACATACTTTTGACAACCAATATAACACAGCAACGAGTCATGACACTTGGCAAATCTTGAATTTTGACCTTGGAATAAATCAGTAATACCCTATGGAATAATCAATAAACCCCAGCATTCAGTGTGTTTACAGTATTGTATCCTTCCAGTCCCTGATCATGTTGCTCTCTTTCCTCTGGTCTAGGAAGTCTCGACAGAGAGCCTGTATGAGCCTGCCCTCAACAAACACCCAGTCATCCATGAAAACAGTAGTAGACACAGTAGCCCATCTTTGAGGGACAGTGCCAAGTGGAGAGGCTCAGATCCATGTACACCCACGGTGAGTTCAACCAGATGTTCAACAAACTATCAATACACTAACTAACTATTGTAACCCAAACCCTAGGCAAGTTGTTGCATATCAATACACTTGCAAGTTTGAGAAAGAAAAGACCACCTATAGTTGACTTTCCAAATAAAGAGGGACCTAAAGTAGTATATCATACCTCAAATCAGGCCAATAGCTTCCAACACACTGACGTTATGGTCTCCAACAACAACAAACCAGTCAGACACTGCTTGTGACCTGTGACTGCAGTCTGCTGCTAAAGCTTCAGGTCACTGGATGGGTGCCTGAAAACCAACATTTCTGTGTTAGCCTATATGAACCTCTAGGTTCATCAGGGTATTCTGAAATGATTTCAGCAGACCTACTTGTGTAACACATTACGTGTGCCAAATCAATGCAAAGTTTAAAATCATAAAAAATCCTACAATGTGATTTTCTGGATTTTTTTTTCTCATTTTGTCTGTCATAGTTTAAGTGTACCTATGGTGAAAATTACAGGCCTCATCTTTTTAAGTGGGAGAACTTGCACAATTGGTGGCTGACTAAATACTTTTTTGCCCCACTGTATGATGCACCAGATAGATAGAACACCACCCTCCGGTAAGACGGTATATTTGTAAACCACAGCTGGTGCATGAAATCTAAGGAAGACTCAAGATTTTGCTCACTTGAAGTAGAGTATCTCATGATAAGCTGTAGACCACACTATTTTCCAAGAGATTTCATGATTTTTTTTAGTGGCTGTTTATTTACCACCACAGACAGATGCTAACACTAAGACCGCACTCAGTCAGCTGTATAAGGAAATAAGCAAACAGGAAACAGCTCACCAAGAGGTGGCACTCCTAGTGGCCGGAGACTTTAATGCAGGGAAACTTAAATCAGATTTACCTAATTTCTATCAGCATGTTAAATGCGCAACCAGAGGGGAAAACATTTCTAGATCACCTTTACTCCACACACAGAGGCGCGTACAAATCTCTCCCTCGCTCTCCATTTGGCAAATTTGACCATAATTCTATCCTCCTGATTCCTGCGTACAACCTAAAAATAAAGCAGGAAGCACCAGTGACTTGGTCTATAAAAGTGGTCAGATGAAGCAGATGCTAAACTACAGGACTTTTAGAATCACAGACTGGAACATGTCCTGGGATTCTTCCGATGGTATTGAGGAGTACACCACATCAGTCACTGGCTTTATCAATAAGTGCATCAAGGACGTCATCCCCACAGTGACTGTACATGCATACCCCAACCAGAAGCCATGGATTACAGGCAACATTCACACTGAGCTAAAGGGTAGAGCTGCCGCTTTCAAGGTGTGGGACTCTAACCCGGAAGCTTACAAGAAATCCCTCTATGCCCTGCGACGAACCATCAAACAGGCAAAGCGTCAATACATGGCCAAGATTGAATCATACTACACAGGCTCCGACGCTCGTCGGATATGGCAGGGCTTGCAAACTATTACAGACTACAAAGGGAAGCACAGCCACGAGCTGCCCAGTGACACGAGCCTACCAGACGAGCTAAATCACTTCTATGCTCGCTTCGAGGCAAGCAACACTGAGGCATGCATGAGAGCATCAGCTGTTCCGGACGACTGTGTGATCATGCTCTCAGTATCCGACGTGAGTAAGTCCTTTAAACAGGTCAACATACACAAGGCTGCGGGGCCAGACGGATTACCAGGACGTGTGCTCCAGGCATGTGCAGGTGTCTTCACTGACATTTTCAACATGTCCCTGATTGAGTCTGTAATACCAACATGCTTCAAGCAGACCACCACAGTCAATGTGCCCAAGAACACAAAGGCAACCTGCCTAAATGACTACAGACCCGTAGCACTCACGTCCGTAGCCATGAAGTGCTTTGAAAGGCTGGTAATGGCTCACATCAACACCATTATCCCAGAAACCTTAGACACATTCCAATTTGCATACCACCCAAACAGATCCACAGATGACGCAATCTCTATTGCACTACACACTGCCCTTTCCCACCTGGACAAAAGGAACACCTATGTGAGAATGCTGTTCATTGACTACAGCTCAGCGTTCAACACCATAGTACCCTCAAAGCTCATCACCAAGCGAAGGATCCTGGGACTAAACACCTCCCCCTGCAACTGGATCTCTGACTTCCTGACAGGCTGCCCCCAGGTGGGGAGGGTAGGTAGCAACACATCTGTAACGTTGATCCTCAACACTGGAGCTCCCCAGGGGTGCGTGCTCAGTCCTCTCCTGTACTCCCCGTTCACCCACAACTGCATGGCCAGGCACGACTCCAACACCATCATTAAGTTTGCTGACGACAAAACAGTGATAGGCCTGATCACCGACAACGAGGTGACAGCCTATAGGGAGGAGGTCAGAGACCTGGTCGGGTGGTGCCAGAATAACAACCTATCCCTCAATGTAACCAAGACTAAGGAGATGATTGTGGACTACAGAAAAAGGAGCTCTGAGCATGTCCCCATTCTCATCGACGGGGCTATAGTGGAGCAGGTTGAGAGCTTCAAATTCCTTGGTGTCCACATTAACAACAAACTAGATTGGTCCAAACACACCAAGACAGTCGTGAAGAGGGCACGACAAAGCCTATTCCCCCTTAGGAAACTAAAAAGATTTGGCATGGGTCCTGAAATCCTCAAAAGGTTCTACAGCTGCAACATCGAGAGCATCCTGAACGGTTGCATCACTGCCTGGTACGGCAATTGCTCGGCCTCGGACCGCAAGGCACTTCAGAGGGTAGTGCGTACGGCCCAGTACATCACTGGGGCAAAGCTGCCTGCCGTCCAGGACCTCTACACCAGGCGGTGTCAGAGGAAGTCCCTAAAAATTGTCAAAGACCCCAGCCACCCCAGTCAGACTGTTCTCTCTACTACCGCATGGCAAGCGGTACCGGAGTGCCAAGTCTAGGACAAAAAGGCTTCTCAACAGTTTTTACCCCCAAGCCATAAGACTCCTAAACAGGTAGCCAATGGTTACACAGACTATTTGCATTATGTGCCCCCCCAGCCCCTCTATTACACTGCTGCTACTCTCTGTTTATCTTATATGCATAGTCACTTTAACTATACATTCATGTACATACTATCTAAATTGGCCCGACCAACCAGTGCTCCCGCACATTGGCTAACCAGGCTATCTGCATTGTGTCCCACCACCCGCCAACCCCTCTTTTTACACTTCTGCTACTCTCTGTTCATCATAGATGCACAGTCACTTTAACGATACCTACATGTACATACTACCTCAATAAGCCTGACTAACAGGTGTATGTATATAGCTTTGCTACTCTTTAAAAAAAATGTCTTTCTACTGTTTTATTTCTTTACTTACCTACACACACACACACACACACACACACACACACACACACACACACACACACACAAACACATACCTTTTTTTGGCACCATTGGTTAGAGCCTGTAAGTAAGCATTTCACTGTAAGGTTTACACCTGTTGTATTCGGCTCACGTGACAAATAAACTTTGATTTGAATTAGCCCGACTAACTGGTGTCCCCTCACAGTGGCTACCCGGACTATTTTCATTGTGTCCTGCCACCCGCCACCCCCCTCGTTTATGCTGCTGGTACTCTCTGTTTATCCTGTATTGTTACGGATACAAGTATCCTGAGTGTGTATCCTGTGTGTATTTCTTTTCTCTCCTTCTCCCCTCTTCACAGGTGGCAATCATCATTCCCCAATCAGTCATCAATCAGAAGATACACCTCCTCCTGTTTCCATTACTCAATCACATCCCCTTTCCCTTGGTTTATAAACCCAGTCAGGTGTTTTCTCTGTAGCTCGATCTTTCTGTGTATCTCTCTCCATCTCTATTTGTATGCAGATATCTCTCTGTTTTTGCAACTACATTTCACTTTGTCCGTTATCCTGTGAGTATTGTTTTGTTATGGTGTTTGACTGTTTGTTTGATGGTGGGAAAGGGGGTACCAAGACAAGTTGCCCATGGACATACACTACCCGTGGGTAAACTTTGTCTAAATACCCTAGTTAAAACTGGGCGGACCACCCACTGTATTTTTGGTTAGTTAGCTGTATTGAAGTAGGCTAGTCTAGCTTAGGGGGGTGGGTATAATTTGTGGAACGTTCCAACAACTTCGTAAATAACAAGGTTCCCAACAAACAACGCATACAGAGTCGTATAACAGTAGAATGAGATACCGGGTAGAGAGTGAGCTGTGTACACCGCTTAGGGGTGTTTTTGGATATTTGTTTATTTCCTTGGGTCCAGCTCAGCCCCTTTTCCAGCTCCCCTTTACCGTCTGTTTAAAAATAAACCATGAGTGTTTGACGGTAATTTAGTTGTCTGTGGTTTTTCGTTCTCACTGTTACTTTTTCACTATTATACTTTGCATGAGTTGTTATGGGTCTCATTACCATCCCCCCTCGACTGCCAGGCCAAAGGGATTTTGTTTACCTAATACCTATTTTTACTTAAATTGCACAGTTTGTTAGGGCTTATCAGTACGCATTTCACTGTAAGGTCTACACCTGTTGTATTTGGCACATGTGACAAATAAACATGTAGCTCAGGACCTGAAGCAAGGATATGCATATTGTTGATAACATTTGAAGGGAAACACTTTGAAGTTAGTGGAAAAGTGAAATTCATTTAGGAGAATATAACCCATCGGATCTGGTAAAAGATAATACAAACAAAAAAACATATTTTAAATGCAAGAGGCCATAATATAGTACTGCAGTTTATAGGCACAATTTAGATTTTGGCCACTAGATGGCAGCAGTATATGTGGAAATCAGGAGTATTTGTACAAACAAGATGGCGCCGACAGAGATGGTCACCTCAATTAGAGTCCTTAGTAAACTATGCAGTATTTTGTTATGTATTATTTCTTACATTGTTACCACAGAAAATCTTAAGTCTTATTACATACAGCCGGGAAGAACAATTGGATAAAATCGCGATGTCAACTTACCAACGACCAGGAATACGACCAGGAATACGACTTTCCCTAAGCGGGTCTTCTGTTTGGACCACCACCCAGGACAATGGACCTTATCCCAGAAGCTGACTCAAAACAATGGCGCCACAGAAGGGGCAGACAGAGCGGCCTCCTGGTCACGCTCCTTAGACGTGCACATCGCCCACCGCTCCCGAGTATACTGCTCGCCAATGTCCAGTCTCTTGACAACAAGGTAAATGAAATTCAAGCAAAGGTTGCCTTCCAGAGAGACATCAGAGATTGTAACATTCTCTGTTTCATGGAAACATGTCTCTCGGGATATGGTGTCGGAATTGTTTCAGCCACCGGGCTTCTCCATGCATCACGCCGACAGAGAAACTCCTCTCTGGGAAGAGGAAGGGCGGGGGTGTATGCTTCATGATTAACGACTCATAGTGTAATCATTACAACATACAGGAACTCAAGTCTTTTCTGCTCACCCGACCTAGAATTCCTAACAATCAAATGGCGGCCATATTATCTCCCAAGATAATTCTCGTCAGTTATCGTCACAGCTGTCTACATTCCCCCTCAAGCACACACCAAGACGGCCCTCAAGGAACTTCACTGGACTCTATGTAAACTGGAAACCACATATCCTGAGGCTGCATTTATTGTAGCTGGGGATTTTAACAACGCAAATTTGAAAACAATGCTACCTAAATTCTTCAACGCTGGTCTGACCAATCGGAATCTACGCTTCATGATTGTTTTGATCACGCAGACTGGGATATGTTCCGGTCAGCCTCATAACATCGATCTATACACTGACTCAGTGAGTGAGTTTATAAAGAAGTGCATTGGAGATGTTGTACCCACTGTGACTATTAAAACCTACCCTAACCAGAAACCGTGGATGGATGTGGAATTCCCACAAAACTGAAAGCGCGAACCACCGCATTTAACCATGGAAAGAGGTCTGGGAATATGGCTGAATATAAACAGTGTAGTTATTCCCTCCGCAAGGCAATCAAACAAGTGAAATGTCAGTACAGGGACAAAGTAGAGTCGAAAACAAACTAAACACCTTCTTTGCCCGCTTTGAGGATAATACAGTGCCACCGTCACGCCCCACTAACAAGGACTGCGCCTCCCCTCCCCTCCTTCTTCGTTGTTGATGTGAGTAAAACATTTAAAAGTGTTAACCCTCTCAAGACTGCTGGCCCAGATGGCATCCCTAGCCGCCTCTTCAGAGCATGCACAGACCAGCTGGCTTGTGTGTTTACGGACATATTCAACCGCTACCTATCCCAGTCTGCTGTCCCCACGTTATTGATGGCCACCATTTTTCCTGTACCCAAGAAGGCAAAGATAACTGAACTAAATGACTAACGCCCGTAGCACTCACTTCTGTCATCATGAAGTAGTTTGAGAGACTAGTCAAGGATCGTATCACCTCCACCTTACCGGCCACCCTAGACCCAATTCAGTTTGCATACCGACTCAACAGGTCCACGGACAATTCAATCGCCATCACACTTGCACACTGCCCTATCCCATCTGGACAAGAGGAATACCTGTGTAAGAATGCTGTTCATTAACTACAACTCAGTATTCAACACCATAGTACCCTCCAAGCTCATCAAGCTGGAGGCCCTGGGTCTCAACCCCACCCTGTGCAATTGGGTTCTGGACTTTCTGACGGGCCAACCCCAGGTGGTGAAGGTAGGAAACAACATCTCCACTTCACTGACCATCAACACTGGGGCCCCACAAGGGTGCGTGCTCAGCCCCCTCCCGTACTACCTGTTCACCCATGACTGCGTGGCCATGCATGCCTCCAACTCAATCATCAAGTTTGCAGATGACACAACAGTGAAAAAAACAACAACATTGCAGTGCTTCGTTATGTGGAGGATTATGTTAAAAGAGACAGCTGAATGAGAGCAAACAGGGTGTCTGTTGAGTGTGCCCCACCTGTTTTGACCCTACCTGTTTAAAAAAATACAATTAAAAAGTAGGCTTGTTTTGGATGTAATTCTGGCATTAATTCATGTCACATATCAGTTGAGCAAACAATGTAAAAAAACATTTGAGTTAATAAAGTACCATACAAACTTGGTCTTCTTTGAGTAAGGCAGCTCCAAAATGCAGCTGTTTCAGCCTAGCTCAGTGATTTGTGTGGTGGAGGGGCTGCCAGCGAAAGCACACAGAGTAGGCGTTGTTAATCATGTTAATTGGCTCAGGGTTCTGTCACTCGTGGACATTGTGTCACTGCAGAATTTACGGGAGAGCAAGGCTGAAGATTATGGATATACTGACAAGATACATTTCTCTCTGCCCTAACAATGGGAGTCATTGATTTACAGAAGAAGTGCTTATCCAAGAAGGCTCAAGGTCATCAAAATGAAGTCAAATCACGTTATATCTCCCGTAGCTTTAATTGGACTAATCATGTCAACATCATACTTTCAAAATCTTAGCTAACAAGCAAACAGTCATCATCATTAGTCACATTGACAATGTACTGGAAAATCCTTTTCAATCCTTGCCGTATGAAGAAAAATTAAAGATATCATCGGCCATTGGACATAAACATTACATACCAAGTCAGAAATCGCAAATTCTACATTGTTCTTGGAAGGAAGCAGTGGCTAACTGCAAGCGTCGCAAAGCAATCACTATTATGCTTCCCCTGCCTGCGATTCGGTGGAGAGGGTGTGGTTCAAGTCTGGGTTTAAGGATTTAAAACACCTGTCTGAAATGGTCTCAAAACACAAGAATTGTGCGTAACATCTAGACAACGCTGTTAAACTCAGATTACTGGGGAAATCAAACGCTGTGCCACAGCTAGACACCCCATCAGAAAGTATTCACACCCCTTAACTTTTTCCACATTTTGTTATGTTACAGCCTGGCCTACACACAACATCCCATAATGTCAAAGTGGAATTATGTTTTTTGAAATATTTTTGAAATTAAAAATGAAAAGCTGAAATATCTTGAGTCTTTGTTATGGCAAGCCTAATTAAAAATGTGCATAACAAGTCACATAATAAGTTGCATGGACTCTGTGTGCAATAATAGCATTAAACATGGTTTTTGAATGACTGTCTCATCTCTGTCCCGCACGCATAAAATTATCGGAAAGGTCCCTCAGTCGAGCAGTGAATTTCACACACGGATTCAACCACAAAGACTAGGGAGGTTTTCCAATGCCTCACAAAGAAGGACACCTATTGGTAGATAGGTTTTTTTAAAAAGCAGACATTGAATATCTATTTGAGGATGATGAAGTTATTAATTACACTTTGGATAATGTATCAATACACGCAGTCACTACAATGATACAGGCTTCCTTCCTAACTCAGTTGCTGGAGAGGAAGAAAACCACTCAGGGATTTCACCATGAGGCCAATGGTGACAATGGTGACTTTACAGAGTATCATGGCTGTGATAGGATAAATTTGAGGATGCAGTTACTCCACAGCACCTACCTAAATTACAGGGTGAAATGAAGGAAGCCTGTACAGACTACAAATATTCCAAAACACGCATCATGTTTGCAACAAGGGACTAAAGAAACACTGCAAAAAAATGTGGCAAAGCAATTCACATTTTGTCCTGAATACAAAGTGTTATGTTTGGAGCAAATCCAACACAACACATTACTGAGTACCACTCTCCATATTTTCAAGAATAGTGGTGGCTGCATCATGTTATGGGTATACTTGTAATCATTAAGGAATGTGGATTTTTAGGATAAAAAAACCCCGCAATGGAGCTAAGCACAGGCAAATTCCTATCGGAAAATCTGGTTCAGTCTGCTTTCTACCAGACACTGGGAGATGAATTCACCTTTCAATAGGACAATAACCTAAAACACAAGGCCAAATCTACACTGATGTTGCTTAGGAAGAAGACAGTGAATGTTCCTGAGTGGCCAAGTTTTGACTTAAATCTGCTTGAAAATCTATGACAAGACCTAAAAATGTTTGTCTAGCAATGATAAACAAAGAATTTGAGCTTAACGGGCAAATGTTACACAATCCAAGTGTGTAAAGCTCTTAGAGACTTACCCAGAAAGAAGGGTGTGACTACTTATGAAAATGAGATATTTCTGTATTAAATTTTCAATACATTTGCAAACATTTCAAAAAACTTGTTTTCACTTTGTCATTATGGGGTATTGTGTGTAGATGGTGAGAAAAAACAACAATTTAAGGTGGACTGTGTACAGCTGCAGTGATCGGTAAGCTGCACTGACAGCTGACGCTTAAAGTTAGTGAGGGAGATATAAGTCTCCAACTTCAGTGATTTTTGCAATTCGTTCCAGTCATTGGCAGCAGAGAACTGGAAAGAAAGGTGGCCAAAGGAGGTGCTGGCTTTGGGGATGACCAGTGAAATATACCTGCTGGAGCGTGTGCTACGGGTGGGTGTTGCTATGGTGATCAGTGAGCTGAGATAAGGTGAAGCTTTACCTAGCAAAGACTTGTAGATGACCTGGAGCCAGTGGGTTTGGCGACGAATATGTAGTGAGGGCCAGCCAACGAGAGCATACAGGTCATAGTGTTGGGTAGTATATAGGGCTTTGGTGACAAAACGTATGGCACTGTGATAGACTGCATCCAATTTGCTGAGCAGAGTTTTGGAGGCTATTTTGTAAATGACATCGCCGAAGTCAAAGATCGGTAGGATAGTCAGTTTTACAAGGGTATGTTTGTCAGCATGAGTGAAGGATGCTTTGTTGCGAAATAGGAAGCTGATTCTAGATTTAATTTTGGATTGGAGATGCTTAATATGAGTCTGGAAGGAAAGTATACAGTCTAGCCAGACACCTATGTATTTATAGTTGTCCACATACTCTAAGTCCGAACCGTCCAGAAAGTGATGCTAGTCGGGTGGGCGGGTGCAGGCAGCGATCTGTTGAAGAGCATGCATTTAGTTTTACTTGCATTTAAGAGCAGTTGGAGGCCACGGAAGGAGTGTTGTATGGCATTGAAGCTCGTTTGGAGGTTTGTTAACCCTCTGAATAGCACATATACACAATCCATGTCTCAATTGTCTCAAGGCTTAAATATTAATCTTTAACATGTCTCCTCCCCTTCATCTCTCTCTCTCTTTGACTTTCTCGCTCTCTCTCGTGTGTGTGTGTGTGTGTGTGTGTGTGTGTGTGTGTGTGTGTGTGTGTGTGTGTGTGTGTGTGTGTGTGTGTGTGTGTGTGTGTGTGGTGACTTAAAGAAGAGTAAAGTTAAGGTCTCAACATCTTGATGAATTTATTTTAACTAAAATGTATATACATTTCTGTTGCTGTTGTTAGGTTCTTAACAAACAGAGTTAAAAACTCAAATGGACAACTAGAAAAAGCTCAAACCAAGTTTATTCACCCACTGGGTCAAACAGCTGCAAAGACATGGCAGATAACACAAGCACATATATTTATAACCTTCTAATTGGCGGGGTCAACTCCTTACACATTTAGAAAACCAATACATCTCTTTTGCTAGACATGAATTTAATTGGTTCTTCTCACTGTTTCTAAAACCACTGTGGAAGTGTGTGTGAGATAGGACTGTAGTAGGAAAGTCGTTGTGGTGGGCCTCTCTGGCCCCCCTCTCAGATCTGTTGATTTGACCTTGAGATGCATTCCTCACTCCTCCCTAAAGTAGTTCCGCAGTTGGCCTGCCTGATCAGAGACTAACAATTTCCTTTTGCCTCCCTCCTTAGAAACATGGAACAGAATAGTCTTACTCTTTCTCTCTAACTCTTCAGTGTTACTCTGTGACTTTCCATATTCCTAGTTCCCATCTACCCTTCATTGACATTGACCCTAACATATACATTACTTATACATGTGAAGTAATTAATGAGTTCTAGTATGGAATCATGAATCAGTACATTTCAAGCTAGAATCTAACACTGTCCATTTTGAAAGTTCAGAAAACATTGGCCTACCTCGTCGCAGCACATTTGCTTGCACTTGCTTATACTAGAACTCAGTATTAATGATAAGAAAAACAAACATTATGAATTTACTGTACATAAATGTAATCATCAAAAAGAAAGGAGGACCAAGGTGCTCTTCATATAATTCATTAAAATGCCTTTATTAGTATGGCAAACAACGTTTTTTTTAAAACGACGCGTTTCGGCTGCATGGCCTTCGTCAGGGAGTACAAAAAAAGGAATACAATGTCCTCTTTTGAACAGCTTTTCCAATTAGCCCTAATTGGAAGAGGGAGTGATTTTTGTTCCATCGTCCAGAATGCCACACCAAGAAAGTGAATTTTGATGTGGAGAATCTGTTTATGGGTAAAATTGACTCCAACCAAACACGACGTAATCTTTCTAAGACAGAACGGGATGCAGTTGAATCATTGTCCAAAAAGGAACAGATTGTGGTTAAAAAAGCAGACAAAGGTGGTGCTGCAGGAGTGACCAGAGGCCTCATGCTCATGGAAACTGATGGTGTATCCAGTGGCCTGTCCAGGACATGTTGTATAGGGTGTTTTAGGGGGGCAATAACATTTTTAACCTTAATCGATGCAAGAGGGTTTATTTTATATAATGATGATGGTTCAACGCATTAAATGCTTCAGCATCGTCTACTCCAAAGTCCAGCATCCAAACAGTGCACTGTGCACACGCCATTTGAATGGAAAGGGACATCTCTTAAAAACACCATAATTGTAAAAACATTCAGCCTACAAAGTGTGTGCCAAGGGAAAATAGACTTCTATTGCACAAGAGAAATCATCCAAATGAGGCAAATAGCGCCCCTCTGTCTTAAAGCTGATTTAAGCTGTCCGGAGACACTGTATGGAGCAACCTCCCAAATGTTGTAACAATGCGTAGGGCTCCGTATAACTCTGCATTGACATGATTGGTTGATGGTAGGCGAGGGGTGGCCAATCATATTCACGGGGGGGGGCAACTTGACAACTTGAGAGTACTAGGCATTACATAATGCACACTGATATTATGGACACTGAAAGCCTACCCGTATTAATCTGCTGCAGACTGGTGATGCGGAGGCTGACATCTCTGAATCTAAGGGAACGCTGAAGAGGTTCCAGAGGCTAGTGAGAGTGAAGAAGGGAAGCCAGATTGGACTAGATGATGGAAAGACTGATAGCAATGAGTTCTCATGAATGCACCTCATCACAAAAAGCACAGACAGAGCTGCCTGACTGCCTCTTACAGAACAGATCTTATGAATTCAAAACCGCTAAAATTCTAGGGTGAACTCTTGTTCACAAAGCTAATGATTTTATTATTCTTTAAAGATTAACTGATGTATCGTCACACAAGGCCATAATCAGAACCTATGAATGAATAGGCCTACAAAGCCCCTTATTTCTCTTCTTGTCCAGGTCACTTGGCAGACTCTGTGTTCAGTAATGACAGTCCTGTCATTACCTGCATCGGGCTGGTGAAGAAGACAGAGAAGAAGATCTCTAAGGCTGCCCAACCATCACCATAGAAGCAGCAGACTAAGGAGACCAATGGGAAAGCTGTGGAAGGACCTTGGAGCACTTGGGTTCACAACCACCACTGGGGCCCCACAGAAGTCCCTCCACCCTGGGACGTCCCCTACCACACCTGCCACCAGGCCCCAGGCGAGTCCTGGAACCATGGCTTTGACTTCACCCTGCCCCGAGCAACAGCCTGGGACAACTTTGAGAATCTGGTCCAGGACCTGGACAGCAAACAGATACCCACAGATGTCTTTCTCCAATGGGTGATCACAGATCTTGACATCTCAGAATCCACGGTAAGTTACAGTTTACTTAAAGCGGTGTGTCCCAAAACCGATCCTCGAGTACCCTCAAAAGTACATACAACAGTACAAGCACACCTGATTGTACTTGTCAACTAATCATCAAGCCCTTGACAAGTTGAATCAGGTGTTTTTGTCCAGGGCTACAACAAAAATGTGTACTGCTGTGAGAAATCGTGGGCCGGAGTTGGGAAACACTAACTTAAAGGAGCTACAATTAGGGTTGCACAATTCCTGGAACTTTCAATAAATTCCTTGGTTTTCCCAAAATCCCAGTTGGAGGATTCCCAGAATCAGGTGGGAATAAGCAGAAACTCTGTAATCTTTCAACCAGGATTTCTTGAAAACCAGGGAATTTATTAAAAGTTGAAACCCTAGATATGATAGAGGTACTGTGGGACAATGTGGGACTGGTGTGTCCTAAGAAATTATTGCTTTGTAGGGCACACTTAACCCTGACAAATAAATTGATATCCATTTTTATTAAGAATTATGATTTCTATACAAAATAATTGCTGTAATTGAACACTACACAGGGAAAATTATTATTAAGGCAAACTTAAGGCCTGTTTATTTGGTACACCCATCTATTACCGGGTCGGACCCCCCTTTGCCTCCAGAACATCCTGAATTCTTTGGGGCATGGATTCTACAAGGTGTAGCGTTCAAACATTGTTCAATGGGTATCAGGGACCTAATGTGTCCCAGGAAAACATTCCCCACACCATTACACCACCGCCACCAGCCTGTACCATTGACACCAGGCAGGATGGGTCCATGAACTCATGCTGCTTACGCCAAATCCTGACTCTGCCATCAGCATGACGGAACAGGAACCGGGATTTGTTGGACCAGGCAATGTTTTTCCCATCCTCAATTGTCCAGTGTTGGTGATTGCGTGTCCATTGGAGACGCTTGCTTCTTCTTGTTTTTAGCTGATGGGAGTGGAACCCGGTGTGGTCGTCTGCTGCAATAGCCCATCCATGGCAAGCACCAACGAGTTGTGCATTCCGAGATTCCGTTCTGCACACCACTGTTGTACTGCACCGTTATTTGCCTGTTTGTTGTCACATTGGTATGAATGATTCGGGAGAATATTTTTTTATTTCACCCAAATTATGGCATGACGTGTAAATGCACGGGGACGAAGACCAAACAAACAATACAAAACACAGGGTAGAAAACCAAACAAAAGAGCGAAGAGTACCTCAAATAAATAACACACGTGCACAATGATTAACACACGGGACATGACCCCTAATCATCTGGGAAATCCACAATGGCACGAAAGCCAAAACACACAGCACACGCACACAATAATTCGACAGGACATCGGTAAACCAAGGGCACACTTATACAATTACTAATAACTGGGAATAGGGGCCAATTGTGCATAATGAAAGTTCCAGAGGGATCCGTGACATTTGTGGCCCGCCTGTTAGCTTGCACAATTCCTGCCATTCTCCTTCGACCTCTCTCCTTAACAATGTGTTTTCGCCCACAGGACTTGTTTGTCGCACCATTCTCGGTAAACGCTAGACACTGTCGTGTGTAAAACGCCAGAGGCCATCTGTTTCATACCACGCGCAAAGTCGCTTAGGTCACTCTTTTTGCCCATTCTAACGTTCAATCGAACAGTAACTGAATGCCTTGATGCCTTTATATAGCAAGCCACAGCCACGTGACTCACTATCTGTAGGAGCAAAAAAAAATTGTGAATGGGTGTATATTTTGTATTCATTTAACAATGATTTAACTTAGTGAGGTAATAGAGCTGAAACTGCAATATACAGGATTCGTGGAATTCACCCCTTCCTGTGTTCACCAGTCTCTTGGCCACTTCCTCATCAGTAGTTTTACTGGTTACAGTGAGTTGCATTTAACTTGGTGCGTTGTCAAAAAGTGTCATGTAGGCAGCAGTTTGTGATATTGATTGAATAGTCTTTCAACTTTCATAAAAGGATTTTACCATACAACAACAATCCAGCAGTCTGATCAATGAGGCTTTCTTGGTGCACTGAAGATGTTTCAGTTTATGTAGCTTGTTGACGAAACTTTACACCTTCCACCTAAAAGTACAACACATTCATGCCTTTGATTACAGATAAACAGACTGTGTAGATATAGTCACATCCTGCCTGACTTAGAGGAAATGTACCTGCTCTGCACAACTGTTGCGTGGTAGTAGGTTGTTGATATGATGATTGGTCGAATAGGCTACAGCACAGTTGATATGATGATTGGTCGAATAGGCTACAGCACAGTTGTTTTTGATCCAAAATAAACAGTGTACAGCGGTAATTCAGGTTCAGCACAATGCTTCACAGGAAACCGTCAAACGTCTCAAACAAAGACCCAAAGAGCAAGACAAAACCAAAGGTGAGATCTTTTAAATGTCAGGTTTTTGGGGGGTACAATTTGCTTTTCGATTTGCTACTATCCAATGTAATAACAAAAAAACTATATTTGATATGTCTAACTCGTTGGGCATTTTGCTTGACATTTTTAAACTGCGTGTATTACAATAAATTGAAATGCTCTAAGGCATATTTTTCCAAACATTGGGCTGTGTTATGCACATCAAATCAAACTTAATTTGTCATTTGCGCCGAATACAACAAGTGTAGACCTTACCGTGAAATTCTTACTTACAAGCCCTTAAACAACAGTGCAGTTCAAGAGAGTTAATAAGAAAATATTTACCAAATAAACGGAGTAAAAAAGTAAAAAATAATCAAAAGTAACACAATAACATAACAATAACGAGGCTATATACAGGGGGAACCGGTACCGAGTCACTGTGCAGGGGTACAGATTAGTTAAGGTAACTTGTACATGTAGGTAGGGATGAAATGACTATGCATAGATAATAAACAGTGAGTAGCAGCAGTGTACAAAACAAACGGGGGGGGGGGGGTGGGGTCAATGTAATAGTCCGGTGGCCATTTGATTAATTGTTCAGCAGTCTTATGGCTTGGGGTTAGAAGCTCTTAAGGAGCCTTTTGGTCCTAGACTTGGTGCTCTGCTACCGCTTGCCGTGAGGTAGCAGAGAAAACAGTCTATGACTTGGGTGACTGGAGTCTCTGACAATTTTACGGGCTTTCCTCTGACACTGCCTATTATATAGGTCCTGGATTGCAGGAAGCTTGGCCCCAGTGATGTACTGGGCAGGATATTAAAGATGAAGATTCACTCAAAATATTTGAGTTCATTATAAAAGCAATACTAGCATTTGCTGCTCTTGCTATTTGACCATTATTTCTATTAGACATCATTAGCTTTCCCCAGTAGGTGACGGTGACTGCAGCCGGCCAAGGTTCACGGTTCAGTAATGGTCAGATGGTCAGTGTTGGGCCACAAGCCAGGGTTTAATGTAACAGATGTTGGGCGAAAGCCTCAGAATTAGTTCTAATGGGCCGCCAGTGAACAACGGACCATTGCTTTTCACACGCTCTCCATTTTAATGACGATTATCTTTCAATTAGATTATCTTCAATTAGATGACAGGTTTTAGGGAGATCAGGAGGACTAGAATGTGCTAGAACAGTGGTTCTCCCCACACGTCACGTGTATCTCTATGGCCACAAGCACTGACCATGGCACAAACGGTTCACACCCTTTTTGTTGGCGGAGAGATAATTGTACAGGTTTAAAGCTTATTTCCTGCAATTCTATCCATTTTGCAATGGACAGATGTCATTTTCTTTGCCATTTAAAAGCAAATTTCCTGCAATTCTACACATTTTGCCATTTCTTATTAGTGTTCATGTGATATCTGAGTGACTCAAACATGACAACAAAATCAGTGGGTAAAAAAACCTAGCTACAAAAACATTACCTGACATGATATAGTTGATCTGGACATTTCTGATGTTACAAATAGATCTCCAAGGTCTGCAATGACTGACATGACAAGAAGAAAACAGCTGATACACTACCCAATTTTACAAACCTCATTAGCTGCAGTGAAGCTGAGCGCCACTCAGCACTCATCCATTACTATACAGTAGTTCTCAATGCTCATGAGTCCAAACTGAAACTGCAGTTACATCATTAAATCCAACCCTAATCAAATGCAACATTAGATACAATTCAGTACAAAAAAAGATTAAGAAAAATCTTAGTCCGGTGGATAAAATGCCATAATAGAGCCTGATGGTAATACAGACAGTACTATGTAAATACATGACCAGAAGAACAGCAGATTAGATGGTTTACAGGGTATAGGCCTACAGACATGACTGCTCGGAGTTCTACATAAACATGGCAGCCAGACAACATCTGTTCTGCTGTTACCATCCAAAACACATTTGAATCCGTTAATCTCCCATCTCACCCAGCGCTCCACCAGCTTTGGCCGATTTGACACCTTTAGACACCAACCAGCCCCAGTGAAGCCAGTGGAAAATGGCGATTCTTCGGTACGTGAAGCATCTGTCTGATTTCAACCAGTAATTCCCTATAAGTGACACTGTAAACTGTTTCACTGTTTCAACATTAGTTTTCGGTATTTGTTGAAACAAAACAACATGTTTCAAGTCAGCGGGGCTGACTCATCTTTTTAATGTTAACACACAATATTTTTGAAACACTAACTTTGGCCTTTGTATATTGCTGTATCGTAGTTGAAGCATGTCAACTATGTAACAACATGTGTGTGTTAATATGTGTGCAGTCTGCAGAGGGAGAGCAGGTTGACAGTGGTGACCATACCAGATCAGGAGGTATAGGGAAGAAGATGAAGGCCATCTCACTGACGATGATGAAGAGGATGGGCAGGAATTATGCCAAAGCCCTGTCAGAGGAAATGGTGAGTGAGCAGAGCCCATTGTGTCATACAGATCAGGCCTCAACATTCAGTGTACCACAGACCTCGGATAAAAGTCAAAAGAGTGAAATGTAAGTTCAACAAAAAGAAAGCAGATGCCCAAATGCAGAGGTATGGGCTAGTATGTAGAAAATACTAAGAGCACACAAACTATAGGAACAGAATTGGATCCTTGATAATACAGTGATAATACAATATAGTGATAATACAATATAGTTATAATAGAGTGCAAGGCTTCTCAGGAGGATCCTGAGGAGGATGACAGGCAAAGAAAGGATTATACTGTAAATGATGATGAACAAGCAGTAACGGTGTGTGGGTAAAATCACTGGGGAAGCCAAGCCAGAAAAAAAGCTATATTACAACCTATGTGTTGTGATAATTGTGTTGTTCGCTCTGTAACCTGTTAGTTCATATGCCTTGTGACCGTGACATATAGGTTTAAGTCTGAGACATTAAGAAGACACAGTAGCAGAATAAAGTCAACAAAATATATTGCATGTAACAAACAGTTACATGACCTACAGCATGGTCAAGCAAGATCATGTTTCCAACATTTTCAGACTACTAAATAACTATTGATTTAACCCAAGTTACTACACCAAGACAGTCGTGAAGAGGGCACGACAAAACCTATTCCCCCTCTGAAAAGATTTGGCATGGGTACCCCAGCTCAAAGCAGCCGCAAGGCATGAGGTAGGGAGGATGGTCTCGGAGTCAGAGGAGGTGGCAGCGGGACTGTACAGGCAAGAGATGGTGTCAGGTTTAACATTATTGGACCCTGGGCAATAAGAAATTGTGAAGTTGAAGCTGATGAATAACAGAGCCCATTGGGCCTGCCAGGAGTTAAGGCACTTGGCTGTGCGGAGATATTCCAAATTATTGTGGTCGGTCCAAACCAAAAACTGATGTTTTGCTCCCTCCAAATCAAATCAAATCAAAGTTGATTTGTCACGTGCACCGAATACAACAGGTGTAGTAGACCTTACAGCATCGAATAGCCCCCGTGATATGCAACTTTTTAGGGAAGTTAGGAACCAATATACACAGGCTTTTAGGAAAGCTAAGGCTAGCTTTTTCAAACAGAAATTTGCATCCTGTAGTACAAACTCAAAAAACATCTGGGACACTGTAAAGTCTATGGAGAATAAGAGCATCTCATCCTAGCTGCCCACTGCACTGATGCTAGGAAACACTGTCTCTACCGATAAATCCACAATAATTGAGAAATTCAATAAGCATTTTTCTACGGCTGGCCATGCTTTCCATTTGGCTACCCCTACCCCAGTAAACAGCCCTGCGCTCCCACACAGTAACTCGCCCACACCTCCCCCACTTCTCCTTCACCCAAATCTAGATAGCTGATGTTCTGAAAGAGCTGCAAAATCTGGACCCCTACAAATCAGCAGGGCTAGACAATCTGGACCCTCTCTTTTTAAAATTATCTGCCGAAATTATTGCAACCCCTATTACTAGCCTGTTCACCCTCTCTTTCGTATCGTCTGAGATTCCCATAGATTGGAAAGCTGCCGCAGTCATCCCCCTCTTCAAAGGGGGAGACACTCTAGACCCAAACTGCTACAGTCCTATATCTTTTCTACCCTGTCTTTCTAAGGTCTTTGAAAGCCAAGTTAACAAACAGATTACCGACCATTTAGAATCTCACAGTACCTTCTCCGCTATGCAATCTTGTTTCAGAACTGTTCATGGGTGCACCTCAGCCACGCTCAAGGTCCTAAATGATGTCATAACCGCCATCGATAAGAGACATTACTGTGTAGCCGTATTCATCGACCTGGCTAAGGTTTTCACTCCGTCAATCACAACATTCTTATTGGCATACTCAACAGCCTTGGTTTCTCAAATGATTGCCTCGCTTGGTTCACCAACTACTTCTCCGATAGAGTTCAGTATGTCAAATCGGAGGGCCTGTTGTCTGGACATCTGGCAGTCTCTATGGGGGTGCCACAGGGTTCAATTCTTGGGTCGACTCTCTTCTCTGTATACATCAATGATGTCGCTCTCGCTGCTGGTGATTCTTTGATCCACCTCTATGCAGACGACACCATTCTGTATACTTCTGGCCCCTCTTTGGACACTGTGCTAACTAACCTCCAGACAAGCTTCAATGCCATACAACTCTCCTTCCGTGGCCTCCAACTGCTCTTAAATGCAAGTAAAACTAAATGCATGCTCTTCAACCGATCGCTGCCCGCACCTGCCCGCCCGTCCAGCATCACTACTCTGGACGGTTCTGACTTAGAATATGTGGACAACTTCAAATACCTAGGTGTCTGGTTAGACTGTAAACTCTCCTTCCAGACTCACATTAAACATCTCCAATCCTCCGGCTTCCTATTTCGCCACAAAGCATCCTTCACTCATGCTGCCAAACATACCCTCGTAAAACTGACCATCCTACCGATCCTCGACTTCGGCGATGTCCTTTACAAAATAGCCTCCAACACTCTACTCAGCAAATTGTATGCAGTCTATCACAGTGCCATCCGTTTTGTCACCAAAGCCCCATATACTACCCACCACTGCGACCAGTATGATCTCGTTGGCTGGCCCTCGCTTCATACTCGTCGCCAAACCCACTGACTCCAGGTCATCTACAAGTCTCTGCTAGGTAAAGCCCCGCCTTAACCCAGCTCACTGGGCACCATAGCAGCACCCACCCATAGCACGTGCTCCAGCATGTATATCTCACTGGTCACCCCCAAAGCAAATTCTTCCTTTGGCCGCCTCTGCTTCTAGTTCTCTGCTGCCAATGATTGTAACAAACTGCAAAAATCTCTGAAGCTGGAGACTCTTACCTTTCACACTAGCTTTAAGCACCAGCTGTCAGAGCAGCTCACAGATCACTGCACCTGTACATAGCTCATCTGTAAATATCCCATCCAATCTACCTCATCCCCATACTGTTATTTATTTATTTATTTATCTTGCTCCTTTTCACCCCAGTATCTCAACTTGCACATTCATCTTCTGCACATCCTACCATTCCAGTGTTTAATTGCTATATTGTAATTGTTACGGCTGTGTAAGCAAGGCGAAGTCAGGTGCAGGAGAGCAGAGTAGAGTAAACAGGTGCACTTTTAGTCCATTCAACAATAGGCACAAAAAATGACATAAGTTCCCAAAAACACGGAACATAAACTATAAAAGTATCGTGCGTAAACATACACCGTTAACAATGAGCAATTACACACAAAGACATGATGGGGAACAGAGGACTAAATACATGTAGATTGATTGGGGAATGAAAACCAGGTGTGTATGGAACAAGACAAGACAAATGGAGCGGCGATGGCTAGAAAGCCGGTGACGTTGATCGCCGAACGCCGCCCGAACAAGGAGAGGAGCCAACTTCGGTAGAAGTCCTGACAGTACCCCCCCTTGACGCGCCTCGGGGACGACAACACCGGCCTCGGGGATGACCCGGAGGGCGAGGCGCAGGGCGATCCTGCCGGCGACGGTGAAACTCCCACAGCAGTTCGGGATCCAAAACATCCGCAACCGGAACCCAGCACCTCTCCTCCGGACCGTACCCCTCCCACTCCACGAGGTACTGAAGGCCCCCCACCCGATGCCTCGAATCCAGGATGGAACGAACAATGTCCAAAGGGGAGGAGAGACCTCTCGCACCTCAGAATCCTGGAGCGGACCAGCCACCACCGGCCTGAGGAGAGACACATGGAACGAGGGGTTAATACGATAATCAGAGGGAAGCTGTAATCTGTAACATACGTCATTCACACTCCTCAGGACTTTGAAGGGCCCCAGAAACTGCAGTCCCAGCTTCAGGGGGAGCAGATGGAGGGGCAGGTCTCGGGTCGAGAGTCAGTCTCACTGCGGTGACGGTCTGTGCTGGTTTTCTGGCGAAACGCGGGTCGCTGGAGGTGTACACGGGCGGCCTCCCATGTCTCCTCCGCGCGCCTGAACCAGTCGTCCACCGCAGGAGCCTCGGTCTGACCCCAATGCCAAGGCGCCAGAACCGGCTGGTACCCCAATACGCACTGAATACGCACTGCATTATTTTTTCTTGGTAAATTTTTTGGGGTAAGCCTGGCTTCCCTTCACGAATACATCCATGAATACATGTCACTATGAACAAGTTAGCCTACTCCCAGGCTTTTAGCCCAAAGACCTTGTCGTAGCGGACGGCCTAGTGGTTAGAGCGTTGGGACTAGTAACCGAAAGAACAAGGCAGTTAACCCACTGTTTTTAGGCCGTCATTGAAAATAAGAATGTGTTCTTAACTGACTTGCATAGATAACAAAATAAATACAAAAATGTGAAGACTGTTATATTATCAAATCAATTCTCTATGTGTAATTATTCCTTAAGTGATCAAACTAATCCTGTAATTTAAATTAACTCGGAAGTCGGGGCACCAAGGGAAAATGATGTTTATAGAGTTTCAATTTCCCGAATATAACTCTTCAGATATTTTATTATCTTATCGATTACAGTCTTCTATTAATGTATTGTTACCTCTTTAGTCTCATTCCTGAAAGTCGCAAACCCTTGGATATCTGCACGCACCCTAAAATAAATCATGAATCAGCAATATACAAATTGGCTTAATTATTTATTTACTAACTAATCAATCACATAATTACATAAACACACACAATAGTTTTACATTGGTTACTGACATGATACACTGAAAAGTCCCAAGTGCGCTAAGCCGATATGACGGCTTGGTAGACAAAGAAAAGGGGTGGGGCCAGCTCAAGAGTGGGAAACTCAGAGTGGACCCCCCTACATATACTACACTACACTCATGGAAATGCTTATACTTTGAACATGAACAACCGCTCATTCAAAAATAAATAGGAATTTACTTATTTATGAGTGTATGCCTTTGTTGTCCCTCTCTGCGATCGCCGGTCCGCCTAATGGATAGATTGTTGACAGAAAGTCTCTGGTTTGACCACCAGAGATCAAAGTCTTTCGGAGTTGTAGCTTGTTGTAATGGATATGTCAGAGTACCATTCGGTCGTTCGACCAGTTGCGTTTACCAGACTAAAGTACTTAAACAGCTGCAGCCTGAATAATTGTTCTTTAGTTTGTAGATTTCTTAGCCATATCAACTTGGGAATGATCTCCAGGTTCTCTGGTCTTGTTCTTTGGTAGAGTTGCCAACCATTTCACCATGTAGCGACAGCTTCCAAGTTTTCTGGTCACCAGAGTAGTTTGAACCTCTTCACACACCAGCATCACCTGGCATGTTTTGGTCTAGAGTAGTAGCCATTTCAACATGTGGACCCTATCCCGGCGATGTCTTGACCAAATGTACATTTTGTCACAAGTCATTTTATTCTGGAGTAGAAAAGGGGGTGTTCCATGACACCGACGTAAATGTCTGTGCTCACGGGGTGTAGTTACTGACTAGTTAAAAAACCACTCTAATTTAGAAGGCTAACATCACATTTAATATTTTCAAAAGTAGTCCCATACTCAATCAGTCATTTTGTACAATATTGAGATGTAAATCTGGTAACTGGGAAATATACACATTCAGAGAAACAGTTATGTTGTTCTGCTGTGATAGTTACATGACACATTAGTAAGGAATTCGACACGATTGTTCTTTAAGTACCCACGGACAATTTCAACTGGTTGGAATACTGAAATATTGCTACATTATTCAACCTTTTGAGGTTACCGTACTGCAAAGTCTTTCTCTGTGGTAACAAAGGGATTCTCAACCTTCATTTTGGCCCGAGTGTGGTAAAGATTTTTTGGTATTTATGACCTTCATAAACCTTTGGTGGGAGAGAGTGAGAGAGAGGGCTATGATCCTCACCCTAAAAGGGAGTGTCTTGACAACCAACATGTCTAAACATCACTGAGTCAAAACAAATCAAAGACTCATTACCACATCACCTGGTCACCAAGCGATTTGTGGAGCTAAAAAGAAGCAACTCTTCTCTCACAGAGAGGACCAGGGAGGTACAGTCAGAGCCTATGGTAGATGACACACACTTCCTGGCCATGTCAAGTCTCAGTAATAAATGGTAAGGCAGCTCTGTGTGGATTAAGGACTCTTGGCAGAAGAGAGGAGAGGAGCTCTTCTGTGGCCTTACATAAACTGCCTGGGATACTGAGCAGCTTTGGCACATGAGAAATTAAACACGGAATAGCTTAGAGCCCTGGCCTGACCCAGCCCTTTGATTGGTTTTGCTTTTTCCTGTTCTTCCTCCTCAACTACCACGCTGTGAGATAAGATGAGATGGGGAGTGACAGCATAAGAAAAGGAGGGCAAAGAAAATAATAAAACGTGACCTTTATCTGTTGTTTTTTACTGTGTAGGTTGACGGGACAGAGAGAGATGAAGAAGGAAGAGGGGATATTGTTAATGGTGTCCATTCATTTCCAAAAGGACACAGAGTGTCCAGTCACTCCCTTGAAAGTCTCTACGGTCTCAACAGTGGACACAGCAATTCCAGTAAACTCATTGGGCACACAGCCAAGACCTTACTGAAATAATTAAGTTCCCTTTCACTCTCTACTAATGCAATTTTCGCTTACTCTGCATTACAGTAAAGCATGCTACACATTGTGGTTGATAAAAATCTAAGTATGGAACCCAATCTACAGTTGAAGTCGGAAGTTTACATACACTTAGGTTGGAGTCATTAAAACTGGTTTTCAACCACTCCACACATTTCTTGTTAATATAAAACTATAGTTTTGGCAAGTCGGTTAGGGTATCTACTTTGTGCATGACACAAGTAATTTTTGCCAACAATTGTTTACAGACAGATTATTTCACTTACAATGCACTGCATCACAATTCCAGTGGGTCAGAAGTTTACATACACTAAGTTGACTGTGCCTTTAAACAGCTTGGAAAATTCCAGAAAATGATGTCATGGCTTTAGAAGCTTCTGATAGGCTAATTGACATCAATTGAGTCAATTGGAGGTGTACCTGTGGATGTATTTCAATGCCTACCTTCAAACCCAGTGCCTCTTTACTTGACATCATGGCAAAAGCAAAAGAAATCAGCCAAGACCTCAGAAAAAAACAGTAGACATCCACAAGTCTGGTTCATCCTTGGCAGCAATTTCCAAACGCCTGAAGGTACCACGTTCATCTGTACAAACAATAGTATGCAAGTATAAACACCATGGGACCACGCAGACATCATACCACTCAGAAAGGAGACGCGTTCTGTCTCCTAGAGCTGAACGTACTTTGGTGCGAAACGTGAGAATCAATCCCAGAACAACAGCAAAGGACCTTGTGAAGATGCTGGAGGAAACAGACACAAAAGTATCTATATCCACAGTAAAATGAGTCCTATATCGACATAACCTGAAAGGCCACTCAGCAAGAAAGAAGCCACTGCTCCAAAACCGCCATAAAAAAGCCAGACTATGGTTTGTAATTGCACATGGGGACAAATATCGTACTTTTTGGAGAAATGTCCTCTGGTCTGATGAAACAAAAATAGAACTGTTTGGCCATAATGACCATCATTATGTTTGGAGGAAAAAGGGGGAGGCTTGCAAGCCGAAGAACACCATCCCTAACGTGAAGCACGGGGTTGGCAGAATCATGTGGGGGTGGCAGCATCTTGTGGGGGTGCTTTGTTGCAGGAGAGGCTGGTGCACTTCACAAAATACATGGCATCATGAGGCAGAAAAATTATGTGGTTATATTGAAACAACATCTCAAGACAGGAAGTTAAAGCTTGGTTGCAAATAGGTCTTCCAAATAGACAATGACCCCAAACATACTTCCAAAGTTGTGGCAAAATGGCTTAAGGACAACAAAGTCAAGGTATTGGAGTGGCCATCACAAAGCCCTGACTTCAATCCCATAGAACATTTGTGGGCAGAACTGAAAAAGTGTGTGCGAGCAAGGAGGTCTACAAACCTGACTCAGTTACACCAGCTCTGTCGGGAGCAATGGGCCAAAATTCACCCAACTTATTGTGGGAAGCTTGTGGAAGGCTACCCAAAACGTTTGACCCAAGTTAAACAATTTAAAGGCAATGCTACCAAATACTAATTGAGTGTATGTAAACTTCTGATGAATGAAATAAAAGCTGAAATTAATCATTTTCTCTACTATTATTCTGACATTTCACATTCTTAAAATAAAGTGGTGATCCTAGCTGACCTAAGACAGGGAATTTTTACTAGGATTAAATGTCAGGAATTGTGAAAACTGCGTTTAAATGTATTTGGCTAAGGTCTATGTAAACTTCCGACTTCAACTGTACTACGGCATGTTGTTGCACCTTGATTAACCAAACAAGGATGCCTGACAAACATAATCACAGTCAAAAGTCTAAACTGTCAATGTTTCACTCACTGCCATACCTTTCATAATTAAATGTTCAAATCAGCAAGTAGGCTACCATTAGACCATAAATCCTCATCTAGGAGCAGGAAACTCCCTCACTATGTAACATGATGTACTACAGTACCCAAAATGCCCTATGTAACACATTTGTCTATGGCTTCACATCAGTATTTACAAAGACAAACATCATGATGTCGGTCTCCTACCAATCAAACTGTGTTGTGTGCTGCTCCCCAGGTGGGTTGACCAGCGGGTCAGATGGCTTCAGTAACAGAGACAGTCTGAGGCTGGATGAGGAGCTGCCCTACACAGGCCAGTTCTGTGGCAGAGCCCGGGTCCACACAGACTTTGTCCCCAGTCCCTACGACACGGAATCACTTAAACTTAAGGTAATTAGCCTACTTGACTAAACTAGTTGTATCCTGATTCCTGACTGACTGAAATATTGCTGTGAATGTAGAATAATATAACATATTATGATGAATAGTTATAGACTGCCTCTTTCTCAAACCTGTCATTCCACACATCTTCCTGGATTTTTAAACAGTTGAGATGGAGCCAATGTCTTGGGCAAAGTAGGCGGTGTTGATCTATTACATGTACAGTATTTCTCAAGTAAAAGGACCAATTCTTCTTTCAGGTGGGGGATGTGATTGAGATAATCAGCAAGCCTCCTATGGGTATATGGACAGGCATGCTGAACAACAAGGTGGGAAACTTTAAGTTCATCTACGTGGACCTCATCGTAGAGAAGGTTCCTGAACTGCCTCAGAAGATGAGGACACACAGGAGGAGCAGGAGACCCCGTCCCAAAACGCTACAGGAGCTCCTAGAGCGCCTCAATCTGGAGGTAGACTGATTCTCTCTTTCGCCCTCTCTTCTCTGTCTCTCTCCTCAAAGTGGTTACAAATAATCCTTTGCAAAAAAACAGGTTCCCTGGATTCTTTGGAAAAAATCCCCAGATAAATTGCATCTTTAGGGAACAATATGTTTCTGATGTCAATGTCAATTTAGTTGCGTTTTTCATTGCAACATGGCGACTTGCTTACAGATTGGTATTGTTTATATGTATTGTAGGAGTATGCCTCTTCACTGCTCCTGAATGGCTATCAAACAGTAGATGACCTGAAAGAGCTGAAGGAGAAGTATCTGATGGAACTCAATGTGACTGATCCTGAACACAGACATCTTCTCATGGCAGCCATCGAGTGCCTCCAAGAACCCCAAAGTGAGTTAGGGTAGTCTTCCTCCTACTTACATTTCCAGGTGGAATGCAAAGGGTGGCAGCTTAGCCTAGTGGTTAGAACTGTTGGACTAGTAACCGGAAGGTTGCAAACCGAAATCCCCGAGCTGACAAGGTACAAATCTGTCGTTCTGCCCCTGAACAAGGCAGTTAAACCACTGTTCCTAGGCTGTCATTAAAAATAAGATTTTGTTCTTAACTGCCATGCCTAGTTAAATAAAGGTAAAATACAGTTAAAGAAAGGCACTTAAGTCAACACCTAGGCCTTAGGTGATGCGCAATAGTGTTAGTTCTGACAAAAGCATATGTATTCCACATATGTATACAGATCGCCAAAGCAGGTAAGGAAGGGCATACCATCAGTGGATGTGCTGTATCAGGGCTGTGGTATCAGGTACACAGGTAAAGAGGCTAATGATAACAGGATACCCTTAATAAAAACACATGAGAAAAAACACTGGGTTTGTGGACACATGACATTTCACGTGAACAAATCACATGTGGTTTGCATATACGTGTGAAGTTCCACATGGCAATTTTTCATGACACAGACATGTGGTTTCCCAACATTTCACATGTACTTTTAGAACTGGCAGGATTAGAACCCAGGTCTCCCACAAGTGAAGCCAACGTGTTGACCATTAGACTAAGAGGGTCAACACAAATGTTGAAGTTGCAGAGGGGGCTACCTCATCACATGACCATCAGCAAAAGCAACCAGGACAAGTCATGTCTGCTACACTTTCACATGTTCCTTGTTTGCCATTTTAATGTAAATTTTAACTAGGGCTGTCAAACGATAAAACATTTGAATCAAGTTTATCGCAGGATTTGCTGATTAATCCAGATTAATCGCAAATTCAGAATTTGCACAAATTTAAGATTTTTTTAATAAAAAAGGACTAAGAATGTTAACGTCTTGAGTTTGTTCAAAGTAACATTTAGCAAAATTAGGTTATTTGATGAGCACACTTTCTTTAACCTCAATGTTAACTTGTTTTGAGATTGCATTGTTGTTTTTAGCTGTATAGATGATGTATTTTGGATGTTTTCAGTGTATTTTGAATGGTTTCAGACAATGCGATTAATCACAATAAAATGACAAAGTTAACTTGAGTTAACTGATTAACAAAATGTTTACATGTTAAACATGATAAATAAGGAGTCATCTGAGACGCCATCTTTTTCTCATTGACTTGCATACAAAAGTTAGTTAGCTAGCTACTAAACTCATGTAAATGGTAAAAATCTCACCTTTTTTCTCACCTTTCTTTAACTTTCATTTTCAATTTATAAGTTATCTCTAGATTTTGAAAATGTAACCTTGCGTAGAAACCGTAAAACAGGATAAAATTTGGAGACACAGAGAGCTATCTTACCTGTTATTTTCATTCGGCATCTTCCAATGGTCACTGACCAACGTATGAAGAAGAGAGGCATGCGCCTGCAGCAGTAACAGTCCGAATGAATGGCTCAGAAATAATAAATTACCTTTAACACACCTGAAATTATAATGCTTCAGGTAGGCTAAGTAGTAATGTGCAAGGAGAGTAACAGTGTTTCACTGCCACATGTGAAAGTGAGAAGTTTTCTTAATCTAATTTGCATTTTCAAAATTTTCACATGTGATTGGGAATTTGGGAACTTGGGAACTTGCAGTTCCACTTATGAAAGTGAGTTTTTCACATCTGGAAGTATAATTAGTAAGAAAGTGAGTTTATGAAAGTGAGTTTTTCACATCATGGTAGAAGTAGTAAGAAAGTTACTTTTTGGACCTGAATGCCAAAAGAAAATAGAGGTGCTCAAAGTTGACCCCATTGCAAACCCCTTGCCTGATGACTCAAACTGAATTATTTCGATGCTCTGACGTTCGCTACATACAGTGCATTCGGAGAGTATTCAGACCCCTTGACTTTTTCCATATTTTGTTACTTTACAGCCTTATTATAAAATTGATTGCATTGTTTATTTTTCCTTATCAATCTACACACGATACCCCATAATGACAAAGCAAAAACATTTTTTTTAAAATACAAAAAATACAAAAATAGAAACTGAAATATCACATTTACATAAGTATTCAGACCATTTACTCAGTACTTTGTTGAAGCACCCTTGACAACGATTACAGCCTCGATTCTTCTTGGTTATGACGCTACAAGATTGGCACACCTGTATTTGGGGAGTTTCTCAAATTCTTCTCTGCAGATCCTCTCAAGCTCTGTCATGTTGGATGGGGAGCATAGCTGCACACCTATTTCCAGGTCTCTCCAGAGATGTTTGATCAGGTTCAAGACCAGGCTCTGGCTGGGCCACTCAAGCACATTCAGAGACTTGTCCCAAAATCACTCCTACGTTATCTTGGCTGTGTGCTTAGGGTCTTTGTCCTGTTGGAAGGTACACCTTCACCCCAGTCTGAGGTCCTGAGCACCCTGGAGCAGGTTTTCATCAAGGATCTCTCTGTACTTTGCTCCATTCATCTTTCTGTTGATTCTGACTAGTCTCCCAGTCCCTGCCGCTAAAAAACATCCCCACAGCATGATGCTGCCACCACCATGCTTCACCTTCGGGATGGTGCCAGTTTTCCTCCAAACGTGATGTTTGGCATTCAGGCCAAAGAGTTAAATATTGGTAACCAGAGAATCTTGTTTCTCATGGTCGGAGAGTCTTTAAGGTGCTTCTTGGCAAACTCCAAGTGGGCTGTCGTGTGCCTTTTGCTGATGAGTGGCTTTCGTCTGGCCAATCTACCATAAAGGCCTGATTGGTGGAGTGCTGCAGAGATGGTTGTCCTTCTGGAAGGTTCTCCCATCTCCACAGAGGAACTCTGGAGCTCTGTCAGTGACCATCGGATTCTTGGTCACCTCCCTGACCAAGGCTCTTCCACGATTGCTCAGTTTGGCCGGGCAGCCAGCTCTAGGAAGAGTCTTGGTGGTTCCAAACTTCTTCCATTTAAGAATGATGGAGGCCACACTGTTCTTGGGGACCTTCAATACTGCAGACATTTTTTAGTAACCTTCCCCAGATCTGTGCCTCGACACAATCTTGTCTCAGAGCACTATGGACAATTCCTTCAACCTCATGGGTTGGTTTTTGCTCTGACATGCACTGTCAACTGTGGGACCTTATATAGACAGGTGGGTACCTTTCCAATCAATTGAATTTACGACAGGTGGACTCCAATCAAGCTGTAGAAAAAACAGGATGCACCTGAGCTCAATTTCAAGTCTAATAGCAAAGGGTCTGAATACTTATGTAAATAAGGTATTTCTGTTTTTTATTTTTAAGAGATTTACAAAAATGTCTAAACAACTGTTTTCGCTTTGTCATTATGGGGTATTGTGTGTAGATTGCTGAGTTAATATATATTTTTAATACATTCTGAATAAGGCTAATGTTTGTGGGCGTCGCATAGCTTTTGGCCGGAGCAAGGATTATGCTTTCACGTCAATGATCTAATATTGCCAGATCTAGATGTTTTTCTTGTTCATAATATATGTTGTAGCTTAGATCCTATTTGATGTATTTATTGATGGAGGGTTTCATTCAAATCAAAAGGGGTTCAGTCAGAAAGTAATTGAATTCATATAGAAGACCCAGTAAAGACTGTCTGTATTAACAAAGTAATATCACTGCAAGAAGTGAACTTCAGAATGTAACATTAATTGTGTTCACCTCACAGTGTGTGTAAATAACAGGATATCAGCCATCTTGTACTGGCCATGGATAGCTAAAGATGTGTTATACTAAACAGTACCAGTCAAAAATGTGGACACACCTACTCATTCAAGGACAATTCTTTATTTTTCCATACATTGTAGAATAATAGTGAATAACATAAACTATGAGATAACACATATGGAATAATTGAATAACCAAAAAAGTGTGAAACAAATCCATTTTTTATATGAGATTCTTCAAAGTTACCACCCCTTGCCTTGATGACAGCTTTGCAGACTTTTGGTATTCTCTCAACCAGCTTCATGAGGCAGTCACCTGGAATGCATTTCAATTAACAGGTGTGCCTGGTTAAAAGTTAATTTGTGGAATTTATGTTCTTCTTAGCGTGTTTGAGCCAATCAGTTGTGTTGTGACAAGGTAGGGGGTATACAGAAGATAGCCCTATTTGGTACAAGACCAAGTCCATATTATGCCAAGAACATTTCAAATAAGCGATAACAGTCGATCATTACTTTAAGACATGTAGGTCAGTCAATACGGAACATTTCAAGAACTTTGAAAGTTTCTTCAAGTGCAATGGCAAAACCATCAAGTACTATGATGAAACTGGCTCTCATGAGGACCGCCACAGGAAAGGAAATCCCAGAGTTACCTCTGCTGCAGACGATAAGTTCATTAACAGCCTCAGAAATTGCAGCCCAAATAAATGCTTCAGAGTTCAAGTAACAGACACATCTCAACATAAACTGTTCAGAGGAGACTTCATGAATTAGGCCTTCGTGGTCTAATTGCTGCAAGGAAACCACTACTAAAGGACACCAATAATAATAAGAGACTTGCTCGGGCCAAGAAACACGAGCAATGGACATTAGACCCAGTGGAAATGTGTGCTTTGGTCTGATGAGTCCAAATCTGAGATTTTTGGTTCCAACTGTTATGTCTTTGTGAGACGCAGAGTAGGTGAACGGATGACCTCTGCATATGTGGTTCCCACCGTGAAGCATGAAGGAGGATGTGTGATCGTGTGGGGTTGCTTTGCTGGTGACACTGTCTGTAATCAATCATTTATTTAGAATTCAGCTTTACAGCTTTCTGCAGCAATACGCCATCCCATCCAGTTTGCACTTAGTGGGACTATCATTTGTTTTGAAACAGGACAATGGTCCAACACACCTACAGGCTGTGTAGGGGCTATTTGACCAAGAAGGAGAGTGATGGAGTGCTACATCAGATGACCTGGCCTCCACAATCACCCGACCTCAACCCAATTGAGATGGTTTGGGATGAGTTGGACTGCAGTGTGAAGGAAAAGCAGCCAACAAGTGCTCAGCATATGTGGGAACTCCTTCAAGACTGTTAGAAAAGCATTCCAGGTGATCTGTCATCAAGGCAAAGAATATATTTTTATTTGTTTAAACCTTTGTTGGTTATTACATGATTCCATATGTGTTATTTCATAGTATTGATGTCTTCACTATTATTCTACAATGTAGAATATAGTAAAAATAAAGAAAAACCCTTGAATGAGTAGGTGTGTCCAAACGTTTGACTGGTACTGTATACATAATCTATATACACTGCAATTACGCAAAACACTGCTTATAGGCTGTAAAGAGACAGTTACTAGAAGGACATGAAAGGAAAGGCAGAGTCAGGAAACTACATTGAGTGGTGCAAGACAAGACAAGCTATTAACAGGAAATGTCATTTTCAGAGGTAAGACACTGTGGTATGGGCGCTGCACTAGCTTATCTGTCATGTTTTTCAAGCTTATGCAAACCTTTTTATCTTTTGAACTTCACTTTTCGCTGCGGTAAGCAAATGTAACATGGTCTCACAGCTTTCACAGCCTACATACAGATCAAACATCCAGCTACAATAGGCATATTTCGGGGGTTGGGGGGGAAAGAGGAAACTATGAAAAAAGTTATTTCTGATAATGTGGGAGCATATCTGTGGCCATTACTTTTGAATACAAGTTCTCAAAGCCCCCATACCCATTCCATTCTAGGTGATGGTCAGGAGGGAGAGTTAAACCAGGATGCCAAGTCCCCGACTGAGAGTGTTAAAGCGGACCTGACCGACTGCCCCAGAGACTCTGGCTGTTACATCCCTTCGGACTGCTCAGACAACAGCAAGGAGACAGACATCCACCTGCCAGCACTGCACCATCATCCTCCCATGGCTCAGACCTAACCTAAAAATGATCAATGTGGATCAATGCAATTCACCCAGATCGTGATCTAATGTGAAAGCCCTTTTCTGCATTACAAGAGCAATCCTCTTTGCTTTCATACTGCATGTAGTATCTGTAGCCTATGTGGCTGTAGCACTGTAATTGTTATGCATGAAGCTACTGTACACAATTTCCTATTCTAGTGAGTTGGATTGGCTGCTGGTTTGTAAATGTTAATGATGATGTATGCCAAGCCTTTTAAATCACTGACATTGGACCTGTGAAATCATAACAGTGGGCTAGGCTTTGTTTTTAGCACAATGTGCAATGTCAACTTTACTGTGTGTGGGCGTACAGTACAAGAGGTGCCTGTGGAAATGGGAGAGATTAAATACAGGCAGGTCACTCATGGTACAAGTCAGTATTCAATGTCCATACATGTCTGAGGAGGTCGGGAGAGGACGTGGAAACTGGCTCTAGGGGCAACAGTAAGTGCTGTTATCTTTAAGTAGGTATTGTGGACAGGTATGGCAGCTGTGCATAAGCATCTGCCTGTGGCTCCAAAGGCTGCATGTTTGAATCCAGCAATAGAAAGTTGTTCCTGATATTTTGCTTTAAGCCTATCCCTAACCTTAACCCTTACCATAACCATTTGGTGTTAATGCCTAACCTTAAGACTTCAGAGTTAATACCTCAAATTTAACCTTGGAATTATACAGAGAAGTAACTAAACACTTTGACGTTTGATGTTTGGAATAACTTCAAAATGTGATTAAGAAACATGGATGAACGTCTAATTCTGATGTGCGACTGCGAGAGCTTGTTAATTAAATGAGGGTTTAAAGGATTTTTGTACTGTATCTTACGGTTTTCATTTATGCTTTGAGAGTGAGTAGCACACTGTCAGTTTCTTGAAAGCTCTCCTTCATTAAAGCAATTGTTACACAAATGTATTATTGAAATGCAGCTGTTAAATCAGTTATGGTGAGAATGGCACACAGGGCAAAATCATTTTGGGCTGAAGTTTCGATGAGAAGAACAACCAGCAGAAGTAATGGCAACATATACAGTTGAAGTCGGAAGTTTACATTCACTTAGGTTGGAGTCATTAAAACTCATTTTTCAACTACTCCACAAATTTCTTGTTAACAAACTATAGTTTCGACAAGTCGGTTAAGACATCTACTTTGTGCATGATACAAGTAATTTTTGCCAACAATTGTTTACAGACAGATTATTTCACTTATAATTCACAGTATCAAAATTCCAGTGGGTCAGAAGTTTACATACACTTGATTGTGCCTTTAAACAGCTTGGAAAATTCCAGAAAATGTCACGTCTTTAGAAGCTTCTGATAGGCTAATTGACATCAATTGAGTCAATTGGAGGTGTACCTGTGGATGTATTTCAAGGCATACCTTCAAACTCAGTGCCTCTTTGCTTGACATTTGGGGAAAATCAAAAGAAATCAGCCAAGTCTGGTTCATCCTTGGGAGCAATTTCCAAACGCCTGAAGGTACAACGTTCATCTGTACAAACAATAGTATGCAAGTATATACACCATGGGACCACGCAGCCGTCATACCGCTCAGGAAGGAGACACGTTCTGTCTCCTAGAGATGAACGTACTTTGGTGCGAAACGTGCAAATCAATCCCAGAACAACAGCGAAACACATTGTGAAGATGCTGGAGGAAACAGGTAAAAAAGTATCTATATCCACAGTAAAACGAGTCCTATATCGACATAACCTGAAAGGCCACTCAGCAAGGAAGAAGCCACTGCTCCAAAACCGCCATAAAAATGCCAGATTACGGTTTGTAACTGCACATGGGGACAAAGATCATACTTTTTGGAGAAATGTCCTCTGGTCTGATGAAACAAAAATAGAACTGTTTGGCCATAATGACCAAGGGTGGCAGCATCATGTTGTGGGGGTGCTTTGCTGCAGGAGGGACTGGTGCACTCCACAAAATGCATGGCATCATAAGGAAGAAACATTATGTGGATATATTGACGCAACATCTCAAGACATCAGTCAGGAAGTTAAAGCTTGGTCATAAATGGGTCTTCCAAATAGACAATGACCCCAAGCATACTTCCAAAGTTGTGGCAAAATGGCTTAAAGTCAAGGTATTGGAGTGGCCATCACAAAGTCCTGACCTCAATCCTATAGAACATTTGTGGGCAAAACTGAAAATGCATGTGCGAGCAAGGAGGCCTACAAACCTGACTCAGTTACACCAGCTCTGTCAGGAGGAATGGTCCAAAATTCACCCAACTTATTGTGGTAAGCTTGTGGAAGGCTACCCAAAACTTTTGACCCACTGGGACTGTGATGAAATAAATAAAAGCTGAAATAAATAATTTTCTCTACTATTATTCTGACATTTCACATTCTTAAAATAAAGTGGTGATCCTAACTGACCTAAGACAGGGAGGTTCTTAGGATTAAATGGCAGGAATTTTGAAAAACAGAGTTTAAATGTATTTGGCTAAGGTGTATGTAAACTTCTGACTTCAACTGTATTACCTGTTAGATACTGCTGCACTGTCTGTCGGATCTAGAAGCATAAGTATTTCGCTACACTCGCAATAACATCTGCTAACCATATGTATGTGACAAGTAAAATTGGATTTGATTTGACAATGCAAGAACAGTTCACTCCCATAATGCAAAATGTCATTCACACATCGATAGGAGGGGACACACATGTTAGTGAATTCAGTCTTATATCATAGTATTCAGAACTTCAAACCATGAAAATCCCCTGAGGGAAAATAAAATAACAGAAAAACTCGTCCAGAGCAGGTCGCTTTTCCTCTGCTATATAAACAAATTATCGAAGAAAAACATCCCATGATCCGTCAGAACAACAAAGTCACTCCAGCAAGAAGGTCAACAGTCTTCAAAATATTGAACATTCAGAACTTTTTAAAGTTCAAACTTCTGACATGTTGGTAGAAACATCCATGTTTACAGTAGCAGCCATTGTGATTCTGCCTGTTGCGGTCACCATGTTATGCCGTCATAAGTGTAGCTGTCACAACCAGCGCAGACAGGTACAGAGACAACTCATCCTTCCTGCACATTGGCATAGCCATTCTCATGGTATAGAGACAGTTCATCTGAATGGACCATTGTCCTGGCCGTTCTCCAGGTAGAGACACAGCTCACTTGTACTGCCCAATGTCATAGCCATTCTCTGGATATAGATGTTCATCTGTACTGGTCACTCCATTACTTACCTCTAAAAAAGGAGAGAAAAGAAGAATTAAAAACTTTGACCCTCACTCTTTTCCATTCTTGATTGGGTCAAGTGGGTTAGTTCGACCATGGTGCTGGCAACACCATTTTTTCCCCCTTTTCCTGTGTTTTGGTACCTGAGAATATGAGCTTCTCCTTCATGATGTTGACATCCCGGCTGGGCCTGCGCGCCACAGCACTCAGCATGATCTGCTCTGGATTGTAGTTCTGCATGCCACTCATCCTCCACCTGGTGCAGCACAGAGACGCACAGCACCGTCAGACACACCGTTAGAATCAGTGGAGGCTGCTGAGGGGTGGGCAGCTCATAATAATGGCTGAAATGGAGTCAACGGAGTGGTATCAACCACATGGAAACCATGTTTTTGACGTGTTTGATACAGTTCCATTGACTAGATTCCAGCCATTATTAAGAGCTGTCCTTCAGCAGCCTCTACTTGTTAGAATTGATAAAACATTGATAATTGATGAATACATTAAGACAAATGAAACCTATAGTGTTCACTGAGTTCATGAACATTAGAGCCACACGAGAAGCTCAAGGATAGAAGACAGATAAGACAGAAAACAAGGAAGCAACATGAGCCAGTGAAGTCACCTCAGTTACCTGATCACATGATAGCTGACAGACGCCAGAGTGCAGCAGAGAAACGTAGCATGCAGATCAGGAAGAACAAAGGACAAACAAGGCAAAGAGAGAGGAAGGAGGAAGGAACAAGTGAGAGATAGTGAGAAGGAGAGAAATGGAAAGACAGTGATGAGGAGAAGAATGAGAGAGTCAACAAAGAGAACGCGAGAGAGCAGAAAGGCAGGGCAGTGAAAGGGAAAGAGCAGAAGAGTCAGTTGAGAAGCAGAAGGCTATGTAGCACAAAGCTCATCACAGAGATCAAAGTAGACTCAGACCTCTACAACTACACAACAGTTAAACTTTTACAGTGAAGCAGACATATAGTATTAATGCAGTGTAAAGTATGCTGCAAATATAACTGCTCATAGCGAAATGAGAAGGAAATCAAGTTTGATAATAGAATCTCAATAAAACAATGGGTACCTACTTTTGAAAGATGAATATTCCTATAACTATGGCGATGGAGACTAGATCGGAGGTGATCCAGACCAAGCAGTATTTATCTGGGCTCTGGAACAACAAGGCAGCCAATGAGAACCAACATCCTCCACCACTAGATGGAAGCATAACCACACAAACATACAGTACATCTCAGTGCCTCTCATACATTTTTTTGCAGAAGGAGCTCTATTTTGGTGGCGACTGGTAAATTCTAATGCCTGAATTCCATACTTTTTTGAGTTTACCTCCCAGATTAGAAAAATTTGTTGTAATAGAATCTCTTGAGATTAGTTTTATTTACAGTTTTACTGCAAGATATTAATTGCCACAATGTTTGTCTGAAAATTCTGTATTTTATTAAAACAGAAAAATTCATTAAATAGCTCACAATTATATTGAAAAATAAATTAAAGGTTTTGTTTTTCCAGGTTTCTGTTTTTATTTTTTTATTAGAAAAACCACAAAATTGGATGCTCTAAATCCACAACAATGCTTAAACCATATTTTGAAGTCTGGGAAAAATCAAATGAATTTTAAACATGATGCATATAATCATGATATAATCCTTCCAGGTAAGCATAGGCTACTTTGTAGTTAACATTAAATTGACAAGCTTTTTGGGAAAGTCTTTCATCTACCAGAAGAGTGTTTTCATTAGCATCATTGCTAACATCTACACAGAGTGGTATTCTTGTTGCTTCTTCAGAACGTTGCAGGAAATTCAAAATCACTGATGCATTCTGTTCATGTCTTATGATAAACTTGGGCAAACTAATACGTTTTCAATACATTTAGTTGATTCACTACTAAGGTCAATACATATTTGAAAATTGTTCAATTCTGTTTTAATGCCTATATTCCGTGAGGGCCTGAATGATCATATTTGGACTAGAATGAGGCTCTCCAATACCTATTGTTCCTGCAGTGGTGATTCACCATCTTCATCAAATTATTTAATAAATAATCTGCAGACAATCGGCAAAAAGCCTAGGCCTACCAGTAGCCTATGCAAATTAGAGAGCCAAATGAACGGCTCTCTTTAACCAATGCGATTCATTAGGCTGCACTCACTACCTATGTTTCCATTAACTTGTCCAGTGATTTATTTTTTACATGTAGAAAGTTTGCATAGAAAATAGATACAACAATTGCCTGCTTGGCTGTGTTTCCATGTAACTATCATGTGTTGATAAAAAACAGCTGGATGTAATGATGTCATACCAAAAACCAACAGTATTGAATAAAAATGAAGTGGTTGAAGTGTTTCCATTACCCAATTAGGCAAACTGCTCATTAATAAGGGACAGATCTAAATTTACTGGGGGGGAGGGGCTGGTCCAACACAAGGTGTCATGAAAAAAATGCACTCCCCTCCCCAACGTAAAAAACTTTTTCACATGACCCTCACCTTGAACGAAGGCACCGGAGGAGATGGCTGCTGTTTTACGGGCTCCTAACCAATTGTGTGTGTTTTTGCACGTTATTTGTAATTATTTTGTACATAATGTTTCTTCCACCTTCTCTTATCAACGAAAAGAGCATCTGGATATCAGGACAACGATTACTCACCTCGTACTGGACGAAGATTTTTTCTTTAACAAGTCGAACGCAAAGGATTTATTTCAGACACCCGACAAGGCCCAAACCCCCGTCATTGGCATGAATAAGAGACAGAGACATCGGGGACGTAGGTCAGGGTTCTTTGTAAGGATCCGATAGCAAGTGAGTACTACCATCAGTCCTATTAGCCAATGTGCAACCATCATCATCAACAAAATGGATGAGCTCCGATCAAGACTATCCTACCAATGGGACATAAAAAACGGTAATATCTTATGTTTCACCGAGTCGTGGCTGAATGACGTTATGAATAACATACAGCTGGCTGGGTTTTCGGTCCATCGACAAGATAGAACAGCTGCCTCCGTTAAGACAAGGGGTGGTGGTCTGTGTCTATTTGTAAAAAACAGCTAGTGCACAAAATCTAATATTAAGGAAGTCTCAAGGTTTTGCTCACCTGAGGTAGAGTATCTCATGATAAGCTGTAGATCACACTATTTACCAGGAGAGTTTTCATCTATATTTTTCATAGCTGTCTATTTACCAGCACAAGCTGATGCTGGCACTAAGAATGCACTCAACGAGCTGAATAAGGCCAAAAGCAAACAAGAAAATAATCATCCAGAGGCGGCACTCCTAGTGGCCAGGGACTTTAATTAATGCAGGGAAACTTAAATCTGTTTTACCTCATTTCTACCAACATGTTACATGTGCAATCAGAGGAATAAAACTCGAGGCCACCTTTACTCCACACACAGAGATGCGTACAAAGCTCACTCTCACCCTCCATTTAACAAATCTGACCATAACTATATACTCCTGATTCCTGCTTACAAGCAAAAACTAAAGCAGGAAGTACCAGTGACTCGCTCAATAAGGAAGTGGTCAGATGACACAGATTTTTTTTAATTTCTCTGTTATTTTACCAGGTAAGTTTACTGAGAACACATTCTCATCTACAGCAACAACCTGGGGAATAGTTACAGGGGATGAATGAGCCAGTTGTAAACTGGGGATTATTAGGTGACTGTAATGGTTTGAGGGCAAGATTGGGAATTTATCCAGGACACCAGGGTTAACACCCCTACTCTTACAACAAGTGCCATGGGATATTTAATGACCTCAGAGAGTCAGGACACCTGTTTAACATCCCATCCAAAAGACAGCACCCTACACAGGGCAGTGCCCTGGGGTATTGGAATATTTTTTTAGACCAGAGGAAAGAGTGCCTCCTACTGGCCCTCCAACACCACTTCCAGCAGCACCTGGTCTCCCATCCAGGGACTGACCAGGACAAACCCTGCTTAGCTCCAGAAGCAAGCCAGCAGTGGTATGCAGGGTGGTATGCTGCTGGTTAAATGCTAAGCTACAAGACTGTTTTGCAAGTACATACTGGAATATGTTATTGGATTCTTATTCTTCCGATGGCATTGAGGAGTACACATTTACATTACATTTAAGTTACACCACATCAGTCACTGGATTCATCAATAAGTGCATCGATGACGTCATCCCCACAGTGACCATATGTACATACCCCAACCAGAATCCATGGATTACAGGCAACATCTGCACTGAGCTAAAGGGTAGAGCTGTTGATAACTTCCGGCGCCGACAGAGATGGCCGCCTCGCTTCGCGTTCCTAGGAAACTATGCAGTTTTTTGTTTTTTTACGTGTTATTTCTTACATTAGTACCCCAGGTCATCTTAGGTTTCATTACATACAGTCGAGAAGAACTACTGAATATAAGATCAGCGTCAACTCACCATCAGTACGACCAAGAATATGTTTTCCGCGACGCGGATCCTGTGTTCTGCCTTACAAACAGGACAACGGAATGGATCGCATGCAGCGACCCAAGGAAACGACTCCGAAAAAGAGGGAAACGTAGCGGTCTTCTGGTCAGACTCAGGACAAGGGCACATCACGCACCACTCCCCAGCATTCTTCTTGCCAATGTCCAGTCTCTTGACAACAAGGTTGATGAAATCCGAGCAAGGGTAGCATTCCAGAGGGACATCAGAGACTGCAACGTTCTCTGCTTCACGGAAACATGGCTTACTGGGAAGACGCTATCCGATGCGGTGCAGCCAACGGGTTTCTCCACGCATCGCGCCGACAGAAACAAACATCTTTCTGGTAAGAAGAGTGGCGGGGGCGTACTTTATTTAACTCTTTGCAAACTGGAAACCATTTATCCGGAGGCTGCATTCATTGTAGCTGGGGATTTTAACAAAGCTAATCTGAAAACAAGACTCCCTAAATTTAATCAGCATATCGATTGCGCAACCAGGGGTGGTAAAACCCTGGATCACTGTTACTCTAACTTCCGCGACGCATATAAGGCCCTGCCCCGCCCCCCTTTCGGAAAAGCTGACCACGACTCCATTTTGTTGATCCCTGCCTACAGGCAGAAACTGAAACAAGAGGCTCCCACGCTGAGGTCTGTCCAACACTGGTCAGACCAAGCTGACTCCACACTCCAAGACTGCTTCCATCACGTGGACTGGGACATGTTTCGTATTGCGTCAGATAAAAATATTGACGAATACGCTGATTCGGTGTGCGAGTTCATTAGAACGTGCGTTGAAGATGTCGTTCCCATAGCAACGATAAAAACATTCCCTAACCAGAAACCGTGGATTGATGGCAGCATTCGCGTGAAACTGAAAGCGCGAACCACTGCTTTTAATCAGGGCAAGGTGTCTGGCAACATGACCGAATACAAACAGTGCAGCTATTCCCTCCACAAGGCTATTAAACAAGCTAAGCGTCAGTACAGAGACAAAGTAGAATCTCAATTCAACGGCTCAGACACAAGAGGCATGTGGCAGGGTCTACAGTCAATCACGGACTACAAGAAGAAACCCAGCCCAGTCACGGACCAGGATGTCTTGCTCCCAGGCAGACTAAATAACTTTTTTGCCCACTTTGAGGACAATACAGTGCCACTGACACGGCCTGCAACGAAAACATGCGGTCTCTCCTTCACTGCAGCCGAGGCGAGTAAGACATTTAAACGTGTTAACCCTCGCAAGGCTGCAGGCCCAGACGGCATCCCCAGCCGCGCCTCTAGAGCATGCGCAGACCAGCTGGCCGGTGTGTTTACGGACATATTCAATCAATCCCTATACCAGTCTGCTGTCCCCACATGCTTCAAGAGGGCCACCATTGTTCCTGTTCCCAAGAAAGCTAAGGTAACTGAGCTAAACGACTACCGCCCCGTAGCACTCACTTCCGTCATCATGAAGTGCTTTGAGAGACTAGTCAAGGACCATATCACCTCCACCCTACCTGACACCCTAGACCCACTCCAATTTGCTTACCGCCCAAATAGGTCCACAGACGATGCAATCTCAACCACACTGCACACTGCCCTAACCCACCTGGACAAGAGGAATACCTATGTGAGAATGCTGTTCATCGACTACAGCTCGGCATTCAACACCATAGTACCCTCCAAGCTCGTCATCAAGCTCGAGACCCTGGGTCTCGACCCCGCCCTGTGCAACTGGGTACTGGACTTCCTGACGGGCCGCCCCCAGGTGGTGAGGGTAGGCAACAACATCTCCTCCCCGCTGATCCTCAACACGGGGGCCCCACAAGGGTGCGTTCTGAGCCCTCTCCTGTACTCCCTGTTCACCCACGACTGCGTGGCCACGCACGCCTCCAACTCAATCATCAAGTTTGCGGACGACACAACAGTGGTAGGCTTGATTACCAACAACGACGAGACGGCCTACAGGGAGGAGGTGAGGGCCCTCGGAGTGTGGTGTCAGGAAAATAACCTCACACTCAACGTCAACAAAACTAAGGAGATGATTGTGGACTTCAGGAAACAGCAGAGGGAACACCCCTATCCACATCGATGGAACAGTAGTGGAGAGGGTAGCAAGTTTTAAGTTCCTCGGCATACACATCACAGACAAACTGAATTGGTCCACTCACACTGACAGCGTCGTGAAGAAGGCGCAGCAGCGCCTCTTCAACCTCAGGAGGCTGAAGAAATTCGGCTTGTCACCAAAAGCACTCACAAACTTCTACAGATGCACAATCGAGAGCATCCTGGCGGGCTGTATCACCGCCTGGTACGGCAACTGCTCCGCCCTCAACCGTAAGGCTCTCCAGAGGGTAGTGAGGTCTGCACAACGCATCACCGGGGGCAAACTACCTGCCCTCCAGGACACCTACACCACCCGATGTTACAGGAAGGCCATAAAGATCATCAAGGACATCAACCACCCGAACCACTGCCTGTTCACCCCGCTATCATCCAGAAGGCGAGGTCAGTACAGGTGCATCAAAGCTGGGACCGAGAGACTGAAAAACAGCTTCTATCTCAAGGCCATCAGACTGTTAAACAGCCACCACTAACATTGAGTGGTTGTTGCCAACACACTGCCATTGACACTGACCCAACTCCAGCCACTTTAATAATGGGAATTGATGGGAAATGATGTAAATATATCACTAGCCACTTTAAACAATGCTACCTTATATAATGTTACTTACCCTACATTATTCATCTCATATGCATACGTATATCCTGTACTCTACATCATCGACTGCATCCTTATGTAATACATGTATCACTAGCCACTTTAACTATGCCACTTTGTTTACATTGTCTACATACTCATCTCATATGTATATACTGTACTCGATACCATCTACTGTATGCTGCTCTGTACCATCACTCATTCATATATCCTTATGTACATATTCTTTATCCCCTTACACTGTGTATAAGACAGTAGTTTTGGAATTGTTAGTTAGATTACTTGTTGGTTATCACTGCATTGTCGGAACTAGAAGCACAAGCATTTCGCTACACTCGCATTAACATCTGCTAACCATGTGTATGTGACAAATAAAATTTGATTTGATTTGATTTAGAGCCGCCTCTTTCAAGGAGTGGGACTCTAATTGGGACGCTTATAAGAAATCCCCCTATGCCCTCTGACGAACCATCAAACAGGCAAAGCGTGAATACAGGACTATGTTTGAATAGTACAACACCGGCTCCAACACTCGTCGGGTGTTGCAGGGCTTGCAAACTATTAGGGAAGTACAGTCGCAAGCTGCCCAGTGAAGCGAGTCTACCAGACAAGCTAAATAATTGCTATGCTTGCTTCGAGGCAAGCAACACTGAAGCATGCATGAGAGCATCATCTGTTCCGGACGACTGTTTGATCACGCTCTCAATAGCCGATGTGAGTAAGATCTTTAAACAGGTAAACTTTCACAAGGCCGCAGGGCCAAATGGATTACCAGGATGTGTACTCTGAGCATGCACTGACCTACTGGCAAGTGTCCTCACTCATATTTTCAACCAGTCCCTGACCAATTCTGTAATACCATAGTCTCCTAGTCCCTGCCGCTGAAAAGCATCCCCACAGCTTGATTCTGCCACCACCATGCTTCACTGTAGGGATGGTGCCAGGTTTCCTCCAGACGTGATGCTTGGCATTCAGGCCAGAGAACCTTGTTTATCTTGGCCTGATAGTCGGTTAGGTGCCTCTTGGCAAACTCCAAGTGGGATATCATGTGCCTTTTACTGAGGAGTGGCCCCTTTACCATAAAGGCCTGATTGGTGGAGTGCTGCAGAGATGGTTGTCCTTCTGGAAGGTTCTCCCATCTCCACAGAGGAACTCTGGAGCTCTGTCAGAGTGACCATCGGGTTCTTGGTCACCTCCCTGACCAAGGCTCTTCTCTCCCGATTGCTCAGTTTGGTCAGGCAGTTAGCTCTACGAAGTTTATTGATGGTTCCAAACTTCTTCCATTTAAGAATGATGGAGGCCAAGGTGTTCTTGGGGATTTTTTTTGGTACACTTCTCCAGATCTGTGCCTCGATACAATCTTGTCTCAGAGCTCTACGGACAATTCCTTCGACCTCATGGCTTGATTTTTGCTCTGACATGCACTGTCAACCGTGGGACCTTATATAGACAGGTGTGTGCCTTTACAAATCATGTCCAAACAATTGAATTTACCAAAGGTGGACTCCAATCAAGTTGCAGAAACATCTTGAGGATGATCAATGGAAACATGATGCACCTGAGCACAATTTCGAGTCTCAAAGCAAAGGGTCTGAAAAGTTATGTAAATACATTTTTTTTAAATTTTATTATTTTTAATACATTTGCAAAAATGTCTAAAAACCTGTTTTCGGCTTTGTAATTATGGGGTAGTGTGTAGATTGATGAGGGGGAAAAAAAGATTTAACCAATTTTAGAATATAACTGTAATGTAACAACATTTTCTACATTGCAAAATAATAGTGAAGACATCAAAACTATGAAATAACACATATGAAATCAGGTTATAGCCAAAAGAATCAAGGCGAAGGGTGGCTACTTTGAAGAATCTCAAATCTCAAATATATTTTGATTTGTTTAACACTTTTTTGGTTACTACATGATTCCATATATGTTATTTCATAGTTTTGATGTCTTCACTATTATTTTGCAATGTAGAAAATTTTATTACATTACAGCTATATTCTAAAATGGATCAAATATTTTTTCCCCCTTCATCAACGTAGAAAACAGTAAAAATAAAGAAAAGGCGGAGCTGCTTACCATAAGCCAGATGGGGTAAGGCACCTTGCGGAGGACCTGAGGGGTGTCAGAGGAGACAGAAGACACCCCGCTGCACCACAGCACTGAGTAAAGCCACGGCTCATTCACCGGGTACACCGTCACACTCATGTTGTTTGCCAAGAAGTCCCTACAAAGACAAATAGTTATTGGAAATGCTGGCCTGTGAGTAATACAGGGTGAGGTTAGGGATTTAGATAACATTTGTGGACCTACCAGATAAGATTCTTGGGGCATGTCCGGTTAAGATTGTGGAAGATCACAGCATGTGAAGGGTTAGGGTTAGTGTTTGAGAGTAACAGTAGGTATGTCTTACTGAATGTCCTTGTTGCTGGCCTGTGAGTAGCGCAGGGTGAGGCTGCTGATGCCTCTGTGTCTGAGCTCCTCCACTGACAGCTTCTCCAAGGAGGTCTGCTGCAGCCCCCTGACACGGCCCCTGTCTGTGTCCGGGGTCCACGTCACCTAAAGAGCAATAGGGCACAAGACACAGGGTAAGAGACTGGACCTGCTTTTTGATTCACACTTTTCTACCAATATTACTAATAAGGATTCAGTGAGACCCATAAACAGAGTCCTTCTCACTCTCTTCTGTGATATCCCAGACCTCTGGACGGCCCACAGGGTGTCCATGATCCAGGTCTTGTAGTGTGGGTGTTCTGGGGGAGGTCTGCGGAGATACAACAGGGCTGACCGGTTGGCCCTGGCAGCCAGACGCAACATCTCTACCAGGCTACACACTGTCAGGTTCCGTATCCGGTTCCGGTCCCTCCCTGTCAGAGACTCAACAGTCCAGAAGGGGTCGTTCTGGAGAGACAGAGAGGGTATTTATTTTATGAGGTGATGCAAAAAAAGATACATTCTAAAATTGTCTCGGTGTAGGGAGAGGGAGACTAGAGAAGGGAGAGACAAAGAAAAAAAGCAATACAAGGAGAAAGAGAGTGTCATAGATACTGAGAGAGAGAGAGAGAGAGAGAGAGAGAGAGAGAGAGAGAGAGAGAGAGAGAGAGAGAAGGAGAGAGAGAAAGGTACCTCCAAAAACCACTGCCCCGCATTTAGAGAGCGAATCTCTGTCCAGTTGAAGAGAGAGGCGTCCTCGTGCTGCCTGTCTGGAAAGACCTTGGCAATGTCAGTGGTCCGTTTCAAGGTGCGGTCTCGCATCAGGAAAGGCACCCCGTCCAGACTGGAGGGGAGAGGTGGGACCACAGATTTACATCACTGAACCAGCAACATATGTCATTCACACTTATGTCACTGCTTTCATAAATAAAGAATACAGTGCCTTGCGAAAGTATTCGGCCCCCTTGAACTTTGTGACCTTTTGCCACATTTCAGGCTTCAAACATAAAGATATGAAGATGTGAAGAATCAACAACAAGTGGGACACAATCATGAAGTGGAACGACATTTATTGGATATTTCAAACCTTTTTAACAAATCAAAAACTGAAAAATTGGGCGTGCAAAATTATTCAGCCCCCTTAAGTTAATACTTTGTAGCGCCACCTTTTGCTGCGATTACAGCTGTAAGTCGCTTGGGGTATGTCTCTATCAGTTTTGCACATCGAGAGACTGACATTTTTTCCCATTCCTCCTTGCAAAACAGCTCGAGCTCAGTGAGGTTGGATGGAGAGCATTTGTGAACAGCAGTTTTCAGTTCTTTCCACAGATTCTCGATTGGATTCAGGTCTGGACTTTGACTTGGCCATTCTAACACCTGGATATGTTTATTTTTGAACCATTCCATTGTAGATTTTGCTTTATGTTTTGGATCATTGTCTTGTTGGAAGACAAATCTCCGTCCCAGTCTCAGGTCTTTTGCAGACTCCATCAGGTTTTCTTCCAGAATGGTCCTGTATTTGGCTCCATCCATCTTCCCATCAATTTGAACCATCTTCCCTGTCCCTGCTGAAGAAAAGCAGGCCCAAACCATGATGCTGCCACCACCATGTTTGACAGTGGGGATGGTGTGTTCAGGGTGATGAGCTGTGTTGCTTTACGCCAAACATAACGTTTTGCATTGTTGCCAAAAAGTTCAATTTTGGTTTCATCTGACCAGAGCACCTTCTTCCACATGTTTGGTGTGTCTCCCAGGTGGCTTGTGGCAAACTTTAAACTACACTTTTTATGGATATCTTTAAGAAATGGCTTTCTTCTTGCCACTCTTCCATAAAGGCCAGATTTGTGCAATATACGACTTGATTGTTGTCCTATGGACAGAGTCTCCCACCTCAGCTGTAGATCTCTGCAGTTCATCCAGAGTGATCATGGGCCTCTTGGCTGCATCTCTGATCAGTCTTCTCCTTGTATGAGCTGAAAGTTTAGAGGGACGGCCAGGTCTTGGTAGATTTGCAGTGGTCTGATACTACTTCCCTTTCAATATTATCGCTTGCACAGTGCTCCTTGGGATGTTTAAAGCTTGGGTAATCTTTTTGTATCCAAATCCAGCTTTAAACTTCTTCACAACAGTATCTCGGACCTGCCTGGTGTGTTCCTTGTTCTTCATGATGCTCTCTGCGCTTTTAACGGACCTCTGAGACTATCACAGTGCAGGTGCATTTATACGGAGACTTGATTACACACAGGTGGATTGTATTTATCATCATTAGTCATTTAGGTCAACATTGGATCATTCAGAGATCCTCACTGAACTTCTGGAGAGAGTTTGCTGCACTGAAAGTAAAGGGGCTGAATAATTTTGCACGCCCAATTTTTCAGTTTTTGATTTGTTAAAAAAGTTTGAAATATCCAATAAATGTCATTCCACTTCATGATTGTGTCCCACTTGTTGTTGATTCTTCACAAAAAAATACAGTTTTATATCTTTACGTTTGAAGCCTGAAATGTGGCAAAAGGTCGCAAAGTTCAAGGGGGCCGAATACTTTCGCAAGGCACTGTATGTTTCTGTGGCAATGTAAGGGAAAAAAAGAGCCTGTAATAAAAGGCCTATAATGCATTGAAAATGAATGGATGTGAGATTAAAATGGTCTTAAAACATGTTGACTATATCAAAGGCAGTGACAGAATGGGGCTCTTTAGATTTGCTCTATAACCATTTAAACCCTGAGATTGTTGCTATTGATTAGTTCCCAGTCTACTGTAAAGAACTCATTGCTCCAAACATTGAGGTGGTAGGGTGGGGTGGGGTAAGGTTATTGGCTGGTCGAGTATGGTTGGTTACCTGACGGTGACGTCGGCCTCCAAGGAGCTAACCCCCTGCTGCAGAGCCTTGTTGAAGGACATCAGGGTGTTCTCTGGAGCCAGCTACAGCACAGGACACAGACAGAGAGACAGCCTTAGAGAGGTATAATGGGTTATTATGGGTTGTTAGAATCTGATGGTGGTCATTTGATCTAGTGGTGGGTGGCATTATTATTTCACTATTTTAATAAATAGGTAAAAGGTCAGCAAAAGAGGTAATTGTATGTGCGGGAGTTATCTTTTATCAGAAGCTTTTTAAACGTTGTACAAATGGTGCGGTTGGTGAGACCTGTACAAAAGCCATTGATCTTTCTAGCAAGTGGATGTCAGAGAGGCACGTTTACTTAAACAGAGAGGCATTTACAGCAGTACACCTCTGACATCATCATTTCAATTAAATAAATCCTCGCTCTCTGTGAAAGAGACAGGTATCTACACCACAACTCAAACCTACTACAGCCGTACAATGTTAGACATACTAATCCACTTCTGAATATATTGATCCTTTGATTTCTCCAGAGGGAAGAGGTCCTTGTCTGAGTTTGTAGAATAAAGCTCATAGAAAGACAGAATAATGAATCTATCTTGTCCTTTGGGAAGCAGCTTTCAGGCACTGGTCTCCTGTCTCCTTCCACAGACAGCTACCATATTACCCATAGCAGGAGTCAATAGAGGCAAGCCCTGACGGGCTGAAAGTGTGTGTTTGTGTTTTTGTGTTTGTGGAGTGTGTGTTTGTGATTTGAAGGCAGGTAGACAGGCAGAGTGTGTGTCTGGGCTACAGTGTGAGTGTGTATTTGTTTAAAGCAAGTGGTCTGGAACAATGTTTACTTACCCAGCTGCTTCGGGACAGGACAGTTTATTGTGTTCCCTACCAACAGTAGAAAACAAACCAAACATCTACAATCCTAACAAATGTGCTCTCGATCAATGAACCTACTGCTACTCCGTTGGGGGAGGGGGGCGACATATGGAATTGTTTTAAGAAGGTCATACAATGGATCCTTTAGCTATTTGATCTACAATTTTAGGACCACTTTAGGTCTAAAAAATATATATACACATGTTTGATAATATATAGAATTTGGCCTTTAATAAAATACTATAGCCCATAGAAACAAATTGAATAACACATTCTTGAATCACAAAAAAGACAGTCCAAAAATAAATCACAAAAAATAAGGTATTGAAGTGTCTGTCCTATATCTATATGTCAGGAAATATTTGTGTATTTTTTTTTACACATGTTTAGCCCCTTTTCACAAAACTACCTCCATACTTATTTTAATTTGTATGGGTTACCTTTAGACGAGTCCCGTGACACTTTTGAGGGGTCAAAATAGAGAACATTGTGTTTGTGAGAGTCTCCCCTTTCTATAGAGTGGTTTGTATTAGTTTGTAGGCCAAACCGTTTGCATGCTAATACGTTTTTGTGAGAAGACCAGTTTTCGGGATGTCTCCTTGTCTGACAAACAGCGTTGTAGCTCTGCCACTTTCCACCGCAGATGTGGAAGGGTGACATAGGTGGTTTCGGTGGATTGAAACACAGCCTATGCAAAAATATATCTTTAGCTTAAACTAAAAAATAATTATTACCGGTTCGTCAATAGATTCTAGGTTATACACTGACTGGACAAATGCTGTTTGTCTGGCCCTATTTGGCCTGCACTCATTACCAGGTCAAGGCAGCACAGTCAGTGCATGTCACAAAGCAGACCTGTTTGAACCTGATTGTGAACTCCACCTATCCAATGAACTGTTTCATTGTCCAGCAAGTAAATAGTGTTCGCTAATGGGGCTCTTTATTGGGGCTCCAAGACATTCAGTACATTCATTACCCTGAAGCAGAACAGCTCTCAAATTGAATGTGATTGTGAACTCCAGCCACCATTATCGCTTATACATATTTAATAATTAATGATCTACATGAAGAGGCTAGAGAGTAGAGCCATTGCCTTACCATTGGCGCTCCCCGTCGACCAATGACGTCAGGTCGTGATTTGAGGCTGTTCTTGTCCATGATGCAGGGTGAGGAGATGGCAAGGGGAGCCATGTAGAGGGCGAGCAGGACACTCAGGTAAACCAGCAGCAATATCATGTGGAACTCTGGGAAGGAGGAAGACCACAGAGTGAGGACATTAGGTCTCACAAATTTCTGAATGCTGCTGCAGTTATTGTTCGTTATCAAACATCTTAATGGTTATAATGGTTTACAATGATATTAATTATGATGTAATGTAATATGTACAATATTGGTATTATTGGTCAGAGTTACAGTGAAAGCCAATCCTAAGCCAACACAACACTTACTGGTTCTCTCTGCACGGACCACTTGTTCAGCAACTAGCCAGCCCAGCACTGTGACGGCAGCCAGAGCTCCTATGTGCAGGAAAGGCCCTGTGGACTGAATTACAACACAGGAAGACAGGAGTTTTATAACCTTGTTTACACACAAACATCTAAAAAAGACCCATAGAGAAATGGAGACAAATAGAGATGTAGACCTGTAGAGATATGAGGATGATGTCCCATTCGTCCCCCCAGACGTCATCGATGGAGACCACGCCACTGACAGTGGTGATCAAGGCAGCCAACACACCAACCTGAGTTAAAAAACATAATAACAGTTTGATTTGTCCTACACATTCCTATGCAGGGCTAATAGTAATACGGTATTTATTTCCGTAGGTCAGAGTTCATTTGGAAGCCTACCTTGTGGATCCAGTAGAGGTTCAGCTGCTGTCCCAGTGAAATATGACAAAGTGCTAAAATCTGGAAACGAACAGAGCCACAATCAGGTTAGATCATACTGAAAGCTGCTGCAGCAACATGTGCTTTACTGTGTGTATAAGCATATAACCAAACATGGATAACTCACTCACCATTAAAAATGTAATGTAACTAAAGCCAACTGCGGTGGTTGCCAGAATGGGGACAGTCCCGTCCTTCCATTCCCCAGAACGGTTGTATAGTAACCTGAGGATGAGACAACGGGTGGGGAAGGTGAACCAGTGCCTTGACAAGAAGAGGATGAAACAGACAAGCCCTTCTAGGAGATATTGAAATATGCACACATTCAATTACTAATTTAAAACTGCTCAAAAGAGAGTGCTTCTGAAGGACAGAAACAATGGTACAAACAGCTCACAGTCACTCTGGTAAGGACAAACTGCCCCACTCACCAGTTGAATTGGTTGTAGTCATTGTGGGCCTCCAACCAGAAGTAAGCCCAGAAGAGGAGCAGGGAGAAGGTGCTGCACAAGATGACGAACCATGCACACTCCCACTGGTGAACAAACAACAGACAAGAAGAAGACATTTGTGACTCGTTTCAGGAAATTAGGTATATGTCACACGTCACTACTTCACAGGAGAGTCATTTGAACATAAACATTTTTTATCAATTTTTTTTGGGGGGGGCAGAAATGCCTTCTGGAACAAGTGAACGTTCAAGTTCCTTAATAACAAACTTGTATTCCATCCGTAAATACAAATACAATTGCTAAATGACGAGCCTAGTTGGTTTAGCCTTGGAAAAAGTCAGGAACCTTCCCACTAGCCATGATTGGCTTATAATAATAATAATGGATGGGCTGGATATGCCAGGAGATGAGTTTGGATTGGTCTGCCATGTAGTATGCTTCTGTTTATAACGTGAGTTGCTCAGTATGTGTTGATAGTCCTTTATACCGCGCCGTTTTTTAAATATATAACGTTAGCCATCGAGAACTACAAAGGTTTAGCTACTTTTCTCAACAACATTGATGCCCTGAATTTAGCAGGCGCTATCGACAGATTAGTTGGAAAAAGTGATTTGCTACTTTCTGCACCTGCCATGGTCAGTGTGAACTGGAGTGACTTGACACAACGCTGGCCTAACAAGATGTAGCTACAAAAAACGGAATTCATTAATGTACACGGGTAAGAGTCTAGCTATATTTTCAGATATTATACGTTTCTAATTTTGTCAGAAAGTTGTTTTAATTGCAACTTAAAGCGTACTGTTAGCTAGCTAGCGAGTGTTAGCTTGCTGGCTCGCTAGCTAACATTACGTGTATGATCTATGTAGTAATATTATTCAATCAAACTATTTCCATTCTTCGTTGTAGCCTAATGTTAGCTACTGTAGCTAACATTGAACCTGGTTGGTTAGCTTTAGCTACCTGCAGATTTATATTACAGCTATGACAATTACGGCCATCTATTGTATTTCATGAACATGTGTACAAGTCTAGAGAATAGTGACTCATCCACTTAACTAGATGTGGCTGGGGAGTGGTTATAGCATTTATTTCACATGACCCATCAATTTCGACAAGTGTGTCAGGTAAGCGTAATCTAATAATTCAAAAATATTTATAAAAGATTTTCATCTGGACACTTTCTGTTTTTGATATTGTTACTATGCAAGTAACCATTTCACTGTACTGTTTACACCTTCTGTATCCGGTGCATGTGACAAATCAACTTTTTATTTTGTTTGATATCCTGTGTTTACCAGAGACGGTAATGTGAAGAACAACATGACCTGCACCAAAGTCAGATTAGGATATAGGCCAAGGACTAGATCAAGTGTTGGTTTTTTTACGTTGAGTTTTCCTTATTGTAGGCTAATACTTTTAGTCTTGAAATCTTTGGTTGTTTACTAAACTATTCACTCTGTTTAGCAAATGGCCTCACATGTGAATCGTTAAAGAGATGGGTGGAGCTAAGGGTTAACGATGCTGAATGGATTCTCCAGGAGGCATACCAAAACATTCAAGGGCCATTTTTTGGATTCTCCAGAAGGTATACCAAAACATTCAAGGGCTATTTTTAAAAGAATAATTACTTTCCCATTGTTCTCCAACTGCAGTGTGTTTTACCATTTTTTAGCTCTTAGTCTCTACTTTTATCCAGTGTAAGAAAACACTATTTCAAATTCTGCTACATAAGACCGAATCGAGGCGATCGGTCACATTTATATTCTATAACACTTTTAACATGTTTTTTAAAATATTTTTTTTATTTCACCTTTATTTAACCAGGTAGGCTAGTTGAGAACAAGTTCTCATTTGCAACTGTGACCTGGCCAAGATAAAACATAGCAGTGTGAACAGACAACACAGAGTTACACATGGAGTAAACAATTAACAAGTCAATAACACAGTAGAAAAAAGAGAGTCTATATACATTGTGTGCAAAAGGCATGAAGAGGTAGGCGAATAATTACAAATTTGCAGATTAACACTGGAGTGATAAATGATCAGATGGTCATGTACAGGTAGAGATATTGGTGTGCAAAAGAGCAGAAAAGTAAATAAATAAAAACAGTATGGGGATGAGGTAGGTAAAATTGGGTAGGCTATTTACCGATAGACTATGTACAGCTGCAGCGATCGGTTAGCTGCTCAGATAGCAGATGTTTGAAATTGGTGAGGGAGATAAATGTCTCCAACTTCAGCGATTTTTGCAATTCGTTCCAGTCACAGGCAGCAGAGAACTGGAACGAAAGGCGGCCAAATGAGGTGTTGGCTTTAGGGATGATCAGTGAGATACACCTGCTGGAGCGCGTGCTACGGGTGGGTGTTGCCATCGTGACCAGTGAACTGAGATAAGGCGGAGCTTTACCTAGCATGGACTTGTAGATGACCTGGAGCCAGTGGGTCTGGCGACGAATATGTAGCGAGGGCCAGCCGACTAGAGCATACAGGTCGCAGTGGTGGGTGGTATAAGGTGCTTTATTAACAAAACGGATGGCACTGTGATAAACTGCATCCAGTTTGCTGAGTAGAGTGTTGGAAGCTATTTTGTAGATGACATCGTCGAAATCGAGGATCGGTAGGATAGTCAGTTTTACTAGGGTAAGTTTGGCGGCGTGAGTGAAGGAGGCTTTGTTGCGGAATAGAAAGCCGACTCTAGATTTGATTTTAGATTGGAGATGTTTGATATGAGTCTGTAAGGAGAGTTTACAGTCTAGCCAGACACCTAGGTACTTATAGATGTCCACATATTCTAGGTCGGAACCATCCAGGGTGGTGATGCTAATCGGGCGTGCGGGTGCAGGCAGCGAACGGTTGAAAAGCATGCATTTGGTTTTACTAGCGTTTAAGAGCAGTTGGAGGCCACGGAAGGAGTGTTGTATGGCATTGAAGCTCGTTTGGAGGTTAGATAGCACAGTGTCCAAGGACGGGCCGGAAGTATACAAGGACTGGTCAAGGTAATTGAATGTCTCAAGAGAAGTAGTGTGGTGGTTACCTCGACTTTAAGGCAAAAAGTCCTAAGAGTAAAAAAAAATCTACAACACCTGACCTCTTAAATAAAAATACATTTTCCCCTTGATTGCTAACAGAACCTTCACCTTTTGTCTGTCCTCTGGCTTGACTTGTAGAGTGAAAGTATAGGAAAAGGTTTGGACAGGTTACCAGGCATTTCCCCCAAAGTAATGAACTGGATTGAGGGGGATAAGACAAATCAAATCAAATTTTATTTGTCACATACACATGGTTAGCAGATGTTAATGCGAGTGTAGCGAAATGCTTCTAGTTCCGACAATGCAGTGATAACCAACAAGTAATCTAACTAACAATTCCAAAACTACTGTCTTATACACAGTGTAAGGGGATAAGGAATATGTACATAAGGATATATGAATGAGTGATGGTACAGAGCAGCATACAGTAGATGGTATCGAGTACAGTATATACATATGAGATGAGTATGTAGACAAAGTAAACAAAGTGGCATAGTTAAAGTGGCTAGTGACATAAGGATGCAGTCGATGATCTAGAGTACAGTATATACGTATGTATATGAGATGAATAATGTAAGGTAAGTAACATTATATACGGTAGCATTGTTTAAAGTGGCTAGTGATATATTTACATCATTTCCCATCAATTCCCATTATTAAAGTGGCTGGAGTTGGGTCAGTGTCAATGACAGTGTGTTGGCAGCAGCCACTCAATGTTAGTGGTGGCTGTTTAACAGTCTGATGGCCTTGAGATAGAAGCTGTTTTTCAGTCTCTCGGTCCCAGCTTTGATGCACCTGTACTGACCTCGCCTTCTGGATGATAGCGGGGTGAACAGGCAGTGGTTCGGGTGGTTGATGTCCTTGATGATCTTTATGGCCTTCCTGTAACATCGGGTGGTGTAGGTGTCCTGGAGGGCAGGTAGTTTGCCCCCGGTGATGCGTTGTGCAGACCTCACTACCCTCTGGAGAGCCTTACGGTTGAGGGCGGAGCAGTTGCCGTACCAGGCGGTGATACAGCCCGCCAGGATGCTCTCGATTGTGCATCTGTAGAAGTTTGTGAGTGCTTTTGGTGACAAGCCGAATTTCTTCAGCCTCCTGAGGTTGAAGAGGCGCTGCTGCGCCTTCTTCACGACGCTGTCAGTGTGAGTGGACCAATTCAGTTTGTCTGTGATGTGTATGCCGAGGAACTTAAAACTTGCTACCCTCTCCACTACTGTTCCATCGATGTGGATAGGGGGGTGTTCCCTCTGCTGTTTCCTGAAGTCCACAATCATCTCCTTAGTTTTGTTGACATGTTGAGTGTGAGGTTATTTTCCTGACACCACACTCCGAGGGCCCTCACCTCCTCCCTGTAGGCCATCTCGTCGTTGTTGGTAATCAAGCCTACCACTGTTGTGTCGTCCGCAAACTTGATGATTGAGTTGGAGGCGTGCGTGGCCACGCAGTCGTGGGTGAACAGGGAGTACAGGAGAGGGCTCAGAACGCACCCTTGTGGGGGCCCCGTGTTGAGGATCAGCGGGGAGGAGATGTTGTTGCCTACCCTCACCACCTGGGGGCGGCCCGTCAGGAAGTCCAGTACCCAGTTGCACAGGGCGGGGTCGAGACCCAGGGTCTCGAGCTTGATGACGAGCTTGGAGGGTACTATGGTGTTGAATGCCGAGCTGTAGTCGATGAACAGCATTCTCACATAGGTATTCCTCTTGTCCAGGTGGGTTAGGGCAGTGTGCAGTGTGGTTGAGATTGCATCGTCTGTGGACCTATTTGGGCGGTAAGCAAATTGGAGTGGGTCTAGGGTGTCAGGTACGGTGGAGGTGATATGGTCCTTGACTAGTCTCTCAAAGCACTTCATGATGACGGAAGTGAGTGCTACGGGGCGGTAGTCGTTTAGCTCAGTTACCTTAGCTTTCTTGGGAACAGGAACAATGGTGGCCCTCTTGAAGCATGTGGGAACAGCAGACTGGTATAGGGATTGATTGAATATGTCCGTAAACACACCGGCCAGCTGGTCTGCGCATGCTCTGAGGGCGCGGCTGGGGATGCCGTCTGGGCCTGCAGCCTTGCGAGGGTTAACCTCTTAAGTCGACCCTCTACTTTTTTGAACATTCTGTTAAAAATCGCGCAACATTTCAGCGCCCTGCTACTCATGCCAGGAATATAGTATATGCATTTGCTTAGTCTGTGTGGATAGAAAACACTCAGACGTTTAAAAAACTGGTTAAATCACTGCTGTGGCTTTACCAGAACGGCATTTACATCGAAAAGCACAGGAAAAACTGATCACTGAAAATGGGAAAATATATCCATGCGCTACTTGAACCCATTGATAAACGTGAACCACAATTAATTGACTGAGGTTGCAGTACCTACAGCTTCCACACGGTGTCTAGAGTCTTGTCATTTCCCTTCGAGTTTTTTCTTGGTCAAACACATACAGGACACCGTATCTCCTCCGGTCTAGGACCGGATATTTTCGTTGATTTTCTAGCCGGACATTTTTCCAGACGGACAGCTAATGATCTTTACATCGCCTCCTGATGAATTTTATCGCTTATTAACGTTTACTAATACCTAAAGTTGCATTACAAACGTATTTCGAAGTGTTTTGTGAAAGTTTATCGTCGACTTTTTGAATTTAAAAAAATGACGTTACGTTTTGAAACGATGTTTTTTTCGTTTATCACACAGTCTACATATAACGATATCTAGGCTTTATATGGACCGATTTAATCGAAATAAAGACCCAAATAGTGTTTATGGGACATCTAGGAGTGCCAACAAAGAAGATGGTGAAAGGTAATGAATGTTTTCTATTTTATTGTGCGGTTTGTGTAACGCCGAAATGCTAATTATTTTGTTTACGTCCCCTGTGGGTCTTTTGGGGTGTTGCATGCTATCAGATAATAGCTTCTCATGCTTTCGCCGAAAAGCATTTTAAAAATCTGACTTGTTGCCTGGATTCACAACGAGTGTAGCTTTAATTCGATACCCTTCATGTGTATTTTAATGAACTTTTGAGTTTTAACTAATACTATTAGCATTTAGCGTAGCGCATTTGCATTTCCAGAGCTCTAGTTGGGACGCAAGCGTCCCGAGTAGAAGCAACAGGTTAACACGTTTAAATGTCTTACTCACCTCGGCTGCAGTGAAGGACAGACCGCATGTTTTCGTTGCAGGCCGTGTCAGTGGCACTGTATTGTCCTCAAAGCGGGCAAAAAGTTATTTAGTCTGCCTGGGAGCAAGACATCCTGGTCCGTGACTGGGCTGGGTTTCTTCTTGTAGTCCGTGATTGACTGTAGACCCTGCCACATGCCTCTTGTGTCTGAGCCATTGAATTGAGATTCCACTTTGTCTCTGTACTGACGCTTAGCTTGTTTAATAGCCTTGTGGAGGGAATAGCTGCATTGTTTATATTCGGACATGTTACCAGACACCTTGCCCTGATTAAAAGCAGTGGTTCGTGCTTTCAGTTTCACGCGAATGCTGCCATCAATCCACGGTTTCTGGTTTGGGAATGTTTTTATCGTTGCTATGGGAACGACATCTTCGACGCACGTTCTAATGAACTCGCACACCGAATCAGCGTATTCGTCAATATTTCCATCTGACGCAATACGAAACATGTCCCAGTCCACGTGATGGAAGCAGTCTTGGAGTGTGGAGTCAGCTTGGTCTGACCAGCGTTGGACAGACCTCAGCGTGGGAGCCTCTTGTTTTAGTTTCTGCCTGTAGGCAGGGATCAGCAAAATGGAGTCGTGGTCAGCTTTTCCGAAAGGGGGCGGGGCAGGGCCTTATATGCGTCGCGGAAGTTAGAGTAACAATGATCCAAGGTTTTACCACCCCTGGTTGCGCAATCGATATGCTGATAAAATTTAGGGAGTCTTGTTTTCAGATTAGCTTTGTTAAAATCCCCAGCTACAATGAATGCAGCCTCCGGATAAATGGTTTCCAGTTTGCAAAGAGTTAAATAAAGTTCGTTCAGAGCCATCGATGTGTCTGCTTGGGGGGGATATATACGGCTGTGATTATAATCGAAGAGAATTCTCTTGGAAGATAATGCGGTCTACATTTGATTGTGAGGAATTCTAAATCAGGTGAACAGAAGGATTTGAGTTCCTGTATGTTTCCTTCATCACACCATGTCTCGTTAGTCATGAGGCATACGCCCCCGCCACTCTTCTTACCAGAAAGATGTTTGTTTCTGTCGGCGCGATGCGTGGAGAAACCCGTTGGCTGCACCGCATCGGATAGCGTCTTCCCAGTAAGCCATGTTTCCGTGAAGCAGAGAACGTTGCAGTCTCTGATGTCCCTCTGGAATGCTACCCTTGCTCGGATTTCGTCAACCTTGTTGTCAAGAGACTGGACATTGGCAAGAAGAATGCTGGGGAGTGGTGCGCGATGTGCCTTTTTCGGAGTCTGACCAGAACACCGCCTCGTTTCCCTCTTTTTCGGAGTCGTTTCCTTGGGTCGCTGCATGCGATCCATTCCGTTGTCCTGTTTGTAAGGCAGAACACAGGATCCGCGTCGCGGAAAACATATTCTTGGTCGTACTGATGGTGAGTTGACGCTGATCTTATATTCAGTAGTTCTTCTCGACTGTATGTAATGAAACCTAAGATGACCTGGGGTACTAATGTAAGAAATAACACGTAAAAAAACAAAAAACTGCATAGTTTCCTAGGAACGCGAAGCGAGGCGGCCATCTCAGTCGGCGCACCCATGCAGGGGCCCATGCAGCAGGGCACAACATTGCGGAAGAGCAAATTTCCCAAGGATTATAAAGAATATGGTATCATGTCAGCGCTATTCATGACATCTCTTTCTGCAAAGTTCTACAACCATTGCCTACTGAACGTGGCCCAGGTCAGACCACAGCCAGTTGGAGTTGACCAGTGATCAGTTTTACACCTCATGCTGGCCAGACTAGTGCGGCATCTCCTCCACATCTCCTACATTCTATTATTAGAGGTGTGTAGATGTGTGGTTAGAGTGGAATACCACATTAACACTTCACACTGCACTGTTAATGCACAGGGGAGAATTGGAGAGTAGAGGGCTGCTGTTTTAATGAATTCTGGTTTCTGAGGTAACCACCACACTACTTCTGTTGAGACATTCAATTACCTTGTCCTGCACAATACTTTACAGCCTTGACTTGACTGTGTGTGTGTGTGTGTGTGTATGTAAGCAGTAAAGTTAGACCCTAGACCTAATGCGACTAAGGTAATAGAGGTAATACAAAGTGACAGTGGGGCAGGGGCTCTGACAAAGTCAGGTTGTAGTATTTAATTGGTCAACTTACAGTGAGCTGAAAGTGCATAGGTGTAGGACTACAGCCACAGTCACATGGTGAATCTCACATTCACTCAAGAACAGTCAGAGGAATCTCTCCAAAGCAGCTTTGGGGTGAAATTAATTTCCGATGCCGTTAATTCCGGAAGTTTGCTAGTGTTAGGAGAGAACCAAGGAGAAGGATATTTTGTACACATTTAGCAGACAACACATTACAGTGGGTGACTCATTCATTGTCACCAAGCTGATGACGTCTAATCCTGACGTACTTCCAATCCCATTACATCCTCCTCCAGAGCACAGTAGCATATGGGCACCCAGACGGTGTCTGGCCATCCTTCTCCTTCCCTCTCTAACGTCTTCACAGCCTGCTAATTATAACCCTAATAGGCAGTGCTGATCTACCACACTGTTACATCTACTGAGAAGAACACTGATTAATCACCATGAATGCGCTTAATCAGACAACCAGTATGACTGGTGCAATATTACAATGTGAATATTGATGCTTTGTGCCTCAATAATAACTTGCAACGTATGATTGAGCTATGGATCATAAGATGACCTCCAGCTGGAATTCCCTCCTCACTCCTGCTCAGCATGGGCTGCTTCATGGTGTGCTAGTGTTGAGCGAAAGTATTTCTAGGTCATTTATTACAAAGTTCTCTATTGGCTGGAAGAGCAGGAAAGAGCTCATCTGTTTCTGAGAAATACCAGCCTACCACTAAGTACCAGCAAGCAATGATATACAAACACAGGAGGATCAACTCAGGACTGGGAATCACAGCAGTACGATCTCAATGGCCAAGTCAATATCAGAATGAACTCTAATAAGAAGCGTGAGATAAATAAGTATTGTTAGAGAGCTGCATTTAGTCTGAGTATACCATAGACACACTAGAGTTTGCATACCGCCCAACAGATCCACGGATGACGTAATCGCCATTTCACTGCACACTGCCCTATCCCACCTGGACAAGAGAAATACCTATGTAAGAAAGCTGCTCATCGACCACTGCTCAGCCTTCAACACCATAGTTCCCTCCATAGTTCCCTCATCACTAAGCTCAGGGCTCTTGATCTGAACCCCTCCCTGTGCAACTGGGTCCTGGACTTCCTGACGGGCTGACCCAAGTGGTGGTGAAAGTAGACAACAACACCTCTGCCACGCTGATCCTCAACACGGAGGCCTCACAGGGGTGGAAGCTCAGCACCTCTGTGGGGCAATTGCAACGTCCGCAACAGCAGGGTTCCTCAGAGAGTGGTGTGGTCAGCCCAAGGCATCGTCGGTGGCATGCTGCCTGCCCACCAGGACATCTACTACAGTACCCGGTGTCATAGGAAGGCCAAGAAAATCATCAAGGACCCCAGCCACCCGAGCCACAGCCTGTTCACCCCGCTACCATCTAAAAAGGCGGAGACAGCACAGGTGCATCAAAGCTGAGACCGAGAGACTGATAAATAGCTTCTATCTCCAGGCCTTCAGATAGTCACCACTAGCCGACCTCCGGCCAGTACCCTGCCCTGAACCTCAAACAATGTCACTAGCCGTTACCACCTGGTACTCTAAGCTGCACCTAAGAGAACACTGGTTATTTCAATAATGTTTACCTAATTGTTTTACCCAATTTATATGTATATACAGTATTCTAGTTATGGCTCATCTATATAACTATTGTTATACAAACCTTTAATATTCACATTGTTAGGTTCTAAATTAACCTATTAAAACTCACGGATGATTAGTAAAGCTTATTAAACCGAGTTTATATCCGGTGTCCTGTGTGAATTTAAGTATGCTCTCTCTAATTCTCTCTTTCTTTCTCTCTTTCTTTCTCTCTCTCGGAGGACCTGAGCCTTAGGACCATGCCTCAGGACTACCTGGCATGATGACTCCTTGCTGTTCCCAGTCCAACTGGCCGTGCTGCTGCTCCAGTTTCAACTGTTCTGCCTGCGGCTATGGAACCCTGACCTGTTCACCGGACGTGCTACCTGTCCCAGACCTGCTGTTTTCAGGCGGCAGGGTAGCCTAGTGGTTAGAGTGTTGGACTAGTAACCGGAAGGTTGCAAGTTCAAATCCCCGTTGCAAGTTCAAATCCCTGCAAGTTCAAATCCCCAGGCAGTTAACCCACTGTTCCTAGGCCGTCATTGAAAATAAGAATTTTTTCTTAACTGACTTGCCTAGTTAAATAAAGGTTAAAAAATACAAATAAAAAATAGCCTGGTTTCTTCCTAGGTTTTGGCCTTTCTGGGGAGTTTTTCCTTTGCCACCGTGCTTCTACACCTACATTGCTTGCTGTTTGGGGTTTTAGGTTGGGTTTCTGTACAGCACTTTGAGATATCAGCTGATATAAGGGAGGGCTATATAAATACATTTTATTTGATTCCCCCATTGGGTCATACAGCTGCATAAGACAAAGACATATTTCCACCAGTGGGAATATATATACCCCAAATTGGGTAGAGTCTCCTTCTCTCTTAACATTACATCTTTATTACTAGGCAGGAAATTAAGTGATGCGGGCCACAAACTGTTCCTTCTCCCTTAAGGCGACCTGACCTCAACCCCCTTCCTCACTTCTCCACAGCTCCCCCCCATTATCAGTGAATGCAATCATGTGATTGCCTCTCCTCTACTCAGCACCTCCCAAAGCCCCCTGGATCCTATCCAACCTTCCTTGAACCCACCATAAACTTTCCTCCTACAGATAACAATTAACTTCTGGTGAATAAACCAGACTATGGCACTACTCATGTCTCTAGTTTAACTGATGATTAACAACATTTAAAAAGTTTAGAAATCAACATACTTTCCAACTGTCTATCAACATACTTTCCATACGGTCCATATTCACATACACTACATGGCCAAAAGTATATGGACACCTGCTTGTCGAACATCTCATTCCAAAACCATGAGCATTAATATGGAGTTGGTCAACCCTTTGCTGCTATAACAGCTTCCACTCGTCAGGGAAGGCTTTCCACTAGATGTTGGAACATTGCTGCGGGGACTTGCTTCCATTCAGCCACAAGATCATTAGTGAGGTTGGGCACTGATGTTGGGCGATTAGACCTGGCTCGCAGTCCGCGTTCATCCCAAAGGTGTTCGACGGGATTGATTTCAGGTCTCTGTGCAAGCCAGTCTAGTTCTTCCACACTGATCTCGACAAACAATTTCTGTATGGACCTTGCTGAAACAGGAAAGGGCCTACCCAAACTGTTACCACAAAGTTGGAAGCACAGAATCGTCCAGAATGTAATTGATTAATGTAGCGTTAAAATTTCCCTTGACTGGAACTAATGGTCCTAGCCCGAACCATGAAAAACAGCCCCAGACCATTATTCATCTTCCACCAAACTTTAAAGTAGGCAGTATTTATTGGGGAAGGTAGTGTTCTGCTGGCATCTGCCAAATTCAGATTTGTCAGTCCAGCGAATGAGTTTTCACTGCTCCAGAGTCCAATGGCTGCGAGCTTTACACCCCTCCAGCCAACGCTTGGTATTGCACATGGTGATCTTAGGCTTGCGTGCAGCTGCTCGGAAATGGAAACCCATTTCATGACGTTGCTTCCAGAGGCAGTTAGGAACTCGGTAGTGAGTGTTGCAACCGAGGACAGACGATTTTTACGCACTTCAGCTCTCGGTGGTCGTCTTCTGTGAGCTTGTGTGCCATACCACTTTGCATCAGAGCCCTTTTTACTCCCACACATTTCCACTTCACAATAACAGCACTTACAGTTCATCGGGGTAACTCTAGCAGGGCAGAAATTTGACAAGCTAACTTGTTGGAAAGGTGGCATCCTATGACAGAGCCACATTGAAAGTCACTGAGCTCTTCAGTAAGGCCATTCTAATGCCAATGTTTTTGCTATGGAGATTGCATGGCTGTGTGCTCTATTTTATACACCTGGCAGCAACAGGTGTGCCCGAAATAGCCGACTCCACTAATTTGAAGGGGTGTCCGCATACTTTTGTATATGTAGGGTATCAAGTTGTTTCAGATCTATACAAATGAATGTATGAATGAACTTGTATTTTCGTGTCAAATCACCAGTTGATAGCCCATCCCATGACACATAAACAAACATTACAATAATTCTTCAATACAAAATAGTAAATAAGGTTATCCAAATAATAATGATATGCCAAGAGCAGTACAAAATATACATACAGTGGGGCAAAAAAGTATTTAGTCAGCCACCAATTGTGCAAGTTCTCCCACTTAAAAAGATGAGAGAGGCCTGTAATTTTCATCATAGGTACACTTCAACTATGACAGACAAAATGTGAGAAAAAATCCAGAAAATCACATTGTAGGATTTTTAATGGATTTATTTGCAAATTATGGTGGAAAATAAGTATTATATATACAAGCTTCTGATAGGCTAATTGACATCATTTGAGTCAATTGGAGGTGTACCTGTGGATGTATTTCAAGGCATACCTTAAACTCAGTGCCTCTTTGCTTGACATCATGGGAAAATCAAAAGAAATCAGCCAAGACCTCAGAAAGAAAATAATTGTAGACTTCCACAAGTCTGGTTCATCCTTGGGAGCAATTTCCAAACGCCTGACGGTACCACGTTCATCTGTACAAACAATAGTATGCAAGTATAAACACCATGGGACCACGCAGACATCATACCGCTCAGGAAGGAGATGTGTTCTGTCTCCTAGCGGTGAGCGTCCTTTAGTGCAAAAAGTGCAAATCAATTCCAGAACAACAGCAAAGGACCTTGTGAAGATGCTGGAGGAAACGGGTACAAAAGTATCTATATCCACAGTAAAACGAGTCCTATATCGACATAACCTGAAAGGCCGCTCAGCAAGGAAGAAGCCACTGCTCCAAAGCCGCCATAAAAAATCCAGACTACGGTTTGCAACTGCACATGGGGACAAAGATCATACTTTTTAGAGAAATGTCCTCTGGTCTGATGAAACAAAAATAGAACTGTTTGGCCATAATGACCATCGTTATGTTTGGAGGAAAAAGGGGGAGGCTTGCAAGCCGAAGAACACCATCCCAACTGTGAAGCACAGGGGGTGGCAGCATGACGTCGTGGGTGTGCTTTGCTGCAGGAGGGGCTGGTGCACTTCACAAAATACATGGCATCATGAGGCAGAAAAATTATGTGGATATATTGAAGCAACATCTCAAGACATCAGTCAGGAAGTTAAAGCTTGGTCGCAAATGGGTCTTCCAAATGGACAATGACCCCAAGCATACTTCCAAAGTTGTGGCAAAATGGCTTAAGGACAACAAAGTCAAGGTATTGGAGTGGCCATCACAAAGCCCTGACCTCAATCCCATAGAAAATTTGTTGGTAGAACTGAAAAAGTGTGTGTGAGCAAGGAGGCCTACAAACCTGACTCAGTTACACAAGCTCTGTCAGGAGGAATGGGCCAAAATTCACCCAAAGCTGTGGAAGGCTACCCGAAACGTTTGACCCAAGTTAAACAATTTAAAGGCAATGCTACCAAATACTAATTGAGTGTATGTAAACTTCTGACCCACTGGGAATGTGATGAAAGAAAAAAGCAAAATAATTCATTCTCTCTACTATTATTCTGACATTTCACATTCTTAAAATAATGTGGTGATCCTAACTGACCTAAAACAGGGAATTGTAACTAGGATTAAATGTCAGGAATTGTGAACCTGAGTTTTAATGTATTTGGCTAAGGTGTATGAAAACGTCTGACTTCAACTGTATATTACTGAAAATGTAAGAGTATGGTGACTCTCCTACCGGGCCTCAATCCGAGGCCACCAGCAACAATGTCAAACACCCTAACCACTGTCCCAATAAGGGATATCTGAAGGGCATGTGCTTATTGGGCCACTATAGTTAGGCCCTGTCCAGAAGAAACTCCTCCTACCTAGGAACTTATGTAGATGAATCTACTTGATTGGTGTAAGGAATAGATGAATGCAACTTTGATATAAATCTCAGCTCTGTTAAAAGTACACTCAAGAAAAACTATTTTATTAATCATAGTGATTCCGGAGTAACAATAAAACAGGTTAACATGCCCCACCAACATTAGACAACTATACAAAAAGCCTTAAAAATCGCTGAAATAAGCAAGTCAAATCAACGATGAGACTCGTCAGATTAACTGACATCTGACACCGACATGGTGGTGTAGTGGAAAGATTAGAGTATCGTGGACCAAGAGGTTTTGAGTTTAAATCTCAGGTGAAGACATGATTCATAATTACTATATACATGAACATGCACAATGAAATTATTTATGTAAAATATGTAAGTTGAAAACTGTATGTTAAAAGCAATGTGTCGGTGTGAAAGTATCCCTAACCTTGCCAAAAGACAAAGACCTATGAATGGATCAGTGGTTCACTAATCAGGGCCTTGATTGGCTCTGCTAAAGTAACAAGGCATTATGTTTAACGAAACATTCATTTTTGGGGTATTGTTTCTTTGGGAACATCAGATGACGTTCTGACAACTGATACACAGAAATGTTCATGTCTAGAACATTAACATCTTAGATTCTGAGAACATGGCAACCATGTTCTGTGTATGTTTGGTGAGACGTTGATGAAATATTCTCCTAACCCTCAGAAAACTGGACACATGAGACATGGTCTAGAACATTCATATCTTATGTTCTGAGAACACGGCAACCGTCTGGACACAATGTTCTTGCAACGTTACCATGAAATGTGTCTAGAACATGAATATCTTAAATTGGTAACCACGTTCTGGGTAAGTTCTATTTGACAATAAGGGAATGGTCTCTTGGAAATATTCCTTGTACATAATGGAAACATTCCTATGAAAACGTTAGTTAATGACCTAATGAAACTCTTAAGGGAACATTCTCGAACGTTTTGGGGAAAAAAATTTGTTAGCTGCATCCTCACCAACTGCACCATGCAGCCAATTCCTGGTTAGTGGAAGGCAATATTTGTCTGTCTAATCAATAGGGTGTTTTTGGTTGACCTCCTCGAACGTGACCAAAGATGTGACTGCAACTTTAAAGCGATTCTAAACATACAAGCAGAACAGAGGATACAAATGAAAGTGACATTTGAGACTCTCTTACCAATTCATTATACACATGTTATGTTTTCAGTTTGTAAGTGTGTGATATGGGGATTAAGAAACGCTTATTTCAACATTTATAAACAATATGCCTGTTGATCTGAGCCTTGCTGTTCGGCTGTCACAGATTCATCTCTCCCAACTACACTCATCGACTTCCGTACAGTTGGTGTTGTTAGTCTTACTACTCGAACACACCCGATGAGATGAACATTATGCAAGACTTTGCTCTCACATAGTCACACAGAGTATCTGCACATGTGCACGGATGTGCGTCACGCTGCTACAACCAGGTAGTTACGGGACCAAAACAGCTGAGAAGTTTAACCTCGCACTACAACGCTCCTGGTTGTGGTGGAAATTGACCCACTACTACAGTTTACTTCATTAAGCTACAACCTCTCACTGAGTGTACCTTTAAACTTAACCTAACCAAGGCCACAGGGTTCCGGTCTAGAAGCACAATTTCCACTGTACCCAGAGGACTTTTTTTTTTTTTTTTTATTGCAGTTTAGCTGAATTCAATCCCAAAAAGATAATTGCCATGGAGTAGTCCACACTGAAAATTGCAAATAAGATGCCTTAGTCATCACCTTTAGTCAAGTAAATAATTTTTTCTATCACTCACAGCCAAAGATATTAACATTTATACTTCACAAAAAAATTAACGCAATATGCAAAGTGTTGGTCCCATGTTTCATAAGCTGGAATAAATTATCCTAGAATTGTTCTATACGCACAATAAAAAACATTTCTCTCAAATTGTGTGCACAAATTTGTTTACATCCCTGTTAGTAAACATTTCTCCTTTGCCAAGATAATCCATCAACCTGACAGGTGTGGCATATCAAGAAGCTGATTAAACAGCATGATCATTACACAGGTGCATTACACACATTACACACCTTGTGCTGGGGACAATAAAAGGCCACTCTAAAATGTGCAGTTTTGTAACACAATGCCACAGATGTCTCAAGTTCTGAGGGAGCATGCAATTGGCATGCTGATTGCAGGAATGTCCACAAAAGCCGCTGCCAGAGAATTTAATGTTAATTTCTATACCATAAGCAGCCTCCTGCAGTCACCCAGCCACCTCATCTGAGACCAGTCACCCGGACAGCTGATGAAACAGCTGAGTATTTCTGTCTGTAATAAAGCCGTTTTGTGGGCTTTTGATTGGCTGGGCCTGGCTCCCAAGTGGGTGGGCCCATGACTGTTCTTCAGCCCTAATCCTCATATAGTGGGGCAAAAAAGTATTTAGTCAGCCACCAATTGTGCAAGTTCTCCCACTTAAAAAGATGAGAGAGGCCTGTAATTTTGATCATAGGTACACTTCAACTATGACAGACAAGATGAAAAAAAGAATCCAGAAAATCACATTGTAGGATTTTTTATGAATTTATTTGCAAATGATGGTGGAAAATAAGTATTTGGTCAATAACAAAGGTTTATCTCAATACTTTGTTATATACCCTTTGTTGGCAATGACAGAGGTCAAACGTCTTCTGTAAGTCTTCACAAGGTTTTCACACTGTTGCTGGCAACAGCCCCACTGTAGATTAGGGCCTAATTTATTTATTTAAATTGACTGATTTCCTTATATGAACTGTAACTCAGTAAAATCACTGAAATTGTTGCATGTTACGTTTAGATTTTTGTTCAATGTCTGCCATGCTTCTGGATGATGTGATGACGCTGCTCGCGCTTGTTCCAGTGCACACTGAGTGCTGGCTATTGGCTCTATAAAGCAGATGGCAACCACCATGAAATGGGGTATGTGAACGTGAGTAAATTACGTTTAAAACAACGGGTGTCTAACTTGGACTACAACTCAGGACCTGACCCATCACCTTATGCCATTACTGCACCACAGTGGTAAGAAGTGACATCTCAAAAAACACCAAAACTATACAAAACATAAATGGCTCCTAGCCTCCCACACATAGGCTACTTTCTGTCCCTAACACTAAAACTGAAACCAAATAACATAAAACCTAAATAGAAATGTTTTTATAAAACTTAAACTAATTAAAAACTAGTAAACCAGATCTGAAAACTGACTGAAACTAAACTGAATTTTAAATAAAAATCTTGAAACTAATAGAAATATATACTAATATAAAAACACAAAACTATAATAACCTTGGTGTGCATGTGTGTGTGAGTGACTACATTCTGCTTTGTAAATGGAGAGAGGGAAAGCAGGCGTGCAGCTGTATGTTCCTATTTTTCCTCTTGGTCAGCACTTCATTATTGCCCCGCTTACAAATTCCCTAACTGGCCTAATTTATGGACAACCTACTGGGTCTTTATAGTCTAATGACAAGTCAAGTACAACAGGAGTGGCTGTAATACTCCAGTCTGCGTCACACACAGCTGGGAGTCTGGGTCAAAGCATTACATTAAAACACCCCATTGACTTCTACACTAAGCTTATGGCTGCCAATGCCTGCCATAAAGCTAAAACTTTACAATGAGCAGCAAAGTTTGATTAGTACTCCTCGCTGATACAGACCACTATTTACAGAACATTGAATTTGACTTGCATTTCATAACAAGACAATAACTGTATTTTGGAAAGTATTATTTTGAATCAACTGAATAATGTCTGTCTGTCTTTCTTTATGTATGTATGTATGGAAAATTGTTCAAATATTCCTGAGGTGTGATCAGCTTTCAATACAGGATGGGCAGAACTGTGTCCTGCTAGCCATTTAAAAGGAGTTTAGCATTATAGTACACACTGACCTCTATACCTATGCACACTACTTGCAGCCTCCCTCTGTAACATTTTACAGAGAGCTGACAGGTATAACACTATATTACCTGTTAGAAGCATATATGAACTATAATGTCTTATTATAAGGCGTATAATACTAGATCTTATTTCTCTCTATGAAGCCTAAGGCAAAGGTCATATACAGGCAGGCTCTTGCCTTGCAGGCTGACTGATATTGTTGTGCCCCATCTCACACGTGTCAGGTTACTGTATCTCAGTCAAGTTTCCTTTGTCACTGTTTTTTCCCTGCAAGTGATACTGTATGTCTCCTGACTTTGTTTTGCTTACAAACAAGCCTCTACCACTGCCATAATCTCACTAACTAATTTGTTGGAAAATCATCCATCACCCACGGTCTGAATAAGGCAGTTTTTCAATAAACAGACTTCAGACGAAACTAGCATATGGAATGGATTTAAGATGGTCATACCATGGACCATTTAGCTATTTTATTTAGAATTGTAGGACCAATGTAGGTATAAAAAAATATACATATAAAAAAATATTTGATAAAATATACAATTTGGCCTCGTCTTCTATAGCCCATAAACGCATTGAATAACACATGCCTAAATGGCAAAACATACAGTCCCAAAAAAATCATAAGAAATAAGGTTTTGAAGTGTCTGTCCTATATATAGGAAATATAAGAAAGCTCAGGAATATGCACTGAACTAAAATATAAACACAACATGTAAAGTGTTGGTCCCATGTTTGACGAGCTAAAATAAAAGATCCCAGAAATGACCATTTGCATAAAGAAGTTTATTTCTAAAGGAAATTGTGCACACATTTGTTTACATCCCTGTTAGTAAGCATTTCTCCAAGATAATTAATCCACCTGACAGGTGTGGCATATCAAGAAGCTGATTAAACAGCATGGTCATTACACAGACAATAAAAGGCCACTCTAAAATGCACACAACACAATGCTGACTGCAACTGGCATGCTGACTGCAGGAATGTCCAGCATGTTCATTTCTCTACCATAAGCCACTTCCAACTTTGTTTTAGAGAATTTGGCCAACCGGCCTCACAACCGCAGACCACGTGTATGGCGTTGTTTGGGCTAGCGGATTGCTGAGGTCAACGTTGTGAACAGAAAGCCCAATGGTGGCTATGGGGTTATGGTATGAGCAGGCATAAGTTACGGACAACGAGCACAATTGCATTTTAACAATGGCAATTTGAATGCAGAGAGATACCATGATGAGATCCTGAGGCCCATTGTCATGCCATTAATCCGCTGCCATCACCTCATTTTTCAGCATGATAATGCATGGCCCCATGTCGCAAGGATCTGTACACAATTATTGGAAGCTGAAAAGTCCCAGTTCTTCCATGGCCTGCATACTCACCAGACATGTCACCCATTGAGCACGTTTGGGATGCTCTGGATCGATGTGTACGACAGCGTATTCCAGTTCCTTCTAATATCCAGCAACTTCGCACACCCATTGAAAAGGAGTGGGACAACATTCCACAGGCCACAATCAACAGCCTTATCAACTTTATGAGAAGGGTGATGTGTCGCGCTGCATGAGGCGAATGGTGGTCCCACCAGATACTGACTGGTTTTATGATCCACGCCCTACCTTTTTTTAAAGGTATATGTGACCAAGAAATGCATATCTGTATTCCGAGTCATGTGAAATCCATAGATTAGGTTCTAATGAATTTATTTCAATTGACTGATTTCCTTAGATGAACTAGCTCAGTAAAATCTTTGAAATTGTGGCATGTTGCGTTTATATTATTGTTCAGTACATATAAATATATGTATTTCTTTTACACGTATTTAACCCCTTTATTTGGAGCACAAAATACTTCCAAACTTCCTGGTACTGGGAGAACACCATCGTGTTTGTTTGAGTCTCATCTTTCCATCAAGTGGTTATATTAGTTTGTAGGCCAAACCTTTCGCACGCTACAATTTTTTTTGTGAGAAGACTACCGGTCTGTCAAACAGCACTGTAGCTCTGCCACTTTCCACCAGAGATGCAGAACGCCAACATAGGCGGAAGCGGTGCATTGAGACGCAGCCCATATCTCTAGCTGAAACAGACAAATTGTTATGGGGATTTTCTTATTACGTTAATTGGATTGACGCAAAGCAGCCAATCCATAAACATTCAAATGTCAAACAGTAACCAGTTTCTCAAAGATCATTCTGGTTTAAACATGTTGATTCCACTTAGGTACATGGAGCTAAATCAGGTATGCTGCAGCAATGTTAATGACAGCCTAATAAACAGTCTAGCCCACTTTTTTCCTACATCCTGTACACACAGACACACCACACACACATGCATGCACGCACACACACACACACACACACAAAAATACTAATTGTGCTTATGAAGGTCTATCAATCCCTATATTGGTAATTCATCATTACCATTGATGTTTTGCGGTCTCCTGCTGCTCAGTAAATGTCAGATGAGGAGATCCAAAGGGTTTTCTTTTGAGCTCAAAGCATAGTTAAGCAGCATTGGCACAGATTCTCTGTTTGGGCCTCAATCCAAGTGGGAAAATAGATATTATGACTAACGGTCATTCAGTGGATCTACTGGTTATTAGTGATTGGGGGGGGGGGGGGGGGGGGGAATCGATACAGTTACATATCACAATATTATTTTGTAGGTAGCATTAGCTGCCGCTATTGGGCTGTACCTGCGCCCAAAACTCCGCTATTTTTCATCCTATAGCTTGTTCTCCATCTTATTTTTTAAATAGTGTGCCCTTTAATAATGTATTTGGCTGATTGAGGACTAGAGTGGTCCTCAGTAACAAGTCCAGACATGTTGCCAGCAGGTGCATTTAAAAGTCAGGACAATCTAGCTCTCAGACATTCCACTGATTTGTATGACAAGAGAATGTACAAATACACCTATCATTTGTCCACAACAGAACATCTTGTGATATTTGCAGAAGTCTTGTCTCTCACCTTGGAGCTGTCGTCATGTGAACGCTGGTAGCGTTTCCAGCGGCAGCCATAGATCCCAGTGAGGAAGGACAAACACAGCTGCTTCTCATAGACCTGCTGCAAGGGTTGGTGCTTCACCATGCTCCTTCAGCCTCGGCTCGCCACCGGTCCGCTAGCATTCCACACTGAACAAGGAAGCCTGCAGGAGAAGAAGACCGAAACATCTTGAAGATCATTTGGAGAGAATAAAGTAACTTGAAGGAAGATAAAGGAGTGTTTGTGTGGAATACCGTTTATTATATTTTCTAGCTACTCAACATGATGACTGCCTTTCCAGTAACTGAACTCCATGGTGATTGTTGTGATGAACAACAGGAACCCTATAAATCCTAAAAACATGCATGAATATTCTGTGCCTTAGTCGTGTAACTGGGGTAGCCGGATTGTGGATCAGTGGATTGGTTTCTTTATCTTTACTCATGGTAACTCTTCCATCTGAAGCCTCCAACCATCCTATGATTAATTAGTTCTTGGCAACCAAGCACACATCAGCACATTTCAAAATGGCCTGTTAAAAGAATAGCCTGCTCGAGAAAGAGACCCAGTATATTCAGCTCCCATTTGCCTCATGCTTTTTAAAATGCTGGTTGTCTTGGTTGCGTTTAAAAATGTCCTCTTGGCAAAGATAGCATTTTCATGCCCCTTTGGAGAACAAGGAAACCTTTCCTCAAATTGCTGACACCTCTGTTCTGGTGTCACTGTCTATCATTTGTTTTATTACTCTCTCGTTCAACATTTTCATCTTGTCAGTCATTTAAACAGCAGTATTACGTAAACAATACCTTTGAAAGTGTCTCAATGCAACTACTGTAGTATGAACCTTCCTCATGGCTTCATAATACTTAGACACAACCAATGGGTCAATTGTCTACAGTTGCAAAACAAGAGTCGATTTTGTGAAACATTGACCTTCAGTTCTCTTTCTATACATTTGAAATTAGTAAAGCAATGAGAAACTGGAGAGGTGCCCTGAAATGGTAGGTAAAATATATTCACATTAATTATGAACAAAAAGCTGGATAAAGCAGCCTGGTCCCATAATAAAACAGTGAACAATCTCAAGTTGCAGCCTTCTCAATTATTGTGAAAAATTCTTATTACAATAAATTCTTAATGTTGTGTGACTAGCAAAGGAAATTATATTATATATCTGTAGGACTGAAACACATCATCCATCCTCTGGCAACTCTCTTGATACTGAGGACCAATACCATGTTTTAATGGACAAAATGACAAATCAATGTCCTTTCAATTCAACACATATCAAGCCAAACCCAACCTCAGCACCCAGAACGAAATCAGCTGAGGCTGTCATGAGAGACTAGGCCTAACCACATGTGATGCACTTTCCAACATTCAATGAAAGTATTAATTACATGTAAAACAGAACATGATTGAACTTTTTGTCTATTATCTCATTTACAGTGTACTCGGAAAGTATTCAGACCTCTTGACTTTTTCCAAATGTTTTCCTAATCAATCCATACATACCCCATAATGACAAAGCGAAAACAGGTTTTTAGATTTTTATGTACAAATGTATAATAAAAAGAAAAAGGTAATATATTATTTACATAAGTAATCAGACCTTTTGCTATGAGACTCGAAATTGAGCATCCTGTTTCCATTGATCATCCTTGAGATGTTACTACAACTTGATTGGAGTCCACTTGTGGTAAATTCAATTAATTGGACATGATAGGGAAAGGCACATGCCTGTCTATATAAGGTCCCACAGTTGACAGCACAAGTCAGAGCAAAAGCAATTGAGGTCAAAGGAATTGTCTGTAGAGCTCCGAGACAGGATTGTGTCGAGGCACAGATGTGGGGAAGGTTACCAAAACATTTCTGCAGCATTGAAGGTCCCCAAGAACACAGCGGCCTCCATCACTCTTAAATGGAGGATGTTTGGAACCACCAAGACTCTTCCTAGAGCTGGCCGCCCGGCCAAACTGAGCAATCGGCCTTGGTCAGGGAGGTGACCAAGAACCTGATGGTCACTCTGACAGAGCTCCAGAGTTCCTCTGTAGAGATGGGAGAACCTTCCAGAAGGACAACCATTTCCGCAGCACTCCACCAATCAAGCCTTTATGGTAGAGTGACCAGACGAAAGCTACTCTTCAGTAAAAGGCACATGACAGCACGCTTGGACTTTGCCAAGAGGCACCTAAAGACTCTCAGACCATGAGAAAGAAGATTGTCTGTTCTGACGAAACCAACTCTTTGGCCTAACTACCAAGCTTCACATCTGGAGTAAACTTGGCACCATCCCTATGGTTGTGGCAGCATCATGCTGTGGGGATGTTTTCAGTGGCAGTGACTGGGAGACTAGTCAGGATCGAGGGAAATATGTACTTTGCTCCAATCATAGAGATCCTTGATGAAAACCTGCTCCAGAGTGCTCAGGACCTCAGACTGGGGCGAAGGTTCACCTTCCAACAGGACAACAACCCTAAGCACACAGCCAAGACAACGCAAGAGAGGCTTCGGGACAAATCTCTGAATGTCCTTGATTGCCCTAGCCAGAGACCGAACTTGAACCTGATCGAACATCTCTGGAGAGACCTTAAAATGGCTGTGCAGCAACACTCCCCATCCAATCTGACAGAGCTTGAGAGGATCTGCAGAGAAGAATGGGAGAAACTCCCCAAATACAGGTGCGCCAAACTTGTAGTGTCATACTCAAGAAGACTCAAGGCTGTAATCGCTGCCAAAGGTGCTTCAACAAAGTACTGAGGAAAGGGTCTGAATACTTATGTAAATGTGATATTGTATTGACAGCTGACCCTTACCTACTGACTCTTACATTAACCTAACCTTGATGCAAACAAATTTGGAAATTATATATCAGTTTGCATGTCAGCCACATCCCCTTAGTTTTTCCCTACCTCAAGCTGAAAATCAATTTTACACGAGAACATACGGTATCAATCATTGCCAAAAGCTACATTTCCACTATCTCCTCCACTCTGTTGATTTATCAAATCAATGCTACCATGCCAACCTAAACGAGATAAGCACGGAAATATTGATTGGTCTTTTTAATCACACCTGCGGTCCGGGTGAGCGTCAGTGTTCTCTCAGTGAATGGCTGTCAGATGAAGACATAGAACAGTGACAGGAGCCCATTTCCTGGTTAATCTTCCCAGACAAAGAGAGCAGTGAATTTCCCCCTGTTCTTTATCTCCTAACAGACTGACCGATTCTCAGAACGGAGAGATAGAGAGAGTGAGATTGAAAACGTGAGTGGCTGGCAGCTCCAGCTGTATTATCTGGTTTCCTCAGCTCAGCTGTGTTTGTGTAAAGCTACTGTGCCAGGTCCACTGTTTCCATGACGCTGGAATGAGCTCCTTATCAGCCTTTCACAGATCTAGCCTGGTCCTGGAATAGGGTTTTTCAAGAAATAAGATTGATGCTTTATTGAGTAATGACCATATAAACCAGTGGAGGCTCTTCAGATGAGAATGTGGAGGAGCATTCTCCTCAGTGAATTTCATAAAAATAAAAAGAGAAACATTAAAAAAGTAATCCTTTTTATATAAAACTATACTAAATATATTCACATCACCAAATAATTGATTAAAACACACTGTTTTGTAACAGTCTACAGTAGCCTTAACAGCACTTTGTAGGGTAGCGCCATGGTTTAGCCGGAGGAAAGCTCATTTCCGTCCTCCTCTTGGTACATTGGCTTCAATACAAAACCTAGGAAGCTCATGGATATCACCCCTTCCATAAACTTACACAGTAATTATGACAACTTCAGGAGGACATCGTCCAACCCATCAGAGCTCTTACAGCATGAATTGACATGATGTCCACCCAATCAAAGGATCAGAGAATGAATCTAGTACTGAAAGCATAAGCTACAGCTAGCTAGCACTGCAGTGCATAAAATGTTGTGAGTAGTTGACTAAGAGAGAGAAAGACAATAGTTTAACAGTTTTGAACAAATTAATTCAATTGAAAAATGAAGGAGAAGGAAGAGCGAGAGATACATGTATTTTTCTTTTCACTTTCACTTAGCTAGTGAATGCAGCTAGCTAGTTTAGCCTACTCAAAAAAACGGCAGAGAGGGATGCTATGTTAGCTAGCTGGCTATGGCTATCCAACACTGGAACCCTTCCAAGTCAAGGTAAGCTTTTGGTTTAATTCATTATTGCCACTGGGGTCCACAGGTGTAACTGCTAAACTGTTTGCTGACTGTACACTGTACTGCATGATTGTAGCGGGTTTACTAATGAGTTAGTTCTAGTGGCTAAGTTGACTATGAAGTTAGCTAATATAGAGACAACAATGTAGGCTGTGTGTAGCGGTCAGTGGTTATGATATTAAGGTTTGGCTTCGAAAGGTTTTTTCACCTGGTCACAGACAGCTGATGTGTTTGTTGTACACTGAAGTCTACAAGCGAAGGGAAAAGGTAAGAGGAGGAAAGCGTGTAGATGTGAGAAGGAATTACACAATTAGTAAAATGATTATGCTGTTTGTATGTGGCTGCTATGAAAGTGAACTGTGTTTGGGTGTGATCAAGGGTGTATTCATTCCACTGAGTTTGTTGAAAAACATACCTTAAGCGGAAGCAAACAGAACAAAAACAGATAAACATATACTAACTATACTGAACAAAAATATAAAACGCAACATGCAACGATTTCACTAAGTTACAGTTAGTTCATAGGAGGAAATTAGTCAACTGAAATAAATGCATTAGGCCCTAATCTATGGATTTCACATGACTGGGAATACAGATATGCATCTGTATTCCCATGACTGTACCAGATAAGGTATCTGTATCTGTACAGACACCTTAAGAAAAAGGGCTTCACAATGAGCCTCAGGATCTCATTGCGGCATTTTTTGTGCATTCAAATTGCTATTTGATAAAATGCAATTGTGTTCTTGTCCGTAGCTTATGCCTGCCCATATCATAACCCCACCGCAACCATGGGGCACTCTGTTCACAATGTTTACATCAGCAAACCGCTTGCCCACACGATGCCATACACCTGGTTTGCAGTTTTGAGGCCAGTTGGACGTACTGCCAAATTCTCTAAAACGATGTTGAAGGTGGCTTATGATAGAGAAATGGGACAATCAATTCCCTGCCAGTAGCTCTGTTGGACATTTTTGGAGTCAGCATGCCAACTGATACTCCCTCAAAACTTGTGACATCTTTAGCATTGTGTTGTGTGACAAAAACACACATTTTACAAGGTGCACCTGAGTAATTATCATGCTGTTTAACCAGCTTCGTGATATGCCACACCTGTTAGGTGGATGGATTATCTTGGTAAAGGAGAAATGCTCACTAACAGGTATGTAAACATTTTAGATAAATAAGCTTTTTGTGCACATATCTGGGATATTTTATTTCAGCTCATGAAACATGGGACCAACACTTTACATTTTGTGTTTATATTTTTGTTTAGTGTACATTACCAAAAGTATGTGGACACCGGCTTGTCGTAAAATCTCATTCCGCTCAGCCACAAGAGCATTAGTGAGGTCGGACAATGATGTTGGGTGATTAGGCCAGGCTTACAGTTGGCTTTCCAATTCATCCCAAATGTTTCGATGGGGTTGAGGTCAGGGCTCTGTGCAGGTCAGTCAAGTTCTTCCACACGATCTCGACAAACAATTTCTGTATGGATCTCGCTTTGTGCACAGGGGCATTGTAATGCTGAATCAGGAAAAGGCCTTCCTCAAACTGTTGCTACAAACTTGGAAGAACCGAATTGTCTAGAATGTAATTGTATATTGCAGGGTTAAGATTTCCCTTCACTGGAACTAAGTGGTCTAGCCCGAACCATGAAAAACAGCCCCAGACCTTTATTACTCTTCCACCAAACTTTACAGTTGGCACTATGCATTTGGGAAGGTAATATTCTCCTGACATCTGCCAAACCCAGATTTGTCTGTCAGACTGCCAGATGGTGAAGTGTGTTTCATCACTCTAAAGAACGCGTTTCCACTAATCCAGAGTTCAATGGTGGCGAGCTTTACAGCACTCCAGCCGATGCTTGGCATTGCGCATAGTGATCTTAGGCTTGTGTGCGGCTGCTCGGCCAAGAGTTCTTGTGCTGACATTGCTTCCAGAGGCAGTTTGAAAGTCGTGAGTGAGTATTTATTTTTACGCGCTACTCGCTTCGGCACTCGGCGTTCCCATTCTATGAGCTTGTGTGGCCTACCACTTTGCAGCTGAGCCGTTGTTGCTCCTAGACATTTCCACTTCACAATAACAACACTTACAGTTGACCGGAGAAGCTCTAGCAGGGCAGAAATTTGACAAACTAACTTGTTGGAAAGGTGGTATCCTAGGACGGTGCCCCGTTGAAAGTCATTGAGTTCTTCAGTAAGGCCATTCCACTGCCAATGTTTGTTTAAGGAGATGGCATGGCTGTGTGCTCAATTGTATACAGGTGTCAGCAACAGGTGTGGCTGAAATAGCCAAATCCACAAATTTGAAGGGGTGTCCACATACTTTTGCATATACAGAGCATTTGGAAAGAATTCAGACCACTTCACTATTTCCACAGTTATTTAAAATGGAATACATTAAAAAACAAAACCTAATCTTTTTACACACAATACCCATAATGACAAAGTGAAAACAGGTTATTAGAAAAACAAATGCACATTCATAAAAAATAAAGATGACCTTATTTACATACAGTTGAAGTTGGAGGTTTACATACACCTTAGCCAAATACATTAAAACTCAGTTTTTCGCAAATCCTGACATTTAATCAGAGTAAAAATTCCCTGATTTAGGTCAGTTAGGATCACAACTTTGTGTGAAATGTCAGAATAATAGTAGAGAATGATTTATTTCAGCTTTAATTTATTTCAAGTTTACATACACTCAATTAGTATTTGGTAGCATTGCTTTTAAATTGTTTAACTTGGGTCGAACAACTCAGGTAGCCTTCCACAAGCTTCCCACAATAAGTAGGGTGAATTTTGGCCCATTCCTCCTGACAGAGCTGGTGTAACTGAGTCAGGTTTGTAGGCCTCCTTGCTCACACATGCTTTTTCAGTTCTGCCAACAAATTTTATATGGGATTGAGGTCAGGGCTTTGTGATGGCCACTCCAATACCTTGACTTTGTTGTCCTTAAGCCATTTTGACACAACTTTGGAAGTATGCTTGGGGTCATTGTCCATTTGGAAGACCCATTTGCGACCAAGCTTTAACTTCCTGACTGATGTCTTCAGATGTTGCTTCAATATATCCACATATTTTTTCTGCCTCGTGATGCCATGTATTTTGTGAAGTGCACCAGTCCCTCCTGCAGCAAAGCACCCCCACAACATGATGCTGCCACCCCGTGCTTCATGGTTGGGATGGTGTTCTTCGGTTTGCAAGCCTCCCCCTTTTTCCTCCAAACATAACGATGGTCATTATGGCCAAACAGTTCTATTTTTGTTTCATCAGACCAGAGGACATTTCTCCAAAAAGTAAGAGTTTTGTCCATATGTGCAGCTGCAAACTGTATTCTGGCTTTTTTTATGTTGGTTTTGGAGCAGTGGCTTCTTCCTTGCTGAGCGGCCGTTCAGGTTATGTCCATATAGGACTTGTTTTACTGTGGCTATAGATACTTATGTACCTGTTTCCTCCAGCATCTTCACAAGGTCCTTTGCGGTTGTTCTGGAATCGATTTGCACTTTTTGCACCAAAGTACGTACATCTCTAGGAGACAGAACGCATTTCCATCCTGAGTGGTATGACGGCTGCTTGTCCCATGGTGTTTATACTTGTGTACTATTGTTTGTACAGATGAACGTGATACCTTCAGGCATTTGGAAATTGCTCCCAAGGATGAACCAGAGTTGTGGAGGTCTACCATTTCTGAGGTCTTGGCTGATTTATTTTTATTTTCCCATGATGTCAAGCAAAGAGGCACTGAGTTTGAAGGTAGGCCTTGAAATACATCCACATGTACAACTCCAATTGATGTCAATTAGCAGTGGGGCAAAAAAGTATTTAGTCAGCCACCAATTGTGCAAGTTCTCCTACTTAAAAAGATGAGAAAGGCCTGTAATTTCCATCATAGGTACACTTCAACTATGACAGACAAAATGAGAAAAAAAATCCAGAAAATCACATTGTAGGATTTTTAATGAATTAATTTGCAAATTATGGTGGAAAATAAGTATTGACGCCATGGAAAACACATGCAACACAGCATTTCTAACCCAGCCCACAATGTCTGCAGTGTGGATCGAGCAGTAAACAAGTTGAGCAGTCATTTGAAAGAGTAATAAAATTCAGTGAGACAACTCTAATGGAATTCATTGCCCTTGACAATCAACAGTTCTCTGTCGTGAGCGATGTTGGCTTTCCCCGACTGGTCGAGTACCGGTACACACTACCAAGTGCGCTATTTTTCAGATGTTGAGTTACACAGTGATGCAGAAGGTTACAATTGGTGGATAATGTTAAAAAAGGTTGGAATGTGAAGCAATGAAATGGGATATCAGTCTACTCGGTGACACCCACAGAACACAACTGTGAAGAGTTCACGCAAATTTTAGCATCGTAGCTCTAATCGCGAGACTGTGACTGTGAAATCACCTCCCCAGTCAGCCTATTATGTGTATTGACATTCATATTGCTCTGTACAACTTACCTAAGGATTGGGGATCAATGAAATGGGGTTTCAGTCTACTCAATACTCAATATATTTTTCCCCAACGTCCTCCTCAGAGGTATCAGACTCCAAAACATCCACGCAGTATTGTTTTTCCTCGGGAATAGTGTTCAATACACATAGGTTGACAATAAATGTGGCTCAATTCACAGTTGTTTCAGAGTCCCGCAATATGCCCACAGTGCAATTCTAAAGTATAATACATCCAGTGTGATTTCAACAGATTTTTGCAAATTAGACAATTATTGTCTTCTGTTGATTTCATATAACAACATTCCAACCTCGTTTAGCATGATCTATTCAATTATGGCATAATTCTACTATTTGTATTCATTTGTATCACATTCAATTTTAAAGGCTAACCACAAAGTCCACTATTGTGGCTAATCCTTATTGTGGCTAGCTTCACATAGATGGGTCCGACCACCATTGATCAAATAAGACCTGTCTTATAAATTCGTTTTTTTTTTTAGATGATGACACCAACTGTAGCTATATAGTTTGCTAACTTTACCAGCATCATAGCATACATATCGATGAATCATTATGACATATGAAATGTGATAGTGTAATCAAGTGTAATCAATGTGTAATAACTACGTAAAAAATGTATGAACACGTTAAATTATTATGTGGCGTGCAGTCATATTCAGGTCCTGATTGGTCAACAACCTTATTTGACACGTCAAATAGTGTTATATACTGTATATATCTTGTGTTTGTGTTATTGGTGTCAAATAGTGTTATAGTGTTATATATTTTTTGACACACAGAGACCCAAATGGTGTTCCATAGAAATCCTGATTGAGAATGAAAAGACTGAACAAATGAACAACGAAACAGCACAGCAAGTAAGTGAAAGAAATAGGTTTTGATTATGTTTTTCTGGTAACGGGGACATACGTAAATGCCAACAAAATTATTTTTGGGTCAGTGGTGTGTGTGTGTGTGTGTGTGTGTGTATGCGCGCGTGTGTAACCATTATTTAACTAGGCAAGTCAGTTAAGAACAAATTCTTATTTACAATGACGGCTTACCCCGACAAAACCCGGGACGAAGCTGGGCCAATTGTGCGCCACCTTATTGGACTCCCAATCACGTCTGGATGTGATACAGCCTGGATTCGAACAAGAGACTGTAGTGACGCCTCTTGCACTGAGATGCAGTGCCTTAGACCACTGCGTCCATGTGTTGTGTTAGCTTTTTAATTGTACTAGAATGCAAAAAAAGGCAGCAAGAACGTTTAATATTGGTTATCGGTATTGGTTTAATTTGGCAATGAAAATATCAGATATCGGTATCGACCAAAAATGTAATATTGGTGCATCACTAATTCAGACCCTTTGCTATGAGACTCGAAATTGAGCTCAGGTGCATCCTGTTTCCATTGATCATCCTTGAGATGTTTCTACAACTTGATTGGAGCCCACCTGTGGTAAATTCAATTAACTGGACATGATTGGGAAAGGCACACGCCTGTCTATATAAGGTCCCACAGTTGACAGCACAAGTCAGAGTAATAACCAAACCATGAGGTCGAAGGAATTGTCCGTAGAGCTACAACACTGGATAGTTTTGATTAACAGATCTGGGGAAGGGTTCCAAAAAATGTCTGCAGCATTGCAGATCCCCAAGAACACAGTGGCCTCCATCACTCTTAAATGGAAGAAGTTTGGAACCACCAGGACTCTTCCTAGAGCTGGCTGCCCGGCCAAAATGAGCAATCAGAAGTGAAGGGCCTTGGTCAAGGAGGGGACCAAGAACCGATGGTCACTCTGACAGAGCTCCATAGTTCTTCTGTGGAGATGGGAGAACCTTTCAGATGGATAACCAGCTCTGCAGCACTCCAACAATCAGGCCTTTATGGTAGAGCGGCACAACGGAAGCCATTTGTCAGTAAAAGGCACATGACAGCCTGCTTGGAGTTTGCCAAGAGGCACCTAAAGGATTCTTTGGTGTGATGAAATCAGGATTGAACTGTTTGGCCTGAACTGTTTGGCCTGAATGCCAAGTCTGTAAGAAACCTTGCACCTTCCCTACGGTGAAGCATGGTGGTGGCAGCATCATGCTGTAGGATGTTTTTCAGCGGCAGGGACTGGGAGACTAGTCAGGATGGAGGGAAAGATGAACGGACGGAGCAAAGTACAGATAAATGCTTGATGAGGTCCTGCTCCAGTGCACTCAGGACCTCAGACAGGGCTACGGTTCACCTTCCAACAGGACACCGACCCGAAGCACACAGTCAAGACAACGCAGGAGTGGTTTTGGGACAAGTCTCTGAGTGTTCCTGAGTGACATCTCCGGAGAGACCTGAAAATAACGGACGTTCCCATCCAACCTGACAGAGCTTGAGAGGATCTGCAGAGAAGAATGGGAAACTCCCCAAATACTGGTGTGCCAAGCTTGTAGGGTCATACCCAAGAAGACATGAGGTTGTAATCGCAGCTAAAAGGTGCTTCAACAAAGTACAGGGTCTGAATACTTATGTAAATGTAACATTTCAGTTTTTTATTTTGAATAAATTTGCAAACATTTCCAAAAAATTCATTATGTGGTATTGTGTGTAGATTAGAGGGGGAAAAAACAATTGAATCCATTTTAGAATAAAGATGTAACGTAACAAAATGTAGGAAAAGTCAAGGGGTCTGAATACTTTCCAAATGCACTGTATAGTGTGCCTGAATTTGTCCAATAGAAGCTCTCGTTTGCAACCCTATATCAGCTAGATGTAGGCAAGAGTGTGCAAGGCAGTATTGAATTAGTCACTGTCTGTCACCTTGATTACTCTAAATTTTCTCTCGCCCTGTGCACCTACAGTACGTTGTAAACTTTAAATCATAGAGACCTAGCCTAGAGCAGCTCACCATGCTGGGCGAGCTGAGCCGTGGGCACCCTGCCAGAGTCCACACCCTGGACGGGCCCCCAGGAGAGGGTCATGCAGGGACACCCAGCCCTCCATCACAAGGGAAATATTTTACCCAGGTCAGGTCACCCATCCCCCTATTGACACACTCTGACTTTTCAGAACAAGAAATCTGATGACAGGTTAAATGTTTATCCCTGTTAGGCTGTTCCATTCAAATGAATAGTTGAACACAAAAGGAAAGGTCTTTATTTTTCTTTTGAATAGGTTTCAAGCAGACAAGTGGAGGACAGATGAAGCCAGCAGCTAGCTGCAAAAGGAATGAAGTTTATAAAAACACACATACCTTTCAATAAATCAAACTGCCTTAAACAGAGACAAAGTCAGACAGATAATTATTTCTGTCAATATTCTCTTAATGAGTTCAAATCAAATGTTATTTGTAACATGCGCCGAATACAAAGGTGTAGACCTGACAGTGAAATACGTACTTACAAGCCCTTAACTAACAATGCTGTTCAAGAAATAGAGTTAAGAAAATAAATCTAAATCACATCAAAAAGTAACAAGAAAATGACATAACAATAATGAAGCTATATTTATTTTATTTGACTTTAATTTAACTAGGCAAGTCAGTTAAGAACAAATTCTTATTTACAACGACGGCCTACCAAAAGGCCTCCTGCAGGGACGGGGGCCTGGGATTTAAAAAATAAATACAATATAAATATCGGACAAAACACATCACAACAAGGAAGACAACACAATACTACATAAAGAAAGACCTAAGACAACAAAATAGCAAGGCAGCAACACATGACAACAAAACATGGTGCACACATTATTGGGCACAGACAACAGCACAAAGGTCAAGAAGGTAGAGACAACAATACATCACACAAAGCAACCACAACTGTCAGTAAGAGTGTCCATGATTGAGTCTTTGAATGAAGAGATTGAGATAAAACTGTCCAGTTCAAGTGTTTGTTGGAGCTCGTTCCAGTCACTAGCTGTAGCGAACTGAAAAGAGGAGCAACCCAGGGATGTGTGTGCTTTGGGGAGCTTTAACAGAATGTGACTGGCAGAACGGGTGTTGTATGAGGAGGATGAGGGCTGCAGTAAATATCTCAGATAGGGGGAGTGAGGCCTAAGAGGATTTTAAACATAGGCATCAACCAGTGTGTCTTGCGAGATGCACAGTTTACAGAGGAGTATAGTGCAGTGAAGGGTCCTATAAGGAGCATTGGTGACAAATCTGATGGCCGAATGGTAAAGAACATCTAGCCTCTCGAGAGCACCTTACCTGCCAATCTATAAATTATGTCTCCAAAATCTAGCATGGGTAGGATGGTCATCTGAATCAGGGTTAGTCCAGCAGCTGGGCTGAAAGAGGAGTGATTACAATAGAGGAAACCAAGTCTAGATTCAACTTTAGCCTGCAGCTTTGATATGTGCTGAGAGAAGGACAGTGCACTGTCAAGCCATACTCCCAAGTACTTGTATGAGGTGTCTACCTCAAGCTCTAAACCCTCAGAGGTAGTAATATCACCTGTGGGAAGAGGGACGTTCTTCTTACCAAACCACATGGCCTGTTTTGGAGGTGTTCAGAACAAGGTTAATGGTGGAGAAAGCTTGTTGGACACCAAGAAAGCTTTGTTGTAGAGGATTTAACACAAAATCCGGGGAGGGGCCAGCTGAGTATAAGACTGTATCATCTGTAAATAAATGGATGAGAGAGCTTCCTACTGCCTGAGCTATGTTGTCAATGTAAATTGAGAAGAGCGTGGGGCCTAGGATCGAGCCTTGGGGTACTCCCTTGGCAGTGGCTGAGACAGCAGACTTTGACTTTAAACACTGCACTCTTTGAGAGAAGTAGTTAGCAAACCAGGCCAAAGTCCCCTCAGAGACACCAATACTCATTAGCCGGCCCACAACAATGGAATGGTCTACCGTATCAAATGCTTTGGCCAATATACAGGGGGTACCGGTAGCAAGTCAGGTTAGTCGAGGTAAATCCTGGATGTCAGGATGCTTGGCCCCAGTGATGTACTGGGCTGTACGCACTATCCTCTGTAGCGCCTAATGGTCAGATGCCAAGCAGTTGCCATACCAAGTGGTGATGTCAGGATGCTCTCGATGGTACAGCTTTCAAACTTTTTGAGGATCTGGGGACCCATGACAAATATTTTCAGTCTCCTGTGTGGGAAAAGGTGTTGTCGTGCCCTCTTCACAACTCTCTTGATGTGTTAGGACCATGATAGTTTGTTGGTGATCTGGACACTAAGGAACTTGAAACTTGTTAATGGGGGGCCTGTTCAGCCCTCCTTTTGCTATAGTCCACGATCAGCTCCTACATCTTGCTCACATTGAGGGAGAGGTTGTTGTCCTGGCACCACACTGCCAGGTCTCTGACCTCCTCCCTATAGTCTGTCTCATCGTTGTCTGTGATCAGGTCTACCACTGTTTTGTCGTCAGCAAACTTAATGATGGTGTTGAGCGGCGTGCTTGGCCACACAGTCGTGGGTGAACAGGGAGTACAGGAGGGGACTAAGCACACACCCCTCCTGTACTAAGCACGCACCCCTCCTGGGTCTCGGGTTTCCGGCATGATGGTGTTGATGTGAGCCATGACCATTCTTTCAAAGCACTTCATGGCGACCGACGTGAGTGCTACGGGCGGTAATCATTTAGGCAGGTTACCTTTGTTTTCTTTAGCACAGGGACTATGGTGATCTGTTTGAAACATGTAGGTATTACAGACTCGGTCAGGGAGAGGTTGAATGTCAGTGAAGACACTTGCCAATTGGTCCACAAATGCTTTGAGTACACGTCCTGGTAATCCGTCTGGCCCCGCAGCTTTGCGAATGTTGACCTGTTTAAAAGGTCTTGCTCACATTGGCTACGTATAGGGTGATCACACAGTCGACTGGAACAGCTTGTGTTCTCATGCATGCTTCAGTGTTGCTTGCCTCAAAGCAAGCATAAAAAGCATTTAGCTCGTCTGGTAGGCTCGCGTCACTGGGCAGCTCGCGGCTGTAGTCCGTAATATTTTTCAAGCCCTGCCACATCCGACAAGTGTCAGGGCTGGTGTAATAGGATTCAGTCTTAGTAATATATTGACATTTTGCCTGTTTGATGGTTTGTCTGAGGGCATAGCGGGATTTCTTATAAGCGTCCGGATTAGTGTCCTGCTCATTGAAAACGTCAGCTTTATCCTTTAGCTCAGTATGGATCTTGCCTGTAATGCATGGCTTCTGATTGGGAAATGTACATACGGTCACTGTGGGGACAATGTCGTCGATGCACTTATTGATGAAGCCGGTGACTGAGGTGGTATACTCCTTAATGCCGTTGGATGAATCCCGGAACGTATTCCAGTCTGTGCTAGCAAAACAGTCCTGTAGCGTTACATCCACGTCATCTGACCATTTCCATATTGAGCAAGTCACTGGTACGTCCTGCTTTTGCTTGTAAGTAGGAATCAGGAGGATGAATGTCAGATTTTCCAAATAGAGGACGATGGAGAGCTTTGTATGCGTCTCTGTGTGTGGAGTAAATGTGGTCTAGAATTTTTTTTCCCTCTGGTTGAACATGTGACATGCTGGTAGAAATTAGGTAAAAAGGCCAGCATTAAAGTCCCTAGCCACTAGGAGTGCCGCTTCTGGATGACGATTTTCTTGTTTGTGCATGGCCTTATACAGCTTGTTGAGTGCAGTCTTAGTGCCCGCATCGATTTGTGGTGGTAAATAGATGGCTATGAATACTATAGATGGGAACTCTCTCAGTAGAAAGAGTGGTCAACAGCTTATAATGAGGTATTCTACCTCAGGCGAGCAATACCTTGAGACTTCTTTAATAATAGACATCGCGCACCAGCAGTTATTGACAAATAGACACACAACCCCGCCCCTCGTCTTACCAGACGTAGCTGCTCTGTTCTGCCGATGCATGGAGACTCAGATTCATTGTTTAGCCACGTCTCGGTGAAACATAAGATATTACAGTTTTTAATGTCCAGTTGGTAGGATAGTCTTAATCGTAGATCATCCAATTTGTTTTCCAATGATTGCACATTCGCCAATAATACGGAGGGTAATGTGTGGTTTACCTACTCGTCGGGGAATTCTTCAAGCACTCCTTGGGGTTTAACATACAATACTGCCAATGGTTGATTCAGTTAACTGGAGAAATATCTATAACAAAGCCCTTTAAGCTTTTTGGAATGTAACTTTTACCCTGGGCATGAAAATATCCCAGGTAGTAAGACTTCAGAGTCCTTTAAAGGATCGCTGCAGGGAGTTTCATAACTGGTGCCTTACTGTAGCTGAGGAACAAGTGTCCCAGGGGCAAACAGAGAAAAGCAAAACAACCCGAAACAAGACAAAACAAACAAAGCAAAACAACCTGAAACAAGACAAGAGACAGGGCGGTGTGTATCACAAAACAACTGGCAAATCAAATAATAGAGAAGGGCGTAGTCCCCTTTGGGAATTAAATTGTATAAATTGTTAAAAACTAGAGAAACAGTCGCAGGTGTGGGGATGCTGTGCAATGTTGGTTTCTCCATTTTTCCATGGAAAAAGATACAACAATTCTATAATCCACTGCAAATGTCTGTCAACACACTATCAGACGGCACTGTCTAGTTCCACCTGTGAGAGATGGAGAAATCAGTCTGGTTGTCTGTTTGCTGACCGGAGTGTCTTCAACACCCGTTGTTTTAACGCGCCCCCCTAGCAACTTGTAATAACCATGCAAAAGAGCCACCCAACTGACTGGCCCCTAAATGTCTTGTGACATCTTTCATCAACAGTCTCCTCTCAGCTGTTTGTGGTTATCTGTCCATAGCCAGAGGGACTGAACTGAAGAGACAGGACTTCCTTCCTGTTGGGGTGTCATTATGTCTTTCCTCTGAGTCTGGCTTTCCTGGTCAAAATATCTACCACACTCCATCTCAATCATCTCAAGTTGCTTCCTCTGCTCATCTCCTGTTTGAGTCTGCTTTATTTGAAGCTACCAACCAACACTGCTACATCTCAATAATCTAAAGTGGCTTCCTCTCCTTGTCTCCTTTTTTAGTTTGCTTTCCTTGATGCTACCTACCAACATGGCTGCATCTTAATCATCTAAAGTAGCTTCCTCGTCTCCATCTGCACTAGTATGAGAAGACAAGCCAAGTAAAATCCTTACAGCAGAGGGACTTGTTTTCTTCTGTCCAGCATGCAGGTAAAGGAGAGGAGACAAGGAGAGTGAATCTGTTTAGATTATTTGAGAGGCTGCCCACAACAACCTGAGAAGACTTCTCTAGGTTTCTCTCTCTGTGTCTCACTTCCTTGTTCTAGAACCATCCTCTCAGACGATAGCATTGTTCTAGAATTGGCTTCTCAGATGAGAGCACATGTCAAAGTTACCGTTGTCATTAGAATCATCAGCTCATGGTTATTCATAGAATAATCCACTGAGTCTCTGCCATGGATGTATATAAAATTAGCTCTTTATATTGGTCAGTGTTACTTATCTCCAGGCTCCCTCATCATTCATTCATTCCCTCATGAAAAATATATTACATTAGTTATTCATTCCTGGATCTCTCATTCAGTGTATTCACCTCCTCACAATAGGGTTTTCATTAGAGCAATGTTCTCATTATAGCTACTCATCAAAGGGGTGGGAAGACATTGAACATTTACTAACACTGCCCTCATTCAAACCATAGGTTCAGATATGACTCATACTAGATGTGAAATCAATCATCGCTGAGGTTGCTGGTGCCAGAAATAGACTTTGCTGACGCTGTGTTATGTACCTGACATTATCAGGTAGTGGGTGGATGTGGCTTAAAGCTGATTGAGATGTCCCTTAGTAGCAACGCTGTGTAACCTCTTGGTCTTCATTTGATCATTCATGCAGAGTCTGCCACGTTGAGGCCAAATCATTATTTCATTAATGATGATTCAGACCTGACAGATAATAACCTCATGATGACGTAGGTTGGGAAAGGCAGGGTAAGATACAGACTGGAAAGTGTTGTTACAAAAGCACTGGCTCTACACTCTTAGAAAAAACGGTGCTATCTAGAACCTAAAGGGTTCTTTGGCTGTCCCCTGAGGAGAACCCTTTGAAGAACTATTTTTGGTTCAAGGTAGAACCCTTTTTGTTCCAGGTAGAACCATATTGGTTCCATGTAGAACCTTTTCCACAGAGGGTTTTACATGGAACCCAAAATGTTTCAACCTGGAACCAAAAGGGTTCTCCATGGAACCAAAAAGAGATCTCATATGGGGACAACCAAAGAACCCTGTTGGAACCCTTTTCTCTAAAAGTATAGTCTCTCGACCAGATTCTCAAAGGCAAAAATGTCAACTTAATTAACCCAATTAATTAAAATGGAGATCCTAGAGTTGCTTATGACTGAGATGTGCCCTGGTGCAATTTGTTGCTGTGATTACTAGAGCCCATCCCAACCTTCTCTCTAAAACTATTGACGGATCTGGTACAGGACAAAGATAGGAAGAGATCCATATCACAACCTGGTTGGCCAACACCTGCTGAAAATATTTCAGGCAGTCTACGGGCTCCCGAGTGGTGCAGCGGTCTAAGGCACTGCATCTCAGTGCTAGAGGCTTCACTAGAGACCCTGGTTCGATTCCAGGCTGTGTCACAACCGGCCGTGATTGGGAGTCCCATAGGGCGACACACAACTGGCCTAGCGTCGTCCAGGTTAGGGTTTGGCCCGGGGTAGGCAGTCATTGTAAATAAGAATTTGTTCTTAACTGAATTTCCTAGTTAAATAAAGGTTCAATAAATATAAATAATAACCTGTCAAAATGTCAAAACAGCCCTCAATATTCATTGTATTAAAACACAAAGCTAAATGTGTGCATTCACAAATGTTGATCTTCTCTCAGAAATCATAATCTCTATGACAGGCCCAAGCTAGACAGACAGATAATAGCAGCCCAGAGATGTCTTTGCTGGCCCAATCCTATATGGCAGAGGACCCAAATGTAACTATGAGCCATTTCTTCATTTGGCCTTGAATTTAACTCTGGTTCAATCAAGAGATATGAGTTGGGAAACAGTTTGCATAAAGTTGCCCTTCGGCAATCTGTAACTATATAGTATTGTCTAATTACCCAGCTAGTACTACACTGTAATTGCAGACACAGTGTATGAAACAACTAATTAAACTAGAATTGAAGCAAGTGACCAAGTACTTTCTGCATTGGTCACTAGTACAGTTACTGTGTAGTTATTTGGTAATTACGCAAGTGAATTCAATTTCTATTTAACTAGGTATCAGTGCAACTTAATGTAAGGGTGACCAGGAATTTTAGGCTACAGTGAGAAATAATACAGTAAGGTATGATGATGGTGATGTGATAGAGAACAAAAATCATATTTAATTAAACTGTCCAGGTCTGGTCAGCCACTGTGAGCTACTTTACCTGTGCCAATTAACATGTTTTATATACATTATACAGATATATATTTTATCTACCCAGTTAGCCAAAATAAATACAACTTTCTGGTCATCATGGTCTCATTGCGTCTCATGAAATGATAGCAGGGAAACAAGGCACTTCACACAGGTCAATAGACTATGTGACAGCGATCGGATTATATGAAACGTAATCCGTTAACCTGCGCACAATGTCAACACTCACCTTCCCTCCACGACCGTGTATCTTCTCCAAAGCAAAACGTATAAAACAGGTTCCTCTGTCACAGCTATGTTCTTGTGAGATTAGGCTACACCAATACTTGTCCCCTCTTTGAAGTTATTGCAGATTCAAACTTCAAATAATACGCAAATGTGTGGTTTCTGGTTATGTTGGCAGCCCATCTAATGACAAAGCAACACACGAATTAAACTAAACGCAGCGAGAATTATATTTCAAATGACAATGTCCGAAGTTATTTTTCCTTATATCCCCCAAAAATTACTCACAGGACTGTGACTCACCGACACACTTCGCAGTTCAGGAGAGAACCTTAATCCATTCGACACGGTGTGGGTGGAGCTACAGTGTATCCTCTGCATTTGCCCTGGTTCGGAGTAGAGGGCGTTAGAAACTAGTGACACAATGAGCATCGGAGGTATGATCAACTGAATCAGGTCTACACGTTGGATAGGTAAATAAAAGTGCACACTGTAAACGTCATATTCCAATAATGACTAAATAACGCAATTATTTTTTCCATAGGTTCCCTACAAGGATCATATTCCTAATCAGGGCCAGATTAATCCAGGCCCGTGGGAGGCCCAAGAGGCAGCTAAAAATAAAAATAAATGTTAAACTAATACATCAAGAATATAACAGTGAGTGTAAAAAAACATTACAAACATGCTATTTCCATGGAATAAACTGAGCAGATGATTCCAGGTGAAAAATAGGATCCCGTATTGATGTCACCTGTTAAATCCACTTCAATCAGTGTAGATGAAGGGGAGGAGACAGGCTAAAGAAGGATTATTAAACCTTGAGACAATTGAGACATTGGTTGAGAATGTGTGCCATTCAGAGTGAATGGGCAAGACCAAGGATTGAAGTGCCTTTTCACACTCAACAGTTTCCCGGGTGTCTCAAGAATAGTCCGCTTCACACAACTATGGGAAGAATTGGACTCAACATGGGGCAGCATTAATGTGAAACGTTTCCAGCACCTTCTAGAGTCCATGCCCGATGAATTGGGGCAGTTCTGAGGGCAAACAATGTACAACTCAATATTAGGAAGGTGCTTTGAACACTTAGTGTATGTATGATATACAGTTGAAGTCAGAAGTTTACATACACTTAGGTTGGAGTCATTAAAACTCGTTTTTCAACCACTCCACCAATTTCTTGTTAACAATCTATAGTTTTGGCAAGTCGGTTAGGACATCTACTTTGTGCATGGCACAAGTAATTTTTTCAACAATTGTTTACAGACAAATGATTTAACTTACAATTCACTCCATCACAATTCCAGTGCATCAGAAGTTTACATAAACTAAGTTAACTGTGCCTTTAAACAGCTTGGCAAATTCCAGAAAAATGCCATGGCTTTAGAAGCTTCTGATAGGCTAATTGACATCAATTGAGTCAATTGGAGGTGTACCTGTGGGTGTATTTCAAGGCCTATGTCACCGGCCTACTAGCTGCCACCGATCCCTTTTCTGTTGTTTTTGTCTGATTAGTAACACCTGTTTCTTGTTTAGGTTTAGTTGGGCTATTTAAGCTGCTGGTGGGCCCGCCTGTTCTTTGTGTGGGCTTGTTTCATTTCCCACTGGTTATTTTGTGTGGTAGTGCTGGTTGTTTTGGATTTTCCCTCCGGACTGTTGCGGTCCTGGTTTTGGGCAATTGTATATGTGCGCCCAGTTTCTTGGTGAGTACATTTTCCCCAGTGCGTAATAAAGCGCTACTCTGTATCTTCTGCCTCCTGCATCTGACTCCGCACCCACTACGCCCAGTGCGTTACACCTACCTTGAAACTTAGTGCCTCTTTGCTTGACATCATGGGAAAATCAAAATAAACCAGCCAAGAACTCAGAGAAAAATGGTAGACCTCCACAAGCCTGGTTCATCCTTGGGCGCAATTTTCAAACACCTGAAGGTACCACGTTCATCTGTACAAACAATAATACGCAAGTATAAACACCATGGGACCACGCAGCCGTCATACCTCTCAGGAAGGAGACGCATTCTGTCTCCTAGAGACAATTCGACCACCTGGGCCGGGCCAGGTGCAAACTGCGTACAAGATTTTCCATCATGTCGGATTGCAGTTGGGCCTCATTCCGAATGTGTTCCACACAAACAGAACGCTCCAGCGAGCAGAACAACTGAAAACGTGCCACAACCTTCACCAGGGTCTTTTGAATGAAATTGAATCAAACATATTACCATTACGTTGCAAAGCCGTGTATTAACAAACACATTCCTATTGCTTTGCAAATCCATTTGTTATTCAGATCTGCCTCCTTATTAAGAAGCTAATCTGACGCTCTTTCTGTTCTGAGAGGAGAGGAGATATTTTATAGTACATTTTTCAAAGGAAATTGATTGATTTGCTGCCACCCTCTACCCCAACCCCACCCTCTACCCCAACCTCTACCGCTCAGGAAGGAGATGAGTTCTGTCTCCTAGAGAGGAATGTACTTTGATGTGAAAAGTGCAAATCAATCCCATAGCAACAGCAAAGGACCTTGTGAAGATGCTGGAGGAAACAGGTACAAAAGTATCTATATCCACAGTAAAACAAGTCCTATATCGACATGACCTGAAAGGTCGCTCAGCAAGGAAGAAGCCACTGCTCCAAAACCGACATAAAAAAGCCAGACTACGGTTTGAAACTGCACATGGGGACAAAGATCATAATTTTTGGAGAAATGTCCTCTGGTCTGATGAAACAAAATTAGAACTGTTTGGCCATAATGACCATCGTTATGTTTGGAGGAAAAGGGGGGAGGCTTGCAAGCCGAAGAACACCATCCCAACCATGGAGCACGGGGGTGGCAGCATCATGTTGTGGGGGTGCTTTGCTGCAGGAGGGGCTGGTGCACTTCACAAAATACATGGCAGAAAAATTGTGGATATATTGAAGCAGCATCTGAAGACATCAGTCAGGAAGTTAAAGCTTAGTCGCAAATGGGTCTTCCAAATGGACAATGACCCCAAGCATATTTCCAAAGTTGTGGCAAAAAAGGACAACAAAGTCAAGGTATTAGAGTGGCCATCACAAAGCCCTGACCTCAATCCTATAGAAAATTTGTGGGCAGAACTGAAAAAGCATGTGCGAGCAAGGAGGTCTACAAACCTGACTCAGTTACATCAGCTCTGTCAGGAGGAATGGGCCAAAATTCACCCAACTTATTGTGAGAAACTTGTGGTAGGCTACCCGAAACGTTTGACCCAAGTTAAACGATTTAAAGGCAATGCTACCAAATACTGATTGAGTGTATGTAAACTTCTGACCCACTGGGAATGTGATGAAGGAAATAAAAGCTGAAATAAATAATTATCTTGTAACGATCCTCTTCCTGTGAATGACTGGACCAAGGCGCAGCGTGAGACGTGTTCATGATATTTTATTAAAATCAGAACTGGAACAAAAAATAACAATGAGGAAACAAACAGTTCTGTAAAGAACCTAACAATACAGAAAACATAGAAAAAAGAACAGAATTCCTAGTCACAGAATAAAAGCCTCTCTATGGCCAGGGCGTGACATCTCTCTACTATTATTCTGACATTTCACATTCTTGAAATACAGTGGGGATCCTAACTGACCTAAGACAGGGAATTTTCACAAAGATCAAATGTCAGGAATTGTGAAAAACTGAGTGTAAATGTATTTGGCTAAGGTGTATGTAAACTTCCGACTGCAACTGTATTATACAGTATATACAGTATATATCAGTGTTCCCCAACTGGTGGCCCGTGAGCCGAATTTGGCCCACGGGTGGTTTTATTTGCCCCCTTAAGTTTTCTGAGCAAAAAATACCATGGCAATTTCACTGTTAAATGTATGGGTGTGCTAACAATGGCTGCCAGTCCTGACTGCCTTCCTGACTGCCAGTCCTGACTGATTATATTTCTATGGTTGTTCTCAAGAAAACCGTACAGTTTGGAAAGCAAATGTTTAAAGCTGAAAAGAGAAGACTAATCTGTCTCTAGAACCAACAGAACATTTTATTTTCTCAACAACTCCCAATTTTTAACAGCACTGTTTTTCAAAGTAGCTCATCTTTAGAAAGGCTATTGCCACGATGAGGGCATCAGCCATCACTGTGAGGAGCCTATGACTTAATCTTTGTTATTAGGTGAGTCAGTGCACCATTGGAAATGTTATTTAGTAGCCTACAGTAGCCTATATTCAGACCCCTTGACTTTTTCCAAACGTTATTTTACAGCCCTGTTCTAAAATTGATTAAATCGGTTTTTCCCTCGTCAATCTACACACAATACCCCATAATGACAAAGTAAAAACAGTTTTTTAAATTTTATTTTAGCAAATGTTTAAAAAAAATACAAAACTGAAAAATCACAGTACCTCTACTCAGTACTTTGTTGAAGCACCTTTGGCAGCGATTACAGGCTCGAGTCTTCTTGGGTATGACGCTACAAGCTTGGCAAACCTGTATTTGGGGCGATTCTCACATTTTTAGTCGCTGCACAACTATTTTCAGGTCTCTCCAGAGATGTTCGATCAGGTTCAAGTCCAGGCTCTGGCTGGGCCACTCAATGACATTAAGAGACTTGCCCCGAAGCCACTCCTGCGTTGACTTGGCTGTGTGCTTAGCGTCATTGTCCTGTTGGAAGGTGAACCCTTTCCCCAGTCTAAGGTCCTGAGCGCTCTGGAGCAGGTTTTCATCAAGCATCTCTCTGTACTTTGCTCTGTTCATCTTTCCCTCGATCCTGACTAGTCTCCCAGTCCCTGCTGCTGAAAAATATCCCCACACCCTTCACCTTCGGGATGGTGCCAGGTTTCCTCCGGACGAGACACTTGGAATTCAGGCCAAACAGTTCAATCTTGGTTTCATCAGACCAGAGAATCTTGTTTCTCACAGTCTGAGAGTCTTTTAGGTGCCTTTTGGCAAACTCCAAGGGGACTGTCATCTGCCTTTTACTGAGGAGTGGCTTCAGTCTGGCCCCTTTACCATAAAGGCCTGATTGGTGGAGTGCTGCAGAGATGGTTGTCCTTCTGGAAGGTTCTCCCATTTCCACAGAGGAACTCTGGAGCTCTGTCAGAGTGACCATCGGGTTCTTGGTCACCTCCCTGACCAAGGCCCTTCTCCCCTGATTGTTCAGTTTGGCCAGCTATATGAAGAGTCTTGTTGGTTCCAAACTTCTTCCATTTAACCTCTATGGGATCGGTGTCCATAAACCGGGACGGTTGTCGCTAATGTGTCCAATTTACAGTTGCTATTACAGTAAAAAGATACTACGCTATTGTTTGAGGAGTGCACAACAACAAAAAACTTTTATCACGTCAACTTGTTTGATACATTCACCTCTGAGGGTAAATAATGTACTTACGTTCAGTAATCTTGCTCTGATTTGTCATCCTGAGGGTCCCAGAGATTAAATGAAGAATAATGTTGTTGATAAATCCATTTTTATTTTCAAATGTAGGAACTGGGTTCTACAGTTTGAACCCCTGTTGTCTCTGGCCCCACACCCACCCCTAGACATGTGAAGATTAGTGTTTTTTCTGAGGGAAGCTAATTATCCATCATGTATGACATTCCTGAATGTGTGTAAACTTACATTTTTCATTACCATAGCATTTTTGTGTGTTCTCTATACTTAGGCACTTGAAAATATATCAATTGACCAATTCGTCACATTTGGGCAAACTCCTGGCAGACTAAAGTGTAGGAATGTAATACTTCTCTGGATCAGTCTGAAACTTTGCACAACCCTGCTACCGCCTGGTGGTCAGAATCTACAATTACACAAATTCCTTTCTCTTCAATTTCAAAAATCATGGAACAATTTTTTTTAATAGAAAACGCATGTTATTTTGTTTTATTATCTTTTACCAGATTTTTTGTGTTATATTCTCCTACATTAATTTCACATTACCACAAAATTCAAAGTGTTTCCTTTCAAATGGTATCAAGAATATGCATGTCCTTGCTTCAGGTCCTGAGCTACAGGCAGTTAAATTTGGGTATGTAATTTTATGCAGAAATAGAAAAGAACGGGTCCGATCCTTAGAATGGTGGAAGCCACTGTGTTCTTGGGGACCTTCAATGCTGCAGATATTTTAAAAATATGTATACATATACGTACATGTATATAAAAAATGAAAAGCTCTGGGGCCCATGATTTCTTAATCCGGCCATGTTCCAAATCATGGTAGTTGGTGATTTTCACTGCTGGATTTGATGTCCATGCCTTAATCGACTGTACTATTTGTGTATGGTACCTCCAGTAATCAGGATGGCTGGCCTACTACAGGTGCCATCAAGCACCAACCCCTGATACAGCTCGGAGGCATTGAGCCAACACCAGGCACAGGGAGTGACTTCCAACCGTATATCTATTTCAGGCCTAACAGCCACAGATTAACTCCTGGCTTGGAAGATGATTGCGTCAATTCCCTCTAATCTTGTGCAACTGACAAGTGAAGTTAATTTACTTTAGCATACTGTACAGTAGGTGACCAGAGACTCTGTGAATCTGTGTCTGTCTCTGAGAGCACTCTGCTGGAGATTGACTGCAATAATTTACAAGGCGGTTTTTTAGGAGTTTATAAACTGTAACTGTTAATTACTGTTACTTTTAAATATATAGATAGTTTCTAAGTCTATAACCAATAGTTGAAATTGTGTGACTGTCATTGGATTAAAAAAAAAAACAGATATCTAAATGCTATAATCAAGTGGAGATAAAATATATATATATAATAATTGTGCAACAGAGCTCATGGCTGAACATTCCCTAGCATTTGGTAGTCCCTGTTGGTGAATAATAATCGTCTTTTCTCTCTATAAGTCCCTGATCCCTGCTCTGTCATGATCATGGCACATTAGCAGATTTTCATCCACCAGAGACTGCTATTGCCAGCTGTAGCTCACTTTGCTCACTTGAGGGCCTCTCTCTAAAACATTTGTCCAGTTCCAAATGTACACTAGCCCCTACTCCTACGCACAACGCCTGAAAGTATTGTCAATATGTATGTCAGCAATATGACCAAAAAAATACAAAAGATTCTGCATGATACAAATCTTCTACACAAACTTTACTCATTAGTGCAGTGGTCTTCAATCATGGGTCGAAAGACCCACAGTGTGTGCAGGATTTTGCTCTAGCCCAGCAGTAACACACCTGATGTCAACTTACCCCCTGATTAACTGACTCAGATTCATTAGTATGGGGCTGGAACAAAGGTCTGCTCACCTGGCCGTGGGTCTGCAGGAACATGATTGAAGAACACTGCATAAATGGGATCAGAATAAACTGTAACAGTATATCTCTGCACACTTCCACTCTTTCCAGACAGGCACTAAACTACTGTACCAGAGTTTATACAGTAAATCACATCTTTGAGTGGGTTTGGCAGTAGTTCGTGAGAGTTAAACAGCTGAAGGTTGCATCAGCATGCAGTGCAACATTACTAAGGTCTTACATCATGAGAATATCAGGCCCATTTCTATTTCTAAAGGAAGAAACCGACTGTGACCATGCTTCCTCTTACAGAGAGCTCGTATTTGAGAGAAAAGTCCAAGTTTGCTGAAAAAAGTTCCAAAGAATAAGAAGGTATCTTGAGGATGCTCCTCGGCTTCAAAATATGGATGAGCTATAGGCCTAAGATATGGAAGTTGTCATTCACTTTTATTTTATATGATATACAAAACATTCTCCAAAACCCCTCATAAATGACTTAAATAAATGTAAAACGTTAAGCTGAAGTGCTGAACGAACTGTAGGGTAACTGAAACCAGATGGCTTTGGCAGTTTTTCACATGAATGCTTATTTTTCCCCCTCCATGATCAGCACCTCCATCCCTCTGCTACATGGTATTTCTGGATGTGGAACCAAGGCAGGTCATCACAGGAAGCTGGACAACATGGAGACGGATATACGTTCTGTTCCACTGCCCCTTTTTCCTACTGTTTGTTGATGGGATTCCCATGCCGCCATCGTTGCTATTGTTACATGCATCTTGACATGCAGTATTGTGCAGGCAATAACCAACGTGAGCTATTAAGTCCTCAGTAAAGGTATACAATACAGTACAGCATAGGAGGTTGGTGGCACCTTAATTGGGGAGAACAGGCTCGTGGTAATGGCTGGAGCAAAATAAGTGGAATGGCATCAAATACATAAAACACATGGTTTCCATGTATTTGCCATTCCATTTGCTTCGTTCTGGCCATTATTATGAGCCGTTCTCCCCTCAGCAGCCTCCTGCGCAATACAGTCATCTATTAATGACAGAGAACATTGTGTTTCGCATTGCCTATAAGATCTTAGTTGGAGACTGCACTATATAGCCCTTTATATACTGTACACAATTAAACCATTACCACGATTAAACCATGCATGGATTGGTCTGTAAACATTTGTAGAAATATGCAGAAAAGGCACAAGATGTTTAAAGCCATTACAATATCTTAAGAGGGTCTGTTCCATCAGTTTTACCATTATGTCTCTCCTACAGATGCAGGATGGATCTTAGTTTGACCAGTTTCTCACAACAGGAAAATAAGCCTGCAGAAACAGGAAATTATAATTATTGTGTGGATTATAATTAATGGGCATTTTTGTAGGGGTTGATACATTTTATAGTTAGGGCAAAACTTTAGAAGCCTTGAATATACTACAAATGTGCATTTCCAGCTGTGCAGGACATTTCCTGCAACAACAGGGTGACCAAATTGAGATCCTACTTCTGTATCTGCCGTTAATTAGTGACAGTGAATTTGAGTTTAATAAAAAATATATCTGAACTGTATAGATGTTCGAAGTGCCATCTCTTGGCTAGCTGAGCTGCAGCCTTAGCAGCAGAGTTCATTGAAGCTGCCTAGCCCTATATGCACGCAAAACTAAACCAATGCTGCCCTCAGGCAGTATATCAGGCCAACCTATTCTTCTGAGACAAAGAGCCAGTTTGGAATTTAGCTATGTAATACAAAAGCATGTAGCCAAGTGCTATGCTTTTTCATGTTGAGGGTGGAGATGTGGTGTGGGTGAGTGGGGATACTTCTTTTGTACTCAGACCTATGTTGGCTCTATGTAAATTGTCCATTTATCTAAACATCAACACAACATGTGTCTTATGCATAGCCTTTTCACTCTAGCAGTGCTGTGGCATAGCCAATGTAATGTGACCTAATTTCTAACATGATGTCACAAATCCCTTGGCACCAAACACTGGGCTACTGTGGCATGTTGAGTGATTTCCTCAACTTTATTGCTGTTCAGCAGAAACACTCCATGTTTTAAAGTGCCTGGATAGATTTTTCGACAGGGAATAATCAGATACACTGCATGCATGTCCACAATGACATGTTGTTCATTTTGGGGAAAAGTGAGTCAGTTAGACACCAGGGGATAATTTAACAATTTGGCATGGCTAGGCAGACCAGGTAGGGGGGCTTGAATGGACACATCCCCCATCCTGCATCCCACGCTATCAGTCTCTCAAATCAGACAGACACAGCCACAGACGTGGCACTAAGAAGGGGGAGGAAGAGGAAGAAAAAACTGTAAAATCTTCGCAACTTGCAAGCAAAATTTACGAACCATAACAATTATAATACCAAAGTACTTTGTACCCCCTAACAATTATTATTCTTCGCTCTCATGGAATTTTGGATTTTCAATGACCTAGTTAGAAAACTTCCCTGCAACTCTGTTTGCAGTAGGTAACCCAAACAGATGGCACTCTTATTCATTTGATGTTGTTTGCCATCTGCGTCTGACATTAATGTACCCAGCCCGCTATACACTCATGTCCACCAGGGACCAGCTCATACATAAAGCATCATCCATTCAGGCTGCAAAGGCCTCAATTTCCTCCTTAACTTGATTTAATGTCACACACAAACACTAGGAAAATATGTGTACTGTCTTAAGAAAACACAATTTCCCACCACTATTTTCTGACAATTTATAGATGTTGCACACTGTCTTCAGTCCAGCAGTCTGTTGTTTACCCCTGGCTCAAAGCGGTGTGCAACATCTAGAAGTTGTCAGAAAATCAGAAAATGGAAGTGGAAAATGTTGTTTAATTAAGACAGCATGCATATGTTCCCCGTTTTTTAGGCAGGAGGGCCATTAATACAAAATAATGTTGCTCTATGATGCATGGTCTAAAACTGTGTACAGTATATTACAGTAGCAACATTTGAGAATACAGAACTATGAACTTTATAGAAACTCTGCCAGACACTGTCTGCAGTGTGAATGAGCTTTCAGTGTGTCTCAGGCTTTAGGACCTGGAGGGGGGAAGTCCCACTCACATAGCTGCTCAACAGATACTGTGGGAGTGCCCAGTGCAGCTCACTGTGCATTGAAAATCACTGTACGTCATTAACATTTTCCATTCCCCAACTTCCAGAATATTTCCCCCATGGTTTGTAGACCAGCTGAAGGATCGTGTGGAAGCTGAGAGAGAAATTAGAGGAAAACTGCTGAAAGAGCCTGGTAAGTTAAAAAGGGTGGGGGGTGGGGGGGGGGGGGCTGGACTTGTGTTAACTGCAGGAAAACTTCTGACCAGGAATGTGAAAGTCCCTCCATTTCGGGCTTATAAAATTATTTTTGCTATTATAGTTCTGTATTACAATACAGCTTCATGTGATTGAGCATGTGCAGGCCAGTTGAAAGGAAAAAGTTGTCAGGCTAAAACATACTTCTTCCTCCCAACTTCACTGTTCACACTTAATGAATGGGTCACATGACAATGAAAATGCTATGATGATCAAATAAAGTGATGGTCAATTAACAGTGGCAATGCTGCTTTGAATTGTGCCATGTCTGAGGAAGCCTATCTTATTAGTAGCGGTCCCACCCAGCAACAGACTCTTGTGCTCTGATCTGAGTCTCAGTTGCCTCTGCCAGGGGGCATCTCACTTTACTTGGTCAATTGAACACATGCTGTGTGGTGGTAGAGAGTGTAGAGAAAGTATCAGATAGATTATCAGAAGAAATGAGCTGTGTAATTTATAAACCTATGTTCAGACAGATATTAATGACGATGCACGGAACTGTAAACCGGCATATTCCTCCTCCTCTAAACTTTCTCTCACAGTGGTTTCTGTCCAATAAGATGAGACCGTCATTGCCGGTATTTGTACGTGCCAGGATGTTTCTTTGTTATGACTTATAAGGGCATTGAATTACGCCCGATGTCCACCAGATGCATATGCATTTTGTTTTGCCGGATGTCTGGCCCACATTTTCCGTACTTGACACACATGTGTTTCACTTTTCAACTAGCTAAAACCTAGCTAGTTGGAGTCAGTGTGTTTACCTCCATTTGTACCACCGCATGGTAAAGCAAAGCACAAGTTGAAAATATTGAAAACATGCAGTACACAGACAGTTGTGGACTGCTCCTTTCACAATGAAGAGTTTGATGCATCTGGTGGACATGAGGCGTTAGCTTGTGCTGTGATTTGTAATTATACATGCAGAATCAAAATAATAGGTAATGCAAATTTAGAATGTACTGAAATAATTTGTAGTTCCAACAAAACTTCTAAGGGCATCATTGTTACATTAGAGATCAAACTTTCTGTTTAATACTGAAAAATGTGAAGCCTCACGCCTGCTTAAGGTCACTCATTCCAGGCCTCAGAGGATGCATAGCGTCCTTTTGTTTAGACTTCATGGCTTAGCCTGATCATGTTGCTACTTGTCTGCTACCGAAAGCCTCCTGCAGGGCAACACAGAGCAGAGAGAGATAAATAAAAAGTGTTTGGTCCCCCAAATGAAGCGAGAGCTTGATTTAAATGTCCATTGTTCTTCTTAAGAGAACTTGTATTCTTTATTCAGTGGCCCTCATTAGTTGCTGTAGAATTATTCCACTTAGAATGTTGGCCACTGTTTCTTTTTTTAGTCGTTTTACAGCTGCAGTGTCAACGTGGCTCTTGAGTCTACTTGGAGACTCTCCAATGGCACGGTCAACCCTGCTCTCAGATTCTCTACCAATGAATTCAGGTCTATAATTACATTACAGACTGCATAATGAAAGCTTAGTACACCACACAGCATGTCCATTCTGCATCATCCAGGTTGAATAAAAGAGAATGTGGTATTCCTCTTGAATCTCAGCGAAGTGTTTGAGAAGTGCATTATCTCCTTAACTTATGCTATCACTGGCAAGAGCAAGGAGAGAAGTCCCACAATAGGTTTTCTGCATTCAAAATACAGGACAAATTTAATTTAATTTGCCTCTAACACATGGGATTTGAGACTCTGTTGCTCTGTAATCGCTATGATAATCCATAAGAAAGTCCACTGTATACATCTAACACATACACCTTTTCCATGTCCCCTCTCAAGTCTCTACTGATATGGTTGACACCATGTGGGTGACTAACCTGGTAGCCATGGCCCTATTGGCCACTGCAGCCTCCGCTGCCACCGCCGCCTCAGCAGACAAGGTCTTGAGCAACCACGCCACCCTGCTGGCTGACAACAGCGCCAGCCTGGCCTTCAGCCTCTACCAGAACATAGCCAAGGAAAAGGACCTGGAGAACATCCTCATCTCCCCGGTGGTGGTGGCCTCTTCCCTGGGCCTGGTGGCACTCGGGGGCAAGGCCTCCACTGCCTCCCAGGTCAAGACCGTGCTGAGCGCTAACAAAGTGAAGGACGAGCAGCTGCATGCTGGTCTGGCCGAGCTCCTGGAGGAGGTCAGCGACTCCAAGGCCCGTAACGTCACCTGGAAGATCAGCAACCGCCTATACAGCCCCAGCTCGGTCAACTTTGCAGATGCCTTTGTCAAGAGCAGCAAGAAGCACTACAAATATGAACACACAAAGATAAACTTCAAGAACAAGAAGAGCGCTGTGAAGTCCATCAACGATTGGGCGGCTAAATCCACAGATGGCAAGCTGCCCGAGGTAACCAAGGATGTGGAGAAGACCGATGGGGCCATGATCATCAATGCCATGTTCTTTAAACGTGAGTTCTCTCTTACAAAGGACCAGAATTTTGTAGATGCACTCTTCTCTCTTTCGCTTAGTTTTTTTACTCATTCACATATTTACAGTATAATTGTATTTTACTTTATATCCGAACAGCCCATTGGAATGAACAGTTCCACCATAAGATGGTGGACAACCGTGGCTTCCTGGTGTCTCACACTCACACTGTTGGTGTACCCATGATGCACCGCACAGGTCAGCCCTCATTATAATTTCATAAAGTACCTTTGAACTGAACTGGGGTGTTCTCATTTCAAAGTGAAGGAAGATGTAAAGAAATGCCCTAGAAATGTCTCTTGAGTCTGTATCCATACTGACTGTACCTGCAGGTATCTATGGCTTCCACGAAGACACAGTGAATAAGCTGTTCATCCTGAGCATGCCCCTGGCCCATAAGAAGTCCAGCCTGGTGTTCTTCATGCCCTACCACGTGGAGCCCCTGGAGAGGCTGGAGAAGCTGCTGACCCGCAAGCAGCTGGAAGACTGGATGGGCAAGCTAAAGGAGACGGCTGTTGCTGTGTCTCTGCCCAAAGTCTGCATGGAAGTCAGCCACAACATCCAGGTACTGGAAAAACATTTACATTTTACATTTAAGTCATTTAGCAGACGCTCTTATCCAGAGCGACTTACAAATTGGTGCGTTCACCTTATGACATCCAGTGGAACAGCCACTTTACAATAGTGCATCTAAATCTTTTAGGGGGGGGGGGGGTGAGAAGGATTACTTTATCCTATCCTAGGTATTCCTTAAAGAGGTGGCGTTTCAGGTGTCTCCGGAAGGTGGTGATTGACTCCGCTGTCCTGGCGTCGTGAGGGAGTTTGTTCCACCATTGGGGGGCCAGAGCAGCGAACAGTTTTGACTGGGCTGAGCGGGAACTGAACTTCCTCAGTGGTAGGGAGGCGAGCAGGCCAGAGGTGGATGAACGCAGTGCCCTTGTTTGGGTGTAGGGCCTGATCAGAGCCTGGAGGTACTGAGGTGCCGTTCCCCTCACAGCTTTTTGCCAGGAAAACCTAGAGATGACACAGGTCATTGTTTAAAACAACATTTATTAATAATTTTGTTAACTGTTTAGAAGATACACGTTTGAATAACAATCATTTTGTTAACTGTTTATGAGATCCAGGTTTGAATAACATGTTAGGATACAGCACACATCACTGATGCTCTTAGGTGGCTGAGAGTTCATGCTTCAAACTCCTTCACAATAAAGATCTCTCTCTCTCTCTCTCTCTCTCTCTCTCTCTCTCTCTCTCTCTCTCAGAAACACCTTGGGGAGCTGGGTCTGACTGAGGCTGTGGATAAGACCAAGGCGGACCTGTCCAACATCTCTGGGAAGAAGGACCTGTATCTGTCCAATGTATTCCATGCCTCTGCTATGGAGTGGGACACCGATGGGAACCCCATAGACATAAGCATCTTCAGCACAGACAAGCTGAAGAACCCCAAGCTGTTCTACGCTGACCATCCCTTCATCTTCCTGGTGAAGGACACCAAGACCAACTCCATCCTCTTCCTCGGCAGACTGGTGCGACCTAAGGGCAAGAAGATGAGAGATGAATTATAACACTTTGGAGTCTTATGCGAAGTGTTTTTGTATTTGTGCGTGTTATGGTGTTTATGTGTTTGTATTTTTCTATGCAAAGTGAGGAAAGGGAGAAAATGAATTGTACGTTTAATACCTCAAGAGTACATTCCCATTTGATCATCAATGTGCCAACAGTTGTTCCTGTTGTTCACTATTCATGATTCAGAATTATATGTTTGTGTTGTAAGAAACAAAGCATTGTGTACTCTAACTTCACCTGGACATGGTACTATCATCAAGCCTGGTTTCAAAACTGAATATCGCCCCATTTCACAAAAGAGAGTGATATTGGGTTTGGTCACCCTCATGTTTGAGTATTTAAATTAAGATGAGATCACAGGATGGATACTTACATTAACTATTGCTTAAATGTAAAATAAGCATTCCTCTGTTTTCCTCTCCTGTCTCCAGTTGGGATCCCAACTGATTACACACTCTTTCACTTCACTTTGGATTATAGGCTATTTTTCTGTTGTAGTTGTTTATTTTAATTTCACAGAATCAACATCAACTTACTTTCAATAACTAATTGAACCTTTATTTTACTAGGCAAGCCAGTCAAGAAAAAAATATTATTTTACAATGACAGCCTACCCTGGCCAAACCTAACCCGGACAACACTGGGCTAATTGTGCACCGCCCTATGGGACTCCCGATCATGGCCGGTTGTGACACAGCTCAGGATCAAACCAGGGTCTGTAGTGACAACTTTAGCACTGAAATGCTGTGCCTTAGACCGCTGCACCACTTGGGAGCCCACTCATCCATTTGATAGTCATTCAAAGGTGCTGAGCAAATTGCTACTTTTTTTTTTTTTTGCCAGGATTACCGTGTACCTTTCACCAAATATCAAATTGTGAGTTTGTGAAATTTGTGTGGGCTCTTCCAATATCTTTAATGTTTAAAGTAAAAACAATTTTTTCACAAGCTTTTTCACAGGTTTACAACCTGGTGCTAGCCTTTTGTTCACTCCCCCAAAGAACATTCATCTATGACCCAAGGGTCACGCCTCTGTCTGCTACTCTGCTTGGCTTTTTACTGATCCACACTGAAGACACTGCACAGCACTCTATAGCTAACTTACTAGTGAAAGAAAAAAAGTATCAGGGATCAAGGTAAGACCCAGATGCAGACTGTCGAAGTAACAATGTTTATTGTAGCAACAGGGGCAGGCGGACTCAGGGTCAGGGACAGGCAGAGTTCAGTAATCCAGAGGTGGAGCAAAGGTACAGGACGGCAGGCAGGCTCAGGGTCGGGCAGAGAGGTCAGGCGGGCGGGTACAGGGTCAGGACAGGCAAAGGTCGAAAATCAGGAGGACGATTAAAGAGAGGCTGGGAAACGATAGGAGATGACAGGAAAAATGCTGGTAAGCTTGAATGAACAAGACGAACTGGCAACAAACAGAATGAGAAAACAGGTATAAATACACAGGGAATAATAGGGAAGATGGGCGACACCTGGAGGGGTTGTGGAGACAAGCACAAGGACAGGTGAAACAGATCAGGGCGTGACAGAAAGGCCATGTCTGTGGAAGGCTTTTGACTAATCAGTCTTGTCTCCAACACTATCACCTTTTGCCACAAAAAAAATATTTTTGGGAACAATGGAATGGTATGAGATATTTACAAGTTTCCTCTTTTTCCCATAAAATGGTAATACAAAGAAAGTTGTAATGTGACTTTGTTTGATAGTGGGCTGTGGGTGACTACTAGGATGAAATGATAGCCATAGGTAGTGTGGCTAGCATTTGTGATGTCATGCAAAGTAGCCAATAGGTTTTTCCAACTGGTTGGCTGTAAAGGAATTCTAGCTATGGGGCTTTAAGACTACACAAGGAAGGACAGATACACTATATATAAAAAGTATATGGACATCACTTCAAAATAGTGGATTCGGCTATTTCATTGTATGCTGTAGCGTTAAGATTTCCCTTCACTGTGCATGGTGATCTTAGGCTTGTGTGCGGCTGCCTGGCCATGGAAACCCATTTCATGAAGCTCTCGACGAACAGTCCTTGTTTTGATGTTTCTTCCAGAAGCAGTGTGGAACTCGGTAGTGAGTGTTGCAACCGAGGACAGATGATTGTTATGCGCTACTCGCTTCAGCACTCGGTGGTCGCGTTCTGTGAGCTTGTGTGGCATACCACTTAGCAGCTGAGCCGTTATTACTCCTACACGTTTCCACTTCACAATAACAGCACTTACAGTTCATCGGCGCAGCTCTTGCAGGGCAGAAATTTTACAAACTGACTTTTTGGAAAGATGTCATTCTATGACGGTGCCACGTTGAAAGTCACTGAGGTCTTCAGTAATGCCATTCTATTGGCAATGTTTGTCTATGGAGATTGCATGGCGGTGTGCTCGTTTTAATATACCTGTCATGTCAGCAACGGGTGTGGCTGAAAAGCCAAATCCACTCATTTGAAGGGGTGTCCACATACTTTTGTATATATTATTGGACCCAAGTAAGTCAGGTTCGTATCCTGTTGGTCTTGGTAAGATTGCCAGGTCAGCCAATTGTTGGCATTCAATGAGTTGCTCTTATACCTGGGTATTAAAGAGATTCTCAGGTACTTTTGTATTCTTTTTAGCCAGTAGTTCTGAAAGTAGTGCTCCCGAGACAAAAGTGGTAACCAAAACTTGCACACTGCGTCAAAAACGTGTATATATGTGCTATATGTCATTGCTCTCTCTTTCACTCTGCTATGTGTGCATCTTGATAGCTGTCACTCAAATGGTGAGGGGCTGAAGCTCATTGGATAGAAATCGAATTGCTTGGGGGCTGGCCCACATGGGAGAAAAAGTAGGGCAAATAGCGCATCACAGCTTCCAGAAAAACAGTTGCTTTAAATCTCGGGATTTCATGGCTAATTAAGTAAAAGTTATTTTCTTATAGATTATACATGTATGAACTACAAATTGAAACATCCAGTTGCCAATGTTCCAGAACATTAAATATATGTTGTTGCTGTAGTAATTAATTACACAGGTATAAGAGCAAGTGTTACCCAGTTGGTCAAAGGAGTAAGCCTACATCTAAATCCATGTATTTTGTCATAGGCTACATGCATGGTATGCCTATCTCTAATGAAGTGGCACTGTGGATCATTTAAGTATCTCTCACCAGCTAGTGGTTTACATTGCAGGCCTACCAATGGCCGTGCGACAGCTTCATTCACAGAGCGCCCGTGACAGCCGTGCTCCTGCCGTTTTCCTGACACAGCCCAGCCGCCCTTCACCCGCCCTTCTCCCAACCAACGACACTATTACAGCTGCCAGTTGGAGACAAGATGCTAATTTAGCATCAAGCCAGCAGCATGCCTACTACCTGTCACCACTTATTTTTTATATTTATAGATTTGTATTATTTAAGGTACATTGGATGCCATGTCCATTTGAAGAAACGTTGTAAATGATTGTGTGTGTGCAAAACATATCAGATAACGAATGTCAATCGTAGTCACCTGGATCCAATGGTGACGACTAATCAAATGTTATTGTCATGTACTTGCAGGTGTCGTGTCTTGGCTATGCCGGATTAAGGGATATGACATGCTATTCTATAAAATAATTTCTCTGTAATTAATATTACCTGATTGAACTAATTATGTACATGTAATTAACTAGAAAGTCGGGGAACCACGAAAGATTGTTTATAGAGCTGTTATCTTCCGAATAAACTCTTAAAGACCTGGTAATCTTTTACATCAATAGCATTCAATTCTTAATCGTCACCTTATTCAGTCTCATCTGAAGTCATTGAATTCTTGGTTATCTTCACGAACCCTGGCTAACAAGTTTAGTCAGCAATACCAAATTTGTTTTAATAATTTATTTACTAAATACCTAAACAATCACACAGAATTACATATACACAGGATGGGTCATACATTGATTAATAATTATGTCATAAAAGAAAACGTGCCTAGCGGACAGAACAGATATGACGGCTGGTTACACAAAGAAAGGGTGTTGGGGTTTGAATGAAAGCGTGGGAAGACTGAGGATGTAACGGCCGTTGGTGGAAGAAGGTGAGGACCAAGGTGCAGCGTGGTAAGTGTTCATCATTTTAATGGTAAAACTGAACACTATCAAACAAGCAAAAAAAGAACACCGAAACAGCTCCGTCAGGTGTAAACACACTAAACAGAAAATAACTACCCACACCACACAGGTGGGAAAAGGCTACCTAAGTATCGTCCTCAATCAGAGACAACGATAGACAGCTGCCTCTGATTGGGAACCATACCAGACCAAACACAGAAATACAAAACATAGAACAAAACATAGAGAATGCCCACCCCAACTCACGCCCTGACCTAACAAAATAGAGACATAAAAAAGGAACTTAGGTCAGGATGTGACAGAGGAACAAAGTTTTGGTTTCTGATCGGACCTTGTAAAGCTATGCTATCGTAAATACAGAATCTTATGCATTCTAAATAACCGCCCATTTGGAAAAGGAAAATGCAATAAATATTTACTCTGAGCTGTGCTTCAATAGGTTGGTCGTAGATGGAAGGCCGTGTTGCCCAACAGAGATCTTCCTGTCCTCTGAAGAATGTCTGGTAGAACGGGGGCGTTGTAATACCATCGTGTGTTTGGTAGAAGAGATACTTTGTCCGTCCTTTCCTAGCCCACGTTTACAGCTGCTGCTGCTCACTCAACGGCTAGGAGGTATCACTTCTTTAGTGTATAAGAGTTCAAAGTTCATACCAAGTTGCCATAATTTAAACTGTCGCTGAAGTTGGCTTAGTTCTGTAGTTTGATATTAGCCCTTTTAACATATGGACCGTTGTCCTCACGTCCTCGGGAACACAAATGTAACATTTTTGTAAAGGGCTTATGTAGTAGTAAGGAGAGAAGGGCATGTTTCATAGTTCACAACCAATGTCTGTTCACATGGGCAGGGCCACTGAGTTGAGCCTAGTTCACTTATGAAAACCAATTATCTCATTTAGAAGCTAAAATTACATTTAATCTGTTCACAAATAGTTTCATATTTAAACATTTAAACAATCTGATAACTATAATGTGTAGACTTTCCAAGGTACCATTTTTGTCATCCTATCATCAGTAATAATGTCTCAGATGACAACTGATCTGATATCATATTCTTTAAGAACAAATGCATATTTTCAACTGGTTGGATTACCGAAATATTTTTCTGTTCACCACCCTTTTGATGTTAACAGACTCTCTCTTTGTTTACAAAGGGCTTTCCAAGAGTCACATCTGTAGAGTAGAGAGAGGAAAGGGGGAAAGGTATTTATGGGGGTCATAAACCTCACCAACAGGGCAACGTCATGACACAGGCTTCTCACCAAAGTAACATGGTCATCAAATAAATAACATAGGAAAGCAATCAAATAAGTGACAGAGTAAATATACTGTATAACATACTACTAAAAATACTAAATAAAATAAATCAAGTACAAGAGGCATGCAGAAAAGAAAATAAGATAAAGTAAAATACGATTTTTTTCAAAAAGCCTATAGTGATATATTAGGCTATGGACATTGTTTGCCCATGTGCATTATGAGTGGAATAAGTACAGCGCAGTTGCAGCATAGAATTATATGAAAGTATATTCATTAGTAGTACTGGAAGGTTACATAACTATTGCAATGGTCCGGTCTACAAAACTGATTTCGGTGTGTATGGAATATAAATAAATGCTAAGTGTGTGGTAGGGTGCAGTAGTTCAGCTGTTGGAACAGTCTTGTGGCTTGGGGGTAGAGGATGGCATTGAGACAGGTGGTTGTGGCGATGGCAAGACAGTTTGACAGAATGCAAGGTAGCATCCACCACACTGTCTACTTCAGGTCCTTGGCACTCATTATAGCCAGAAATCTAAGCTACAAAATGTAAAAGAAGTATTAGAAATTACACATATTTCCCTCCCCCTATATATACACCCTATATTTTATATAAATGTATTGTGACAGTCTAAAGACAGATGGCAGATATTTCAAATAAGTATTTACATTTAAGTTGGCAACAGTTATGTTCTTACCTTCAACAAAAAGTGTTACAGAAAAAAAGTGTTACAACACGTGCTGGTACCAAGTGTTACAGAAACAAAAGTGTTACAACACTTGCTGGTACCAACTGTTACAGAAACAAAAAGTGTTACAACACGTGCTGGTACCAACTGTTACAGAAACAAAAAGTGTTACAACACGTGCTGGTACCAACTGTTACAGAAACAAAAAGTGTTCAAACACGTGCCTGTACCAAGTGTTACAGAAACAAAAAGTGTTAAAACACGTGCTGGTACCAAGTGTTACAGAAACAAAAAGTGTTACAACATGTGCTGGTACCAAGTGTTACAGAAACAAAAAGTGTTACAACACGTGCTGGTACCAAGTGTTACAGAAACAAAAAGTGTTACAACACGTGCTGGTACCAAGTGTTACAGAAACAAAAAGTGTTACAACACGTGCTGGTACCAAGTGTTACAGAAACAAAAAGTGTTACAACACGTGCTGGTACCAAGTGTTACAGAAAAAAAAGTGTTACAACACGTGCTGGTACCAAGTGTTACAGAAACAAAAAGTGTTACAACACGTGCTGGTACCAAGTGTTACAGAAACAAAAAGTGTTAAAACACGTGCTGGTACCAAGTGTTACAGAAACAAAAAGTGTTAAAACACGTGCTGGTACCAAGTGTTACAGAAACAAAAAGTGTTAAAACACGTGCTGGTACCAACTGTTACAGAAAGAAAAAGTGTTACAACACGTGCTGGTACCAAGTGTTACAGAAACAAAAAGTGTTACAACACGTGCTGGTACCAACTGTTACAGAAACAAAAAGTGTTACAACACGTGCTGGTACCAAGTGTTACAGAAACAAAAAGTGTTAAACACGTGCTGGTACCAAGTGTTACAGAAAAAAAAGTGTTAAAACACGTGCTGGTACCAAGTGTTACAGAAACAAAAAGTGTTACAACACGTGCTGGTACCAAGTGTTACAGAAACAAAAAGTGTTACAACACGTGCTGGAACCAAGTGTTACAGAAACAAAAAGTGTTACAACACGTGCTGGTACCAAGTGTTACAGAAACAAAAAGTGTTACAACACGTGTTGGTACCAAGTGTTACAGGAAAAAAAGTGTTACAACACGTGCTGGTACCAAGTGTTACAGAAACAAAAAGTGTTACAACACGTGCTGGTACCAAGTGTTACAGAAACAAAAAGTGTTAAAACACGTGCTGGTACCAAGTGTTACAGAAACAAAAAGTGTTACAACACGTGCTGGTACCAAGTGTTACAGAAACAAAAAGTGTTACAACACGTGCTGGTACCAAGTGTTACAGAAACAAAAAGTGTTACAACACGTGCTGGTACCAAGTGTTACAGAAACAAAAAGTGTTACAACACGTGCTGGTACCAAGTGTTACAGAAAAAAAGTGTTACAACACGTGCTGGTACCAAGTGTTACAGAAACAAAAAGTGTTACAGCACGTGCTGGTACCAAGTGTTACAGAAACAAAAAGTGTTACAACACGTGCTGGTACCAAGTGTTACAGAAACAAAAAGTGTTACAACACGTGCTGGTACCAACTGTTACAGAAACAAAAAGTGTTACAACACGTGCTGGTACCAAGTGTTACAGAAACAAAAAGTGTTAAAACACGTGCTGGTACCAAGTGTTACAGAACAAAAAGTGTTACAACACGTGCTGGTACCAAGTGTTACAGAAACAAAAAGTGTTACAACACGTGCTGGTACCAAGTGTTACAGAAACAAAAAGTGTTACAACACGTGCTGGTACCAAGTGTTACAGAAACAAAAAGTGTTACAACACGTGCTGGTACCAAGTGTTACAGAAAAAAAAGTGTTACAACACGTGCTGGTACCAAGTGTTACAGAAACAAAAAGTGTTACAACACGTGCTGGTACCAAGTGTTACAGAAACAAAAAGTGTTACAACACGTGCTGGTACCAAGTGTTACAGAAAAAAAAGTGTTAAAACACGTGCTGGTACCAAGTGTTACAGAAACAAAAAGTGTTAAAACACGTGCTGGTACCAAGTGTTACAGAACAAAAAGTGTTACAACACGTGCTGGTTACCAAGTGTTACAGAAACAGAAAAAAAGTGTTACAACACGTGCTGGAACCAAGTGTTACAGAAACAAAAGTGTTACAACACGTGCTGGTACCAAGTGTTACAGAAACAAAAAGTGTTACAACACGTGCTGGTACCAAGTGTTACAGAAAAAAAGTGTTACAACACGTGCTGGTACCAAGTGTTACAGAAAAAAAAGTGTTAAAACACGTGCTGGTACCAAGTGTTACAGAAACAAAAAGTGTTAAAACACGTGCTGGTACCAACTGTTACAGAAACAAAAAGTTAAAACACGTGCTGGTACCAAGTGTTACAGAAACAAAAACAACACGTGCTGGTACCAAGTGTTACAGAAACAAAAAGTGTTACAACACGTGCTGGTACCAAGTGTTACAGAAACAAAAAGTGTTACAACACGTGCTGGTACCAAGTGTTACAGAAACAAAAAGTGTTACAACACGTGCTGGTACCAAGTGTTACAGAAAAAAAAGTGTTACAACACGTGCTGGTACCAAGTGTTACAGAAAAAAAGTGTTAAAACAAAAAGTGTTAAAACACGTGCTGGTACCAAGTGTTACAGAAACAAAAAGTGTTAAAACACGTGCTGGTACCAACTGTTACAGAAACAAAAAGTGTTACAACACGTGCTGGTACCAAGTGTTACAGAAACAAAAAGTGTTACAACACGTGCTGGTACCAACTGTTACAGAAACAAAAAGTGTTACAACACGTGCTGGTACCAAGTGTTACAGAAACAAAAAGTGTTAAAACACGTGCTGGTACCAAGTGTTACAGAAACAAAAAGTGTTACAACACGTGCTGGTACCAAGTGTTACAGAAACAAAAAGTGTTACAACACGTGCTGGAACCAAGTGTTACAGAAACAAAAAGTGTTACAACACGTGCTGGTACCAAGTGTTACAGAAACAAAAAGTGTTACAACACGTGCTGGTACCAAGTGTTACAGAAAAAAAAGTGTTACAACACGTGCTGGTACCAAGTGTTACAGAAACAAAAAGTGTTACAACACGTGCTGGTACCAAGTGTTACAGAAACAAAAAGTGTTAAAACACGTGCTGGTACCAAGTGTTACAGAAACAAAAAGTGTTACAACACGTGCTGGTACCAAGTGTTACAGAAACAAAAAGTGTTACAACACGTGCTGGTACCAAGTGTTACAGAAACAAAAAGTGTTACAACACGTGCTGGTACCAAGTGTTACAGAAACAAAAGTGTTACAACACGTGCTGGTACCAAGTGTTACAGAAAAAAAGTGTTACAACACGTGCTGGTACCAAGTGTTACAGAAACAAAAAGTGTTACAGCACGTGCTGGTACCAAGTGTTACAGAAACAAAAAGTGTTACAACACGTGCTGGTACCAAGTGTTACAGAAACAAAAAGTGTTACAACACGTGCTGGTACCAACTGTTACAGAAACAAAAAGTGTTACAACACGTGCTGGTACCAAGTGTTACAGAAACAAAAAGTGTTAAAACACGTGCTGGTACCAAGTGTTACAGAACAAAAAGTGTTACAACACGTGCTGGTACCAAGTGTTACAGAAACAAAAAGTGTTACAACACGTGCTGGAACCAAGTGTTACAGAAACAAAAAGTGTTACAACACGTGCTGGTACCAAGTGTTACAGAAACAAAAAGTGTTACAACACGTGCTGGTACCAAGTGTTACAGAAAAAAAAGTGTTACAACACGTGCTGGTACCAAGTGTTACAGAAAAAAAAGTGTTAAAACACGTGCTGGTACCAAGTGTTACAGAAACAAAAAGTGTTAAAACACGTGCTGGTACCAACTGTTACAGAAACAAAAAGTGTTACAACACGTGCTGGTACCAAGTGTTACAGAAACAAAAAGTGTTAAAACACGTGCTGGTACCAACTGTTACAGAAACAAAAAGTGTTACAACACGTGCTGGTACCAAGTGTTACAGAAACAAAAAGTGTTACAACACGTGCTGGTACCAAGTGTTACCGAAACAAAAAGTGTTAAAACACGTGCTGGTACCAAGTGTTACAGAACAAAAAGTGTTACAACACGTGCTGGTACCAAGTGTTACAGAAACAAAAAGTGTTACAACACGTGCTGGAACCAAGTGTTACAGAAACAAAAAGTGTTACAACACGTGCTGGTACCAAGTGTTACAGAAACAAAAAGTGTTACAACACGTGCTGGTACCAAGTGTTACAGAAAAAAAGTGTTACAACACGTGCTGGTACCAAGTGTTACAGAAAAAAAAGTGTTAAAACACGTGCTGGTACCAAGTGTTACAGAAACAAAAAGTGTTAAAACACGTGCTGGTACCAACTGTTACAGAAACAAAAAGTGTTACAACACGTGCTGGTACCAAGTGTTACAGAAACAAAAAGTGTTAAAACACGTGCTGGTACCAACTGTTACAGAAACAAAAAGTGTTACAACACGTGCTGGTACCAAGTGTTACAGAAACAAAAAGTGTTACAACACGTGCTGGTACCAAGTGTTACAGAAAAAAAGTGTTACAACACGTGCTGGTACCAAGTGTTACAGAAAAAAAAGTGTTAAAACACGTGCTGGTACCAAGTGTTACAGAAAAAAAAGTGTTACAACACGTGCTGGTACCAAGTGTTACAGAAACAAAAAGTGTTACAGCACGTGCTGGTACCAAGTGTTACAGAAACAAAAAGTGTTAAAACACGTGCTGGTACCAAGTGTTACAGAAACAAAAAGTGTTACAACACGTGCTGGTACCAACTGTTACAGAAACAAAAAGTGTTACAACACGTGCTGGTACCAAGTGTTACAGAAACAAAAAGTGTTAAAACACGTGCTGGTACCAAGTGTTACAGAAACAAAAAGTGTTACAACACGTGCTGGTACCAAGTGTTACAGAAACAAAAAGTGTTACAACACGTGCTGGAACCAAGTGTTACAGAAACAAAAAGTGTTACAACACGTGCTGGTACCAAGTGTTACAGAAACAAAAAGTGTTACAACACGTGCTGGTACCAAGTGTTACAGAAAAAAAAGTGTTACAACACGTGCTGGTACCAAGTGTTACAGAAACCAAAAGTGTTACAACACGTGCTGGTACCAAGTGTTACAGAAACAAAAAGTGTTAAAACACGTGCTGGTACCAAGTGTTACAGAAACAAAAAGTGTTAAAACACGTGCTGGTACCAACTGTTACAGAAACAAAAAGTGTTACAACACGTGCTGGTACCAACTGTTACAGAAACAAAAAGTCTTACAACACGTGCTGGTACCAACTGTTACAGAAACAAAAAGTGTTAAAACACGTGCTGGTACCAAGTGTTACAGAAACAAAAAGTGTTAAAACATGTGCTGGTACCAACTGTTACAGAAACAAAAAGTGTTACAACACACCAAGTGTTACAGAAACAAAAAGTGTTACAACACGTGCTGGTACCAAGTGTTACAGAAACAAAAGTGTTACAACACGTGCTGGTACCAAGTGTTACAGAAACAAAAAGTGTTACAACACGTGCTGGTACCAAGTGTTACAGAAACAAAAAGTGTTACAACACGTGCTGGTACCAAGTGTTACAGAAAAAAAAGTGTTACAACACGTGCTGGTACCAAGTGTTACAGAAACAAAAAGTGTTACAACACGTGCTGGTACCAAGTGTTACAGAAACAAAAAGTGTTACAACACGTGCTGGTACCAAGTGTTACAGAAACAAAAAGTGTTACAACACGTGCTGGTACCAAGTGTTACAGAAACAAAAAGTGTTACAACACGTGCTGGTACCAAGTGTTACAGAAACAAAAAGTGTTAAAACACGTGCTGGTACCAAGTGTTACAGAAACAAAAAGTGTTAAAACACGTGCTGGTACCAACTGTTACAGAAACAAAAAGTGTTACAACACGTGCTGGTACCAAGTGTTACAGAAACAAAAAGTGTTAAAACACGTGCTGGTACCAACTGTTACAGAAACAAAAAGTGTTACAACACGTGCTGGTACCAAGTGTTACAGAAACAAAAAGTGTTACAACACGTGCTGGTACCAAGTGTTACAGAAAAAAAAGTGTTACAACACGTGCTGGTACCAAGTGTTACAGAAAAAAAAGTGTTAAAACACGTGCTGGTACCAAGTGTTACAGAAACAAAAAGTGTTAAAACACGTGCTGGTACCAAGTGTTACAGAAACAAAAAGTGTTACAACACGTGCTGGTACCAACTGTTACAGAAACAAAAAGTGTTACAACACGTGCTGGTACCAAGTGTTACAGAAACAAAAAGTGTTAAAACACGTGCTGGTACCAAGTGTTACAGAAACAAAAGTGTTACAACACGTGCTGGTACCAAGTGTTACAGAAACAAAAAGTGTTACAACACGTGCTGGAACCAAGTGTTACAGAAACAAAAAGTGTTACAACACGTGCTGGTACCAAGTGTTACAGAAACAAAAAGTGTTACAACACGTGCTGGTACCAAGTGTTACAGAAAAAAAAGTGTTACAACACGTGCTGGTACCAAGTGTTACAGAAACAAAAAGTGTTACAACACGTGCTGGTACCAAGTGTTACAGAAACAAAAAGTGTTAAAACACGTGCTGGTACCAACTGTTACAGAAACAAAAAGTGTTACAACACGTGCTGGTACCAACTGTTACAGAAACAAAAGTGTTACAACACGTGCTGGTACCAACTGTTACAGAAACAAAAAGTGTTAAAACACGTGCTGGTACCAAGTGTTACAGAAACAAAAAGTGTTAAAACATGTGCTGGTACCAACTGTTACAGAAACAAAAAGTGTTACAACACGTGCTGGTACCAAGTGTTACAGAAAAAAAAGTGTTACAACACGTGCTGGTACCAACTGTTACAGAAACAAAAAGTGTTACAACACGTGCTGGTACCAAGTGTTACAGAAACAAAAAGTGTTACAACACGTGCTGGTACCAAGTGTTACAGAAACAAAAAGTGTTACAACACGTGCTGGTACCAAGTGTTACAGAAACAAAAAGTGTTACAACACGTGCTGGTACCAAGTGTTACAGAAACAAAAAGTGTTAAAACACGTGCTGGTACCAACTGTTACAGAAACAAAAAGTGTTACAACACGTGCTGGTACCAAGTGTTACAGAAACAAAAAGTGTTACAACACGTGCTGGTACCAAGTGTTACAGAAACAAAAGTGTTACAGAAACAAAAAGTGTTAAAACACGTGCTGGTACCAAGTGTTACAGAAACAAAAAGTGTTGTTACCAAGTGTTACAGAAACAAAAAGTGTTACAACACGTGCTGGTACCAACTGTTACAGAAACAAAAAGTGTTACAACACGTGCTGGTTACAGAAACAAAAAGTGTTAAAACAGTGTTACAGAAACAAAAAGTGTTACAACACGTGCTGGTACCAAGTGTTACAGAAACAAAAAGTGTTACAACACGTGCTGGTACCAAGTGTTACAGAAACAAAAAGTGTTACAACACGTGCTGGTACCAAGTGTTACAGAAACAAAAAGTGTTACAACACGTGCTGGTACCAAGTGTTACAGAAACAAAAAGTGTTACAACACGTGCTGGTACCAAGTGTTACAGAAAAAAAAGTGTTACAACACGTGCTGGTACCAAGTGTTACAGAAACAAAAAGTGTTACAACACGTGCTGGTACCAACTGTTTCAGAAACAAAAAGTGTTACAACACGTGCTGGTACCAAGTGTTACAGAAACAAAAAGTGTTACAACACGTGCTGGTACCAAGTGTTACAGAAACAAAAAGTGTTAAAACACGTGCTGGTACCAAGTGTTACAGAAACAAAAAGTGTTAAAACACGTGCTGGTACCAACTGTTACAGAAACAAAAAGTGTTACAACACGTGCTGGTACCAACTGTTACAGAAACAAAAAGTCTTACAACACGTGCTGGTACCAACTGTTACAGAAACAAAAAGTGTTAAAACACGTGCTGGTACCAAGTGTTACAGAAACAAAAAGTGTTAAAACATGTGCTGGTACCAACTGTTACAGAAACAAAAAGTGTTAAAACACGTGCTGGTACCAAGTGTTACAGAAACAAAAAGTGTTACAACACGTGCTGGTACCAAGTGTTACAGAAAAAAAAGTGTTACAACACGTGCTGGTACCAAGTGTTACAGAAACAAAAAGTGTTACAACACGTGCTGGTACCAAGTGTTACAGAAACAAAAAGTGTTAAAACACGTGCTGGTACCAAGTGTTACAGAAACAAAAAGTGTTAAAACACGTGCTGGTACCAACTGTTACAGAAACAAAAAGTGTTACAACACGTGCTGGTACCAACTGTTACAGAAACAAAAAGTCTTACAACACGTGCTGGTACCAACTGTTACAGAAACAAAAAGTGTTAAAACACGTGCTGGTACCAAGTGTTACAGAAACAAAAAGTGTTAAAACATGTGCTGGTACCAACTGTTACAGAAACAAAAAGTGTTACAACACGTGCTGGTACCAAGTGTTACAGAAACAAAAGTGTTACAACACGTGCTGGTACCAAGTGTTACAGAAACAAAAAGTGTTACAACACGTGCTGGTACCAAGTGTTACAGAAACAAAAAGTGTTACAACACGTGCTGGTACCAACTGTTTCAGAAACAAAAAGTGTTACAACACGTGCTGGTACCAAGTGTTACAGAAAAAAAAGTGTTACAACACGTGCTGGTACCAAGTGTTACAGAAACAAAAAGTGTTACAGCACGTGCTGGTACCAAGTGTTACAGAAACAAAAAGTGTTAAAACACGTGCTGGTACCAACTGTTACAGAAACAAAAAGTGTTAAAACACGTGCTGGTACCAAGTGTTACAGAAACAAAAAGTGTTAAAACACGTGCTGGTACCAAGTGTTACAGAAACAAACAAGTGTTACAGAAACAAAAGTGTTACAACACGTGCTGGTACCAAGTGTTACAGAAACAAAGTGTTAAACACGTGCTGGAACCAAGTGTTACAGAAACAAAAAGTGTTACAACACGTGCTGGTACCAAGTGTTGGTTACAACACGTGTTACAGTTACAAAAAAAGTGTTACAACACGTGCTGGTACCAAGTGTTACAGAAACAAAAAGTGTTACAACACGAGCTGGTACCAAGTGTTACAGAAACAAAAAGTGTTAAAACACGTGCTGGTACCAAGTGTTACAGAAACAAAAAGTGTTAAAACACGTGCTGGTACCAACTGTTACAGAAACAAAAAGTCTTACAACACGTGCTGGTACCAACTGTTACAGAAACAAAAAGTCTTACAACACGTGCTGGTACCAACTGTTACAGAAACAAAAAGTGTTAAAACACGTGCTGGTACCAAGTGTTACAGAAACAAAAAGTGTTAAAACATGTGCTGTTAAAACATGTGCTGGTACCAACTGTTACAGAAACAAAAAGTGTTACAACACGTGCTGGTACCAAGTGTTACAGAAACAAAAAGTGTTACAACACGTGCTGGTACCAAGTGTTACAGAAACAAAAAGTGTTACAACACGTGCTGGTACCAAGTGTTACAGAAACAAAAAGTGTTACAACACGTGCTGGTACCAAGTGTTACAGAAACAAAAAGTGTTACAACACGTGCTGGTACCAAGTGTTACAGAAACAAAAAGTGTTACAACACGTGCTGGTACCAAGTGTTACAGAAAAAAAAGTGTTACAACACGTGCTGGTACCAAGTGTTACAGAAACAAAAAGTGTTACAACACGTGCTGGTACCAAGTGTTACAGAAACAAAAAGTGTTAAAACACGTGCTGGTACCAAGTGTTACAGAAACAAAAGTGTTAAAACACGTGCTGGTACCAAGTGTTACAGAAACAAAAAGTGTTACAACACGTGCTGGTACCAACTGTTACAGAAACAAAAAGTGTTACAACACGTGCTGGTACCAAGTGTTACAGAAACAAAAAGTGTTAAAACACGTGCTGGTACCAAGTGTTACAGAAACAAAAAGTGTTACAACACGTGCTGGTACCAAGTGTTACAGAAACAAAAAGTGTTACAACACGTGCTGGTACCAAGTGTTACAGAAACAAAAAGTGTTACAACACGTGCTGGTACCAAGTGTTACAGAAACAAAAAGTGTTACAACACGTGCTGGTACCAAGTGTTACAGAAAAAAAAGTGTTACAACACGTGCTGGTACCAAGTGTTACAGAAACAAAAAGTGTTACAGCACGTGCTGGTACCAAGTGTTACAGAAAAAAAAGTGTTACAACACGTGCTGGTACCAAGTGTTACAGAAACAAAAAGTGTTACAACACGTGCTGGTACCAAGTGTTACAGAAACAAAAAGTGTTAAAACACGTGCTGGTACCAAGTGTTACAGAAACAAAAGTGTTAAAACACGTGCTGGTACCAACTGTTACAGAAACAAAAAGTGTTACAACACGTGCTGGTACCAACTGTTACAGAAACAAAAAGTGTTACAACACGTGCTGGTACCAACTGTTACAGAAACAAAAGTGTTAAAACACGTGCTGGTACCAAGTGTTACAGAAACAAAAAGTGTTAAAACACGTGCTGGTACCAACTGTTACAGAAACAAAAGTGTTAAAACACGTGCTGGTACAAGTGTTACAGAAACAAAAAGTGTTACACGTGCTGGTACCAAACAGAAAAAAAGTGTTACAACACGTGCTGGTACCAAGTGTTACAGAAACAAAAGTGTTACAACACGTGCTGGTACCAAGTGTTACAGAAACAAAAAGTGTTAAAACACGTGCTGGTACCAAGTGTTACAGAAACAAAAAGTGTTAAAACACGTGCTGGTACCAACTGTTACAGAAACAAAAAGTGTTACAACACGTGCTGGTACCAACTGTTACAGAAACAAAAAGTCTTACAACACGTGCTGGTACCAACTGTTACAGAAACAAAAAGTGTTAAAACACGTGCTGGTACCAAGTGTTACAGAAACAAAAAGTGTTAAAACATGTGCTGGTACCAACTGTTACAGAAACAAAAAGTGTTACAACACGTGCTGGTACCAAGTGTTACAGAAACAAAAAGTGTTACAACACGTGCTGGTACCAAGTGTTACAGAAACAAAAAGTGTTACAACACGTGCTGGTACCAAGTGTTACAGAAAAAAAAGTGTTACAACACGTGCTGGTACCAACTGTTTCAGAAACAAAAAGTGTTACAACACGTGCTGGTACCAAGTGTTACAGAAAAAAAAAACAACACGTGCTGGTACCAAGTGTTACAGAAACAAAAAGTGTTACAGCACGTGCTGGTACCAAGTGTTACAGAAACAAAAAGTGTTAAAACACGTGCTGGTACCAACTGTTACAGAAACAAAAAGTGTTAAAACACGTGCTGACCAAGTGTTACAGAAACAAAAAGTGTTAAAACACGTGCTGGTACCAAGTGTTACAGAAACAAAAAGTGTTACAACACGTGCTGGTACCAAGTGTTGTGTTACTGGAACCAAGTGTTACAGAAACAAAAAGTGTTACAACACGTGCTGGTACCAAGTGTTACAGAAACAAAAAGTGTTACAACACGTGCTGGTACCAAGTGTTACAGAAAAAGTGTTACAACACGTGCTGGTACCAAGTGTTACAGAAACAAAAAGTGTTGCTGGTACCAAGTGTTACAGAAACAAAAAGTGTTAAAACACGTGCTGGTACCAAGTGTTACAGAAACAAAAAGTGTTAAAACACGTGCTGGTACCAACTGTTACAGAAACAAAAAGTGTTACAACACGTGCTGGTACCAACTGTTACAGAAACAAAAAGTGTTAAACACGTGCTGGTACCAAGTGTTACAGAAACAAAAAGTGTTAAAACATGTGCTGGTACCAACTGTTACAGAAACAAAAAGTGTTACAACACGTGCTGGTACCAAGTGTTACAGAAACAAAAAGTGTTACAACACGTGCTGGTACCAAGTGTTACAGAAACAAAAAGTGTTACAACACGTGCTGGTACCAAGTGTTACAGAAACAAAAAGTGTTACAACACGTGCTGGTACCAACTGTTTGGTTACGTGCTGGTACCAAGTGTTACAGAAACAAAAAGTGTTACAACACGTGCTGGTACCAACTGTTACAGAAACAAAAAAGTGTTACAACACGTGTTGGTACCAAGTGTTACAGAAACAAAAAGTGTTACAACACGTGCTGCTACCAAGTGTTACAGAAACAAAAAGTGTTACAACACGTGCTGGTACCAACTGTTACAGAAACAAAAAGTGTTACAACACGTGCTGGTACCAAGTGTTACAGAAACAAAAGTGTTACAACACGTGCTGGTACCAAGTGTTACAGAAACAAAAGTGTTAAAACACGTGCTGGTACCAAGTGTTACAGAAACAAAAGTGTTACAACACGTGCTGGTACCAAGTGTTACAGAAACAAAAAGTGTTACAACACGTGCTGAAACCAAGTGTTACAGAAACAAAAAGTGTTACAACACGTGCTGGTACCAAGTGTTACAGAAACAAAAAGTGTTAAAACACGTGCTGGTACCAACTGTTACAGAAACAAAAAGTGTTACAACACGTGCTGGTACCAAGTGTTACAGAAACAAAAAGTGTTACAACACGTGCTGGTACCAAGTGTTACAGAAACAAAAAGTGTTAAAACACGTGCTGGTACCAAGTGTTACAGAAACAAAAAGTGTTACAACACGTGCTGGAACCAAGTGTTACAGAAACAAAAAGTGTTACAACACGTGCTGGTACCAAGTGTTACAGAAACAAAAAGTGTTACAACACGTGCTGGTACCAAGTGTTACAGAAAAAAAAGTGTTAAAACATGTGCTGGTACCAACTGTTACAGAAACAAAAAGTGTTACAACACGTGCTGGTACCAAGTGTTACAGAAACAAAAAGTGTTACAAACGTGTTACCAAGTGTTACAGAAACAAAAAGTGTTACAACACGTGCTGGTACCAAGTGTTACAGAAACAAAAAGTGTTACAACACGTGCTGGTACCAAGTGTTACAGAAACAAAAAGTGTTACAACACGTGCTGGTACCAAGTGTTACAGAAAAAAAAGTGTTACAACACGTGCTGGTACCAAGTGTTACAGAAACAAAAAGTGTTACAACACGTGCTGGTACCAAGTGTTACAGAAACAAAAAGTGTTAAAACACGTGCTGGTACCAACTGTTACAGAAACAAAAAGTGTTACAACACGTGCTGGTACCAAGTGTTACAGAAACAAAAAGTGTTACAACACGTGCTGGTACCAAGTGTTACAGAAACAAAAAGTGTTAAAACACGTGCTGGTACCAAGTGTTACAGAAACAAAAAGTGTTACAACACGTGCTGGAACCAAGTGTTACAGAAACAAAAAGTGTTACAACACGTGCTGGTACCAAGTGTTACAGAAACAAAAAGTGTTACAACACGTGCTGGTACCAAGTGTTACAGAAACAAAAAGTGTTAAAACATGTGCTGGTACCAACTGTTACAGAAACAAAAAGTGTTACAACACGTGCTGGTACCAAGTGTTACAGAAACAAAAAGTGTTACAACACGTGCTGGTACCAAGTGTTACAGAAACAAAAAGTGTTACAACACGTGCTGGTACCAAGTGTTACAGAAACAAAAAGTGTTACAACACGTGCTGGTACCAACTGTTTCAGAAACAAAAAGTGTTACAACACGTGCTGGTACCAAGTGTTACAGAAACAAAAAGTGTTACAACACGTGCTGGTACCAAGTGTTACAGAAACAAAAAGTGTTACAACACGTGCTGGTACCAACTGTTTCAGAAACAAAAAGTGTTACAACACGTGCTGGTACCAAGTGTTACAGAAACAAAAAGTGTTACAACACGTGCTGGTACCAACTGTTACAGAAACAAAAAAGTGTTACAACACGTGTTGGTACCAAGTGTTACAGAAACAAAAAGTGTTACAACACGTGCTGCTACCAAGTGTTACAGAAACAAAAAGTGTTACAACACGTGCTGGTACCAACTGTTACAGAAACAAAAAGTGTTACAACACGTGCTGGTACCAAGTGTTACAGAAACAAAAAGTGTTACAACACGTGCTGGTACCAAGTGTTACAGAAACAAAAAGTGTTAAAACACGTGCTGGTACCAAGTGTTACAAAAACAAAAAGTGTTACAACACGTGCTGGTACCAAGTGTTACAGAAACAAAAAGTGTTAAAACATGTGCTGGTACCAACTGTTACAGAAACAAAAAGTGTTAAAACACGTGCTGGTACCAAGTGTTACAGAAACAAAAAGTGTTACAACACGTGCTGGTACCAAGTGTTACAGAAAAAAAAGTGTTACAACACGTGCTGGTACCAAGTGTTACAGAAACAAAAAGTGTTACAACACGTGCTGGTACCAAGTGTTACAGAAACAAAAGTGTTAAAACACGTGCTGGTACCAAGTGTTACAGAAACAAAAAGTGTTAAAACACGTGCTGGTACCAACTGTTACAGAAACAAAAAGTGTTACAACACGTGCTGGTACCAACTGTTACAGAAACAAAAAGTCTTACAACACGTGCTGGTACCAACTGTTACAGAAACAAAAAGTGTTAAAACACGTGCTGGTACCAAGTGTTACAGAAACAAAAAGTGTTAAAACATGTGCTGGTACCAACTGTTACAGAAACAAAAAGTGTTACAACACGTGCTGGTACCAAGTGTTACAGAAACAAAAAGTGTTACAACACGTGCTGGTACCAAGTGTTACAGAAACAAAAAGTGTTACAACACGTGCTGGTACCAAGTGTTACAGAAACAAAAAGTGTTACAACACGTGCTGGTACCAACTGTTTCAGAAACAAAAAGTGTTACAACACGTGCTGGTACCAAGTGTTACAGAAAAAAAAGTGTTACAACACGTGCTGGTACCAAGTGTTACAGAAACAAAAAGTGTTACAGCACGTGCTGGTACCAAGTGTTACAGAAACAAAAAGTGTTAAAACACGTGCTGGTACCAACTGTTACAGAAACAAAAAGTGTTAAAACACGTGCTGGTACCAAGTGTTACAGAAACAAAAAGTGTTAAAACACGTGCTGGTACCAAGTGTTACAGAAACAAAAAGTGTTACAACACGTGCTGGTACCAAGTGTTACAGAAACAAAAAGTGTTACAACACGTGCTGTGTTACAGAAACAAAAAGTGTTACAACACGTTACAGTACCAAGTGTTACAGAAACAAAAAGTGTTACAACACGTGCTGGTACCAAGTGTTACAGAAAAAAAAGTGTTACAACACGTGCTGGTACCAAGTGTTACAGAAACAAAAAGTGTTACAACACGAGCTGGTACCAAGTGTTACAGAAACAAAAAGTGTTAAAACACGTGCTGGTACCAAGTGTTACAGAAACAAAAAGTGTTAAAACACGTGCTGGTACCAACTGTTACAGAAACAAAAAGTCTTACAACACGTGCTGGTACCAACTGTTACAGAAACAAAAAGTGTTAAAACACGTGCTGGTACCAAGTGTTACAGAAACAAAAAGTGTTAAAACATGTGCTGGTACCAACTGTTACAGAAACAAAAAGTGTTACAACACGTGCTGGTACCAAGTGTTACAGAAACAAAAAGTGTTACAACACGTGCTGGTACCAAGTGTTACAGAAACAAAAAGTGTTACAACACGTGCTGGTACCAAGTGTTACAGAAACAAAAAGTGTTACAACACGTGCTGGTACCAAGTGTTACAGAAACAAAAAGTGTTACAACACGTGCTGGTACCAAGTGTTACAGAAACAAAAAGTGTTACAACACGTGCTGGTACCAACTGTTACAGAAACAAAAAAGTGTTACAACACGTGTTGGTACCAAGTGTTACAGAAACAAAAAGTGTTACAACACGTGCTGCTACCAAGTGTTACAGAAACAAAAAGTGTTACAACACGTGCTGGTACCAACTGTTACAGAAACAAAAAGTGTTACAACACGTGCTGGTACCAAGTGTTACAGAAACAAAAAGTGTTACAACACGTGCTGGTACCAAGTGTTACAGAAACAAAAAGTGTTAAAACACGTGCTGGTACCAAGTGTTACAGAAACAAAAAGTGTTACAACACGTGCTGGTACCAAGTGTTACAGAAACAAAAAGTGTTACAACACGTGCTGAAACCAAGTGTTACAGAAACAAAAAGTGTTACAACACGTGCTGGTACCAAGTGTTACAGAAACAAAAAGTGTTAAAACACGTGCTGGTACCAACTGTTACAGAAACAAAAAGTGTTACAACACGTGCTGGTACCAAGTGTTACAGAAACAAAAAGTGTTACAACACGTGCTGGTACCAAGTGTTACAGAAACAAAAAGTGTTAAAACACGTGCTGGTACCAAGTGTTACAGAAACAAAAAGTGTTACAACACGTGCTGGAACCAAGTGTTACAGAAACAAAAAGTGTTACAACACGTGCTGGTACCAAGTGTTACAGAAACAAAAAGTGTTACAACACGTGCTGGTACCAAGTGTTACAGAAAAAAAAGTGTTAAAACATGTGCTGGTACCAACTGTTACAGAAACAAAAAGTGTTACAACACGTGCTGGTACCAAGTGTTACAGAAACAAAAAGTGTTACAACACGTGCTGGTACCAAGTGTTACAGAAACAAAAAGTGTTACAACACGTGCTGGTACCAAGTGTTACAGAAACAAAAAGTGTTACAACACGTGCTGGTACCAACTGTTTCAGAAACAAAAAGTGGTACAACACGTGCTGGTACCAAGTGTTACAGAAACAAAAAGTGTTACAACACGTGCTGGTACCAAGTGTTACAGAAACAAAAAGTGTTACAACACGTGCTGGTACCAACTGTTTCAGAAACAAAAAGTGTTACAACACGTGCTGGTACCAAGTGTTACAGAAACAAAAAGTGTTACAACACGTGCTGGTACCAACTGTTACAGAAACAAAAAAGTGTTACAACACGTGTTGGTACCAAGTGTTACAGAAACAAAAAGTGTTACAACACGTGCTGCTACCAAGTGTTACAGAAACAAAAAGTGTTACAACACGTGCTGGTACCAACTGTTACAGAAACAAAAAGTGTTACAACACGTGCTGGTACCAAGTGTTACAGAAACAAAAAGTGTTACAACACGTGCTGGTACCAAGTGTTACAGAAACAAAAAGTGTTAAAACACGTGCTGGTACCAAGTGTTACAAAAACAAAAAGTGTTACAACACGTGCTGGTACCAAGTGTTACAGAAACAAAAAGTGTTACAACACGTGCTGAAACCAAGTGTTACAGAAACAAAAAGTGTTACAACACGTGCTGGTACCAAGTGTTACAAAAACAAAAAGTGTTACAACACGTGCTGGTACCAAGTGTTACAGAAACAAAAAGTGTTACAACACGTGCTGGAACCAAGTGTTACAGAAACAAAAAGTGTTACAACACGTGCTGGTACCAAGTGTTACAGAAACAAAAAGTGTTAAAACACGTGCTGGTACCAACTGTTACAGAAACAAAAAGTGTTACAACATGTGCTGGTACCAAGTGTTACAGAAACAAAAAGTGTTACAACACGTGCTGGAACCAAGTGTTACAGAAACAAAAAGTGTTACAACACGTGCTGGTACCAAGTGTTACAGAAACAAAAATTGTTAAAACACGTGCTGGTACCAACTGTTACAGAAACAAAAAGTGTTACAACACGTGCTGGTACCAAGTGTTACAGAAACAAAAAGTGTTACAACACGTGCTGGTACCAAGTGTTACAGAAACAAAAAGTGTTACAACACATGCTGGTACCAAGTGTTACAGAAACAAAAAGTGTTACAACACGTGCTGGTACCAACTGTTACAGAAACAAAAAGTGTTACAACACGTGCTGGTACCAAGTGTTACAGAAACAAAAAGTGTTACAACACGTGCTGGTACCACTTTATATAATATTTAGTACGATCTTCAAAAGTGAAATATGTTTGTATTCAACCTTGCACAAACGTGTGTATTCGTATTCAGTGTGTGACTGTCAAACCTCATATGGACCAAAAAAAAACGGCCCTGAACTGCACACTGCAGTCAGGCGTATTTGAATCACTGAGGTGGTTTAGGGAGTGACATTTATTGCTAGAAAGGAACAGTTTGTACTGCCTCAATTTATAGTAGCCTATATTAAATTAATGGCAAAAATGTTGGCAATTTTTGGACATAATCAATATATCATTAATCTACATAACCTGTAAATGATTAGGTGTATCACTTTTTGTGTCATCCTCAATGATTTTAAATGCATTATGTCCACGTGCATTGTATTGTGTTTTTAAATTGGCAAATAAATGCAATCACATTAAAATTAAAACAAATGTAAGGTATTTATAAAAACAACCAAAACAGCTTGCATCCTCTGGCTGGCTGTGGTTAGTGGAAGGGGCAGGATGAATTTGAGATTAAAGAAATTCCTTGCTATTGTCTTTCAAATTAAGTAATGGCTAGATGACTTGTCTTGGGTTTATAGCTATCCTCTGAGCGGAGGCTAAACGACAGAGATGAGAAAGCTGCCTGCCAAAGGCTTATTGCGATCGTATGAATGGGGGCTACACGGCAGAGATGCAAATCACTTCATTTGGCAAACTCCATTCGCCCGCTGGCGGTAGGAATTTATAGCCTTGGGCGTAAAGAAAGCAGAGAATAGCATGTGGGAGGAAGGCCTACAGGAAAAATGTTATCATCCCATGGGATAAATGGGCTCAAGAGGCCTACTTAGATTTTTCCCTCAAATCAAGAATAAGTATCGGTTTGCTTCCAGTTAGATTGCGTGTCAAATGTATCCAGCATATATTTGTTTCATACCAATTAAAATAATGTTTTTGACTTCTTGACTTATTAGATCATATGTTCGCATATTAGCTTTAAGAAAACATATCAAATATGAAAAGTTTTATTGCAATTAAAGTCAAACACCAATCTCATGAAATGTGTTAATTCAAGGACTACATTTATTTGTGTTGTTGAGCCTCCGTCCCAGGCTGGATTTTGACTGCGGTCAAGCTATCCTGCAAACGAAAATGATCGCTCAAGCCATCCGCGCTGTAGAATTTGTGTAAGCATGCACTGCACGTTATGGTATCAAGCGTAATATGTTTGACAGAAGAGATAACCTATTCTTAACAGATTTATTGTCGCCAGATAACTATGTTATGTTGATGTGAAATATTATTGTATTTTTTCACACTTTTTTTAGTTTGGTTTCGGTACCAACATGCATCAAATGCTGAAGCACATGCCTCCCAGTCAGTAGTTCGTTTAGACACTATGCAGTGAATATTGGGGGATCTGGGCTTGTTTTCATAATGTCCATGGCATTTCTAGGACAGTGAGATGTGTTTCACACATACAGTGCATTCGGAAAGTATTCAGACCTTCAACTTAACTTTTCCCACATTTCACATTTGGTTATGTTACAACCTTATTTAAAAAATGATAAAAAAAAAAAATCCTTATCGATCTACACACAATACCCCATAATGACAAAGTGAAAACAGTTTTTTTTAGGTGCAAAGTAATATTTAAAAAACAAACATAAATACCTTAACATTGATCATCCTTGAAATGTTTCTACAACTTGATTGGAAGCCACCTGTGGTAAATTCAATTGACTGGACATGATTTGGAAAAGCATCTGTCTAGATTAGGTCCCACAGTTGACAGTGCATGTCAGAGCAAAAACCAAGCCATGAGGTCAAAGGAATTGTGCTCCGAGACATAACTGTCTCGAGGCAAAAATCTTGGGAAGGGTACCAAAAAATGTCTGCAGCATTGAAGGTCCCCAAGAACACAGTGCCCTCCATCATTCTTAAATGGAAGAAGTTTGAAACCACGAAGACTCTTCATAGAGCTGGCCGCCCGGCCAAACTGAGCAACCGGAGGAGAAGGGCCTTGGTCAGGGAGGTGACCAAGAACCCGATGGCCACTCCTACAGAGCTCCAGAGTTCCTCTGTGGCGATGGAATAACATTCCAGAAGGACAACCATCTCTGAAGCACTCCACCAATCAGGCCTTTATGGTAGAGTGGCCAGACGGAAGCCACTCCTCCTTAAAAGCCACATGACAGTCCGCTTAGAGTTTGCCAAAAGGCACCTAAATGACTATGAGAAACCAGATTCTCTGGTCTGATGAAACCAAGATTGAACTCTGGCCTGAATGCCAAGAATCACGTCTGGAGGAAACCTGGCACCATCCCTACGGTGAAGCATGGTGGTGGCAGCATCATGCTGTGGGCAAGTTTTTCAGTGGCAGGGACTAGTCAGGATCAACGGAAAGATGAACGGAGCAAAATACAGAGAGATCCTTGATGAAAACCTGCTCCAGAGCGCTCAGAACCTCAGACTGGGGCAAAGGTTCACTTTCCAACAGGACAATGACCCTAAGCAGACAGCCAAGACAATGCAGGAGTGGCTTTGGGACAAGTCTCTGAATGTCATTGAGAGGCCCAGCCAGAGCCAGCACTTGAACCCAATCAAACATTATCTGGAGAGACCTAAAAATAGCTGTGCAGCGACGCTCCCCATCCAACCTGATAGAGCTTGAAAGGATCTGCAGAGAAGAATGAGAGAAACTCTCCAAATACAGGTGTCCCAAGCTTGAAGTGTCATACCCAAGAAGACTCAAGGCTGTAATCGCTGCCAAATGTGCTTCAACAAAGTCTGTGTAAAGGGTCTGAATACTTATGTAAATGTGAAATCAGGTTTTTATTTTAAATACGTTTGCAAAACTGTTTTTTTTTTTAATCTGTTTTTATGGAGTATTGTGTGTAGATTGATGAGGGGCGAAAAGACAATTTCATAAATTTTAGAATAAGGCTGTAATGTAACAAAATGTGGAAAAAGTCAAGGGGTCTGAATACTTTCCGAATGCACCGCAGTTATGAATGTGTCTCCCTCTGCCATATGGAAGAATTGTATGAGAGCAAATGGCGGCAAAAGATCTGAGCACAGAACTTGGAGATATACAGCAGCAGGTAATTTCAATTGTAAACTAAACCACATCCACTGCGCACCTGCCTTTTCACAAAGCTATGCGAAGATATGGGATCAGAGCCTGACAATGTTCTACTTCACACCAAGGTTTGGTGGTTATCGAGGGGGAGTGTTGGAAAGATATTTTGCATTGAGAGAGGAACTGTTTATTTTACAATCGATGTCAAAATAAAAACAAACACCTGGTTGACTTTCTGTGTAAGAAAATGTGTCTCCTTGCCTATGTAACAGACATATTTGGTCAACTGAACAAACTGAACGCAAGCATGCAGGGGAAATACAAAAACAGTCTACAGATGAGAGACCAAATCAGAGTACTCAGATCAGAGGAAATCATTTTTAAACGCGAACTATGCCCCTTTCCCTCGGCTGTGCACGTTTCTTACATAAGACAGCATCAGTAAGTGTCCCACACGAGTGACTGCTCATCTCCAATGCTTGGAAGAACACTTTAGGACCCACTTCCCAATGTGTTTGATCCTGGCTCAGTTGACATGCCGGTAAACATCAAGCTGGATGTGACCGAATGCTGCAGACAACGCATTCATGGGTCACAATGCAGAAGTTTTGGTTTCAGACTCAAAGGGAATATCCTGCAGTCTCCCTCTGAGCATAAATGTGGCATTCAAAACAACTGGGAACTCAGAACTTAGAAATCTCAGACTTCCGACTTCAGTGCATTCAAGACAACTGGTGAAAAAACTAGCTTTGAGTGGGAAAAATCATTTTGAACGGTCATCCAACTCGGAATTCCAACTCAGGAACTCGGGCCTATTTCTCCAACTTTCCGACCTGAAGATCACTGACGTCATGATTTTACCATGTATTTTTCAGAGTTCCCAGTTGTCTTGAAAGCACCATAAAACTCATGGTACCCTTCGCCAGCTCATATCTGTATGAAGCTGGATTCAGTGCACTCGTCTGCATTAAAACCAAATTTCCAGGTTAGATGTGACAGCAGAAATGGGGTGCGCACTGTCGACTATGCCCCCTGACTTTGAGAAGGTCTGACGCGACATGCTTCATGCACACCCATCTCATTAGTGATGGTGAGATAAGAGACATTATGTCAGACTAATTTGCAATTGACTGTCATAGCCCCACATTAAAAGTATGTGACGGTGAGCTTTGATAGCCCAGCCCCCAGGACTCTCTCACCATAGCAGACAGAGAGCTGGTCTGTTGTTCTCACTGACCGTGTCCGCTCCACATAGGCAACCAGTTCCCTCAGAGAGCACAGCATGTCGGAGGGAGGCCCAGACCCTCCCGCCACTGGAGGAGGTCATACTGCACCCCACATGGCTCGGGCAGCACCTCAATACCAGTGCACCAAGAGAAGAACAACCGCCAGCGCAACTGGTATGCAGAGGTTGTAGCCGGTGCCCTTGCACTCTGCATGGTGTTCATTACACCCTCCTGTAGTCCTAACATGGACCATTGGTGCAGTGGCCAAGCCCACAGCCTGAGGCGGTGCTGCCTCGGATGCCACAGAGTTCCCCCAGTCTGAGACAGCAGGTCCGGTCTCAGGGGAAGTTGCCAAGGTGTCCCAGACAACAGGGACAGCAGAAGGCTGAACCAGGGTAATCTGGGCCAGTATGGGGCCACCAGAAGCAGACGATTCTCTGCCATCCTGGTCCTGTCCAGCACAGCCTGGATCAGGGGAAATGCGTAAAGCTCCAGCCCTGGCCAATCGTAAGCCAGAGCGTCCAAGCCCCGAGGCCCTGGTGGCTCTGACATGGAGTACCACAGGGGGCAGTGCACATTGTCCAGGGAGACAAAGAGGTCCACCTGTGCCCTGTCGAACTTGTCCCACAGGTGCTCCACCTGGGGATGTAGGCTCCAGTCCAAAGGTGGCGGGCCCTCCGTTGAGAGAATATCCGCTGCCACATTCAGGATGCCAGGTATGTGCGCTGTGCGTAGAGATGCTAGACATTCCTGAGCCCAGAGAAGGAGATCCCGTGCCATAAGATGGAGGCAGTGGGACCTCAGTCCAACCTGATGGTTGATGTAAGCCAACACTGTGGTGTTGTCAGTTCTCACCAGGACATGTCTTCCCTTCAGATGTGGAAGGAAAGACTGTGGAGCATTGCAAGTTAACACCATGTTTAGCAATTGTTCTCTCTCTTACGTCTGGTCTTCACAAGAGAAGGCCACAGTTGTTTTGTACGGGTATCTTTCATTTATTTGGCGTGGGCTACAGCCAAACAGTAGCCTGTGTGGAGTTGGGTTAATAAACCGTGAACTCGTAAACTCAAATCAACTGTAAACAAACATGGTGGCGCCCAGTTTCCGATTGCATCCGTATCTGTTAAAATAGGATTGGGAAGCTTTTCATGCTCAGTTTGAACTGTTAGCTCATTTTGGGGGGTGGTTGAATGAAGATAAGGCACTGCAGTTGGCTTTTTGCCTCCCGGATGATGCTATGTCCTGTTTGATATTGATTAGCCCCGAGGACAGACAAGATTATGGGGCTTTAGTGGGAGCACTGACGAGTCGCTTTGGACAGTGTGTACAGCCCGGGCTGCTGCGCTCCAAACTGAGTAATAGATGCAGGCAGCCTGGAGAGCCACTACGGGTGCTAGCTAATGATATTGAGAGCCCCTCTCTGTGGGCATAAGCTCACATGCCTCCCTCCGTGCAGAGCGAGATAGCACGGGACCAGTTCATCCAGCCACTCTCTCCTATGGAGCAGCGCATACAGACCCAGCTGGCTCATTCTGAGTCATTGCAGATAGCCTTGGAGATGGTTTGAAGAGGGAGCTTGTGTGGGCTGGTGCTTCAGCTGGGGCTTCGTTGGGGGTGCAGGGAAACAGATCCACTAAGCGGGCTGGGGGGCAGAGCAGGCCAGAACCGGAAATGCCTGCATGGGTGGCTGAAATGACTCAACTCATTCGTGCTGTGTTGCTACAGGCGGCACGAAACACACACCCTGGTCCCAGGGTCTGCTGGAGGTGTGGCCAGCCAGGCCATCTGCCCCATGTCCCCCAAAGCTCAGGGAAACCGCTCAGGGACTGCATAGTCTGGGCAGTGCGGACCCCTGGCTCTCTTTCCCAACCACCACCATCTTCAGGAGGAGCCCACCGACACGGACGTGTGAGCAAGGCTCCTCATCCCCCAGATGCAGACGAGGGCAAGCGGATGGAACCTGTTGTTGTGGTGGGCCTGACCTGTGTTGGGGACTTTTGTCATGTCCCTATCCCTGTCCCTGTCACTGTGGAGGGGGTGTCTAAGAAGGGGGACCGTATCCCGCTGGCACGCCAGGAGGCGGCAGACAAGGCTGTGTTGGAGGTGCAGCGGGCAGACTTCATCGAGCCCTCAGACGACCCCTTGGCGGCCCAAGTCGTCATGGGATCTAAGAAGGGGGGCAAGCTGAGGTTCTGTGCGGACTACAGGCGGCTGAATCAGGTAACCAGGAAGGACTCATACCCCATACCATGTATCGATGAGTCGCTGGACTTCGTTAGGGGAACCTCCTGATGCTCCTCACTAGACCTCTGCAGTGGCTTCTGGCAGTGGCCCCTCTCCCCAGAGGCTAGAGTCAAAACAGTGTTCTCCACTAACCGAGGACACTGGAAGTTCAAGGTCCTGTGCTTCGGCCTGTACAACGCTCCAGCTACTTTTGAGGATTTGATGGACAGGGTGACCTCACCTTGCCCTTTATCCTGGACACAGACGCGAACAATGTAGGCATGGGTGGAGTGCTGGCCCAGGTGGGGCCAGAGGGGGAGAGAGTGATGGCGTACTTCAACAAAACATTCAACAAACATGAGCGCTGCTACTGTGTCACCCGGCGGGAGCTCCTAGCTGTTGTGGCTTCCATCAAACACTTCAAGTACTACCTGGGTGGCCTGCCCTTTACAGACTGACCACTCTGCTCTCCAGTGGCTCATGTCTTTCAGAGAGCCAGAGTGGCAGGTGTGCGGCACGTTGGTTGGAGGAGCTTCAGCCGTACGACTTCACAGTGGTACACAGGGCAGGGTCACACCATTTCAGCGCAGACGCCATATTCCGTCGGCCCTGTACTGCAGAAGGGTGCCGCCACTGTGAGTGAAGAGAGGGACGTGAGAGAGAGCTGTGTGCAGAGGAGGTTTGTGCCTCAGTGTGTCGGGTGAGCGGGCCTGTCTGCTGTGAGCTGCAGACTGTCAACATGGCTGAATGGGGGCAGCAGCAGGGACGGGACACAGACCTATATCTGGTGCTACAGTGGGTAGAAGCGCAGCTGAGGCAACCGTGGGAAGAGGTGGCAGTGCTCTCACTCCCAACCAAAGGGTTGTTGTCAAAGTTTGAGAGACTGATGCTGGCTGATGGCGTGCATGGAAGGAGGCAGCTACGGGAGAGGAGATGTGGCAGGTGATGGTCCCAAAAGCACTATGGGAGGCTGTGCTCCAGAGCACTTATGGGGGGGTGGGGACTGGACACTTTGGGGTCACAAAAACACGGGCGCTGCCTCCGTCAGGGCTTTTACTGGGGGCAGCACAAGAGGGATGTGGAGGACTTTTGCTCCCGCTGTGACAACTGCACAGCGAGAAAGGGCCCTCCAGGCCACTCTCATGCTCAGCTCCAACAGATCCCAGTTGGGGCTCCCAAGTGGATGTAGTTGGGCTGTTCCCCACCACAGACAGTGGAAACCTCTGGATGCTCACGGCTATGGACAATTTCACAAAATGGTCCGATGCCTATGCTCTGCCTGACCAGGAGGCAGAGACCATCTTCGACGCCCTGACAGTGGGGATGTTCAGCAGGTTTGGAGCTGTGGAGTCCATCCACAGCGACCAAGGCAGAAACTTTGAGTCCCGTGTATTCGCCACCATGTGTGAGAGGCTGGGTATTCACAAGACCCGCACTACTCCTTTCCATCCTCAAAGTGATGACCTTGTGGAGTGCTTCAACAAAACGCTTGGACTGGCCATCGTCTCTGCCAAATACCAGCGTGACTGGGACAAGCACCTGTCTATGGTCCTCATGGCATGCCGCTCCGCTGTCCAAGACTCTACCTCCTGCACACTTGCCCTCCTCATGCTGGGGAGAGAGATCCGTACCCCTGCAGAGATGGCGTTTGGTCGGCCCTGGGATAGCCTTCCTGTTCCCCAGGGGCCAGAGTATGCCCGGAGACTCCATTGCAATTTAAGACCATGTTTAGCCATTGTTCTCTCTCTTACGTCTGGTCTTCACAAAAGAAGGCCAAGGTTGTTTTGTATGGTTATCTTTCATTTATTTGGCGTGGGCTACGGCCAAACAGTAGCCTGTGTGGAGTTGGGTTAATAAACCGTGAACTCGTAAACTCAATCAACTGTCTGGACAATTGTTCCTTTATGATTTAACCAGGTCATTACAATATGTTTTCATCCGTCAGGTTTATTCTTTGTATTGCTAATAAAAAGATCATAATTTTAAAGCATTTCAAACTGAGGTACTGGTTGTTGTGCGGGATTATTTCTATGTAACCTTCGGCTCTGTTATAGAGGTACGTGTTAGTGCCGAGTCGTGATTTTTTCTATTGTACTTTTTGATTCCCTGTGGTTGGGAACGCAACTTTTTGTGAGCACCCTGTGGTGCGTTGGTGCTATTAAAAGACGCACAGCATTGAACTCTGTCTCCTGCATTTGACTCCACACCCACGACACCCGGAGCATTACACTCTCTCTGTGTTTTGCACCAGATAGGACTGTTTTAGGTTTTTGCACGGTTGTTGTTTTGTTAGTTTATTCGTGTACAGTTTCATTATTAAAGTACAATGAATAACAACCACGCTGCATTTTGGTCCGCCTCTACTTCACCTAAAGAAAACCGTTACAATCTGTTGCAATACTTATCATTGAAGTTTAGTTATACTTTCTGTCAAGCGTTGTAAAAATTCTTTATATAACAAACTTCTCCTCAGGGAAAACCAAGTTTAGCACATTTCATCTTTTCATGTATATTTCCATATATGTTATCGCTTATTTAACCTATGATAATTTGCAAATAAATTCATTAAAAATCCTACAATGTGATTTTCTGGATTTCTTTTCTTATTTTGTCTGTCATAGTTGAAGTGTACCTATGATGAAAATTGCAGGCCTCTCTAATCTTTTTAAGTGGGAGAACTTGCACAATTGGTGGCTGACTAAATACTTTTTTGCCCCAATGTATATTATCAAGCATTTCACATGTTATCCAGATACTGACTGTTAGCACTTGGTGGTCTCTAGCAGCTTCCCACAATTATAAGGGCACAGGACGAGACTCAGATGCAGACAAGGGAGACAGATGGTTTGTGTCTCTATGTATTAGTATCCAAGAGAATGGTTGTGAACAGGTAAAAAGTTCATAACAAGGTCAGAGTCCAGGAGGTACAGGGTGGCAGGCAGGCTCGAGGTCAGGGCAGGCAGAATAGTCAGGCAGGCAGGTACAGAGTCAGGGCAGGAAAGAGTCAAAACCGTGAGGACTAGAAAAAGAGATAAGAAAAAGCAGGAGCACGGGGAAAAACACGCTGGTTGACAAGACAAGACGAACTGGCACAAAGAGACAGGAAACACAGGGATAAATACACCGGGGAAAATAAGCGACACCAGGAGGGGGTGGAGACAATCACAAGGATAGGTGAAACAGATCAGGGCATGACAACAATAATGGGCTTTAGGAGAGGCAATTGAACCTGTAGCCATATTACTTCATTTACTTTATTACTTTATTTAACATGAGATTCTCTCTAATATTTACAGCAATGTGGTTCTGAATGTAAACAGCAACACCTCCACCACTGGCATTTCTGTCTTTTCTGGAAATGTTATCGTCTTGTATTGCTACCACTGTATCATCAAAGGTATTGTCTAAGTGAGTTTCAGAGAATATGAATGTAATCAGTTACTAACAAGTTATTAATTTCATGTACCGTGTTTCTTAAGCTACATATGTTAACGTGGGCTATTTTTAGCACTTTTCTGTGATGCTTGCTTGTTTTCATTGCTTTACTGGGAAGCTTAGCAGAAGTAGATACTCTCATGTTATTTATGTTAGTGCAGGATGAGCTGCACACAGTGGACTTCATACTAGGGTTCACCACCTCAGTGTTAACAGCATAAATCTGGTTCATTGGCACGTGATTGCTGCATGCAATAGCTATAGAATCAGTAGAGGCATTCGGGGCAGTTGAAGGGACATAAATTAGGTTACTTACATTGTGTCTACCAATTCCCCTGGTATAATGTGTCTACCAATGCCCCTGTTATAAGCATTATGATGACTCAGTGACACAATGTTAGGGATTAACTGAGCTGGGTTTGGGTCATTGATAAGACATAGTCTCAACACAGCCTTATAATACTGTGAAAGGATCCAGGAACCCAAATGATTTGGGTGGATCCCATCCTCCTAATAAAATGTGTTTTGTTTCCAAAAAGCATCAAAATTGTCAACAAAAGTTACACCCTTTGAGCTGCAATAATCAGAGAGGGAACAAGGCCAGATATGATGAGTCTTAAATTAGTGTATAGCAGAGAGTCAATCAGCTCTTTGAAATCCAGTTTCAACTGTTCAGAGATGCCCTTCATAATGTCCACATGGACTATGATAGAATCAATGTTCCGTTGGCTTCACAGGATGGTGGAGGTCTCCGACAGATGGAGAAAGCCCGCTCGATTCAGAGCAGGGGCGGAAGTTTGCCAATGACAACTTCGAAATCGTAGGGGAAGGAGTAGGAGTAGGCACAGCGGCCACAGAGACCGGTACCCCCAGCGACGAAGGTGCAGGAAGATCAGGCTCTAGGATGGCAAAACTAGTCGTTGTTTGTATCCACTCCGGGCCTCTCGTTGGGAGTGTAGATTGCTTTGCGGTAGGCCGCTGTCTTCGGCTTCCACGGCTTGTGACATGTAACCATTGTTGATTGCCATGCTCCTCTTGCTGTGCTCTTTTGATTCCGCTATCGCGGTCAAGCTATGGGGGAGGAGAGGCAGGAGATGGATCCCCTGGTGAACGGACTCCAGGCAACACCGGCCAGTCGGATAACAACAAATGACAAGACGGAGATGCATCCAACATGCGCAAACACCTTCCAGCCACCGGCATAGAAAAGGTAAACATTCCAGTCTTCGTTTTCCCCAGTTTCTTACGTAGGATGGCTATCTGTGTGATAAAGGAAGCCACCTCAAGCCTAAGATCCTTGGCAAGCAAATAATTTTCCGCATTGGAACTCTGAGTGATCCAGTTTGCCCTGAAACAAAGCATAGTAGATACAGCTCCTACAGGGCTGGAACCGTTCATTTACTTCTCCAGACAAAGAGGGTTCCGTTGGAAAACTAATCTGGGACTAACTTCGTTAGCTTGATGGCTAACATTAGCAGCTTAGCGGCTCTTTCAAGCAGACTTTAACCTGTCAGTTAACCAGGATTCCGGGATGAGAAATAGCGGTCCTAGCGGTTATAAGCTAACTGCGCTGAGGAATCCATGTAAAAACAGGTTTGGTATTTATGTTTAACAAATTGGTTATGTTTTAGTTAAAATAACAAATAGAGTGTTTCCAGCATACAGTGTTCAGCTGCGCACTCGGATGGCGTATGATTAGGACTGTTCCAGGTTGAAAAGTAGGAATGGTGTTAGGTTTCCTCCAGATGTAACGCTTGGTATTCAGGCCAAATAGCTCAATCTTGATTTCATCAGCTCTTCTGAGTCCTTTAGGTGCCTTTTGACAAACTCCAAGCGGCCTGTCATGTGCCTTTTACTGAGGAATGGCTTCTGTCTGGACACTCACAGAGGAACTCTGGAGCTCTGTCAGAGTGACCATCGAGTTCTTGGTCACCTCCATGACCAAGGCCCCTCTCCTCCGATTGCTCAGTTTGGTTGGGCGGCCAACTCTAGGAAGAGTCTTGGTGGTTCCAAACTTCTTCCATTTAAGAATGATGGAGACCACTGTGTTCTTGTAGAACTTCAATGCTGCAGAAATGTATTGGTACCCTTCCCCAGATCTTTGCCTTGACACAATCTTGTCTCAGAGCTCTACGGAAAATAGTTTTGACATCATGGCTTGGTTTTGCTCTGACATGCACTGTCAACTGTGAGACCTTATATAGACAGGTGTGTGCCTTTCCAAATCATGTCCAATCAGTTGAATTTACCACAGGTGGACTCTATTCAAGTTGTAGAAAGATCTCAAGGATGATCAATGGAAACAGGATGCACCTGAACTCAATTTCGAGTCTCAGAGCAAGTGGTCTGAATATTTATGTAAATAAGGTGTTTCTGTTTTTATTTTTAATACATTTGCAAAAACAAAAAATAAACTGTTTCACTTTGTCATTATGGGGTATTGTGTGTAGATTGATGAGGGTTTTTTCATTTTTTAAATCCATTTTAGAATGAGGCTGTAACGTAACAAAATATGGAAAAAGTGAAGGGGTCTGAATACTTTCCAAATGTACTGTATTTGAAAAGGTCCTTTAATTGAGTCTCCAACATGGGATAAATGCCATTATAACCGGGTAGTTTAGGTCCTGGATGCTGATTGGCTGAAAGCCGTGGTATATCAGACAATACACCACGGGAATGATGCAAAAATACATGTTTACTGTTCTATTCATGTTGGTAATCGGTTCATAATAGCAATAAGGCACCTCGGGGGTTTGTGTTATATGGCCAATATACTGTACCATGGCTAAGGGCTGTATCCAGGCACTTCACTTCACGTCGTGCCTAAGAACAGGGCTTAACCAGGGTGTTTTAGCCATATACCACACCCCCTTGGGTCTTATTGCTTATTTATTAACTATGTCATGTATGTGTATTTTCTAAATTATACATATTTGAAACAGTATGTTAAACTTTCATTGAGTCTCCAATATGGGATATATATTTTTTGGGAATATGAGATTAATAACTTGTATTGGCAATCTATTTGAATTAGCTCTTCAAATAAAATCATGACCATCCAAATCTTATACATGATCATATTTGACAATAGGTAAATGATCATTAAAAACAATCCAATCATAGCTTTATTAATCAGGAAATGATTTTGATCAAATTTGTGCCTTCATAAAGTGCTGTTTCCTTGCTTCAAGACCGTATTTCTGACCTATTTCAAGAGATCCAAAAGCAATCCTAGTTCTGTGGAATCTCAATCACTGAATAGGATCTAACCGAACTACTGCCTAGGAGGCATGTGCTTCCGCGTGTGATGCATGTTGTTACCGAAACCGAAACAAAAAAGTGTGAATAAAGTCAGTATAATTTGCCTCAATTATTTAAATGAAGTTACTGGGTATAAACATATCACATAATCGTCACACAATTCTCTGGCGACACTAAATCTGAAGAGGTTCAGAGATCGGATCGTCTTCCCTGTCAAGCATAGGTTATTCCTCGTGATACCATAATGTTCAGTGCATGGGCGCATTCATATTCTACAGCGCGGATGGCTTGACGGAGGATTTTTGTTTGCAGGATAGTTTTGACCGCAGTAGATTTTGCATCGTGAGCCATGGCACGAGTTTTTCCGCAAAAGTAATCTGAGAAGAACGAGGTTAGAAATAGGTTAAAATGGGCGGCACACTTCTGCTTGCGTGAAAGACGTTACATGGACTGTACTGGTGAAAAGTTATACGGCAGATGGGAGAAGCAGACAAAGAGGAAAAAATGTAAACGACAGTCTGTTTTAACATAATACTGTCTCTTGCCATCGCAAAGGGATCTATCTTAACATATCGGCTGAATAAGTGCCACAAACGTGGTACAATTCTTCAAGAAAGGTGAGCGGTTTACATTGCATTCAAATCACCCATAGAATGTGACCTGAACTTTTCAAAAGACAGTTCACATAACTTTATTCTGAGGTTATTATGTCTGGATGAAAGTACAATTGTTGTTGACTTTTGAAACATTGTAACATATCACAACGATAACATTGCTGTCTATGTGATTCCTGGCGGACTAAACTTGGTGAAGGAAGATTCTGATGAAGTTCCTCAAACTTCCTTCACCATGGAGTGGAGTTTAGTCTGCTATGTGATTTGCTGTTGTAGTATAGGCTAATGATCTGAACATGAGAGATTCAAAAGCATACATGGCTTATCAGAAGTCCAATCATGCAATAAAGAATTTAGATTTGTTTCGTATCAAGTAAATACTTTTATTCAGAACCCCCAAACTTCTCTTTTATTTGATGACCAAAAAGTAACATCCATCTGTCAAGATAATAATACAATGGCCGTTACACACCTTTTGCTCCTCAAAGAAAGGATAAAGGATGTAGTTTTACTTAGTGATGCTTTGAACAGTGAAAGCAAAAGGTTGGTGGTGAGAGAATGGTAGAGCAGAGAAAGGAAAGGGATGTGATAATTGTAGTTGAGGTGATAATAACGGGTCTCCTCTATTTTGGTGAATTATTGGCCAACTCCACATCTATCTATAGAGGCTGTGAGAGGAGAAATGTTGTCAGGACAGGAAATACACGCAGTATATGCACTCAGTTTCAAATAAGTCTGTTAATTAGTTAATTAAAAAAAACTCAAAGACAGTGGTGTAAAGTACTTAAGTAAAAAATAATTGAAAGTACTAATTAAGTAGTTTTTGGGGGTATCTGTACTCTACTATTCATATTTTTGAAAACTTTTACTTCACTACATTCCTATAGAAAATGATGTACTTTTTACTCCATACAGTTCCCCTGACACCCAAAAGTACTCGTTACATTTTGAATGCTTATCAGGACAGGGAAATTGTCTAATTCAAACACTTATTAAGAGAACATTCCCTGGTCATCCCTACTGCCTCTGAACTGGCGGACTCACTAAACACATGCTTCGTTTGTAAATTATGTCTGAGTGTTGGAGCGTGCCTCTAGCTATCCGCAAATAAAAAATAAAATGGTGTTGTCTGATTTGCTTAATATAAGGAATTTGAGTAGCCTACTCAAGTAGGATTTTCTGGGTGACTTTTACTTTAGTCATTTTCTAATAAGGTACCTTTACGTTTACTGTTCTGTTGATCTAATATGGAACCTAATTAGAGGTCGACCAATTATGATTTTTCAACACCGATACCGATTATTGGAGGACGAAAAAAAGCCGATACCGATTAACCTGACAATTTTTTTTTATTTGTAATAATGACAATTACAACAACACTGAATGAACACTTATTTTAACTTAATATAATACATCAATAAAATCAATTTAGCCTCAAATAAATAATAAAACATGTTCAATTTGGTTTAAATAATAGAAAAACAAAGTGTTGGAGAAGAAAGTAAAAGTGAAATATGTGCCATGTAAAAAAGCTAACGTTTAAGTTCCTTGCTCAGAACATGAGAACATATGAAAGCTGGTGGTTCCTTTTAACATGGGTCTTCAATTTTCCCAGGTAAGAGGTTTTTAGGTTGTAGTTATTATAGGAATTATAGGACTATTTCTCTCTATACGATTTGTATTTCATATACCTTTGACTATTGGATGTTCTTATAGGCACTTTAGTATTGCCAGTGTAACAGTATAGTTTCCGTCCCTCTCCTCGCCCCTACCTGGGCTCGAACCAGGAATACATCGACAACAGCCACCCTCGAAGCAGCGTTACCCATGCAGAGCAAGGGGAACAACTACTCCAAGTCTCAGAGTGAGTGACGTCACCGATTGAAACGCTATTAGCGCACACCCCGAGTAGATAGGCTTGAAGTCATAAACAGCGCAATGCTTGAAGCATTGCGAAGAGCTGCTGTCAAACGCACGAAAGTGCTGTTTGAATGAATGCTTACGAGCCTCCTGGTGCCTACCATCGCTCAGTCAGACTGCTCTATCAAATCATAGACTTAATTATAACATAATAACACACAGAAATACGAGCCTTTGGTCATTAACATGGTCGAATCCGGAAACTATCATTTCGAAAACAAAACTTTTATTCTTTCAGTGATATACGGAACCGTTGAAATGTCTAAATATGGCTCTTACATTGTACAACCTTCAATGTTATGTCATAATTATGTACAATTCTGGCAAATTAATTACGGCCTTTGTTAGGAATAAATGGACTTCACACAGTTCGCAATGAGCCAGGCTGCCCAACTGCTGTATATACCCTGAACACAAGAGAAATGACACAATTTCCCTAGTTATAAGAAATTCACGTTAGCAGGCAATATTAACTAAATATGCAGGTTTAAAAATATATACTTGTGTATTGATTTTAAAGAAAGGCGTTGATGTTTATGGTTAGGTACATTGGTGCAATGACAGATCGTTGTCCAAATATACAGGTTACCGATTGTTATGAAAACTTGAAATCGGCCCTAATTAATTGGCCATTCCGATTGATCGGTCGACCTCTAAACCTAATAATACTCAAAATAGTTGTATTGCCAATGCAAAATACTAGGTGAATATAGATAGAGCTCATTCAAGTTCCAGAGTTCAGAAAGGGTGAGCCGTGCTTTGTACTGCACACCTGGAGCTTAATGCTCCCCCTTGGCAGGTATTTCACCATAACTCCATTGTCCGGGCACACACACACACACACACTGCACAACTGATCCCTCCCCGGAGCAGAGGTGGGGACAGGTGTGACCCCTCCGGTTGACATGACACATGTGAGCAGTGTGATTTACCACAGAACACAGGGCCACAAGAATGTTCTGTGAATACTGAATAAACTCGTAGACCTAGGATTCATCCGCAACATGTCCAATGTGCAAATGTAGCTTCTGAGAGAAAGGGAAGATGGTTGTTATAGTATTTGAGATGGTGTGCTGTAGCAGTTTATTGTACTTAAAGAACGACTGCCCCTGTGGAATCGATATGAGTCAGAAACAAAATTGACAAAGTGTAAATAAGATCATTTGGGTCATAAAGTCAGTCTTGTCTAAAGCAGAGTTTGGAACCTCAGTGTATCAGTGAGTAAATGATTACAAATATATAAACAAATCATGGCCCATTTTGCCAAGCTCCACGTGCAATTCGCCCCTCTGCCCACTCGGCTTCCCTTCATTGAATGGGGCTCCGTTGTTTCATTGCCCCCAACGCGTTCCAAGGACGGCAGACTGAAAATCCTTATACGGATTGACCATGCCTGGTGAGTATAACCAGAGATCCTGGAATATAATGACATCTCTGGTATAATTTAGCTAGCTAACGACGTTAGATAACGCTATTGCTGGTTATGTAGTTAGCTGCAGTTGTTCAAGAGATGTCCAGTTTGTAGCCGAACATGCATCATAGAGAAGGTCAGCTAGGGGACCCTCAGACTCACGCAGACATCCCTCGCTGTGAGCCTTCCTATAAATGGAACAGGGAGAACACTTGAATTAGGTTGGTGACATTTGACCTGGTCAAAGGTCAAAAGAGTTTCGAGGTTTGTCCCAATTCACCTTTGTAACCTAGCCTGGTGGAACCAGCCTGATCGCTGCATTTACCATTCTATTTCACTTCACTGATCATGATATCTAAAGTGAAATAGAAAGGTGAATGCATCGATAAGGTTGGTTCCACCATACTAATCACCATACTAATCATAACCACCATTGATAATCTAATCAGTGTCTTTGATACGGGATCAGAAGCTGATCTATGCTGCCATGCCCATCAATGTGGGACTGAAGGTGATTACTAATAATACAGTACAGCAGAAATGTCCAGTATTTGCAACACCCTTTTCATTCCATACCTCACTGATGAACTTTGCCTCAACTCTGCCTAGTTCTACAGATGGAGAGGACTGTAGATGCGTTTGCCAGTCTCGGTCGTTTGATGGGGAGACCATAATTGGGTAGGTATTATCTGACCTGTTCTAACTTTAACATAGTACCAGTTTGTGTGTCAGATATGACCTATCCTAACTCTAATTGGTAATAAAACAGTGACTATGTGTTCACAGAAACATGTATGGAGCCAGCACATACACTTGCAAGATTATGTGATGAAGTCGAGACTGACAGACGGGCTGACACTGATGTCTCTAAATGGAGATACCTGGCACTCGGCATTAAAATGTTACTAGACACAACTTTTACTTGTATTGTCTTTATTATTATTATTGAATTGAATGGTATCAGTCAATATGGGGAGGGAGAAACCCTGTGTATTCTGCACCCGGATCAGGGAAGGAACTCCTGTTATATACGATACACCACACTGGGCAGTATGACCACTCTGACATGAGAGGTGCACCTTGTTATATTAGCAGAACATCTCTGGTATAACAACTGCAGCTACCTGCTTAAATGGTATTTTGTAAAGGGTTGTTTATTCTACATGGACCTGTTACTACATTAAAAAAATTAAGTTTAGAATATCTCCATAAATTCAGCAATTGCATTCTTCTCATATTGCTCTGTAGGCTGCTGACCTATTCAAAGCTTCCTCCAGCATATCACCATACATCTGCATGTATATTTAACTCAACCTGCAGGAGGTTTGTTTGTGGGGATTGAGTGGGGGCGAAACAGCTGCGGGAAAGGTTCTGACAGATTGGTGTGTCTTGATGGCGTGAAGGACACACCCAAGAAACACACACATCAAACCACACCCCCAAGCCGACTCACGTTTGGCTTCTGTCATGGGCGCCAGCATTTTTTGAGGAGCAAGCCAAAAAACTAGGTCAAATCAGTAGGGTTTGCTTTTGTTAATTAAAGGGAAAGGGTCATTAATGATGATTTTTGACTAATGTGTTTAAAAAAAATATTAAGTGGCTCTAAATGTGGTCCCTCCATGTGTGATTATGATAGATGCATACATGGTGGATGAATGAACACAGAGACGGTTGTATGATTTACAACAGTCAAGCCAATGCTTCCCCCACAGAGAAAGTTATTTACTCTGACCAAAAACCATATCGCAATTTATACTGAAAATATACAGTACTTTCCTCAGTATTTCTCATCTCCCTTGACAACCGAAATAGAAAAAGTGTTCATGTTAGTTATCTCTGTGCCTTTGAGTGTATGATTGAACTTGTCCTGAGGGACATTACATTAATTCTAAGAGGAAAAAAGTTCTTATTTGAAGACGTTAATAATATAGGTCTTCTAAATAACCAAATTCTTGAATAGGAATGTAATGAATTCATGAAATGAAAACATAATTTAATCAAACATGTTGCGTCTTCCTCAGGATTTGCTATGTCCAGTTTCCTGGGTGTGAGTGTTTGGTTCTTGCTTGTCCTTCACTATGTGGCTGCAGTGATGGACTGCCACCCAGGTTGTCGCTGTGAAGTCGAGAGCTTCGGCCTGTTCCACAGCTTCAGCCTGACCCGGGTCGATTGTAGTGGGGTGGGCCGTGGTCATGGCCTGGTGGTCCCCATCTCCATCCCCCTGGACACCTCCTCCCTAGACCTGTCCTCCAGCGCCATCCACACCATCGCTGACTCCATGCTGTCTGGCCCGGGCTACACCACGCTGGCCAGCCTGGACCTCAGCAACAACCTCCTCTCCAGGCTCAACAGCAGCATCTTCTCCAGGCTGCGCTACCTGGAGACCTTGGACCTGAGCCACAACACCCTGGAGGAGCTGGCCCCCGGCTGCTTCTCTGGCTTGCCCCTGGCCGACGTGGACCTGAGTGGCAACAGGCTCCAGGAGGTCAACCTAGAGGTCTTTTCCAACAAGGGCCACGGTGCAGGACCTCTCAATGTGGACCTGTCTAACAACCTGCTGAACACTGTCATGACTAGGGATCCACAGGTGCTAAGCCCTCCTAACATTCAGAGCCTCAGTCTGGCAGGGAATCGTCTGAGGGCCGTGCCCAAGCTGCAGGGTCTCCCTCTGAGGTCTCTGAGCCTGGACGGCAACCCCATCCTAAGCATCGAAAGGCACAGCTTCACAGGGCTAAGGGATCTGGCTTACCTGTCTCTCAGTGGACTGTCTGAGCTCACCTCCATCCAGCTCCAAAGTTTCAGTGAGCTGAGCAGCCTGCAGGTCCTGGACCTGTCCCACAACAGCAGGCTGAGACCACTTAACCCTGAGGTGTTTAGCGGACTGGCTGCCTTACAGGAGCTCAACCTGTCCAACTCAGGGGTGGTGTCTCTGCCCAGCAACATTCTCCACCTCCTGCCCAGCATCAAAAGCATCGTTCTCAGGGAGAAGGTAAACTGTTGGAAGACCCATAGACAGGTGCAGTTCCACAGACAGATAGGAGGACAGTCAACAAGGGGGGAGGAATTGACCTGTGATGTCATAGGAATTGTTTTATGAGTCTGCCGGCCTTAACAGGTTGGTCAAAATGAAGAAGGTGGAGAAGCAGTGAGAGCCTCACAGTGAAATCAGCTTATACAGTAATCACACTATATTTCAAAATTCAGTCCTCAGATTTGTGCATCATCATCAAGGGTTGCACTCAATTTCAAAATATAGCTTTTGTTCCACTGCTTCAAGGGAGTGTGCAATAAAATACCAGTGTAGAACAGTGGCCATGGGCTAATAAATTATGCTGGCAACTGAACTAACCATCTTGATAACATGACAACGTGTGATGATTTACAAGGACAAAGTCAGAAATGATTACCTGAACTTGTTTTGTAGTTTTCAATCCCTTTTCTATTTTTTAACGAATTCAACTGAACTAAATAATGACAATTCATACAGTGTTATGATGCATTAATGTCCATCAAACTGTTTTAGAGGGCCTCATATTGTTAAACATTACAACAATTTCTGCTGGCAGATAATACCTTTTGATTACTTGACAAAAAATGTTTTTAATAACATTAGAAATATGTTTTTGCAACATTTTCTACAGTATTGCCTTGGACATATATTGTGTTGTGTATATGAAGTCTGTCAACTATTGTTAATGACTGAAACAGAGACATGTATTTTGAATAAAATGGATGCAACACAATTTGTTCCACACCCTTTTCTGGTCCTGCAACACAAGGTCCAGTGTGTGACTGATTCACATAAGGTTTGTTTCATTCTGTACAGTCAATAGCACCATGTAAAAAATGTGAACGTAAGAGAGTCTTGTTACCGTTTACAGAGTTGAGGAGCGACTCACCAGCGAGCTGTTATGTGGTCACTGAGGAGGCGTTTTCACATTTTAATTGCACTGTCATGTAATGATGTCACACAGTTCAACTCTTCTCACTGCTGTGGTTTAGTCACTGGATGTGTTGTGTCTGTCTTCAGATTGTGTTAAGAGCATGTGATAGACCTAGTTTTAGGATGAAATGTGGGCTCAAGACTCAAATGCAGTTCCACTAATGCGGGAAGTGGAGAACGGGGTAATGTAATAGTGAGACGGTTAAGAAAAAAAGACGAACAAGCTTATTCTTGTTATTACCTGTTCTTTGTGCGAATCAGAGGAAAGGTTGAAATAGTTTAGGTTCAAAAACTCTGACCCACTTGCCTCAGTCCAATCTCAAATAAAATCATCTTCCCTATTTGGCCTTTGGCTAATAGAAACGGGCAAGCTGGCCATGTTTGACAATCATTTTGACACATCCCCTTAGTTGTAGAGATGAATGAAGAGTTTCATTCCAAAACACCATATATCCTTTTTCAGAAATGTTGGTAAATGAGCTTTTATTGTTTAAGGAAATAATGAAATAGAGAGTGGAAAAAACACAATCTAATCATGGCAGGTTTTACACAGTCAAGTGTAACAGATAATTACAATTTTAATAAACAACTATACAAATGCTATGTTTCTGACACCAAAATGTAAATGTAAAAATAAATATATACAGTGCATTTGGAAGGTATTCAGACCCCTTGAATTTTTCAACATTTTGTTACGTTACAGCATTATTATAAAATTGATTAAATAAATAAAAAATCCTCATCAATCAACACACAATATTTACATAGGTATTCAGACCCTTTGCTAGGACACTAAATTAATCTCAGATGCATCCTGTTTCCATTGATCATCCTTGAGATGTTTCAACAACTTGACTGGAGTCCACCTGTGGTAAATTAAATTGATTGGACATGATTTGGATGTCTATATAAGGTCCTACAATTGACAGTACATGTCAGAGCAAAAACCAAGCCACGAGGTCAAAGGAATTGTCCGTAGACAATTAGATATGTCGGAGCAGCATAGACTTAAAATACTGTGAAGTAGAATAGAATACCGTATACACTCATGCAAATGAGTAATGCAAAATATGTAAACATTATTAAAGTGATTAGTGTTCCATTATTAAAGTGGCCAGTGATTTCAAGTCTATGTATATAGGGCAGCAGCCTCTAAGGTGATAGTGATGACTATTTAACAGTATGATGGCCTTGAGATAGAAGCTGTTTTTCAGTCTCTAGGCCACAACTTTGTTGCACCTGTACTGCACTTTTTGGCTTTCTTGTGACATTGGGTGCTGTAGATGTCCTGGAGGGCAGGTAATTTGCCCCGGTGATATGTTGTGCAGACTTTTGCCGTACCAGGCAGTGATACAGCCCAACAGGATGCTCTCAATTGTGCATCTGCAAGATTTGTGAGGGTTTTAGGTGTCAAGCCAAATTTCTTCAGCCTCCTGAGGTTGAAGAGGTGATGTTGCACCTTCTTCACCACACTGTCTGTGTGGGTGGACCATTTCAGTTTGTCAGTAATGTGTACGCCGAGGAACTTGAAGCTTTCCACCTTCTCCACTGCAGTCCTGTCGATGTGGATAGGGGGTGCTCCCTCTGCTGTTAGCTGAAGTCCACGATGAGGTCCTTTGTTTTGTTGACGCTGAGTGAGAGGTTATTTTCCTGGCACCACACTCCCAGGGTCCTCACCTGCTGCCTGTAGGCTGTCTCGTCATTGTTGGTAATCAGGCCTACTACTGTTGTGTCGTCTGCAAACTTGATCATTGAGTTGGAGGCATGCGTGCCCACGCAGTCATGGGTGAACAGGGACTACAGGAGGGGGCTGAGCACACACCCTTGTGGGATCCCTGTGTTGAGAATCAGTGAAGTGGAGGTGTTGTTTCCTACTTTCACCACCTGGGGGGCGGCACGTCAGGAAGTCCAGGACCCAGTTGCACAGGGCAGGGTTCAGACCCAGGGCCCCGAGCTTAATGATGAGCTCGGAGGGTACTATGGTGTTGATTGCTGAGCTATAGTCAATGAACAGCATTCTTACATAGGTATTCCTCTTGTCCAGATGGGATAGGGCAGTGTGCAGTGCGATGGCAATTGCATCATCTGTGGATCTATTGGGGCGGTAAGCAAATTGAAGTGGGTCTAAGGTGTCAGGTAAGGAAGAGGTGATATGATCCTTGACTAGTCTCTCAAAGCGTAGCACTCACTAATGATGACATTAGTGAGTGCTATGGGGCGATAATCATTTAGTTCAGTTACCTTTGCATCCTTGGGTACAGGAACAATGGTGGACATCTTGAAGCATGTGGGGACAGCCGACTGGGATAGGTGTAACCGGTGCGAAATGGCTAGCTAGTTAGCGGGGTGCGCGCTAATAGCCTTTCAATTGGTGACGTCACTCGCTCTGAGACCTTGAAGTTGTTATTTCCATAGGTAACGATGCTTCGAAGGTGTCAGTTGTTGATGTGTGCAGAGGGTCCCTAGTTCGAGCCCAGGTAGGGGCAAGGACAGGGACGGAAGCAAAACTGTTACATAGGGAGAGATTGAATATGTACGTAAACACTCCAGCCAGCTGGTCTGCGCATGCTCTGGGGACACGGCTAGGGATGCCGTCTGGGCCGACAGCCTTGCGAGAGTTAACACGTTTAAATGTCTTACTCACGTCGGCCACGGAGAATGAGAGCCCACAGTCCTTGGTAGCTGGCCGCATCGGTGACACTGTGATATCCTCAAAGCGGGCAAAAAAAAATGTTTAGCTTATCTGGAAGCAAGACGTCGACTTGGCTGGTTTACCCTTTGTAGTCCATGATCGTCTGTAGACCCTGCCACATACGTCTCGTGTCTGAGCCGTTGCAACTCCACTTTGTCTCTATACTGACGTTTTGCCTGTTTGATTGCCTTATGGAGCGAATAACTACACTGTTTGTATTCGGCCATATTCCCAATCACCTTGCCATGGTTAAATGTGGTGGCGTATGCTTTCAGTTTTCAGTCATACCCAAGAAGACTCGAGGCTGTAAATGCTGCCAAAGGTGCTTCAACAAAGTACTGACTAAAGGGTCTGATTACTTATGTCAATGTCATATTTCATTTTTTTCTTTCTAATATGTTTCCTTTTACATTATAGGGTATTGTGTGTAGATTGATGAGGGGGAAAACATATCAAGGCTGCAACCTAACAAAATGTTAGGTGATCTGAATACTTTCCGAATGCACTGTATACTGTATATGTATGTAAAACATTTACATTTGAGATTTTAGTCATTTAGCAGATGGCCTTATCCAGATCGATTTGCAGTAAGTGCATTCACCTTAAGATAGCTAGATGAGATAACCACATAGCACAGTAAAATATACAAGATACAAACATTCCATTCCAGATAAGCAATGGCTATAAACTCAGCAAAAAAATAAATGTCCTCTCACTGTCAACTGTGTTTATTTTCAGCAAACTTAACATGTGTAAATATTTGTATGAACATAACAAGATTCAACAACTGAGACATAAACTGAACAAGTTCCACAGACATGTGACTAACAGAAATGTAATAATATGCCCCTGAACAAAGGGGGGGTCAAAATCAAAAGTAACAGTCATTATCTGGTGTGGCCACCAGCTGCATTAAGTACTGCAGTGCATCTCCTCCTCATGGACTGCACCAGATTTGCCAGTTCTTGCTGTGAGATGTTACCCCACTCTTCCAGCAAGGCACCTGCAAGTTCCTGTACATTTCTGGGGGGAATTGCACTAGCCCTCACCCTCCGATCCAACAGGTCCCAGACGTGCTCAATGGGATTGAGATCCGGGCTCTTCGCTGGCCATGGCAGAACACTGACATTCCTGTCTTGCAGGAAATCACGCACAGAACGAGCAGTATGGCTGGTGGCATTGTCATGCTGGAGGGACATTGTCAGGATGAGCCTGCAGGATGGGTTCCACATGAGGGAGGAGAATGTCTTCCCTGTAACGCAAAGCGTTGAGATTTTCTGCAATGACAACAAGCTCAGTCCGATGATGCTGTGACACACTGCCAGTGATGTCTGGTGAGGAACTGCCTTACTGGAGGCCTACAAGCCCCCAGTCCAGCCTCTCTCAGCCTATTGCGGACAGTCTGAGCAGTGATGGAGGAATTGTGCATTCCTGGTGTAATTCGGGCAGTTGTTGCCATCCAGTATCTGTCCTGCTGGTGTGATTTTCGGATGTACCAATCCTGTGCAGGTGTTTTTACACATGGTCTGCCACTGCGAGGACGATCAGCTGTCCGTCCTGTCTCCCTGTAGCGCTGTCTTAGGCGTCTCACAGTACGGACATTGCAATTTATTGCCATGGCCACATCTGCATTCCTCATGCCTCCTTGAGCATGCCTAAGTCACGTTCACGCAGATGAGCAGGGACCCTGGGCATATTTCTTTTGGTGTTTTTCAGAGTCAGTAGAAAGGCCTCTTTAGTGTGCTAAGTTTTCATAACTGTGACCTTAGCATGGGAAACCATGTTTAAACCCTTTACAGTTAAAATCTGTGAAGATATTTGGATTTTTTCAGATTATCTTTGAAAGACAGGGGCCTGAAAAAGGTCAGCTTCTTTTTTTGCCAAGTTTATATTGCGTTTTGCAAAAAAAATTACAATAATAAAAAATGTAAAATCGATTAATAAAAAAATCTGAGAACAGTAATATTTTACACATACATGAAGGTACTCACTCATAAGCAATAATTTCTGTTGAAAACATAAATGTGAAAAATGTGTGGATATACGATTTTGGAAATAAACTCCTCACATTGATATCTGATTTTCTTTTATCTTTGTACGTGGGACTCCAATGAGTAAATCAGAGGTCTGGTTTCAGTGTTTTCAGAAGAGTAGGAGAAAAAGCAGCACAGGCACTAATGCACAGGATGTGACACTGAGCAACTTCGTGGCTTTCTCTCTTCAGACCATAGCAGTGAACAGATTTACAGATGGAGACAATGTCAGTCAAGGTACTCCACAATTGAACAAGAGACGCTGGCTTTATTGCTAGCCTTACAGTTCTTTGAGGTATCTGTGGGCTCCAGTGCCTTGCCTGTAATGGTCTTCACGGACGATAATCCTTTAGTTTAAAAAAAAACAAATGTACAATCAGAACCACCGCCTTATGCGGTGGGCTCTGATTGTACAAGGATATAATGTACAGATAGCTTATGTGAAGGGCTCGGCGAATGTGGTTGCCGACGCTCTATCACGGGTTTACTAACTGGGGATGCGTTGGTTTTTATTATTGCAAACTGTATGTTTGCATTTTTTGTGGTAGGTGTGTTACGTTCCCCAGTTTCTGTGTTGTAGTTTGTGTATTTGCATGTATTTATTTCAGGAGATGGCTTCCTGAATTCTCCCCAAGCAGCTGATTGGTCAGCCCCATTGATGATTGGAGCTGACCCCTCCCCCTCGTCAAGACGCAGCTGTCTCCAATTACCCATTCCTTCTGAAGATATATAAACCAGTGTTCTGTTCAGAGGGATTTTGTCACATCCTGGTGTAACATTGAAAGCAGAATAAATAATAATTATTGAAAATGTTTGTCTAAACATAACAGTTAAACTAAACATTAGATTATGCATCATGTGAACACATTTGCATAAGCAAAACAATATCCTCAGTGACACTATGAGCACTGGCAAAGTGTGTTATAATGATCTTAGAGAATTTAAGAATTTTGTTTCCAGATGACTGCTTAGGCTATTATTTGTATAACTGGTAATGGCTTTCTGTTTACAGAATAGGTAGATGCCTTACCACACAAAACAATGTGGCTACCCTTGTCATCTCAATGTAATAAACTATCTTTATTTTATTTTATTTTACTAGGCAAGTCAGTTAAGAACAAATTCTTATTTTCAATGACGGCCTAGGAACACTGCCTGTTCAGGGGCAGAACAACAGATTTGTACCTTGTCAGCTCGGGGGTTTGAGCTTGCAACCTTCCGGTTACTAGTCCAAGGCTCTAACCACTAGGCTACCCTGCCGCCCCATACGGGCTAGTATGTCACAGCACCCTCTATTTGTACGGGTCCTCTAAACCTTTGTCAGGAACAAAGCAGGGTATATTTCCCAATAAATAAATAAAATGTAACCACTTTCAAATTCATAGACAGCTATGGATGCAAGGACGGACCGTCAATAATATAAAAATGATAGTTTTAACCATGTTTTGAGGCTATACAGTGTGTGTTTACAGTAAGTAAGGCCTGCATTGTTTACTAACAAAGTAAAACAAGCATATTTTGGGTTCTGATGAGGATGACAGTTGACCGAAGCCCTTGAGGAATTTTAAGTTATATTCTTCAAGAAAATTGTATTATAGTATATAAATCACCAGATTAAAAAAAATATACATGGTAAAATTATAATTACACAGTAATAACATATTAATACATTTAGTATGAGTACCAGAAAGTGGGCTATTCCTTTGATACATTTATTTTCCAACTAAATATGCAGTAAGGAAATACTGTGGTGCCTGTAGGCATGTTTCTGCAGTAACCTGCCAAACCAAACCTCAACTGTGCTCAGGTTAACTGTAATTGAGGGAATGGAGGGAGCCTCTCAGTCATTAATCCATTAGTAGGCTACTAAAGATTCTGCACTCCTCCCTCACACACACAGCTCTACCGTTCGTTTTTTCCATCATGGCTCCCTCAACAGACAGACTGGGATATTGGGGGCGACCAACCTCAACGCTGGATTGGTGTGAGGAGAATTATGTCGTCTCTTTCTACATCGCAGAATTCTGTAAGTACATCTGACACCATGCGTATGGCTAAACTGGAGTTTTAGGACACGAAAACGAATGCAATAAACACGGATGTGGATCCTTGCAGAAGGCCGTCTCGGAATAGGTAAACATCATGACAACGAGCCTGGTGGTGAAAACGACATTCCCTTATGCTCGCGTCAGTAGATCAAGGTGCTCTTATATTTTATCTTAATAGACCTATAACTATAACTGATACATTTGATCGGTGATATTTTATACCGGTAAGTAAGTTGCGTGTGCGATGCCACGACGCAGACCTGCTGATGACTCAGAACTTCACTTGCAGCTGCAGCACCGCCCTTTCAAGTGCCGTTGCGATTACTGTAATAGGTTATCTAGTTAACGTTATATCAATGAGCTAGCTATACATTGATTCACTGGTGCGTAAAATTTACCGCACATTAAAGTCGCTACAAGACAGCTTCAGCTTCATACTGGGACAGCACAGCCTCCCACATAGACACCCGCAACGTGTTTTATATTAATGATAATTAACCTGAAGACTAAGAGTTCCATTCCAAGATAAAAACTGGCTACTCGGCTTTCGTGATTTTCTTTTGCAAACCTTTCTGAATGATACATGAGAGCGATAAAAAAATATGAGTGCAGCAGGCAGCACGAGGCTTTCTGAGGATACAACGCCCATTGACCTGTTAATGGAATTTTGCCAAAATGCACGAAGGTCTGATCTGGCTACAAATGGCACCTCATGATGCAACATTGTACTTAAAGTGGAACTATGTCAAGTGGGTCATAGTTAATTGTGTTGGACTACTGCTCTTTTACCTTTCTCTCTCTCTGATTTACACGCGACTCAGATTACACTGATTGACCCAACACCCCTCGTCTTTTCTCCTTCATGACCACAGGAAGGTGAAAACACTGGGTTGAATTACTATTTATATGCATGATGCATCATATGAAGAAAAAAGGCATCGAACTGGGAACTGATAACAGAACACTTACATTGTTCTTATAAATGTGTAGTAACACAGTATTACTAAAGTGACCATGTAAATGAGCCACGGCTAGCTTTTTCAAACAGAAATTTGCATCCTGTAGCACTAATTCCAAAAAGTTTTGGGACACTGTAAAGTCCATGGAGAATAAGAGCACCTCCTCCCAGCTGCCCACTGCACTGAGGCAAGGAAACGCTGTCACCACCGATAAATCTACGATAATCGATAATTTCAATAAGCATTTTTTCTACAGCTGGCCATGCTTTCAACCTGGGTACCCCTACCCCGGCCAACAGCTCAGCTCCCCCTGCAGCAACCTGCCAAAGCCCCCCTCCCCCACTTCTCCTTCACCCAAATCCAGACAGCTGATGTTCTGAAAGAGCTGCAAAATCTGGTTTCCTACAAATCAGCTGGGCTAGACAATCTGGACCCTCTCTTTCTAAAATTATCTGCCGAAATTTTTGCAACCCCTATTCCTAGCCTGTTCAACCTCTCTTTCGTATCGCCTGAGATCCACGAAGATTGGAAAGCTGTCGCGTTCATCCCCCTCTTCAAAGGGGGTGATACTCTAGACCCAAACTGTTATAGACCTATATCCATCCTAGCCTGCCTTTCTAAAATCTTCGAAAGCCAACTAAACAAACAGATCACAGACCATTTCGAATCCCACCGTACCTTCTCCGCTATGGTTTCCGAGCTGGTCATGGGTGCACCTCAGCTACGGTCAAGGTCGATATCATAACCGCCAACGATAAAAGACAGTACTGTGCAGCCGTCTTCAACGACCTGGCTTTCGACTCGGTCAATCACTGCATTCTTATCGGCAGACTCAATAGTCTCGGTTTCTCAAATGACTGCCTCGCCTGGTTCACCAACTACTTCTCCGATAGAGTTCAGTGTGTCAAATCGGAGGGCCTGTTGTCCGGACCTCTGGCAGTCTCTATCGGGGTGTCACAGGGTTCCATCCTCGGGCCGACTCTTTTTTCTGTATACATCTACGATTCCGCTCTTGCTGCTGGTGATTCTCTGATCCACCTCTACGCAGACGACACCATTCTGTATACATCTGGCCCTTCTTTGGACACTCTGTTAAACAAACCTCCAAACGAGCTTCAATGCCATACAACACTTCTTCCGCGGCCTCCAACTGCTCTTAAATGCTAGTAAAACTAAATGCATGCTCTTCAACCAATTGTTGCCCGCACCCGCCCGCCTGACTAGCGTCACTACTCTCAACGGTTCTGACTTAGAAAATGTGGACAACTACAAATAGCTAGGTGTCTGGTTAGACTGTAAACTCTCCTTCCAGACTCACATTACGCATCTCCAATCCAAAATTAAATCTAGAATCGGCTTCCTATTTCGCAACAAAGCCTCCTTCACTCATGCTGCCAAACAAACCCTCGTAAAACTGACTATCCTACTGATCCCTGACTTCAGCGATGTAATTTACAAAATAGCCTCCAACACTCTACTCATCAAACTGGATGTAGTCTATCACAGTGCCATCTGTTTTGTCACCAAAGCCCAATATACTACCCACCACTGCGACCTGTATGTTCTCGTTGACTGGCCCTCACTACATATTCGTCGCCAAACCAACTGGCTCCAGGTCATCTATAAGTCTTTGCTAGGTAAGGCCCCGCCTTATCTCAGCTCACTGGTTACCATAGCAACATCCACCCGTAGCACTCGCTCCAGCAGGCATATTTCACTGGTCATCCCCAAAGACAACACTTACTTTGGCCGCCTTTCCTTCCAGTTATCTGCTGCCAATGACTGGAACGAATTGCAAAAATCACTGAAGCTGGAGTCTTATATCTCTCTCTCTCTAATTTTAAGCGTCAGCTGTCAGAGTATTTTACCGACCACTGTACCTGTACACAGCCAATCTGTAAATAGCACACCCAACTATCTCATCCCCATATTGTTATTTATCCTCTTGCTCTTTTGCACCCCAGTATCTCTACTTGCACATCACCATCTGCACATCTATCACTCCAGTGTTAATGCTAAATTTAAATGATTTCGCCTCTATGGCCTATTTATTGCCTTACCTCTCTACTCTTCTACATTTCCACACACTGTACATAGATTTTTCTATTGTGTTATTGACTGTACGTTTGTTTATGTGTAACTCTGTTGTTGTTTTTGTCGCACTGCTTTGCTTTTTCCTCGCCAGGTCGCAGTTGTAAATGAGAACTTGTTCTCAACTGGCCTACCTGGTTAAATAATGGTGAAATTAAAAAAAAAAAAATGTCAAGTGTTACTGCAACCTGGTCTCAGAGCACTTTTTATTATTCTGTACGTAAATCCGAGATACTCCATTTAGTATGACGTTACGTTTCAAATCAAATCAAATTGTATTAGTCACAATAGTCAAATTAGTCACATGCGCCGAATTACCTTACAGTGATATGCTTACTTATGAGCCCCTAACCACCAATGCAATTTAAAAAAATACATATAAGAATAAGAAATAAAAGTAACAAGTTATTAAAGAGCAGGTATGTATTATTATGGTATGTATTATTTTGGATGTCAAGCACCCATTTCGGATGATATGTTACACATTTTCAAAACAAACAATGTTATGAATTTTAGCTAGGTGGCTAACGTTAGCTAGCTGGCTAACGTTGGCTAGGGGTTAGGGGAAGGGTTATCTCAAATGGTTAAGGTTTGGGTTAGGGGAAGGGTTAGCTAACATTCTAAGTAGTTGCAAAGTAGAAAAAATTGTAAGCGTTTGAAAAGTTTATAATTAGCTAGAATGCTAAAGTTGTCTGTGATGAGAGTCAATGGTTGGTTTGGCTTTTAAATGGGTCCTAAATTGTAGAATAAAAGGCCTAGAATGTGCAATGTCCTGTAAATTTTATGTGGAAGACCGACAAAGAAAGAGGCCACCACAATGTTTGTGCTATTGTGTGTGTGCTAGAGTTCAGATTTCAAAACCTCAGCAGAGGAGAGCAATAGTAGGTCAGAGTACGTTAAACAGGGTAGGTCAGAGTACGTTAAACAGGAGATTCTCCTCATGTTTGCTAAATTCAACGTACGGAAACGTTAAACAGGAATGTTCCTGGCATTTGACTGAATACAGCACCTTGGGGCATGCCTGCTGTTATTTGATCTGAAGTCAGTCAGCCTAATGTACAACACAAGATTAAGATTACAATCACTTTATTGGTCAATTACACACAAGGTCCAACTGAAATTTGTCAGAATAATAGTAGAAAATTATTTATTTCAGCTTTTATTTCTTTGATCACATTCCCAGTGGGTCAGATGTTTACATACACTCAATTAGTATTTGGTAGCACTGCCTTTAAATTGTTTAACTTGGGTCGAACGTTTCGGGTAGCCTTCCACAAGCTTCCCACAATAAGTTGGATGATTGTCCCATTCCTCCTGACAGAGCTGGTGTAATTGAGTCAGGTTTGTAGGCCTCCTTGCTCGCACACACTTTTTAAGTTCTGCCCACACATATTCTATAGGATTGAGGTCAGGGCTTTGTGATGGCCACTCCAATACCTTGACTTTGTTGTCCTTAAGCCCCTTTGACACAACTTTGGAAGTATGCTTGTGACCAAGCTATAACTTCCTGACTGATATCTTGAGATGTTGCTTCATTATATCTACATAATTTTCCCGCCTCATGATGCCATATATTTTGTGAAGTGCACCAGTCCCTCCTGCAGCAAAGCACCCCCACAACATGATTCTGCCATGATTCTGCCACCCCCGTGCTTCACGGTTGGGATGGTGTTCTTTGGCTTGCAAGCCTCCCCCTTTTTCCTCCTCCTTTGGTCATAATGCCCAAACAGTTCTATTTTTGTTTCATCAGATCAGAGGACATTTGTCCAAGAAATACGACCTTTGTCCCCATGTGCAGTTGCAAACCGTAGTCTGGCTTTTTTTATGGCAGTTTTGGAGCCTTGCTGAGCGGCCTTTCAGGTTATGTTTATATACGACTCATTTTACTGTGGATATAGATACTTTTGTACCTGTTTCCTCCAGCATCTCCACAAGGTCATTTGCTGTTGTTCTTGGATTGATTTGCACTTTTCGCACCAAAGTACGTTCATCTCTAAGAGACAGAACGCGTCTCCTTCCTGAGCGGTATGACGGCTGCATGGTATGGTGTTTATACTTGGGTACTATTGTTTGTACAGATGAACGTGGTACCTTCAGGTGTTTGGAAATTGCTCCCAAGGATGAACCAGACTTGTGGAGGTCTACAATTGTTTTTCTGAGGTCTTGGCTGATTTCTTTTGATTTTCCCATGATGTCAAGCAAAAAGGGTACTGAGTTTGAAGGTAGGCCTTGAAATACATCCACAGGTACACCTCCAATTGTCTCAAATGATGTCAATTAACCTATCAGAAGCTTCTAAAGCCATGACATAATTTTCTGGAATTTTACAAGCTGTTTAAAGGGACAGTCAACTTAGTGTATGTAAACTTCTGACCCACTGGAATTGTAATACTGTGAATTATAAGTGAAATAATCTGTCTGAAACAATAGTTGTAAAAATGACTTGTGTCATGCACAAAGTAGATGTCCTAACCGACTTGCCAAAACTATAGTTAGTTAACAAGAAATTTGTGGAGTGGTTGAAAAATGAGTTTTAATGACTCCAACATAAGTGTATGAAAACTTCCGACTTCAACGGTACATTACTGATTCTTGTACCTAGATTTGTAAGAATATTATTTTAAGAATCATTTTCATTTGTATCCAGCAGCGCAAGCAACACATAGCAGCAAAGCTCCCTTAAAGGTGCTATCCAGAACCTAAAAGGGTTATTTTGCTGTCCCCATAGGAGAACCCTTTGATGATCCTGTTTGGTTCCAGGTAGAACCTTATTGGGTTCCATGTAGAACCCTTTCCCAGAGTGTTCTACATGGAACCCAAGAGTTCTTCCTGAAACCAAAAAAGTATTATCCTATGGGGACAGCCGAAGAACTCTTTTGGAACTCTTTTTTTTCTAAGAGTGTTGGCAGACGGGTTGCCTCCCACAATGTAAACAATGCGCCACGTCTGAGATTTCCAAGACTAGGCTTCAAGCTCTGGATGCAGGAGGAACAAAGAACTGAGTTAGCCAGGGAGCTCTTTTAGTGTTTTACCTCTTGCATGCTGTATAAGTCCCATTAAGCACCATTCTAATCATTAGCATGTCCATTTCCCATCAGTCTATATGTTAAATGGTTTGATTGTTCCTAACTTGATCACTAACCATCACTGGGTGTGGTGAAATCTTTAAATGAATGACTAAATCAAACTAAATTTACCAGTCTAAATCTTGCTTACAGAATGTAAACACAATTATTTTTCTAAAACCTTGTTTTCTGTCTGCTAAGAGACACTAGTCATATACACCAAATGACTGTGTTTGTTGTTTGCTGTCATACAGTACATGTTGTATTGTCTTCCGCTGACAGTTGCTCTGTCTGTTATCTTGTTGTACAGGGAACACTGTCAGTAACCTGATTATGATCCTGCCTCCTATCTGCGGTGCCATCCAGACGTATAAAGACGGCCTAGAGTACCGCTACGTCTACTCCTTCCTTGGACTGGCAGGTAAGTGTTCCATAGACAAGGAAAGTCGCACACACGCTAGGATCTCAGTTGCAATAATTTAATAACCAATGTTTCATCAGGGTATAATTACAGGTGTCTGTATGTAATGGCCGGGTGTGGCTTGATTTCATTGGTTAATTTACAGATATAAATCGAACATATAAAAAGCATGAATGTATAACATACACTTGTAGATCAAATTTCGCTACATAGGCCTACAAACATTTACAATTTGTAGGCCTATGTAACCTATTTGTATCTATGAACGTATGTTATCCATTCATGCTTTTTATATGTTCTATTTATATCTGTAAATTAACCAATGAAATCAGGCCACACCCGGCCATGATTACAGACACCTGTGTGTCCTTTGAAACTATATGAACTAGTGACCCTTAGTGTTTGTCATTGTACCCTGATGAAGACAGCTTGTCTGTCGAGACGTTGGTTGTTAAATGATTTCATCTGAGCTCCTAGTGTACGGCTCTCCTTTTCTTTTTCAAGTGTTCTACTCCGCTAGCCAGGCTCTTGCCTAAACAGGTTTCTTTTGCCTCCAGATTTAAGTGTTCCATAGGGATCTGGAATTATTAGCATGATTGACTCATATCTGATAATACATATATGAGTCAAAGACGTATAAGGTTTTCAAAGTAGTAAAAAAAGAAAACAGCAATTACAATTCCCTAAAATGCTTTATTATGTTCATTGGAGTGTCACCTATGCCCTTATATTAGATATAAAATAAAGCCAATACTTTTTTTTGTGATTCATATGAATGTACCTTAGTAAAATGTAATTCAGTATAACACAAGTGTTTAAAAAAATAAAAATAATTATGCCCATTTTTCATAATCACAAGGTTATATGTCCATGCTTAGACTGGCAGAAATATAACTACCCAGAAAAAATGACATTCTTTTATGTTGAATACACACATATTTGATGTGTCACGGGTACAACTCAAAATTTGTTGAAGGTTTTTACAAAAACTTCCTGCCTTACACTGAAGAAAATGCTAAAATCTATGAAAATATCGTTCACTTCATCCTTTGAGATTTGTTTTTTCACTCTGAGTCAACAAAACAAAGTTATTGTATTTTAATAGAAAATAATGCTGTTATACTGTATGACAATATTTTCTTACCCTGAATGACACATATCGCTACGGCCCACGAATATTGATTAAAAGGGATTCCTTCAGCAATAACAATAATGATCATATGAACTATTATGAGTAGCAGCAATAGTATTTTCTTGTAACAATTTTTAAGTTATAAAACTGTGTAAAAAACAGGATAAGATGTTTAAAATGTGCAGGCTAGCTGAACTTTGATCGCTTCCATTATAGAGAGAGAGAGAGAAATATCCCATACGCCACACACATAAAGAACATGGGTTTTACTATGCAACATAGTTCAACTGACACATGAGGTACAATTTAATTCACGTAGGATTAATGTTGTACTAGTACAAATGGTTCAGGGGGCTGCTCAAAAGAGTTTAATTCAGTGGATACTGGAGTTAAGTTCATCACCACATTCATTTGTTTGATTTTCTTCACGGTGCCTCCTCTGATTTAATCTCCATTTTCCCCCCTTTTTCAGCATCAGATTGTGTCATTGCATGGATCGGTGGATGATCAGGATTGACATCCTTCTTTCTTTCTGATAGCTAAAAAACAAAAATGTAATAGTAATGACACTGGCACAGAATAGAATTCGCATTCATTAAATGTTATTAGTAGTCTATTAATTGTAGTTAAAAAAAAGTTAAATCAACTCCCTCTCCCTTTCTCTCTCAAACATGTTTTGTTACTATTTGATTGCTAATGTTAATAATAATCACTTTACTATAATTTGAGCCTGCGGCAACATTTTACGTTGCGTAAAGTTGCATTATTACACAATTATTACAAGATAGTTAATGTTGTAATTATGCATTGTTATTAACTGATATAATCCATCAGTTATACCTTAATTGCAGTGCAATTAAACATTAACTACAGTGTAATAGTGCAACTTAATGTTAAGCGTTATCCACCCAGCTTTACATCCTATTATCCTATTCTGTTGCTGACAGTAGCATGAAACCATGAAAACAATACCTTGCTAGTCTTTCCTCCCTAGCAACTGGATCTGCGTGAATATTTTGTCTATGCCATGCAGCCCTCTCCTTATTATACGGTGGCATCTACATTATAAAGATAATGTGCCTTGAAATACCATCAAATGCCATGAAATAGTTTAAAATGAAAATATTCATTATTCATACAACAAGTAAATATGAATTGCATGATTAAATGTTGTAAACTAGTGAAAACATGGGATAACATAGCAACTGTCATTCAGCATAACGGGTGACATTGTGGTATAACATTAAACTTTTGTTGTGCTGAAGGACAAAAGCATGATACTGAAGGACGTATTTCATACATAAGCATATTTAACAGGCAGTTCCTTGGCTATCTATATAAAGTAATGACCTTGACCAATAAAGATTATCCTTACTTTTCATATTTAATATATAGCTTTTTTTCTGTGTTGTACTGAAGGATATGTGTTTTTGTTTACAAAGGTTACTAGAGGGTGAAGAGGTGAAATCATCAAATATTTCAGAGATTTACTCACCAAATCACATTGATAAAGGGTCTTCAATATGTCTTCTTTGTGATGTCACACACTGTCACATGATTACCATCATGTGATATGCTTTAAAATGTATTTTTATTATACTGAATGACATTGATGAAGCGCCAAAGTCCAGACAAAAGTTATTCAAGTTATAAAATATTTTTTTAGATACAGTATGTCACCCATTATTCTAAATTCAGAAAAAAAGAAACGTCCTCTCACTGTCAACTGCGTTTATTTTCAGAAAACTTAACATGTGTAAATATTTGTATGAACATAACAAGATTCAAGAACTGATACATAAACTGAACAAGTTCCACAGTCATGTGACTAACAGAAATTGAAAAATGTGTCCCTGAACAAGGGGGGTCCAAATTAAAAGTAACAGTCAGTATCTGGTGTGGCCACCAGCTGCATTAAGTACTGAGGTGCATCTCCTCCTCATAGACTGCACCAGATTTGCCAGTTCTTGCTGTGAGATTGTTACCCCACTCTTCCACCAAGGTACCTGCAAGTTCCCGGACATTTCTGGGGGAATGGCCCTTGTCCTCACCCTCCGATCAAACAGGTCCCAGACGTGCTCAATGGGATTGAGATCCGGGCTCTTCGCTGGCCATGGCAGAACACTGGCATTCCTGTCTTGCAGGAAATCACGCACAGAATGAGCAGTATGACTGGTGGCATTGTCATGCTGGAGGGTCATGTCAGGATGAGCTTGCAGGAAGGGTACCACATGAGGGAGGAGGATGTCTTCCCTGTAATGCACAGCTTTGAGATTGCCTGCAATGACAACAAGCTCAGTCCGATGATGCTGTGACACACCGCCCCAGACCATGACAGACCCTCCACCTCCAAATCGATCCCGCTCCAGAGTGCAGGCCTCGGTTTAACGCTCAGTGAAGAGCACTTTTTGCCAGTCCTGTCTGGTCCAGCGACGGTGGGTTTGTGCCCATAGGTGACGTTGCTGCCAGTGATGTCTGGTGAGGACCTGCCTTACAACAGGCCTACAAGTCCTCAGTAGAGCCTCTCTCAGCCTATTGCGGACAGTCTGAGCACTGATGGAGGGATTGTGCGTTCCTGGTGTAACTCGGGCAGTTGTTGTTGCCATCCTGTATCTGTCTCGCAGGTGTGATGTTCGGATGTACCGTTCCTGTGCAGGTGTTGTTACACGTGGTCTGCCACTGCGAGGACGATCAGCTGTCCGTCCTGTCTCCCTGTCTCCCTGTCTTAGGCGTCTCACAGTACGGACATTGCAATTTATTGCCCTGGCCACATCTGCAGTCCCCATGCCTCCTTGCAGCATGCCTAACACGGAACCCAAACCTGCTGCGCGCATGCGCCATCGTGCGCCATCGTGCATAAATGTATTTTTTTCCCCACACCAAACGCAATCACGACACGCAGGTTAAAATATCAAAACAAACTCTGAACCAATTACATTAATTTGGGGACAGGTCGAAAAGTATTAAACATTTATGGCTTGCTCTTGCTAGCTAAATTGTCCTATTTAGCTAGCTTGCTGTTGCTAGCTAATTTGTCCTGGGATATAAACATTTGAGTTGTTATTTTACCCGAAATGCCCAAGGTCCTCTTCTCCGACAATTATTCCACACATAAAACTGTCAACCGAATCGTTTCTAGTCATCTCTCTTCCTTCCAGGCTTTTTCTTTTCTTCTTGACGTTATATTGCGATTGGCAACTTTCATAAATTAGGTGCATCACCGCCACTGACCTCGTTCGTCTTCAGTCACCAACGTGGGTATAACCAATGAGGAGATGGCAGGTGGGTACCTGTTTCTACAAACCAATGAGGAGATGGGAGATGCAGAACTTGCAGCGCGATCTGCATCAGAAATAGAACTGATTTCTATTTTAGCACTTGGCAACGCAGACGCTCGTTGGCACGCGAGAGCAGTGTGGGTGCAATAATTGAATAACATAGTGTGGTCAGCCTATAAGGCACGTTCACGCAAATGAGCAGGGACCCTGGGCATCTTTCTTTTGGTGTTTTTCAGAGTCAGTAGTAAGGCCTCTTTAGTGTCCTAAGTTTTCAGAACTGTTACCTTAATTGCCTACTGTCTGTAAGCTGTTAGTGTCTTAATGACCGTTCCACAGGTGCATGTTCATTAATTGTTTATGGTTCATTAAACAAGCATGGGAAACAATGTTTAAACCCTTTACAATGAAGATCTTTTTTTGCTGAGTTTATATATTGTTGCAAACACTAACACAATTATGCCATGGGTGTTCATTTATATTTTTAGGATGAATTTCTACATTTTATAAACACTTTTGTCATTAGAATTTTAACCCGGACAGTTACACTGCAGGACATTTTGACACTTTAAAGCTTGCAAAACAAATATTTTTGAGTGAAAAGAAGGGTAAGAGTTGAGTGATTTAATATAATATTCATACATATTTATCTTTTTATGTTAAATGAATGGCCTTTGGACACCAAATTTACACGTCTCGTCTTTGACCCTTATAACCTATAGTATAACCTTACAGTCACAAGGATTTGGCAAAGTTAGTCTTGTCCCTAATGTCTTTTAAAGTGAGAGTTTTTTTAGACTGAAATTGCATTATCAAGATGCTTTCCTTTATTTGAAAGATGGGTTTTAATGTCTATGCTTCTTGCTGGTTGTTTGATCTGATCTCTTCTTTTGTTCCAGCTGTTGGCATTGGCTCCTGGTGCTTCCATATGACGCTGCAATATGAGATGCAGGTGAGCTGACTTTTAGTATCTAAAAATAAATCATGATTTGTCAGCATACTGTATGCATCCACCATAGATCACTGTGTTCTCATAATTGCATGGACTTTTTCAGCTGTTAAGGACATAAAAAATGACACCTCATCGTTTCCTGCAGAATGCTCAAACTGTTTTTCAACTCTCCTTTAAGTAAGGTTTGCGCCGACCATCCCATTATACATGACTATCTGTGTCTCTGCTGTCTGTCCCCCACAGTTGCTGGACGAGCTGCCAATGATCTACAGCACCTGTGTCTTTGTCTACTGTCTGTAAGTACCCAACATAATGAATTTACACTCCAACTTTCACAGTGCCATTGCCATTGAGCAGCCCAGGCCCAAAGCCCACTGAAAGTAATTTGAGGGAAGTATACATGTGATCAATGAAAAGTTAATCCAATCCTACAATTGATTTATCCCAAAAAAACACACCTTTTCATGGCTATAGATGACATGGTACAGAGTTGATGTCTATTGATTCAGTGCCACTTGCACTTCCCCTCATTTTAACTGGGTCATCGTTCATCATCTTGCTCTCCATCCCTCTCAAAAGCCTTACTGTATACTCTATGTCTGTCTATAATTACAAATATGTGTTTCATTAGAGGAATGAGAAATTCATTCATTTTTTCTGTTGCAGATATGAATGCTTCAAGCAAAAAAACACTCTGGGTGTATTCCCTATCATGTTGTTATTCATCTTCAGTGTCTCAGTCAGTGTGGTGAGTGTCTTATATTTCCCACATAACTGTTTTGTCCCTTTTCATTCCATGACTATATGTCAATGATTAATGTCACTATCTCAAATCTCTTTTCCCCAGGTGTATTTACAATGGAAAGAACCAGTCTTTCACCAGGTAAGAAAGAGAGTACATTTTCGCTCTTCAGTGAGCATGCTCTTTGTTTGCTTTTAGAGTTTACTGTTTCATTAGTACATATTGCCCCTGGCTAACTGGAAACAGCCGGACATGAGGTCCTGTTAGATCCAGTTAGATTGCTATTGTGGCATGTCCGTTCAAATGTCTCTGTTCAGGAATCTAATATTTTGCAGCATTGTCACTTTGGGCTATTGACAATGTCGCTCAACACCTTTTGACTATGGCTCAGTCTGATCTAACAACTCCAGGTTACAGTTGTATTATAAACTCCTCTCTAGCATACCTCACAATAGTCTGTGAGGCTGTGGATATTGAGAGTCTAGAGAAGCGTCTGTGTTGCTCCACAACAACAGAAACAACGTGACAAAGCAACCTTTGTTTACACTTCAGAGCCCTCTCTGCTTACTAAACCCCACCGCTCCATGGTGGCACACATTTAGCCATAAACATGCCCACAACAGTCAGTTTTAGCGGACATGGAATTGATTTATTAGATAATTACAAGAAGTAGGCTGCTCCAGCCGTAGACAACATTACATACATTAAAAATGATCGAGGATAAAAACACATTAAAGCCCAAAGGCTTATTTCCATTGTGGTCCTTGGAGACAGTTAGATGGCAGGTGGTCATGAGCTCTATATCAGCATATGTCAGCATATTATTTAAATGGATTCTTACCAAGCTGATGCAAGTATTTGATTTGCTACAGTGTACCCATTTAGATACAATACTACAACGGTGACCATTTATACGTTCCATTAACCGACACAAAACAGCAGTCTTTATTTGAGCATGGATTTAGCACAACCTGGTGGTTGGAACATGTACATGCTGTACAGTAGTGTTGTCTATCAAGGTCCTTAGTGTTGAGCAGACTGGTTGAAAACATGTGCATTATACACTTCATTTCACCTCTGTTCTGAAAACACCAGGTTTAGGCTACTGTAAAATATGACAGGTCTAGATTTGGTTGCTTTTCAAAGCGTGTTCTTTGTGTGTCCTCACCCCTCAGGTCATGTATGGTGCACTTGTAGCATGCTTGGTGATGCGCTCTATCTTCATAGTTACATGGTAAGTGGCAGTGTGGCAGCAGAAATGTGTCCCGGTAGTTTGGGAAATTAACTGAGAGGTCAAGAGTACATTTATTATCCTTACAATGTACATCAATTGTTTAATAGCCACTCACTCACTGGATGCTGCTGGTATCCTGATATTTGTGATTCTGTATGACATTTTCAGAAACTACAGTACAAAGTAGGGCTATGTTATAACAGTGTTTATACATCTCATCGGACTCCATGTGTTTCCATTGCAGGGTGTACCCCTGGCTCAAACCTCTGTGTTACATCTCCCTGAGTGTCTTTCTGCTGGGGTTCATGTTGTGGAACATTGATAATCTGGCCTGTGACTCACTCAGGTAAATGTACAATCAAATGACAAACGCTGCCAACAGAATATGGACATCCATTTGTAGACAGAATCAAAATGTAAAACTCTCTCTCTTTGCTCGCCACTCTCCTTTTAGATCCACCAGACAGAAACTGCCCTCTGTTGTTGGGGCGGTGACACAGTTCCATGCCTGGTGGCACATCCTCACAGGCCTGGGCTCCTACCTACACATACTCTTCAGGTAAGCCATGAATAGATCTATAGGATTTAAATAGGGTCTGCTCTTTGTATTTGTTCCCACTTAAATTCATTTATGCTGCTTCAAGAACATCGTCATTGTTTAATGAAAAAAATTGACTGGTATCTTGCGTATTTTATGATTTAAGTGTAATGACTGATTAGATGATTCCTACAACAATGTATCACAAAAAAAATCTAAAATGTTCTGTTGTCACGTAGCCTCCAGATAAGGTCAACCTTTCTCAAACACAGACCAAAAGTAAAGGTAAGCGTTCTTTCCTCCCAGTTCTTCAACACATCCCAGTCCTATGCTTGTGTATATGGCACCACAATACCAACACTAACCTAACACTGGTCTACAATGTGTTCAATCAGTTCCTATGTGGAGTGTGGCCAATGTTGCACATTGAGGCACAAAAGACTAGCTGAGTGACTGGGGACCATGAAGGATGGTGACTGCCATTAAACAGGCATCAGTACAGAGACCTGACCTGCCAGTCTGCCAACCCCCCTCTGCTGTCTATGGGACATATGCACCCCACTACCAGAGGGCAGCCAGGCTACACCCCAACCTACCACTCCGGGGACCCTTTGGTTCTGCACTGTGACGATTTGCCAAGTACAGTATAGCATTGAGAGTCTTTATGGAATTATCATATTTTTCACTTTCATCTATCAACATATAGTAGATTATTAGATTTTGGTGGTGATGTTGTAGTGACATTTTGTTTAAATTTACTCTAACATATTTCCTGGAATATGGATACCGCATTTAAAAAAATATATAAATCATACTAGTGTATCTATTAGAGGTCGACCGATTATGATTTTTCAACGCCGATACCGATTATTGGAGGACCCAAATAAAGCCGATGCCGATTAATCGGCCGGCTAATTTGTATTTATTTGTAACAATGACAATTACAACATTACTGAATGAACACTTATTTTAACTTAATATAATACATCAATAAAATCAATTTAGCCTCAAATAAAATGAAACATGTTCAATTTGGTTTAAATAATGCAAAAAAAAGTGTTGGAGAAGAAAGTAAAAGTGCAATATGTGCCATGTAAAAAAGCTAACGTTTAAGTTCCTTGCTCAGAACACGAGAACATATGAAAGCTGGTGGTTCCTTTTAACATGAGTCTTCAATATTCCCAGGTAAGAAGTTTTATGTTGTAGTTATTATAGGAATTATAGGACAATTTCTCTATACGATTTGTATTTCATATACCTTTGACTATTGGATGTTCTTATAGGCACTTTAGTATTGCCAGTGTAACAGTATAGCTTCCATCCCTCTCCTCGCTCCTACCTGGGCCCGAACGAGGAACACATCGACAACAGCCACCCTCGAAGCAGCGTTACCCATGCAGAGCAAGGGGAACAACCACTCCAAGTCTCAGAGCGAGTGACGTTTGAAACGATATTAGCTCGCACCCTGCTAACTAGCTAGCCATTTCACATCGGTTACACCAGCCTAATCTCGGGAGTTGATCAGCTTAAAGTCATAAACAGCTCAATGCTTGAAGCGTTGCGAAGAGCTGCTGGCAAAACGCACAAAAGTGCAGTTTGAATGAATGCTTACGAGCCTGCTGGTGTCTACCACCGCTCAGTCAGACTGCTCTATCATATCATAGACTTAGTTATAACATAATAACACACAGAAATACGAGCCTTAGGTCATTAAAATGGTCGAATTCGGAAACTATCATCTCGAAAGACGTTTATTCTTTCAGTGAAATACTGAACCGTTCCGTATTTTATCTAACGGGTAAGTCTAAATATTCCTGTTACATTGCACAACCTTCAATGTTATGTCATAATTACGGAACATTCTGGCAAATTAGACGGCCCAAACTGTTGCATATACACTGACTCTGCGTGCAATGAACGTAAGAGAAGTGACACAATTTCACCTGGTTAATATTGCCTGCTAACCTGGATTTCCTTTAGCTAAATATGCAGGTTTAAAAATATATACTTCTGTGTATTGATTTCAAGAAAGGCATTGATGTTTATGGTTAAGTACAGTCGTGTAACGATTGTGCTTTTTTCGCTAATGCGCTTTTGTTAAATCATCCCCCTGTTTGGCGAAGTTGGCTGTCTTTGTTAGGAAGAAATAGTCTTCACAGAGTTCGCAACGAGCCAGGTCACACAGTTCCTAACGAGTCATGTTAGTTGGTAATATTAACTAAATATGCAGGTTTAAAAATATATACTTGTGTATTGATTTTAAGAAAGGCATTGATGTTTATGGTTAGGTACACATTGGAGAAACGACCGTCCTTTTTCACAAATACGCACCACATTGATTATATGCAACGCAGGACACGCTGGTAATGCTAGTAATATCATCAACCATGTGTAGTTAACGAGTGATTATGATTGATTGATTGTTTTTATAAGAAGTTTAATGCTAGCTAGCAACTTGCCTTGGCTTCTTACTGCATTCGCGTAACAGGCAAGCTCCTCGTGGAGTGCAATGTAAGGCAGGTGGTTAGAGTGTTGGACTAGTTAACTGTAAGGTTGCAAGATTGAATCCCCGAGCTGACAAGGTAAAAATCGTTCTGCCCCTGAACAAGGCAGTTAACCCACCGTTCATAGGCCGTCATTGAAAATAAGAATGTGTTCTTAACTGACTTGCCTAGTTAAACAAAGGTGTAAACTTTTTTTTTTAAATGGCCAAATCGGTTTCCAAAAATACTGATTTCCGATTGTTATGAAAACTTGAAATCGGCACCAATTAATCGGCCATTCTGATTAATCGGTCGACCTCTAGTATCTATTGTAACATTCAATATAACACCTTAGCATATTCACAAACCATAATAACGTCAGGTAGTCGGCATTAGCTGGCTGTATGTCATGGTTGTGTTTAGACCTGGGAACTGTTTGTTACTCATCCATCCTCCTCTGAGGGGATCTGGTCTAGATGATGCAGTGTGTTGGTCACAGACGGGACTGAAACAGGGACACAGGAAAAGGTTTGATATCAATTATCTTGTCCATTTCTTTCCTCTGCAAGGGATTGGTCACACAGGAAAACTCTGACTTCAATATTTGATTTATGCCAAGTGTGGATCTGCATTGCAAAATCTGAAGTTGCTCTGAGATTGTGTTTTTGATGATTTACTTTAATATTATTAACAAATCACAGGGATATGATACAATTTCATCTAAGGATTGTTCCACTGCACAAAATTCAGTACCATTTATATCATAGTGGGAATTCCACATGGTCATTATTTTCATGTGTACTATTACAAAAAAAGTGTATTTCCCAATGCAAAATATCATAAAGGCTTACCTAAAATACATACACTACCATTCAAAAGTTTGGGGTCACTTAGAAATGTCCTTGTTTTTGAAAGAAAAACACATCTTTTGTCCATTAAAATAACATCAAATTGATCAGAAATACAGTGTAGACATTGTTAATGTTGTAAATTACTATTGTAGCTGGAAACAGCAGATTTATTTTATGGAATATCTACATAGGCGTACAGAGGCCCATTATCAGCAACCATCGCTCCTGTGTTCCAATGGCACATTGTGTTAGCTAATCCAAGTTTATAATTTTAAAAAGGCTGGTTGATCATTAGAAAACCATTTTTGCAATTATGTTAGCATAGCTGAAAACTGTTGTGCTGATTAAAGAAGCAATACAACTGGCCTTCTTTAGACTAGTTGAGTATCTGGAGCATCAGCATTTGTGGGTTCTATTACAGGCTCAAAATGGCCAGAAACAAATAACTTTCTTCTGAAACTCATTAGTCTATTCTTGTTCTGAGAAACGAAGGCTATTCCATGTGAGAAATTGCCAAGAAACTGAGATCTCGTACAACGCTGTGTACTACTCCCTTCACAGAACAATGCAAACTGGCTCTAACCAGAATAGAAAGAGGAATGGGAGGCCCCGCTGCACAACTGAGCAAGAGGACAAGTACATTAGAGGGTCTAGTTTGAGAAACAGATGCCTCACAAGTGCTCAACTGGCAGCTTCATTAAATAGTACCCTCAAAACAACAATCTCAACGTCAACAGTGAAGAGGCGACTCCAGGATGCTTGGCTTCTAGGCAGAGTTGCAAAGAAAAAGCCATATCAGACTGGCCAATAAAAAGAAAAGATTAAGATGGGCAAAGGAACACAGACACTGGACAGAGGACAGAGGAACTACACATATATGTCTACACTGTATTTCTGATCAATTTGATGTTATTTTAATCTACAAAAAATATATATTTTCTTTCAAAAACAAGGACATTTCTAAGTGACCCCAAACTTTTGAATGGTAGTGTTTATCTGCACAAGCTTTGATGTTGCTGTCAAAACAAGGAATGAGGGATGAGAAAATAGTGTTTTGACTGACCACTGACCCTGACTAAATAATTTGGAGTGGTTTGTTTTTGGATGGATTTGTCAATTGATATCTATATGTCTGCAATATTTAAATGATTATCATTGTCCCGTATTATCCCACGCACATTTGCCTGAAGGATGACACTTTTGAACCTGTTAGTATCTACTGTACTGCTCAGTTCATGCGTATCTTTTCGAATGGCCACTAGATGGCATGGATTGCCATATTTCAGTTTCAGGTTATGTTCATTTGCCAAAGGATCCAGTCCTGTGAAAGGTTTAACTCTTACGGGTCACAAATGTAAACATATTGGGGAAATACTGTAGCTCACAATGCAGCATTTTGGGGTTGTGGCTATGTGAAACTTCATGTGACTTTGATCTTCAAATGTGAAAATGTAATATATATGTCTCTTAAGTAATGGAATAACGCAGATATGAAGTGAATACAGAGTGTGATACAAGAACCCATTAACCTTATGGAGTACCTGAACTGCTACATGCTCAGACATTGTGATACATGCATATCAGTGTTTTGATTAGGGTTACATTCGCATGGTTTTTGTTCTCAAACCTTAGATTAGGTTACAATAATGTTTATATGTTCAGCAGCACCATATGAAGGAGAGATAAGTAGTCATTTAGAAATTACAATGTATTTAATGACCTTAAATCACTGCTTGTAAAAGTTGGAAGGTGGACGGTTATTACTGATAAAAGGCGCCTTGTTTCAAGTGACCTTGATGTTCACGATCAATCTAAACTGCTTAAATAAAATCCCCTGTGTGTTTTAGGAACACTTGTCTACTGTGATAAAGTGATAAAGCCAGTGAAAATAGCTTTTTTTGGATGATGCGATAGACCATGTAATAATCATTCATAACCTGTCTTGTCTGATGTTCCAATCTACCCGTATAGCTACATAATACATATGTCTTTTGTTTTATGTAATCTGTCATCTAATCGATAGCCAGAAGCTACTGTAGTTGTACATAAATACTCAATCTGATGATTCTGGATGACAGAATCACAATTGTCTATATATTTAGTTTGTTTAGTTGGTAAATGTTCAAACCTAAAACCTGTTATTCATAATCCAAGCTCAGGGTGGTAGTGTTAACAGAAAGACATCTCAGGTTTACAACACACCCAACGCTTCTACAGCAGCATGCTATGCTTGTTTAGTGATGAATACAGTGGAAAAATACTGATCACTAAAGAAACACCCATGAATGATTCATGGTTTTGATACCATGTCTGCCACCACTTTTATATATCTTATCATAATGGAGCATAATTGTAACTAGTCGGACATAGTGTGTTGGGTCATGCACCTTTGAGATGTGTCAGATAGTAGTAGTGAGCTACGTCACTGTTGGTTTACTGCCAATAAAGAGACAGCATATTTACTACAGTAGCATGCTATGCTTGTTTAGTGATGAATACAGTGGAAAAATACTGATCACTAAAGAAACACCCATGAATGATTCATCTGACGCGGGACGTGGACCCCACTCCATCATAGTCTTGGCCCACTTAAGTGGTGCCTTTGGAGCGGCGACCCTCGCCGCCGACCTCGGACTGGGGACCCTTACAGCGGGCCCTGAATAGAAGGGAGACTCCGGCAGCGCCGGAGTGAAGGGCGACTCTGGCAGCTCCTGACTGACGGGCGGCTCTGGCAGCTCCTGACTGATGGGCAGCTCCTGACTGATGGGCGGCTCTGGCAGCTCCTGACTGATGGGCGGCTCTGGCAGCTCCTGACTGACGGGCTGCTCTGGCAGCGCTGGACAGGAGGGAGACTCTTTATGATTCTCAATCAGAAACATTATTATTACTCTTAGTTTTGTGAATTCTATGAATTATTTTGCAATTAAAAGAGTTTCTGGGTTCAATGACTGAGGACATTCTTCTTGGGCTGCGAGAATACAAGATTTATCTAACACATTAGATAGTGAAAACTATGAATTAAATGCAAATAAACTCAAGACAAAACCACAAAATACAAGTATTGATTTAAATGAGATTTGATCATGTATCTTGTGCATCTCAGTTTTGTCCCTGTATTTAGTTGAGCAAGTACCAATGCATGTACTGTAGAAGGTATACAAATGTGTGGAAATTAGGTCAACATAAAAAATAAATAAAAAACTGAAGTTTTCGGTAGTGGTAATCAATCTGAAGTACCTGAGCCATTCTTCCTGTGTAATAAACACTCCCTGTTCTGAGACGGTAATATCACTGGGCAGAGCTCTGGACGTGTGCTACCTTTGCACGTCGTGTTTCAGTTAATATGTAATCTAAGAGCTGGGAACAACATGGTGTAGGTAGAATAGTTTCCTCACATAGAAACCTGGGACATACACTACATTAAATTACATATTATGATTCTCTGTCTCTGCTCCTTATTGATTGTTTTTGTTCTAAGGTTCACATTCATCCCCGTTCTCTCTTGTAACAGAGATGTTATTTCAATGAAACAGACTAACCTGGATAATTAAAGGTTAAACAAGGCAACAGTAAACATGCCGTCCCTCAGGAATGACGCAGCAAACCCCTTGTGCCAATTGAGATATCGTGTGACTAACAGATTTCAGTTAATCACTATATTTCCCACCTTGGGCCAATCAGTGTAATTTTGTAAATGCCGGATCTCTATGGCAAGACGCATAATTCACTCAAGTTTAGTCAAAATCGGGCCAGTACTGTCTGATATATCAAGTGACTAACGTACTAATGGACGGAGACAGATCCAAAGTCCCCTCCCCTTCATCGTGGGGGACAATAAAAATATTTTGTGCCCAAATAGGGTGAAGGGTCAGAAAGTGACAAACTTATTTAAACTGTACAAAAATATAAACGCAACATGTGTTGGTCCCAAGTTTCATTATCTTAAATAAAAGTTCCCAGAAATGTTCCAAAAGCACAAAAAGCTTATTTCTCTCAAGCCTGCTGCTTCGCTCAGTTGTGTCTGTTTTTTAAAAAGTCTTATGTTTTCTATCTATTATTTATTCATTACACTGTATGTAATAGAAAATGTGCAGTATTTTCTGAACAAAATGACATTTGCGCAGGTACATATCTATAGGGGAGGCATGTTCAATGGGAGGCATTGGAACTGTTCCATCAGATGATGCCTCCCCATAAAACCATGCTTTCTCTCTTTTTAGCATTTCAGGCATTGGGTAGGTACACAGGTGCTACTGTAGGCTGCCTGCAGAACAGCCACAGAGCCACTTGTATCCTTAGGGGTTACTGGCACAGGCTTAGCGTATACTAAAGGCCAAGCCAACATTTTAATGAGAGCAATACATGCATGATGAAGGCCATTAGCAAAGAATAAGACCCAGCGTTTCCTGTTTCAAAATGATTCAGCATGAGTTGCACAAGACAGACAACTAGCTATGAGTTTGTTTTAGTGGTCACACGCCCTTGGCTTGGGTTGCATCAGTTTGATTTATAGTTGTCCAAATGTTGATGAGCAGCAATTACGAATTTGGACCATCATTACAGCATATCAGTCAAACATGATGGAAAGGAGATTGCAGCAGTGGTGTTTTTCCTGAAAAGACTGATCAAGAAGGTGGAAAAGTTGGAGACCCAGAAAGTGGACATGTTTGTGGAGCGGTTGACTGTTGCCCTGCAGGAGAATTCAGGGTGCATTGGTAGCCTGACAACCCCAGCAAATGACTTTAGGTGTATTCGGCTGAACAGGTTGCAGAGGGAGGATCCAGAGCTGCTGCGAGCCTGCCAGGAGAGTGGGGTTCAGTACAAGGACCTTGGCCTGCTCAGGGGAAGTGTGTTGCATATATGGAGAGAAGAAAAATGCTTTCAAGATGGCCAGTTTCTTTGATGATGAGGATGTGACGAAGAAGGTGACCAGCGCGGTTCCTCCTCAGATGAGAATAGTGGCCTCAGGGAAACCCATCCTCCCCCTACCTTCCCCTAAAATCTCCACACATATCAGGTGATCTACCCAGTTGCTCCTTTGCGGCGTCCTCCAGTGCCCAAGCAGAAGAAGATGGTACCCGGTAAATCATATGACAGCCCTCCACATCCCCCTGGCTTCAGACCCCAAGGGAGACACACCCAGCCCTTCACAGACAAAATGTCTGGAATCTGCTGGCCAGAGAGGGGGGCATGGGTACTAGGGTGGAACTCCAGGCCTGGCTTACTGTTAGTGACCACTGTAGCAAGTGTTGACATTAGTTTTAGCCTGTTCCAGGGGGAAAATCTGTCGATGTGCCCTTGAACGATTCATCTAACCGTAAATCGCTCAGGATAAGAGTGTCTGCTAAATGACTCAAATATAAATAGGGCAGCGTGGGTGAGACAGGTATGAGTCACTTAATGAGAGCTTAACAATTAGGAACTGAGTCATGTCTGGAATACCAAGATTCATAGATTGTTCAAATACACTAAATTACCAAAAGTATGTGTGAGCCATTCTGTGAGCTTGTGTCCACTTCGCGTCTGAGCTGTTGTTGCTCCTAGACGTTTCCACTTCACAATAACAGCACTTACAGTTGACTGTAGCAGGGCAGAAATTTGACCAACTGACTTGTTGAAAATGTGGCATCCTATGAAGGTGCCACGTTGAAAGTCACTGTGCTCTTCAGTAAGGTCATTCTACTACCAATGTTTGTCTATGGAGATTGCATGGCGGTGTGCCTGATTTTATACACTTCTCAGCAACGGGTGTGGCTGAAATAGCTGAATCCACTCATTTGAAGGGGTGTCCCATACTTTTGGATATATAGTGTAGTTAATGATAGTTTCCAAGATGGTGGCACAGTAGGACGTTTATATCGATCTTCGTCTTATCCCTTATAAATAGCCGGTCTTTTTCATATATATCTTAATCTCACTTCTATCTACGAACTAAATATACTTTCCTGCAACCCACCTCCCCCAATGTGGTACGGATCTGCTATTTTTATTCCTTATAACTGGAACTTCCATCAGGAGCTAGCCAGCTAACTAGCTACTAGTCTTTGTTAGTCACGGCTAGCTGTCCTCGCCTTTTTCCCCCGGAATCAGCCAGCCTTAGCTCGGACAATCACCTGCCAGTATGCACCGCACGATATCAACCCAGAGCATATCGGACTGATTCTCTCTACCATATCACCGGATTCCTGCCGCTCTGGATCAATACACTGGATCATTAATCCTAGCTAGCTGCTAGCTAGCTAGCTGCAAACGACTGGCTACTGATAGCTAACGCCTCTGTCCTGAAATAAGCACTAGCTAGTCTCGAGCTAGGCCCATATACCAACTAATTCTAGGGCTACAATTACCTCCTTTGCCAATCGGCCTGGACCATTTATTGTCAACATGGAGCCCCGCCGATCCACCATGATTGGACTGCATACGTGATCGCCTGATGTGGTCTCAACAGGCTATTCTGTTACGATATCGCCGCAGAACCATCCACTAGCCCCGGCCCATTAGCTTTTTCTGAATGCTGTGTCCCCTGCTCGCCCAGTGTAGTAGTGAATACCGTATAGCACCCTGTCTAACCTATTGCTACTCTTTTGACCCTATGATCACTTGGCTACACAGCTGATGCCCCCTGGACTGTTTCAATAACCCGGTACTTCATTTTGTTTACCTGTCGGCCCCAGCCTCGAACTCAGGTCCTGTATGTATCTAACTGACCCGCTCTGCCATTTCTTCTCCATTTACCCGTTGTTGTCTTAGCTCTCCTGATCAACACCTGTGATTGCTTTATGCCTCTCTCTAATGTCAATATGCCTTGTCTACTGCTGATTTGGCTAGTTTTTATTGTTTTATTTCACTGTAGAGCCCTAAGTCCCGCTCAAATTGCCTTAGATAGCCCCTTCGTTCCACCCCACACACGAGGAGACCTCACCTATGTTAATTGATGCCTCCAGAGACAAAACCTCTCTTATCATCACACAACCCATAGGTTTACCTCCACTGTACTCACTCACATCCTACCATGCCCTTGTCTGTACATTATGCCTTGAATCTATTCTACCACACCCAGAAATCTACTCCTTTTATTCTCTGTCCCCAGCGCACTAGACGACCAGTTCTTATAGCCTTTAGCCGTTTCCTTATCCTACTCCTCCTCTGTTCCTCTGGTGATGTAGAGGTTAATCCAGGCCCTGTAGCCCCCAGTTCCACTCCTATTCCCCAGGCGCAGTTATTTGTTGACTTCAGTAACTGTAAAAGCCTTGGTTTCATGCATGTTAATATCAGAAGCCTCCTCCCTAAGTTTGTTTTTTCCACTGCTTTAGCACACTCCGCCAACCCTGATGTCCTAGCCGTGTCTGAATCCTGGCTTTGGGAGACCACCAAAAATTCAGAAAATACCATCCCCAACTATAACATTTTCCGCCAAGATAGAACTGCCAAAGGGGTGGAGTTGCAATCTACTGAAGAGACAGCCTGCAGAGTTCTGTTATGCTATCCAGGTCTGTGCCAAAACAGTTTGAGCTTCTACTTTTAAAAATCCACCTTTCTAGAAATAAGTCTCTCACTGTTGCCGCTTGTTACAGACCCCCCTCAGCCCCCAGCTGCACCCTGGACACCATATGTGAATTAATTGCCCCGCATTTATCTTCAGAGTTTTTACTGTTAGGTGACCTAAACTGGGATATGCTTAACACCCCGGCCATTCTACAATATAAGCAAGATGCCCTCAATCTCACTCAAATTATCATGGAACCTACCAGGTACAACCCCAAATCCGTAAACTCGGGCACCCTCATAGATATCATCCTGACCAACCTGCCCTCTAAATACACCTCTGCTGTCTTCAACCAGGATCTCAGCAATCACTGCCTCATTGCCTGTGTCCATAATGGGTCCGCAGTCAAATGCCCACCCCTCATCACAGTCAAACGCTCCCAAAAACACTTCAGCAAGCAGGCCTTTCTAATCAACCTGGCCCGGGTATCCTGGAAAGATATTGACCTCATTCCATCAGTTGAGGATGCCTGGTTATTCTTTAAAAGTGCTTTTCTCACCATCTTAAATAAGCATGCCCCATTCATTTAAAAAAAATGGGAACAGATATAGGAATAGGATGGATCGGACCAATGCGCAGCTTGGTAAGTGTTCATGTTATATTTATTAGAACAGAAACACTAAACAAAATAACAAAGAGAGTGAAAGAAAAACGAAAAAGTCCTGTAAGGTGCAGCAACACAAAACAGAAAACAACTACCCACAACCCATAGTGGGAAAACAGGCTGCCGATGTATGGTTCTCAATCAGAGACTACGAATGACAGCTGCCTCTGATTGGGAACCATACCAGGCCAAAACTAGAAATACAAAACCTAGAACAAAACATAGAATGCCCACCCCAACTCACGCCCTGACCAAACTAAAATAGAGACATAAAAAAGGAACTAAGGTCAGGAAGTGACAGTAGCCCCACCCCCAAAGGTGCGGACTCTGGCCGCAAAATCTAAACCCATAGGGGAGGATCTGGGTGGGCATCTGTCCACAGTGGCGTGGGACGTGGACCCCACTCCACCATAGTCTTGGCCCACTTAAGTTTCGCCTTTGGAGCGGCAACCCTCCCCGCCGACCCCGGACTGGAGGCCCTTACAGTGGGCCCCAAATAGGTGGGAGACTCTGGCAGTGCCGGACAGGCGGGAGACTTTGGCAGCGCCGGACAGGCGGGAGACTCTGGCAGCGCCGGACAGGCGGGAGACTCTGGCAGCGCCGGAGTGAAGGGAGACTCTGGCAGCTCCTAACTGACGGGCGGCTCTGGCAGCTCCTGACTGACGGGCGACTCTGGCAGCTCCTGACTGACGGGCAGCTCTGGCAGCTCTGGACAGGAGGGAGACTCTGGAAGCGCCGGACAGGCTGGAGAACCTGGAGGGAGGAGACGGAGAGACAGCCTGGGTGCATGGGGCTGCCACAGGACCCACCAGGCTGGGGAGACCTACAGGAGGCCTGGTGCGTGGAGGATGCACCGGATGGACCGGGCTGTGAGGGAGCACTGGAGCTCTGGTGCGCAGCCTTGGTACCACTCCTCCAGGCTGGATGACCACTTTAGCCCGGACCCTCCAGAGTGCAGGCACGGATTGAACCGGGCTGTGGGTGAGCACTGGAGATCTGGTGCATACCACTCGCACCTCTCCCTTAGGCTCAATGCCCACATTCGCCCGGCACGGCGGAGCGCAAACATAGGACACACTGCACCCTCCCAGCGCCCTGGAGGCACAGCACGCAGAGCCGGTGCACGATTCCCTGGGCCGAAACGGCGTACCGGAGACCAAACACGCTGAGCCGGCACAATACGCCCTGGCTGGATGCCCACTCTCACATGGCACTTGCGGGGGGCTGGCCTATAGCGCACCGGGCTATGAGCGCGTACTGGCGACACCGTGCGCTCAGGTCTATCGCCTGACTCCGCCAATCTCCCCGTGCTGCCTCTCGTGCCTGTTGCACTGCCTTACCTCATATCTGCGCCGCTCAGCTTTCACTGCCTCCAGTTCTTCCTTGGGGCGGCGATATTCCCCAGCCTGTGCCCAGGGTCCCTTGCCGTCCAATATCTCCTCCAAGTCCAGGAGACCAGAACCCTCTGCTCCTTGTTACCACGCTGCTTGGTCCTTTGGTGGTGGGTAGTTCTGTAACGCTTGTCTTCCTCTTCTGATGAGGAATAGGATGGATCGGACCAATGCGCAGCGTGGTAAGTGTTCATGTTATATTTATTAGAACAGAAACACTAAACAAATTAACAAAGAGAGTGAAACGAAAACGAAACAGTCCTGTAAGGTGCAGCAACACAAAACAGAAAACAACTACCCACAACCCATAGTGGTAAAACAGGCTGTCTAAGTATAGTTCTCAATCAGAGGCTACGATTGACAGCTGCCTCTGATTGGGAACCATACCAGGCCAAAACCAGAAATACAAAACCTAGAACAAAACATAGAATGCCCACCCCAACTCACGCCCTGACCAAACTACAATAGAGACATAAAAAAGGAACTAAGGTCAGGACGTGACATGTACGTAGTGGGTTCATTGATAAGTTGCGTGAGATTTAGGGCATCAAGCTTAGATTGTAGGATGGCCGTAGGTAAGGTGACAGACACTATCTAACACTGATCTGAATAAAAGGCATGGCAAGTCACATCAATTTCTAATGACTAAATGTACTCTAAACAGTATGATGGGAAAGTAAAGACTAGTGTTTAAAATTTGAACACTTTGGATATATAGGTGTTGTCCAGGTTGGAAACTGACTGGAAAAAGCTGACTATCATGTTTAATCTTGCATTCTAAATGCCTGTGTTTTAGATGACGTTGAGGTTATAAATGCCATCTCCCGAGTTGGGCAGTGGTCTAAGGCACTGCATCTCAGTGTTAGAGGCGTCACTACAGATCCTGGTTCGATTCCAGGCTGTATCACAACCGGCTGTGATTGGGAGTCCCATAGGGTGGCGCACAATTGGCCCGGCGTCGGTAGGGTTTGGCCGGGGTAGGCCGCCATTGTAAATAAGAATTTGTTGTTAACTGACTTGCCTAGTTAAATAAACATCTCATGGTTTTACAGTGTAGGCCTACGCAAGTAAATATAATATGTTTTTTGTTGTTGTTGAAGTTACTGGTATTTGAAATAAGGTATTCAATATTACAGTTAAACAGCATTAAGCAGTCTCACAAAGTAAGGGATACGGCTGTTGTAATATCTGTCAGTTTGAGTAGGGGGAAGGTTTGTGACTGGATCGTGTGGATCTGCCACTGACATGGCCTCTCATCTGAGGAGACAGCCATTGCTTTAATCCTGGGATTTCGCAATCTTCTGGGCAAGGATCTGTAGAGGTGGGACTCCAAGGACTGCAAGCCCAGGTCATTGTATGCAGATTCGTAGGAGGCGTCGGTGGAGGCCATGATGAATTTGGTTGAATGCCTTTTGATCGTTGTGGGCTGTGAAACCTGGGTGCCACCTCGGAGCTGCATAATCAAGCGCTGGACTGACAAAGCAGATGTTGACTGTCAGAGGGTGGGTTGCATGTGAAGATGGTTGCATGTCCCATTTTATATTGGCTTCGAATGTCACGCTGAGCGCTTAGGCACTGGATACTACCTCAATTGGAGCGGTAGCCTCGAGGTTAGGGAGGTGGGCCGGTATTCGAATCCCCAAGCTGCCTGTGGGGACATCTGCAGGGAGTGAGTGAAAGGGCTTGTATATCCTGTAAACTACCTAACGCTGTTGTGCTCTTCAGCAAAGCACTTTACACCTAAGTGATCAAGGGGCTCTGCTCGGCAGCATAAAGAATATCTATGCAAATGGACCAATAAAGCAAGTATTGTCTTGTATAGAGAGCATATGGCTGCAATTTTCTTATTTTACATCTTGCTCTACTTGACTTCTACTTAAAGGGTAACTCCAAACCTGTGTACATAGGTGAAAGCTGCGTGTTTCTATGATCTGTGGTTAAAAAGATAGACGAAAGGTCCTAAAAAATGCTTTTCTGTGACATCACTGGGTAAGATTAAAAGGAAGAAAAACAGTGATTTTCAAAACCAGGGACGATATTTTCTTGCTCACCGCAAATATCATAGTGTTTTAAAATCATTGTTTTGAAAAAGTTTCAACTTTTTTGAAGATGTCATCAGGTATAACTTTTTAATGTTATATTTTTTTCTACAAAATATAGAAATTAACTGTTTTCACATAGACTGGAGATAATGAATATTAGGTTGAAAAGTAGGGGAGTTGCCATTTAACTTTTATTTGAGCATAAAACAAGGCTATTTTTGCCTCAGTATGTTTTTCTTTGGCTACAATGGGAAGCTGTGTACGGTTATTGTAACTGAACTTACTGAGAACCACCACAACTACAGACTTACAGTCAACCCGCCAGACCATTCATAAATTACAATTACTGATCTGAAGCAAGGTTCTACTTCACCAACTCCAAATTCTGCAGTATAATTTAGTTTCATTTGTCGGAGCGATTGCTACAAAATAAGCACAAACATGCACAAATTGGGTACAAGGTACATTCCCAAACCTTGTTTTCAGAAAAGAACAGCGATGTTTATGAGTCTTGCAAGACAGAGGAGATTGTGTAAATTGATATAACATGTTGGTTGACATCCCAGAGATAAAATTAACTGTGGTGCTGATAGATACTGTTGTGCTGGCAGACACCCCATAACAACTCAGAGCGATGTCATTTCAGATTTATGTGGCGTAAGTATCCTCACTTTGACAAGACAGGCATCACCCTGATCACCAGCCTGTGGTCAGATATACAGTACCTCCTTACATGGACGGTGCCTATGAAAACATTGAGATGAACAACATGCTGTTTTTCAAAGGTACTGGAGCACTGCACAGGAATAATTTGCATCAAATTAACTGGTTGATAACAAATGCTTTGATGTGTCAATAAATATCCTGCTGTTGCAACTCAATAATAGGAGAGTGACAGTAATTGACAAGAGCGTTGAATGTAGGTACTGCATAATGTGATGAATTAACACATGACATGTTTGTTTTTCGTAGTGAATGGCCATTCGTTTTGTATCGTTCATGCTCCCAGTACTGGGCAGTGAATCAGCAAAATTTCCTCGAGGGCTACCCCATAAACATCTCAGACTTTGGCTTCCCCTCCAGGGTGAAGGCTATAGATGCTGCACTTCTTTCACATTGCCTGCCTCACAGTGTTCTTCACCGGGCACAAGTGCTGGAGGTACTCCTTAGACCTATCTAAGACTCTGCCATAGACTGACTCCTTTAAGACGGGCTCCCTTTAGACTGACTTTACTCCCATGAGACTTCCTCTTTATCTGCCCACTAACACTGTCACATATAATGATTCAACAAATGTGGGTAATGTGGTTATGTAGTCACAAAATATGCTAACAATTCTGTTGCATCATCTGGAACAATGGATCAAGAAACTGTTTTGCTCAAAGAAAACGTCAGTTTATTGTGTTGAACAAGGGGAACCATGTTGGTTTCAACCAGAATGGATATTAGGCTAAATGTACTGTGTATCATGGCAGTTCTGATTCTGAATGATTTTCAGGTATGATGAGGAAACCTACTGCCCAACCATGGCCAGGCATACATACATGACCTGGATGCAGCCATTGTATATGAAGGTAGCTATTGTATATAAATTGCATCCATGAAAATCAGATACCTTTCTAAGTCCTCCCCCAAACCATAAATACATACCATAGAACTTGACTTATGACTGATTTGAACGTCATCACACTCCACATGCTAAACTATCTGTTTTATTTGCAAAATAATGAATCTACTTCCTCAAGGGGTATGTTGAGTATAAAAATGACCCCAAATGCAAACATGTCACTGCCATGGGGCCTGCATATGAGTTACTGGACTGTAGACTGTACAGAACAAATGAACGACAACAACACGCTAAAGAGGCTGATATATCTTCTGCTCAAAGCCTTACACGCTACCTGGCTTCACCCCAGAGACGGTTGTCCAAATTAGGGAGGACTCAATAGAGGAATGTAGTCATATGCATGAAATAGATGTGTCATTCTGTTGTGGTGAAAACCACAACAAATTGGTTTACATCATAGGAGACTTACGCCATTCACAGGTTTTCATTAAATAGACTGGGCAATGTCTTTTTACAGTATCCCACAGCTGTAAGCAATTAAATGCTTGTTTTGAAATCCTGGGATGAATTAACAGGATGCTGTCTGATGAAAGATGTTGCATGATTATGTGATGTGACACTACTTGATAATGATGGTATTTTTTTACCATATTAATGATTGTCACGTATACTCCCTCTCCGGCACTCGAGGTCACCAAGGCTGCTCATTATTACGCACACCTGTCACCATCGTTACGCGCATCAGCGCCTCATCAGACTCACCTGGACTCCATCACGTGCCTGATTACCTTCCCTATATACAGTGGGGCAAAAAAGTATTTAGTCAGCCACCAATTGTGCAAGTTCTCCCACTTAAAAAGATGAGAGAGGGCTGTAATTTTCATCATAGGTACACTTCAGCTATGACAGACAAAATGAGGAAAAAAATCCAGAAAATCACATTGTAGGATTTTTTATGAATTTATGCAAATTATGGTGGAAAATAAGTATTTGGTCATTAACAAAAGTTTATCTCAATACTTTGTTCTATACCCTTTGTTGGCAGTGACAGAGGTCAAACGTTTTCTGTAAGTCTTCACAAGGTTTTCACACACTGTTGCTGGTATTTTGGCCCATTCAGATCTCCTCTAGAGCAGTGATGTTTTGGGGCTGTTGCTGGGCAACACAGGCTCCAAAGATTTTCTATGGGGTTGAGATCTGGAGACTGGCTAGGCCACTCCAGGACCTTGAAATGCTTCTTACGAAGCCACTCCTTTATTGCCCGGGCGGTGTGTTTGGGATCATTGTCATGCTGAAAGACCCAGCCACGTTTAATCTTCAATGCACTTGCTGATGGAAGGAGGTTTTCACTCAAAATCTCACGATACATGGCCCCATTCATTCTTTCCTTTACAGTCATCCTGGTCCCTTTGCAGAAAAACAGCCCCAAAGCATGATGTTTCCACCCCCATGCTTCACAGTAGGTATGGTGTTCTTTGGATGCAACTCAGCATTCTTTGTCCTCCAAACGCGACGAGTTGAGTTTTTACCAAAAAGTTATATTTTGGTTTCATCTGACCATATGACATATCACATCTCTAGTAAACTCCAGACGGGCCTGGACATGTACTGGCTTAAGCAATGGGACACGTCTGGCACTGCAGGATTTGAGTCCCTGGCGGCGTAGTGTGTTACTGATGGTAGGCTTTGTTACTTTGGTCTCTGCCGGTCATTCACTGTGTGGTTCTGGGATTTTTGTTCACCGTTCTTGTGATCATTTTGACCCCACGGGGTGAGATCTTGCATGGAGCCCCAGATCGAGGGAGATTATCAGTGGTCTTGTATGTCTTCCATTTCCTAATAATTGCTCCCACAGTTGATTTCTTCAAACCAAGCTGCTTACCTATTGTAGATTCAGTCTTCCCAGCCTGGTGCAGGTCTACAATTTAGTTTCTGGTGTCCTTTGACAGCTCTTTGGTCTTGGGCATAGTGGAGTTTGGAGTGTGACTGTTTGAGGTGGTGGACAGGTGTCTTTTATACTGATAACAAGTTCAAACAGGTGCCATTAATACAGGTAACAAGTGGAGGACAGAGGAGCCTCTTAAAGAAGAAGTTACAGGTCTGTGAGAGCCAGAAATCTTGCTTGTTTGTAGGTGACCAAATACTTATTTTCCACCATAATTTGCAAATAAATTCAGTAAAAATCCTACAATGTGATTTTCTGGATTTCTTTTCTAATTTTGTCTATCATAGTTGAAGTGTACCTATGATGAAAATTACAGGCCTCTCTCATCTTTTTAAGTGGGAGAACTTGCACAATTGGTGGCTGACTAAATACTTTTTTGCCCCACTGTAAGTCACTCCCTTAGATTATTTTCCTAGGTGTTGTTGTTTCTGTTCCAGAGTTCATGTCTTTACCCTACCTGTGTTTCTTGTTTTGTCCTATGTCAATGTATTTATTAAATACACTGCCTGAACTTGTTTCCCGACTCCCAGTGTAAAGGTTACAGAATAAAGCTACACCAAAGGGAAGCACCAGGGAGTGTTTTTTTTGTTAGTATGGGTCGCGTCAGGTCCGGGTGTCGCTACAGGAGCAACTGGGGACAACTCGGCTGGCTCGCCCGGTTTCCATGGCCAGAGAATTGAATGTTCATTTATATACCATAAGCTGCCTCCAATATCATTTTAGATAATTTGTATAGCATTGTAGCTGGGCTCTGCCTGGCCAGAGAGGGGGGCATGGGTACTGAGGTGGCACTCCAGGCCTGGCTTACTGTTTGGGACCACTGTTGCAAGTGTTGACGTTAGTACAGTATTAGCCTGTTCCAGGTTCACTGAGTTGTTGAGGGTAACTAATAGAGCAAGCAATAATTAATGGGCGGCAGGTAGCCTAGCGGTTAAGAGCGTTGTGCCAGTAACTGAAAGGTTGCTGGTTTGAATCGCCGAGCTGACTATGTAAAAAAAATCTGTCAATGTGCCCTTGAGCAAGGCACTTAACCCTAATTGCTCCTGTAAGTTGCTCTGGATAAGAGTGTCTGCTAAAAATTAAAATAGGGCAGCGTGGGTGAGATAGGTATGAGTCACTTATTGAGCGCTTGCCAGTTAGGAACTGAGTCATGTCTGGAATACCAAGATTCATTGATTGTTCAAATACACTACATGACCAAAAGCATGTGGACCCCTGCTTGTTGAACATCTCATTCCAAAACCTTGGGCATTAATATGGAGTTGGCCCTCCTTTGCTGCTATAACAGCCTCCATTCTTCTGGGAAGGCTTTCCACTAGATGTTGAAACATTGCTGCGGGGTCTTGCTTCCATTCAGCCACAAGATAGTTAGTGAAGTTGTGCACTGATGTTGGGCGATTAGGTCTGGCTTGCAGTCGGTGTTCCAATTCCTCCCAAGGGTGTTTGACTGGGTTGAGGTCAGGGCTCTGTGCAGGCCAGTTAAGTTATGCCACACGATCTCGACAAACCATTTCTGTATGGACCTCGCTTTGTGCATGGGGACATTGTCATGCTGAAACAGGAAAGGGCCTTCCCCAAACTGTTGCCACAAGGTTGGAAGCACAGATTTGTCTAGAATGTCATTGTATTCTGTAGCGTTAAGATTTCCCTTCACTGGAACTAAGGGGCCTCACCCGAACCATGAACAACAGCCTCCGACCATTATTCCTCCTCCACCAAACTTTACAGTTGACACTATGCATTCGGGCAGGTAGCGTTCTCCTGGCATCCACAAAACTCAGATTGATCCGTTGGACTGCCAGATGGTGAAGCGTGATTCATTACTCCAGAGAATGTGTTTCCAATGTTCCAGAGTCCAATGGCGGCGAGCATTACACCACTCCAGTCAACGCTTGGCATTGTGCATGGTGATCTTAGACTTAAGTGCGGCTGCTCGGCTATGGAAACCCATTTCATGAAGATTCCGACGAACAGTTCTTGTGCTTTCATAGGCAGTTTGGAAATCGGTTGTGAGTGTTGGAACCAGGGACAGACCCTTTTTACACCCTACGTGCTTCTGCACTCGGTGGTCCCGTTCTGTGAGCTTGTGTGAACTTCCACTCAGCGTCTGAGCTGTTGTTGCTCTTAGACATTTCCACTTCACAATGACGGCACTTATAGTTGACTGGGGCAGCTGTAGTAGGGCAGAAATTTGACAATCTGACTTGTTGAAAAGGTGGCATCCTATGAAGGTGCCACGTTGAAAGTCACTGTGCTCTTCAGTAAGGTCATTCTACTGCCAATGTTTGTCTATGGAGATTGCATGGCTGTGTGCTTGATTTTATACATTTCTCAGCAACGGGTGTGGCTGAAATAGCTGAATCCACTAATTTGAAGGGGTGTCCACAAACGTTTGTATATATAGGGTAGTTAATGGCTTTGATATAACTATTAATATATTTAAGGTTTATATATATTTAAGGTTTATTTTGAATTGTACTCATTTGCAGCTTAAAGCTGAATTGCAGCATACATACATTGTAAAACTACGTTTTCAGGATCTGATCACACTGATCATTTTCTGTAACACTTTCAATGAAAATGCGTCAAAGTATTTAGATTGCAAACACCAGAACATGTTATTGACTAACACTTTTTAAACACATCAACACATGTATTCAGCACAAGGTGTTTCATTTTTAAACACTAATCACTGGAAGTGTTGTTTTAACACTGTAGGGTGTAAAGCCATATTTTAATATTTCCCAGCATGCCTTTCGAGTGAATGTGAGAGAGACATGGTTGTTGTATTCAATAACTTCTGTTCCTGGAGCTAATTATTGTGTTTAAATGAAAAGTAAATCCTTTATGACCAAATATGAAAGATTTCTTAAGGCCTAGTTATCCTCAACATTGTTGTCTGAAAAGCCTTGCTCATGAGCAACATCAGATCTGCAAGTCACACTAGTTTGTGTAGTGATTAGTAATTCCAATCCAGCCAGAGGGATAATATCCAAGAATTTGAATATTTCATCAATCAATATCTGCACTCAGAATTACTACTATGATGTAGAATATATTAGACAATACAACCTAAAACATCTAAACAGGAACAACCATCTCAGTAACTAACGGGTGCAATAAATCCAACCCCTACAGATTGTATTAGTTTAGAAAAATGTAAGTCATTTATCTTTGTATAGTATGAGATAAAATAATCAATCAATGTGCATGAGATATTAAAACAAACTATGCAATAAATCCAACCCCTACAGATTGGATTAGTTTAGAAAAGTGTAAGTCATTTATCTTTGTATAGTATGAGATAAAATAATCAATCAATGTGCATGAGATATTAAAACAAAATATTCTACAAAACCTGTTGGGAAGTATGATAATGTCGCCCTACCACGTCTTTTTCACTCAGAGAATTAACGGAAATTAACTCAACGCAGTTGAGTAACAACAACACCACGCGATTGAAAAGATTTCTTGAATCAAATGTCCTGTTCAGTTGCGCTGAAATGTAGGTATCCCAGAGATCAAATTAACTGTGGTGCTGATAGATATTGCCGTGCTGGCAGACACCCCAGAGCGATGTCATGTCAGATTTATGTGGCGTAAGTATCCTCACTTTGACGAGACAGGCATCACCCTGATCACCAGCCTGTGGTCAGATATACAGTACCTCATTACATGGACGGTGCCTATGAAAACATTGAGATTAACAACATTCTGTTTTTCAAAGATACTGTAGCACTGCACAGGAATAATTTGCATCAAATTAACTGGTTGATAACAAATGCTTTGATGTGTCAATAAATATCCTGCTGTTGCAACTCAATAAGAGGAGAGTGACAGTAATTGACAAGAGCGTTGAATGTAGGTACTGCATAATGTGATGAATTAACACATGACATGTTTGTTTTTCGTAGTGAATGGTCATTTGTTTTGTATCGTTCATGCTCCCAGTACTGGGCAGTGAATCAGCAAAATCTCCTCGAGGGCTACCCCATAAACATCTCAGACTTTGGCTTCCCCTCCAGGGTGAAGGCTATAGATGCTGCACTTCACTTTCACATTGCCTGCCTCACAGTGTTCTTCACCGGGCACAAGTGCTGGAGGTACTCCTTAGACCTATCTAAGACTCTGCCATAGACTGACTCCTTTAAGACGGGCTCCCTTTAGACTGACTTTACTCCCATGAGACTTCCTCTTTATCTGCCCACTAACACTGTCACATATAATGATTCAACAAATGTGGGTAATGTGGTTATGTCCAATATAGTCACAACATATGCTAACAATTCTATTGCATCTTCTGGAACAATGGATTAAGAAACTCTTTTGCTCACAGAAAACATCAGTTTATTGTGTTCAACAAAGGGAACCATGTTGGTTTCAACCAGAATGGATATTAGGCTACATGTACTGTGTATCATAACCTGGTGGGTGGCATTTCTGATTCTGATTGATCTTCAGGTATGATGAGGAAACCTACTGCCCAACCGTGGCCAGGCATACATACATGACCTGGATGCAGCCATTGTATATGAAGGTAGCTATTGTATATAAATTGCATCTGTGAAAATCAGATTCATTTCTAAGTCCTCCCCCAAACCATAAATACATACCATAGAACTTGAGTTATGACTGATTTTGAATGTCATCACACTCCACATACTAAACTACCTGTTTTATTTCCAAAGGAATTCATCTACTTCTTCAAGGGGTATGTTGAGTATATATATTTGACCCCAAATGCAAACATGTCACTGCCACGGGGCCTACCAATGAGTTAATGGACTGTACAGGACAAATTAATGACAACACGCTAAAGAGGGGAGATGGCTGATCTATCTTCTGCTCAAAGCCTTACACGCTACCTGGCATCACCCCAGAGACAGTTGTTCAAATTAGGGAGGACTCAATAGAGGAACGTAGTCATATGCATGAAATAGATGTGTCATTCTGTTGTGGAAAACCACAACAAATTGGTTTACATCATAGGAAACTTAAGCCATTCACAGGTTTTCATAAAACAGATTGGGCAATGTCTTTTTACAGTATTCCACAGCTGTCAGCAATTAAATGCTTGTTTTGAAATCCTGGGTTGAATTAACAGGATGCTGTCTGATGAAAGATGTTGCATGATTATGTGATGTGACACTAATTGATAATGATGGCATTTTTACCATATTAATGATTGTCACGTATACTCCCTCTCCGGCACTCGAGGTCACCAAGGCTGCTCATTATTACACACACCTGTCACCATCGTTAAGCACACCAGCGCATCATCAGACTCACCTGGACTCCCTCACCTGCCTGATTACCTTCCATATATGTGTCACTCCCTCAAGTTATTTTCCTAGGTGTTATTGTTTCTATTCCAGAGTTTATGTCTGTACACTACCAGTGTTTCTGGTTTTCTTCTATGTAAATGTATTTACTAAATACACTCCCTGAACTTACATTTACATTTACATTTAAGTCATTTAGCAGACGCTCTTATCCAGAGCGACTTACAGATTGGTGCATTCACCTTATGACATCCAGTGGAACAGCCACTTTACAATAGTGCATCTAAATCTTTTAAGGGGGGTGAGAAGGATTACTTTATCCTATCCTAGGTATTCCTTAAAGAGGTGGGGTTTCAGGTGTCTCCGGAAGGTGGTGATTGACTCCGCTGTCCTGGCGTCGTGAGGGAGTTTGTTCCACCATTGGGGGGCCAGAGCAGCGAACAGTTTTGACTGGGCTGAGCGGGAACTGTACTTCCTCAGTGGTAGGGAGGCGAGCAGGCCAGAGGTGGATGAACGCAGTGCCCTTGTTTGGGTGTAGGGCCTGATCAGAGCCTGGAGGTACTGAGGTGCCGTTCCCCTCACAGCTCCGTAGGCAAGCACCATGGTCTTGTAGCGGATGCGAGCTTCAACTGGAAGCCAGTGGAGAGAGCGGAGGAGCGGGGTGACGTGAGAGAACTTGGGAAGGTTGAACACCAGACGGGCTGCGGCGTTCTGGATGAGTTGTAGGGGTTTAATGGCACAGGCAGGGAGCCCAGCCAACAGCGAGTTGCAGTAATCCAGACGGGAGATGACAAGTGCCTGGATTAGGACCTGCGCCGCTTCCTGTGTGAGGCAGGGTCGTACTCTGCGGATGTTGTAGAGCATGAACCTACAGGAACGGGCCACCGCCTTGATGTTATTTGAGAACGACAGGGTGTTGTCCAGGATCACGCCAAGGTTCTTAGCGCTCTGGGAGGAGGACACAATGGAGTTGTCAACCGTGATGGCGAGATCAACTTGCTTCCCGACTCCCAGTGTAAAGGTTACAGAATAAAGCAGCATATAGTTGAAGTCGGTTTACATACACCTTAGCCAAATACATTTAAACTCAGTTTTTCAAATGATCTGACATTTAATCCTAGTAAAAATTCCCTGTCTTAAGTCAGTTAGGATCACCACTATTTTAAGAATGTGAAATGTCAGAATAAAGCAGAGAATTATTTATTTCAGCTTATACTTCTTTCATCACATTCCCAGTGGGTCAGAAGTTTACATTCACTCAATTAGTATTTGGTAGCATTGCCTTTAAATTGTTTAACTTGGGTCAAACATTTCGGGTGGCCTTCCCCAAGCTTCCCACAATAAGGTGGGTGAAATTTGGCCCTTTCCTCCTGACAGAGCTGATGTCATCTATTTTGTGAAGTGCACCAGTCCCTCCTGCAGCAAAGCACCCCCACAACATGATGCTGCTACCCCCGTGCTTCACGGTTGGGATGGTGTTCTTTGGCTTGCAAACAGTTCTATTTTTGTTTCATCAGACAAGAGGACATTTCACCAAAATGTACGATCTTTCTCCCCATGTGCAGTTGCAAACCGTAGTCTGGCTTTTTTATGGCGGTTTTGGAGCAGTGGCTTCTTCCTTGTTGAGCGGCCTTTCAGGTTATGTCGATATAGGACTCGTTTTATTGTGGATATAGATACTTTTGTACCTGTTTACTCCAGCAAGGTCCTTTGCTGTTGTTCTGTGATTGGTTTGCACTTTCCACACCAAAGTACGTTCATCTCTAGGGGACAGAACGCGTCTCCTTCCTGAGCGGTTTGACGGCTGCGTGGTCCCATGGTGTTTATACATGCGTACTATTGTTTTTACAGATGAACGTGGTACATTAAGGCATTTGGAAATTGCTCCCAAGGATGAACCAGATTTGTGGAGGTCTACAATTTTTTTCTGAGGTCTTAGGCTGATTTCTTCTGATTTTCCCATGATGTCAAGAAAGGAGGCACTGAGTTTGAAGGTAGACCTTGAAAAACATCCACAGGTACACCTCCAATTGACTCAAATGATGTCAATTAGCCTCTCAGAAGCTTCTAAAGCCATGACATCATTTTCTGGAAATTTCCAAGCTGTTTAACTTCTTTGGGGTACCCCCCCTTCTCAATTTCCACCTAAAGACACACCCTAATCTAACTGCATGTAGCTCAGGCCCAGAAGCAAGGATATGCATATTCTTGGTATCACTTGAAAGGGAACACTCTGAATTTTGTGGAAATGTGAATTGAATATAACACAATAGATCTGGTAGAAGAAAATACAAGGAAATAAACATATGAACAAGAACAGCCAAACATACAGATAGGATGCTGGGGATGATTTGAATGAAGAACATAAGATAGCAACAATAGCTGAGCAAAGTTTTAGACTGATAACTTCAAAAATGAGCGAGCTACATGGCATTGAGCATGAAGTCACCCAGGTGTCCCACACAAATGTACCCAAGTGGCCAAATTCGTACAGTGATACATTTTGAAGGAAAGAGCTATATACAAATTACATAAATGCTATTCTACCACACCCCACAAAAATATTAAAAAAATAATAACAATTAAACAAAACAAGGGTAACTACTTACACATTTTCTATTTACAATATTGTGAAGACCCTCAGTCTTCTACACAATATTGTGCTGCTGGTGCCATGGCCCATAGCAGTCTCTTTCTGCTGTAAAGCAGAGGCTTACTGAACAGGTGGTGCAGGTGAAGGGGCATTTCCTGTGACAAAGGGCACAACGACGTCTCCCTGCTGTGCCCTTTTTGCCCGGAGGCACATTCATGCCTGCAGAGATTAATCTGGGCAGGTGAACACCACTGTTTGGAGCAGAAGGGACAGAGGTAGAGGGGACAGAAGGTGGCTGCAGTAGACTTGCTGTAGCTAGCAAGCTCCTGGATAAGCAGCTCCCTGAAGGCTAGCTGTGAGATGGGGGGCTGCCCACAGCTCTTGGCCATTTCCTTCTGGAGGATGAAGGCATTCACCACAGCAATGTCAATGAAATTATAGAAATATTTCTTATACCATTTCATGGTCTTGTGGACAACATTGTAGTATCTTATCAGTGCACTTGACAGGTCCACACCTCCCATGCCCTTGTTGTAGTCCTTCACAGCAGCTGGAATGGGAAAAAATGTTTGTGGTCCATGCCCCGCTACTGTCCTTCACATGCCTGACAACGTGATCGCCACTGAAGGACTTGTGGATAGTTGTGCACATGACCACCTCTCCGGTATCCATCCACTTTACAAAGAGCAGGCCATCTTCACGAATCCATCACATGGTACCCCGCTCAGCCCGCTTAGGCATGTCATTCACCTTTGTTTTTGGAAAGCCCACTCTGTTGGTCCGAATGGTGCCACAAGCCCACACATCCTGCTTTCTCAGCTCTGTAAACAGGGTAGGGCTTGTGTTGAAGTTGTCCACAAACAGTTTGTTGCCCTTCCCCAGCAGTTGAAAATCCAATAACTCCATAACGGAATCATAACTCAGTCCATTACCGGTAGCAAAACTGAAAGATTCATCTTCCTAAAGCAACTCGGTCTCGCTTTCTCTATCAATTTCCTCTATAATTTGGGTTAAATCTGTATATACAGACTTTGTTTTAGCTTTTCCTGATTTATTCGCCATATATATATATATAAACTTGCTGAAAATGCTATTGACTATGTACTGCTATGTGTAACACTCGTGGCTCTATCAAGTAGAATTTGCAATGGCGAATGAACCTCTTTTACGCCAGAGTTTACGACATGGGCTGATCTTCGAACGTATAACCTTCACATATTGCAGTTTACCTCAGCTCATTGGCTATCTTCCAAGCTAGATTTCAAGATGATCAGTGGTCATTGGGCCAAAATAGTCAATCAACGATAGACCAGTCCTACCATTGGTGCGCAATGAGGTCATTGATTGGTGTCTTCAAATCGGTTTGTTTCCGTCAATACGTCCCGGGAAAAGAACCATCAAGTATGGTTGTGTTAGTAACAACCAGAGAATTGCAATGAAACCAACCATGACTGGATAAATGTTTTGTTTAGTGTTGTTTAGTGTTTAGTGTGTTAGGCTATATAAATGGATGTTATCAAACAAAACGAACATTCACTGTGTAGTTAGGACACTTGGCATTGCCACCAGAGGAAGATCTTCAAATGTAAGCGATTTGTTATTTCTGACTTTCGTGATGGTAATGCTTGGTTGGAAAATACTAGTAATACTTGTGTGTGCGGGGCGCTGTCCTCAGAAAATCGCTTGGTTTGCTTTCGCAATAAAGCCTTTTGGAAATCTGACACAGTGGCTGAATTAATAAAACGTTCATCTTTTAAATGATGTAAGATGCATGTATTTACAAGAATGTTTAATATAATGAATGGTGTATTTAGAATATTAGCGCTCTGCAGTTTCACCGGATGTTGGCCTGGTGGGACGGTAGTGTCTCACCTACCCTAGAGAGGTTAAAGGCACAGTCAACTTAGTGTATGTAAACCTTTGACCCACTGGTCAATTTGTGGAGTGGTTGAAAAACAAGTCTAATGACTCCAACCTAAGTGTATATAAACTTCCAACTTCAACTGTATAGCCGGAAATAACTTTTGGATATCAGAAAGGCTGTAACTCACCAGCATTATGCACAGAAATACGACTTTCCTGAATTGGATCCTTTGTTTGTACCCCCAGGGCAATTGAACTCATCCCAGAGGCTGCTCCAAGACACAGTCGGCGGAGAAGTATTCGGAGTGGACTTCTAGTCCGAGGCGTGCACACCGTCCACTGCTTCCGAGTATTTTACCCGCTAATGTTCAGTCCTTGGACAATAAAGTAGATGAGCTCAGGGTGAGGATCTCCTTCTAGAGCGACATCTGGGACTGTAACATATTCTGTTTCACAGAATCATGGCTCTCTCCGGATATACTGTCCCCATCCATACAGCCATCTGGGTTCTGAGTATATCATGCACACATGAATAAAGAACTCTCCTAGAAGAAGAAAGGCGGTGGTGTATGTTTCATGGTGTTATGAATTTCCTCCTCCTCCTCCTCCGAAGAGGAGAGGCGAAACGGATCTGAGGACCAATATGCGTCGTGGTAAGTGTCCATGGTTCTTTTTAATACGTTAAGGTACACATGAACAACTGACTACAAAAAACAAGAAATGTGAAAACTCAAAACAGTCCTATCTGGTGCAAACACAGAGACAGGAACAATCACCCACAAACACACAGTGAAACCCAGGCTACCTAAGTATGATTCTCAATCAGAGACAACTAATGACACCTGCCTCTGATTGAGAACCATACTAGGCCGAAAACAAAGAAATACCAAAAACCTAGAAAAACAAACATAGACTGCCCACCCAACTCACGCCCTGACCATACTAACTAAATACAAACACAGGAAATAAAGGTCAGAACGTGACAGTACCCCCAAAGGTGCGGACTCCGGCCGCAAAACCTTGACCCATAGGGGAGGGTCTGGGTGGGCGTCTATCCGCGGTGGCTCTGGCGCGGAACGCGGACCCCACTTCACCATTGTCTTAGTCCGCCACATTGGCTCTCTAACCATGGCAACCCCTCTCAATGACTCCACTGGACAGAGGGGCAGCTCGGGACAGAGGTGCAGCTGCTCGGGACAGAGGTGCAGCTGCTCGGGACAGAGGGGCGGAAGCTCTGGCGCCTCTGGGCTGAGGGGCTCTGGCGCCTCTGGGCTGAGGGGCTCTGGCGCCTCTGGGCTGAGGGGCTCTGGCGCCTCAGACTCCGGCAGCAGCGCCAGACAGGCGGGAGACTCCGGCAGCAGCGCCGGACAGGCGGGAGACTTCGGCAGCAGCGCCGGACAGGCGGGAGACTCCGGCAGCGCTGGAGAGCAGGAAGGCTCTGTAGGCCTGATGCGTGGTGCTGGCACTGGTGGTACTAGGCCGAGGACACGCACAGGAAGCCTGGTGCGGGGAGCTGCCACCGGAGGGCTGGTGTGTGGAGGTGGTGACGGATAGACCGGACTGTGAAGGCGTACTGGAGATCTTGAGAGCAGGGCTGGCAACAACCGCCCTGGCTGGATCTTCAGTCTAGCCCGGCAGATGTGAGGAGCTGAGATGTAGCGTACTGGGTTAAGCACGCGTACTGCGGACACCGTGCGTTCCACCGCATAGCACGGTGCCTGACCAGTACCACGCCCGCCACGGTTAGCACTGCTAGGCGCACTGTAGCACTGAGCTGGCACAGGACATGCAAGGCTAGGGAGGTGCACAGGAGGCCTGGTGCGTGAGGCTGGCACCATCTTCACCAGCCGACTAGCACGCACCTCAGGACGAGTATGGAGAGCTGACCCAGGTGTCATCAAATCCTCGACACGCTCCGTCGGGCGAATTCCGTGTCTCATGCACCAACACAGCAACTCCCTCATATCTCTCTCCTCCAATCTCCCCATTAACTCCTTCACAGTCTCTGCTTCGCTCACCTCCAACACCAGCTCTGGTTCTGAGCTCCTCCTTGGCTCCTCACGATAAGCGGGGGGAGTTGGCTCAGGTCTGACTCCTGACTCTGCCACACTCCCCCTGTGCCCCCCCCAATAAATATTTGGGGCTGAATCTCGGGCTTCCGTCCGCGCCGCCGTGCTTGCTTCGCCAACCTCATTCTCCTGTAACCTTCCGCGCACTGCTCCATCGAATCCCAGGCGGGCTCCGGCACTCTCCCTGGGTCGACCGCCCACCTGTCTATTTCCTCCCAAGTTGTGTAGTCCAGATTCTGCTCCCATGTCCCGAAATCCTGACCTCGCTGTTGCTGTTCCTTCTCCTGCTGCTGCTTTTGCTGCAGCTGCTGTTGACCACGCCGCTTGGTCCTGTTGTGGTGGGTGATTCTGTTATGAATTTCCTCCTCCTCCTCCGAAGAGGAGAGGCGAAACGGATCTGAGGACCAATATGCGTCGTGGTAAGTGTCCATGGTTCTTTTTAATACGTTAAGGTACACATGAACAACTGACTACAAAAAACAAGAAATGTGAAAACTCAAAACAGTCCTATCTGGTGCAAACACAGAGACAGGAACAATCACCCACAAACACACAGTGAAACCCAGGCTACCTAAGTATGATTCTCAATCAGAGACAACTAATGACACCTGCCTCTGATTGAGAACCATACTAGGCCGAAAACAAAGAAATACCCAAAACCTAGAAAAACAAACATAGACTGCCCACCCAACTCACGCCCTGACCATACTAACTAAATACAAACACAGGAAATAAAGGTCAGAACGTGACACATGGTGTGATTGTGATGACTTCCTGTCCTTTTGTTCACCCGACCTAGAATGCCGACCGTATTACCTCCCAAGACAATTATCTTTAATTATACTAACAGCCGTGTATATTCCCCCTCAAACCGATACCACAACGGCCTTAAAGGAACTACACTGGACTTGTGCAATCTGGAAACCACGTTTATTGTAGCTGGAGATTTAAAAAATCTAATGAGGAAAACGCTACCGGAGTTCTATCAACACAATGCCTGTAGTACTCGTGCTACAAAAACTATCGACCATGATTATTCCCCCTTCCGGAATAGCTACAGGGCACTCCCACGTTCTCCCTCCATTTTGCTCCTCTCTTCTTATAGGCAGAAACTCAAACAGGAAGTACCCGTGCTAAGGTCTATTCAACGCTGGTCTGACCAATCAGAAATCATGCTTCAATATTATTTTGATCACATGGACTGGGATATGTTCTGGGTTGCCTCAGATAATAACACTGACGTATACACTGACACGGTGACTGAGTTCATCAGGAAGTGTATAGGGGATGTTGTTCCCACTGTGACTATTAAAACCTATCAAAACCAAAAACCGTGGATAGATGGCAGCATTCACGCAAAACTGAAAATGCGAACCACCGCATTTAACCATGGCTAGGTGACTGGGAGTATGGTAAAATACAATGATTCCCTCTGTAAGGCAATCAAACAGGTAAAACGTCAGGACAGAGACAAAGTGGAGCCACAAATCAATGACACAAAACGTATGTGGCAGGGTCTACAGACAAACACGGATTGCAAAGTGAAAACCAGCCATATCCCGGCTACCGACGTCTTGCTCCCGGACAAGCTAAACACCTTCTTCGCCCGCTTTGAAGATAACACAGTGCCACCAATGCTGCCCGCTGCCAAGGACCCTCCTTACCTGACACCCTGGACCCACTTCAATTTACATACTGCCCCAACAGAGCCACAGATGATGCAATCGCCATTGCACTGCACACTGACCTGTCCCATCTAGAGGAGGAATACTCATTTATATAAGAATGCTGTTCATTGACTATAGCTGAGCCTTTAACACCATAGTACCCTCCAAGCTCAACATTAAGCTTTGGGCCCTGGGTCTAAACCCCGCCCTGTGAAACTGGGTCCAGGACTTCCTAACGGGCCGCCCCCAGGTGGTGAAGGCAGGAAACAACACCTCCACTATGCCGATCCTCAGCACAGGGGCCCCACAAGGGTGCGTGCTCAGCCCCCTCGTGTACTCCCTGTTCCTCCATGACTGCGTGGCCACGCACGCCTGCAACTCAATCATAAAGTTTGCAGACAAGGTCCCTGGTGGAGTGTTGCCAGGAAAAAAACATCAACAAAATGAAGAAGCTGATCGTGGACTTCAGGAGACAACAAGGAGAACACACCCGTATTCACATCAACAAGACTAAAGTGGAGAGTGAAAAGCTTCAAGTTCCTCGTCGTACACATCACTGACAATCTGAAATGGTCCACCCACACAGACAGTGTGGTAAAGAAGGTCCAACAGCACATCTTCAACATCAGGAGGCTGAAGAAATTTGGCTTGGCCCATAAGGCCCTCATAAACATTTACAGATGTACAATTGAGGGCATCCTGTCGGCCAGGATCACTGCCTGGCACGGCAACTGCACCGCCTGCAACCACAGGGCTTTGCAAAGGGTGGTAAGGTCTGCCCAACGCATCACCAAGGGTACACTGCCCTCCAGGACACCTACAGATCATAAAGGACATCAGCCGGTGCGCAAAAAATCTTGAGGTATTGCTCGCCTGAAGTAGAGTACCTTATGATAAGCTGTAGACCACACTATCTACCAAGAGAGTTCTATCTATATTATTCGTAGCTGTCTATTTACCACCACAGAACGAAATTGGCACTAAGACCACTCTCAACCAACTCTATAAGGCCATAAGCAAAGAAGAAAATGCTCACCCAGAAGTGGCACTTCTAGAGGCCGGGGACTTTTTAATGCAGGCAAACTAAATCAGTTTTACCAAATTTCTACCAGCATGTCACATATCTATGCATAGTCACGTCACCTCTACCTACATGTACAAATTATCTCAACTAACCTGCACACTGACTCGGTACCCCTGTATATAGCCTCGTTATTGTTATTCTTATTGTTACTTTTTCTTATATTTTTACTTTAGTCTATTTGGTAAATATTTTCTTAACCAACAGTGCAGTTCAAGAAGAATTAAGGGCTTATAAGTAAGCATTTCATGGTAAGGTCTACACTTGATTTATTTTTATTTGAACCACCCGAGCCATGGCCTGTTTACTCTGCTATCATCCAGAAGGCGAGGTCAGCACAGGTGCATCAAAGCTGGGACCGAGAGACTGAAAAACAGCTTCTATCTCAAGGCCATCAGACTTTTAAATAGCCATCACTAGCAGGCTACCACGCAGTTGCTCAACCCTGCACCTTAGAGGCTGCTGCCCTATGTAGAGAGACATGGAATCACTGGTCACTTTAAACAGAACATTAGCCACGTTTATAATGTTTGCATACTGTTTTACTCATTTTATATGCTTTTCACCCAGTTTAACTTCTCCCTTTCCTACCGCCCGGGTTCCAAGAATATCAAGCTGGATGCGCTTTCATGCTGCTATAGCCCCACAGCTACTCCCTCGGACCACGAGACCATCCTCCCCACCTAGTGTCTGGCGGCGGCACTCAGCAGGGGAATAGAGAATCAGGTCCGTGAGATGCAGCGTTCCCAGCCAGACCCGGAGGGGGGCAGATGTTTGTCCCTGACGCTGTCCTCCCCTCGGTATCTGCCACCCGGGCTCCCGTCGGACCCTGGTCTATATACGACAATGCTTTTGGTGGCCTACCATGGTCCCTGACGTGTGTCCGCGTTCGTCGACGCCTGCACAATCTGTGTGCAGAATAAAACTCCTTGGCAAGCTCTGGCTGTTCTCCTTCAACCACTTCCTGTCCCTCACCGTCCTTGGTCACACATATCCCTGGACTTTGTGGCTGGACTTCCCCCATCTGATGGCAACACCATCATCCTTACAGTAGTGGACTGGTTTTCCAAGGCCTCCTGTTTCATTCCTCTCCCCAAGCTACCCTCTGCCAAAGAGACAGCTCATGGTGCAGCACATCTTCCAGATCCATGGACTCCCAGTGGACATGGTCTCTGACCGGGGTCCTCAGTTCTCATCCCGGTTCTGGAAGGCGTTCTGCACGCTCATTGGGTCGTCGGCCAACCTGTCCTCCGAGTTCCACCCCTGTCTAACGGCCAGTCGGAGCGAGCCAATCTGGACCTGGAGACAACTCATCGCTGCCTTGTCTCTGCCAAAACCACCACCTGAAGCCAGCAACTCATGTAGGTTGAGTATGCCCGCAACACCCTCCCCTGCTCTGTCACTCTGTCGCCGTTTGAGTGTTCCCTGGGATATCTGCCCCCGATCTTCCCGGAGGAAGAGGTCGGCATACCCTCTGGCCCAGATGTTCGTCCGCTGCAGTTGCCGGACCTGGAAGAGAGCTCGGTTGGCTCTTCTCAAGACCACTTCCAGGTATCGATGACAGGCAGACCACCACTGGCTTTTCACTAGGGATCTGCCACTCGGGCCCTTTCCCCATCTCCAAGATTCTTAGCCTCTCTGCTGTTCATCTTCTGCTGCCCCACACCCTCTGTATACATTCCACTTTTCACGTGTCTAGGATTAAACCTATATCTCACAGCACTTTGTCTCCTGTTTCCAGTTCCACCCCTCTCCTCCGTCTCATCAACGGCCAACTAGCGTACACGGTGAGGCGCCTCCTGAAGGTTCGACCGCGGGGCAGGGGATTACAGTACCTGGTTGACTGGGAGGGTTATGGCCTGAAGGAGAGGTGCTGGATCCCCGCTAGGGACATCCTGGACCCAGGCATCATCGCTGAGTTCCACCGCTGGCACCCGGGTCAATCAGGTATGCACCCAGGTAGGACACCAGGTTGCTACTGTCACACCCTGATCTGTTTCACCTGTCTTGGTGCTTGTCTCCACCCCCCTCCAGGTGTCACCCATCTTCCCCATTATCCCGGTGCATTTATACCTGTGTTATCTGTCTGTTGTCAGTTCATTTTGTCTCATCAAGCCTACCAGCGTTTTTTCCCGTACTCTCTTGTTAGTTCCTGTTTTCTAGTTCTCCCGGGTTTTTGACCATTCGGCCTGCCCTGACCCTGAGCCTGCCTGCCGTTCTGTACCTTACGGACTGCCCTGGATTACTGACCTCCACCTGTCCTTGACCTGTTTATCTTCCCCCTGTTTCGAAAATTAACATTTGTCATTTTGAACTTTGTCTGCATCTTGGTCTTATCCTGAGGTCTGATAATTTAGCTGATTTGACTATTGATTTGATTTTTGTGTCTGAATCAATTTGAGGGTATTTTTTCCTCCAAATTATAGTACATAATGAACAGTTAGATGTAGTGATAAAAAGTACACACTTCATTGGGATATAAAATGATTACCATAACAATCAATGACAAATAACAAATATGACAATGTGTAAATATAGTAGATGAAGGCAGGGTTTTTGTCTTTGTCATAATTCCTTTGTTGTGGAAAATGTATTTGGTGATGTCATCACCTTGATTTCCTTCCTCTTGTTTGATAGAGAGGGTTTTGACAGCGATTACTCACCTGAGACATTGCTCAACTTCCCATGCTTTAAGCGTATATAAGACATCCCCTGGCCACACACCACACAAACAAGAAGCTCTCAAGGAAGAAGCATCATGAAGACTTTCAATCTGTGCTTACTACTAGTCAACCTGGCAATAGTGGTTTACTCTTTGCCAATATTGCCACCTACTGAAGAAGATGAAGCCCTTGCAGAGGTATGATTATTGTCAAATATTTTGGAAGGAAGGTCTTTATGGGTTTTACAACTGAAAAGATTATGGTGGAACAGACGTGTTCATGTAACTTCATATGGCTTCAGTCAGGTTGAATGTGTTATATTATATTCATAACACTGTAGTAAATGGTACTATCATTATAACATCATGCTTGCCGTGTTTTCTGTAGACGTACCTGAAGAAGTTCTTTAACCTGACGGAGGAGACGGGTCCAATGTTCAGACGGGGGCCCAGCCAGCGGAGCAGGAAAGTCAGCGAGATGCAGAGGTTCTTTGGCCTCAAGGTGACAGGAACCTTGGACGCTGAGACTGTAAAGATGATGAAGAAGCCACGCTGCGGGTTACCTGACGTCCAACTCGGCCGATTCACCACCTTCAATAACCTTAAGTGGCCAACAAACCAGCTTACCTACAGGTGAGAGGAGTGAGAAAAACAAGTTGACCATGGTGAATTGATACTAAGCAAAAATAGGGTTTGTAATGTTAACATTTAGTTAGTTGCAATACCAATTAGGTTGTCTGTAAACTTTGAGAAAAACACTAAACTACACCAAACTGTTTGTTGCACTCACCACGGTAGGTCGATCTCGATTAGAGCATCTGCTAAATGACTCAAATGTAAAACAAAATGTAAATGTGTCAATCATAAAGGTTTTGTATTTGCAAACATCAAATTATACACAGAGACACTGTGAGTGATAGGCCAAAGTCAGGGTTTGCTTAACAAACCCCCCCAAAAAATCAACATTGAGAAATATTTTTCTAATGTTGACTGTTGGTGTATTGTCTTTTTCAGAATTGAGAACTACACTCCTGACATGTCTGTGGCTGAGGTGGACAACTCCATAGAGAGAGCACTACAGGTGTGGGCCAAGGTCTCCCCCCTGAGGTTCACCCGTATCTACCGCGGCACCGCTGACATCATGATCTCCTTCGGCAACAGAAGTAAGAAACTTTTATCTTACCTAACACAATGTTAATGTGACCAACTGAAACAGAATTCATTCAATATTTAGAAAGTGTAACCTGGAATTACTTGGATGGGATTCTGAATGTTTGTCAAAGCTACTAATAACCTATTATAACAATAATATTGGTAAAATACCATAGGTCTGATGCACCAACATGTCATGCTGTACATGTACTCTAAGAATGTATACATTTAAAGATCCACTCCATATATACAAACTACCTTTCAAAGGTTTGTGGTCACTAACAAATGTACTTGTTTTTTAAAGAAAAGCACATTTTTTTGTCCATTAAAATAACATCAAATTGATCAGAAATACAGTGTAGACATTGTAAATGTTGTAAATGACTACTGTAGCTGGAAACGGCTGATTATATATGGAATATCTACATAGGCGTACAGAGGCCAATTATCAGCAACCATCACTCCTGTGTTCCAATGGCACGTTGTGTTAGCTAATCCAAGTTTTAGAAAACCTTTTTGCAATTATGTTAGCACAGCTGAAAACTGGTGTGGTGATTAAAGAAGCAATACAACTGGCCTTCTTTAGACTACTTGAGTGTCTGGAGCATCAGGATTTCTGGGTTCGATTACAGGCTCAAAATGGCCAGAAACAAATAACTTTCTTCTGAAACTCATCAGTCTATTCTTGTTCTGAGAAATGAAGGCTATTCCATGCGAGAAATTGCCAAGAAAGTACATTAGTGTCTAGTTTGAGAAACAGACGCCTCGCCTCACAAGTCCTCAACTGGCAGCTTCATTAAATAGTACCCACAAAACACCAGTCTCAACGACAACAGTGAAGAGGCGACTCCGGGATGCTGGCCTTCTAGGCAGAGTTACAAAGAAAAAGCCATATCTCAGATGGGCCAATAAAAATAAAATAATATGATGGGCAAAAGAACACAGACACTGGACAGAGGAAGATTGGAAAAAAAGTGTTATTGACAGACAAATCTAAGTTTGAGGTGTTCGGATCACAAAGAAGAACATTAGTGAGAGGCATAAAACATGAAAAGATGCTGGAGGAGTGCTTGACGCTATCTGTCAAGCATGATGGAGACAATGTGATGGTATGGAGGTGCTTTGGTGGTGTTAAAGGGGGAGATTGTACAGGGTAAAAGGGATCTTGAAGAAGGAGGGTTATCACTCCATTTTGCAATGCCATGCCATACCCTGTGGACAGTGCTTAATTGGAGCCAAAATCCTCCTACAACAGGACAATGACTCAAAGCACAGCTCCAAAATATGAAATAACTATTTAGGGAATAAGCAGTCAGCTGGTATTCTGTTTATAATGGAGGTGCCAGCACAGTCACCGGATCTCAACCCCATTGAGGTGTTGTGGGAACAGCTTGACCGTATGGTACATAAGCAGAGCCCATCAAGCCAATCCAACACGTGGGAGGTGCTTCAGGAAGCATGTGGCGAAATATCTTCAGATTACCTCAACATTCTTTGACGAAAGCAAAGTTTGAAGGACACAATAATTATTTCAATTAAAAATCATTATTTATAACCTTGTCAAAGTCTTTACTATATTTCCTATTCATGTGTCCCTGAACAAAGTGGGGGTCAAAATCAAAAGTAACAGTCAGTATCTGGTGTGGCCACCTGCTGCATTAACTACTGCAGTGCATCTCCTCCTCATGGTCTGTGACAGATTAGCCAGTTCTTGCTGTGAGATGTTACCCCACTCTTCCACCAAGGCACCTGCAAGTTCCCGGACATTTCTGGGGGGAATGGCCCTAGCACTCACCCTCCGATCCAACAGGTCCCAGATGTGCTCAGTGGGATTGAGATCCAGGCTCTTTGCTGGCCATGGCAGAACACTGACATTCCTGTCTTGCAGGAAATCACACACAGAACGAGCAGTATGGCTGGTGGCATTGTCATGCTGGAGGGTCATGTCAGGATGAGCCTGCAGGAAGGGTACCACAGGGAGGAGGATGTCTTCCCTGTAACGCACAGCATTGAGATTGCCTGCAATGACAACAAGCTCAGGCCGATGATGCTATGACACACTGCCCCAGACCATGACGGACCCTCCACCTCCAAATTGATCCCGCTCCAGAGTACAGGCCTCGGTGTAATGCTCATTCCTTCGACGATAATCGCGAAGCCGACCATCACCCCTGGGGAAACAAAACCGTGACTCGTCAGTGAAGAGCACTTTTGCCAGAGAGCACTTTTTTTTGTCTGGTCCAGCGACGGTGGGTTTGTGCCCATAGGCAACATTGTTGCCAGTTATGTCTGGTGAGGACCTGCTTTGCAACAGGCCTACAAGCCCTCAGTCCAGCCTCTCTCAGCCTATTGCGGAAAGTCTGAGCACTGATGAAGGGATTGTGCGTTCCTGGTGTATCTCGGGCAGTTGTTGTTGACATCCGGTACCTGTCCCACGGGTGTGATGTTCGGATGTACCGATCCTGTTCAGGTGTTGTTATACGTGGTCTGCCACTGCGAGGACGATCAGCTGTCCGTCCTGTCTCCCTGTAGCGCTGTCTTAGGTGTCTCACAGTACGGACATTGCAATTTATTGCCCTGGCCACATCTGCAGTCCTCATGCCTCCTTGCAGCATGCCTAAGGCATGTTCACGCAGATGTGCAGGGACCCTAGGCATCTTTCTTTTGGTGTTTTTCAGAGTCAGTAGGCCTCTTTAGTGTCTTAAGTTTTCAGAACTGTGACCATAATTGCCTACTGTCTGTAAGCTGTTAGTGTCTTAATGACAGTTCCACAGGTGCATGTTCAGTAATTGTTTATGGTTCATTGAACAAGCATGTGTTTAACCCCTTTACAATGAAGATCTGTGAAGTTATTTGGATTTTTACAAATTATCTTTGAAAGACAGGGCCCTGAAAAAGGGATGTTTCATTTTTTGCTGAGTTTATATATACATATTTTAATTTCTTTGTTGAAAAACATAATTCCAAGTATAATTAGTATAGTCAGTCGTTGAAAAAGTACCCAATTGTCATACTTGATTAAAAGTTTAGATACCTTAAGAGACAATTACTTAAGTAAAAGTGAAAGCCATCCAGTAAAATACTACTTTAAAAGTCTAAAAGTATTTGGTTTTGAATATACTTAAGTATCAAAAGTATATGTAATTGCTCAAATATACTTAAGTATTGAAAGTAAATGTTTAAATAATTTCAAATTCTCTATTTTAAACAAACTAGATGGCACCATTTATTCACTGATAACCAGGGGCACACTCCAACACTCGGACAAAAGAAGCAGTGTTTAGTGAGTCCACCAGATCAGAGGCAATAGGGATGACCAGGGATGTTCTCTGTTTAGTGAGTCCACCAGATCAGAGGCAATAGGGATGACCAGGGATGTTCTCTGTTTAGTGAGTCCACCAGATCAGAGGCAATAGGGATGACCAGGGATGTTCTGTTGATGAGTGTCCTGTCCTGTTAGTCATTCAAAATGTAATGAGTACTTTTGGGTGTCAGGGAAAATGTATGGAGTAAAAAGTAAATTTTCTTAGATATAAAATATAAGTAGAGTACAGGTACCCCAAAAAACAACTTAAGTAGTATTTTTACTTAAGTACTTTACACCAATGAGTAAAGTACACACACTTAAGGGTGAAAAAACAAAATAGTGTTTTTTTTTACACAATTGCTAAATTCAGTTGGTCTGGTGGGTGCACTCTGATATCATTGGCCTCCCCCTTGCTTATGGCAACAACAGAGGAGCAATAGTGGAAAGGCCCCCCCCCCAACTTGTTCCATGTAATTAGGAGCCCTGCACCATCTACTAAAATGCACCTTTTGTGAGGTAAATCAGGTGATAACTGAGGTGCTAGGGAGGCTGAAGTGGGTCTTCAAAACTGAAACATGAAAGACGGACACTTAAAGCTCTCAGGATGTTTGAGTAGCAGGGTTAGAAAGGGAGAGATACAGTACCTGTGGAGGATCCACTCTTTACATTCCTCCTGTCAGAGCACAGTGCAGGTATATTCAGACATTATGACAGTATTCCCTGACAAAAAGCTTTGAAACAGAGGTGCATCCCACTTACATAACCAACATCACCACCACTCGTGAAAAAAAACACATGACATCAGTATCATATCACTGCTTGTCCCCCTCACTGTAATCTGTCTACAGTTTGACGAGTTGAAAGTGTTATTAGAGTCACTTTGCCTTATTACATTGGGCCCCTATAAGTGCATCGGTTTGAGAAACTAACATAAATAATTCATTTTTTTTATACAGTATGCATTTGTCCTCATCTCTGATGGCTCATACTATTATTTCTCCTGTCTGTGTAGATCATGGCGATTTCTACCCCTTCGATGGCCCTGAAGGCACCCTGGCCCATGCCTTCTCCCCCGGCACTGACATTGGAGGAGATGCTCATTTTGATGATGACGAGTACTTCACCTTCAGCTCAACCAGAGGTGAGAACCTCTATCACAACAATACATGTGGAACATAACTTAATTTACTATATTACCCTGTTTCAAATGTAGGACAATCCTGGGTGAAGTGTCAGGTAGCCTAGCGGTTAAGAGCATTGGGTCAGTAACAGAAAGGTTGCTGATTTGAATAACCAAGTCGACTAGGTGAAAAATATATCAATGTGCCCTTGAACAAGGCACTTAATCCTAATAGCTTTTGTAAGTCGCTCTGGTTAAAAGCGTCTGCTAAAATGTAAATGTCATGAAAATGTCCACAACAGAGTAGAAGAATGATATATTTTCATCATATAGGGTACAACCTGTTCTTGGTGGCTGCCCATGAGTTTGGCCATTCCCTGGGTCTCAGCCACTCCAATGACCCTGGAGCGCTGATGTTCCCAGTGTACAGCTACACAGATCCCAGCACCTTCTCTCTGCCTCGTGATGATGTCACCGGTATCCAGTACATATACGGTCAGTATTAAATGATCTTTTCTCTTTCGGACCTGTTTGATTTACATTTATATTGCTGTATTCCACTTCTTTTGACTGACTAACAAAAAGGTTCATGCTAAAAATCTCCAAGTAACTAATTTTATGAGACTTTCCAATATTGGAACCGGAACTAATGAGTATCTGTGTCCTCCAGGCCCAAACCCAGATGTTAACCCCAACCCAGATAAGCCCGACCCTACACCTGTTTCCACCCCTGATGCCTGTGACCCCACCCTGGTCCTGGATGCTGTCACCACTCTGCGTGGGGAGAAGATGTTCTTCAAGGGCAGGTACAGCACATCATGTAGCCTAGATCAGATGTTCAGTGACTTATGGTAACCTACAGCTCAGACACAGTCAATGAATGACACTGTTTCCCAGAGAAACAAAATGGTTGCCTTTTAATCTGTGATCCAGAGCTCTAACGTTCTGATGACCTCCCTTCATCTTTAGGTTCTTCTGGCGTATTTACCCTCAGAGCAGCACACCACATCAGAACCTCATCAAGACTTTCTGGCCTGAACTCCCCGACAACATCAATGCTGCTTATGAGAGCCAGCTATCTGACAGAGTGTTCCTCTTTAAAGGTATTGCAGTCACCAATTGCCTCAAATTAGCCCTTGTATGGCTGTAGTCTCCACATGGTGTCTAGACAACAACGGTGGAAGCTACAGCCACATCAGTGCTAGCCTCACTCTTTGCCTGTAATGAATACTGTGTGAATGCATTAAGCTGTTTAATTGGAGTCATATCTCAGTAATACTCTGTCTCTGCAGATCATCAGGTCTGGGCTCTCTATGGCTATGACATCGTCCCTGGCTATCCCAGAAACCTGAAGAGCTTGGGTCTGCCCAGGACCGTGAAGAAAGTTGACGCCGCCCTGTACGATGAACATTCTCGCAAGACCTTGTTCTTTGTTGGCGACAACTACTACAGGTTAGTGGAGTCTAGTATATCAATACAAGCAATGTAATTTTTGGTCACTTTTTCTATGTACTGTATGTTGCCATTATACTGTATTTTTATGTCAAGAGTATCACAATCTCACTAATATTGCTGTTACCGTAGTTACGATGAGGAAATGAAAAGCATGGACAGAGGTTTCCCCAAGCGTGTGGATGAACAGTTCCCAGGCATGACAAGCAAAGTGACTGCAGCCTTCCAAGTCCGAGGTGAGTGCGATACAGCATCTAAGCACACAACTGTGCATTACAAGCCAAGGAGACGTAAATATACAAAATATTATATAAGAAAGTCCCCTGAATAGTCCTTTTAAGTCATATTTTAGATTTTCTTGAGCATTGATAGTTTGTCAGTGTGGCATGTCGCTAACCTCTCTACCCTATATGGTTTTTAGGCTTCACCTACCTCTATAGTGGCCCCTACGTGTTTGAATACAACATGACGACCAGAAGACAGTTCCGCGTGCTAGGAAACAACTACTTCCTGCCTTGTTAGACCATCGACCATGATGAAACGCTTAAGAAGCAGCCGTGAACAATGATGAATTTAGCCAAATGACAAAGTTGTTTCAAACATGAAGTTGTTGTATTTTTGGGAGATTTTACAGATTTGTTTTCTTGGAAATATTATTGCCATATATCTATTTAAATATCTATTTATGTATCTAAATTATTTTATATTTTTCTTGACTAAATAATCTGAAAACATGAATGTATTGAATATATGCCGAACATATTTGTTATATGTTGCATATTCAAATAAATTCCAAGTTTTTGTGATTCTTTGTTTTTGGCTTTTACTATTATTTTTTATTTCACCTTTATTTAACCAGGTAGGCTAGTTGAGAACAAGTTCTCATTTGCAACTGTGACCTGGCCAAGATAAAGCATAGCTATTCGACACATACAACAACACAGAGTTACACATGTAATAAACAAAATATACAGTCAATAATGCAGTCAAAAAAAAGAAAACAAAAAGTCTATATACAGTGAGTGCAAATGAGGTAAGATAAGGGAGTTAAGGCAATAAATAGGCCATGGTGGCGAAGTAATTACAATATAGCAATTAAACACTGGAATGGTAGATGTGCAGAAGATGAATGTGCAAGTAGAGACACTGGGGTGCAAAGAAGCATGAAAAATAAATACTATATGGGGATGAGGTAGGTAAATGGGCTGTTTACAGATGGGCTATGTACAGGTGCAGTGATCTGTGAGCTGCTCTGACAGCTGGTGCTTAAAGCTAGTGAGGGAGATATGAGTCTCCAGCTTCAGTGATTTTTGTAGTTCGTTCCAGTCATTGGCAGCAAAGAACTGTAAGGAAAGACGACCAAACGAGGAATTGGCTTTGGGGGTGACCAGTGAGATATACCTGCTGGAGCGTGTGCTACGAGTGGGTGCTGTTGTGGTGACCAGTGAGCTGAGATAAGGCAGGGCTTTACCTAACAGAAACTTGTAGATAACCTGTAGCCAGTGGGTTTGGCGATGAGTATGAAGCGAGGGCCATCCAACGAGAGCATACAGGTCGCAATGGTGGGTAGTGTATGGGGCTTTGGTGACAAAACAGATGGCACCGTGATAGACTGCACTCAATTTGTTGAGTGTTGGAGGCTATTTTATAGATGACATCACCGAAGTCGAGCATCGTTAGGATGGTCAGTTTTACGAGGGTATGTTTGGCAGCATGAGTGAAGGATGCTTTGTTGCGATACAGGAAGCCAATTATAGATTTCATTTTGGATTGGAGATGCGATGTGAGTCTGGAAGGAGAGTTTACAGTCTAACCAGACACCTAGGTATTTGTAGTTGTCCACGTACTCCAAGTCAGAGCCGTGTAGAGTAGTGATGCTGGACGGGCGAGCATGTGCGGGCAGTGATAGGTTGAATAGCATGCATTTAGTTTTACTTGCATTTAAGAGTAGTTGGAGACCACGGAAGGAGAGTTGTATGGCATTGAACCTCGTCTGGAGGTTAGCTAACACAGTGTCCAAAAAGGGACCAGAAGTATACAGAAGTATACAGAACTATGGTGGACTTATGGTGGAAACATTATGAAGCATAGATGTTAATTTGAACCCTTTGCTGATGACACCTAAGACAACTTTACCAAAAAATTAACTTAAACAAATATACAACCAACATGTGGACATCCCTTCAAATGAGTGGATTTGGCTATTTCAGATAGACCCGTTGCTGACAGGTGTATCAAATTGAGCACACAGCTATAGAATCTCCATAGACAAACATTGGCAGTAGATTGGCCCATACTGAAGAGTTCAGTGACTTTCAACATGGCAACGTCATTTGATGCCACCTTTCCAACAAGTCAATTAGTCAAATTTCTGCCCTGTTAGAGCTGCCACGGTCAACTGTAAGTGATGTTATTGTGAAGTAGATACGTCTTGGAGCAACAACGGCTCAGCCGCAACGTGGTAGGCCACACAAGCTCACAGAACGGGACCGCTGAAGCGCATAAAAACTGCCGTGTTCCAAAATGCCACTGGAAGCAATGTCAGCACTACAACTGTTCGTCGGGAGCTTCATGAAATGGGTTTCCATGGCCGAGCAGCCGCACACAAGCCAAAGATCACCATGCGCAATGCCAAGCGTCGGCTGGAGTGGTGTAAAGCTCACCGCCATTGGACTCTGGAGCAGTGGAAATGCATTCTCTGGAGTGATGCATCACGCTTCACCATCTGGCAGTCCGACAGACGATTCTTGGTTTAGTGGATGCCAGGAGAATGCTACCTGCTCGGATGCATAGTGTCAACTGTAAAGTTTGGTGGAGGAGGAATAATGGTCTGGGGCTGTTTTTCAACTTTCGGGCTAGGCCCCTTGGTGCCAGTGAAGAGAAATCGTATCGCTACAGCATTATTGACATTCTAGATTATTCTCTGCTTCCAATTTAGTGGCAATAGTTTGGGGAAGGCCCTATCCTGTTTCAGCATGACAATGCCCCCAGGCACAAAGCTAAGTCCATACACAAATGGTTTGTCGAGATCGGTGTGAAAGAACTTGACTGGCCTGCACAGAGCCCTGACCTCAACCCCATCAAACACATTTGGGATGAATTGGATCGCCGACTGCGAGCCAGGCATAAGCACCCAACATCAGTGCCCGACCTCATTAATGGTCTTGTGGCTGAATGGATGCAAGTTCTCACAGCAATGTTCCAACATCTAGTGGAAAGCCTTCCCAGAAGAGTGGAGGCAGTTGTAGCAGCAAAGGGGGGACCAACTCCATATTAATGCCCATGATTTTGAAATGAGATGTCTAAGGAGTAGGTGTCCACATACTTTTGGCCGTGTAATGTATCTATATTAGGGTACATGAAAGCATAACAAATGGAATTGATCATATAATAAGATAGATAGAGAATAACAATGAAGAAACACTGTGGCATACCCATTTCAATTTCATACATGCATCACACTGATTCAGTATACCACAAAGTATTGAAGTACATTATATGGAGTGTGGCTTTGATCTGATCAGCCTAGACTGCTATGTCTGATTATTTTCACACTACAATATTTATGACAAAACTCAGAACCGCTATGGCCATATGAAACAATGTCCTCTTGTAATAAAATACAAAGACCAATGAGTATGAGCAGTGGAAAGAAACCATGAACTTGCGTGGCAGTCCCCAGGCTAGAGAAAATAAGGTATGAATCTTCAACTCAAACCCACATTATAGTCCAGTGACGCAGGACAAAATCAGAGGTAAGTGTTGCACAGATAACAATCATATGTTACGAAATGTTAGAAACAGGTTATCTGTTGTCACATCAGTATGAGGCATCGTGACAACGCAGTTGCAAGGCATTGGGGCAATGATCCTGCCTTAAAAGAAATGTCCTCTTGTCAATTAAGTTTTTAGAATTGCCTAATTCCCTGTTTCCGCTCTTTGAGCTCAAAATAAACACACTGCACTAATCTGGGCAGTTATTTACAGTGAAGCCTCAGTACTGCCTACCCTGGAAGCCTGTGTTTCAGACATTAGGAAGTGGATGGTGGCAAACGTTTTACTTTTAAACTCGGACAAAACAGAGATGCTAGTTCTAGGTCCCAAGAAACAAAGAGATCTGCTGTTGGATCTGACAATTCATCTTGATGGTTGTTCAGTCGTCTCAAATAAAACTATGAATGACCTCAGCATTACTCTGGACCCTGATCTTTCTTTTGATGAACATAATCAAGAATATTTCAAGGACATATTCTTTCCATTTTAGTAACATTGCAAAAATCTGAAAAAAATTATGCAGAAAAGCTAATCCATGCTTTTGTCACTTCTAGATTAGACTACTGCAATGCTCTACTCTCCTGCTACCCAGATAAAGCACTAAATTATCTTCAGTTAGTGCTAAACACAGCTGCTAGAATTCTGACTAGAACCAAAAAATGTGATCATATTACTCCAGTGCTAGCCTCTCGACATTGGCTTCCTGTTATGGCTAGGGCTGATTTCAAGGTTTTACTGCTAACCTACAAAGCATTACATGGGCTTACTACCACCTAAATCTCCGATTTGGTCCTGCCGTACATACCTACTGTACACGTACATTATGGTCACAAGACACAGGCCTCCTTATAGTCCCTAGAATTTATAAACTGGAGGAAGAACGTTCTCCAACAGAGATCCATTTTTATGGAATAGTCTGCCTATCCATGTGAGACGCAGACTCGGTCTGGACCTCTAAGTCTTTTCTGAATACATCTCTTCAGTAGGTCCTATGATTGAGTGTCGTCTGACCCAGGGGTGCGAAGGTGAACGGCAAGTCACTGGAGCGATGAACTGCCCTTGCTGTCTCTGCCTGGCTGGCTCCCTTCTCTCCACTGGGATTCTCTGCCTCTGACCCTACTACGGGGGCTGAGTCACTGGCTTACTAGTGCTCTTTCATGCTGGCCCTAGGAGAGGTGCGTCACTTGAGTGGGTTAAGTCACAGATGTGATCTTTCTGTTCGGTTTTGCGCCCCCTCGGGCTTGTGCGGTGGAGGAAATATTTGTGGGCTATACTCAGCCTTGTCTCAGGGTAGTAAGTTGGTGGTCGGTTGATATCCTTCTAGTGGTGTGGGGGCTGTGCTTTGGCAAAGTGGGTAGGGTTATAACCTGCCTCGTTGGCCCTGTCCGGGGGACGGGGCCACAGTGTCCTCCGACCCACCCGTCTCGGTCTCCAGTATCTATGCTGCAATAGTCTATGTGCCGGGGGGGTAGGGTCAGTCTGTTATATCTGGTGTAATTCTCCTGTCTTATCTGGTGTCCTGTGTGAATTTAAGTATGCTCCCTAATTCTCTCCATCCCTTCCTGGAGGACCTGAGCTTTAGGATCATGCCTCAGGACTACCTGGCTTGATGACACCTGGCTGTCCCCAGTCCACCTGGTCGTGCTGCTGCTCCTGTTCTGCCTGCGGCTAGGGAATCCTGACCTGTTCACCTGACGTGCTACCTTGTCTCAGACCTGCTATTTTAGACTCTCTCTCTACCACACCTGTTGTCTCGACCTCTGAATGCTTGGCTATGAAAAGCCAACTGACATTTATACCTGAGGTACTGACCAGTTGCACCTTCTACAATCACTGTGATTATTATACGACCCTGCTGGTCATCTATGAACGTTTGAACATCTTGAAGAACAATCCATGTACTCTTAAAATCTCCACCTGGCACAGCCAGAAGAGGACTGGCCACCCCTCAGAGCCTGGTTCCTCTCTAGATTTCTTCCTATGTTCTTGCCTTTCTAGGGAGTTTTTCCTAGCCATCATGCTTTTACATGTGCAAGTTTTAGGCTGGGTTTCTGTATAGCACTTTGTGACATCTGTTGATGTAAAAAAGGTTAATAAATAACCTTGATTGATTGAACAAGTTTCTCCCACAAGAAAATATTCCACTGTGATTTATCCAGATTTTGGAATACTTCCGAATGCTTGCTTGGATTTAATTAACCCGCAACTTTAAATAATAAGCGAACAATATAATTATTTTCTTCTCAATCCTTTTTTAATGTTTTTACATGTTGTGTAAATGTCAGTGTGTATCCTGTATGTTAGAGGCTGTATGCAAATTTGCTGTATTCCGCATCAGGACGTCAGAAGCCAGTCATACAGTATAATGGTAACGCATCCAGAGTCTTGCCTATCTGTGCATGAGTAAAGACAACAGAAACCTCTCTCCCCTCTGGCTATTCTTGTACTTTAGCGTGTCCTTCAAAGCCTACTTAAAGTACTTTAGATTGACAGTTGTGCATATCACAGGGCTCTTGGTGTAGGAGTGGGTGTCAGATTAGCTACACGTCATTTGGGGGATTCAGGATTTCCCCCAGTTTTCCAATCCAGATCTAGCAGCTGACTCACGTATTCCCAGCAATACCGTACTTCCCTAATGGCAATAGCCAGCTAAAACACACCAACCTAACTTGCTTTTATTTGTTTGATCACAGAGAGAAGTAAAGTTCTTCATACTTGATTTGAGGTTTTTAACCCTAACCAAATTTGGTATGCATCCGACTTTGGGATACAACATTTGCATTCGTCGTTTTGGTTTGTGTTGTAAGTAGGCATTGATCAATGCCAAATGTTAAATTCAAATCTTCTTACCATCACAACTAAGCCAATATGACTATGGAGGTAGGCTACACAACACACGCTCGTCTTCCGTCATGTTCCATTCATGTCTGGTCTAGGTTATTGGCAAACAGGTCATTCTCATAGGCTCCATTACGCAATCGGCTGACCAAGAGTGATATAGCTTTAATTGTTCACATAAAGTAATGACAAATCAAATCAACTTTGTCACATGCGCCGAACACAACAAGTGTAGACTACCGTGAAATGCTTACTTACAAGCCCTTAACCAACAGTGCAGTTCAAGAAGAGACAGTGCAGTTCTAGAAGAGTCAACAAGAGGCAACGCATAAAACATATAATAGCAGTTATAGCACAGTTGTAACCTGTGTATTATGAAGTGAAATGGTTGATTAAGCAAGGTGAACAATTAGACAATTATAAGCGATGAGTCTATAGGCTACACATCAGTCATAATAACTGTATATCAGTGAATCAAGAATGATGCTTCATGTGCGTAAAGCACCAAGGAGCAATTGCCAAATTGATGAGTGCAGAGATGTCATCAGTGTTCTAGCCAAAGCTTCAAAGATTCTGGAATTGTTTTGTCTGTAATACATTTCCAACCTCCAGCTCTGGGAGGATCACTGCTGTCAAACAGCTTGTTGTGAAGGGGAAATTAAACAAAGAGATTTATACAACGGCTGAGTCTAATCCTGGATGCTGATTGAGGCTGCAGGGTAGCCTAGTGGTTAGAGCGTTGGACAAGTAACCGGAAGGTTGCAAGTTCAAACCCCTGAGCGGACAAGGTACAAATCTGTCATTCTGCCCCTGAACAGGCTATTAATCCACTGTTCCTAGGCCATCATTGAAAATAAGAATTTGTTCTTAACTGACTTGCCTGGTTAAATAAATAAATAAATATAAAAAAAATGGATTAAAACTGCATTCCAGCTGGTGTCTATTCCACAAATTGCCACTGGCTAAATCTATGACGTTGAAATGCCTCTTTACTCTTTCCCATCTGAATGCGCAATCCACTTTCTCATCAGCTCAGCCGGGCAATTTATATACTAGATCTACACTGTAGAAACAATCTAGACATTATGCCGCATTTCCTTTAGACTAGCATTTGGTTTTCAACAGCGGAGATTTGTAATAACCTTGCTGTCTGTCTCTGTGACATTTGCAACATTGTTTCAATATTGAAATTCGATCTCCAGCTGTCCTATGGTAATGAGACAGACAGGCTGGCAGCCTTTCTCAGCCAGTCAAAATCATGAATCCGCATCATTTTTATTGATATATATTTTGATATATACAAAGAAATGTCAATAGAAAAACACAAAATGTCATTCCAGCTTAATTAAGTTTACCTGTGTAGTTGGCTCTCTCTTCAGATCAGCGGCCTGGCAAGAAAGCACATTTCTGCATAAACAAACACAAATGCAGCTACTTTGCTGTTATTCTGGCTGCGCTGTTGGCTAGCTAGCAAGCAAGGGATAAGAACATTGCTAGCCATCATTGGTAATGGAACATTTAGAAAGAACGACTGGGTCGCGTCCATAGAGGGCTTGCAGTTGATATAAAAAGCCTCCTGGTGGCCATGTTGGAAGACCACCGCATTAATTCTCCTGACAACAACAGCCGAGTGGCTACCCCAAACTGCATGACAACAGTGCCTAAAAATAGTTGATTCATCACCATGGTCATTTTCTGTGGTGAATTTGGCTGCTCTAATAATGCAGGAAAGACAAGTTTTTTTTTGTTGTTGACAGATTCCCCACAATCATGAAACACCTTTCTTGACACGAATGACATGACTCAAGAAATGTCACAAAAGCTAAGAAACCTTTCTGCCTGTCAAGACCTGAACCCCGACAGCTGTCAATACATGGTTTGCTAAAATCATTTCATCAATGGTTAAGTCAAGTCTGATCGACTTCAAGTTTAGTTTTCCTGGTATGCTAACCAGGTGTTAACAACACCACTACGTTAGCTCGATAGCTTGTAGTCTAGCTATTAGCATGTGTTGTTTGAGTTTCAAGTTTTGGGGAAGCAATTTTTTCACCTTAAAAATGCCCCTTTATAACAAAGGATTGCATGTCTCTAGCATGACATTTGCAGACTAATGTAAGCCTACTATTATTAATGTAATGAGTAGATTCGATAGTGATCATTTAGGCTATTAATAAGCGAGTAGTGGCATAGGTTTTTAGGCTATATCAGAGATGTGGCCTTTGCTAAACACTTATTGCAATTCTACTACACTTTATCTGACTGTTGTAGAATTGTAGTAGAATTTTAATATGATGGTAGGATAGGCCTACTCTACTAAAAAGCAACCATGTAATCTAGCCCAAAAAGGGGTCCTGGCTAAAAGGGCTCCAGTTTTTTATCAAATTAATGTAAAACGTTAGGGTTAGCTAAAATACAAAAATCGAACTCTTTTCATAACCTTAACCTAACTATCCTAACCTTAGGATTTTGTGTTAATTTGACAAAAGCTGGGTCCCTTCTAGCCATGACCATGAAAAGGTGAGAAACAAATTGTAACGGAGACGCTGAGAGTCGAGAATCAGGTGCAGATGAAACATATACTAAAAATAACAAACATGAAACGAGACAACATAACAGTATCGTCTACGCATAAGCACAGGAACAATGATGACAAGGAGCGGGACAGTCCGGGCGGCAAAGGTGGAAATCATGGATGACATTGGGATCCAAAATGTCCTCCACCGGAACCCAACACCACTCCTCTGGGCCATACCCCTCCCAGTCCACCAGATACTGGAGCCGACACACACGACATCGGGATTCCAGTAGAGATCTGACGGAATAGGCCGGACTCCCCTAGATATCCAGGGGGGGGGGATGGAGGGGTTTCGTGGGGTACAGCATCAGCTAGGGGACCAAGAACCACCGGTCTGAGAAGGGAGACATGAAAAGAAGGTGAGATACGGTAGTGCCTGGGATGTTGTCACCATATATGTTACCTCGTTGACCCTCCGGAGAACCTTGAACAGCCCCACAAACTGGGGGCTCGGTTTATTGCAGGGCAGTGGAGTGGGAGGTTCCTGTTAGAGAGCCAGACACGATCCCCAGGGTGGAACACAGGGGTCGTACCACAGTGGCAGTCTGCCTGCTCCTTTTGACTGTGGATGGCGCATTGGAGTCTCACGTGAGCATCGCTCCACACTTTTTCTGCGCACCTGAACCACTCATCAACCACAGGAGCTTCGGTCTGGCCCGGGATCCATAACACACTGGAAGGGGGTCAACCCAGTGGAGGAGTGACGTAGCTAGTTCTGGGCATACTCTGCCCATGGAAGGAATCGAGCCCACTCTCCCTGCCGGTTCTGACAGTGACTCTTCAGGAACCTCCCCAGCTCCAAGTTCATCCTCTCCACCTGCCTATTGGACTGAGGCCGGTACCCAGAAGTGAGGCTGATCGTGATCCCGAGCTTCTCCATAAAGGCTCTCGATACCCGTCATGTGAATTGGGGGACATGGTCAGAGACGATGTCGCCTGGAAGGCCATAATGCCAGAAGACCTGCTGGAATAGTGCTTCAGCGACCTGGAGAGCAGTAGGAAGACCAGACAGAGGGAGTAAACGACAGGATTTTGAAAATCTATCCACAACCACCAAAATGGTGGTGAAACTGTCAGAGGAGCATAGATTAGTAACAAAGTCAATGGGATAGATCGGACTAGGGAAGCTGAGGCACGGGAAGGAGAAAGATTTTCCCTGATGGAGCGTTCTGGGGGGATTTGGTTTGGGCACATTCGGAACAGAAGTTGACGTCACAAGTGACATCCTGAGCCAAGGTGGGCCACCATTATTTCTCAGAGATGGATTGGGTAGTGCGAGAAATACCTGGATGTCCAGCGACAACAGCTGTGTGTGCCCAGGTCAGCAGCCGGTCCCTTATCCCCGTTGGAACGTTGATGTCCTCGGGAGGACAGTTAGTGGGTGCGGGCTCCCTCTCCAGAGCCTGGCGGATGTCCACATCTACATCCCAGACCACAGCAGCTACAACTCGGGAGGATGGTATTATAGGAGCATTATGGACAGGACCCTCTCCCGAATCGTAGAATCAGCTTGGCACAGATTCAGCCTCCTCGCTGTCCGTATGTACTCCAGGTTCCGATGGTTGGTGAGGATGAGAAATGGTTCCTTGGAACCCTCCAGTCAGTGTCTCCACTCCTCTAATGCCAACTTCACCACCAGGAGCTCTCGATTACCGACGTCGTAATTCCTCTCTGCAGGGACAGTTTCTTAGAGTAATGTGCACACGGGTACAATTTCTGTGGATAACCCTGTCTTTGAGACAGAACTGCCCCCACGCCCACCTCTGAAGCATCCACCTCCACCACAAAGGATATCGTGGGATCTGGGTGTTTGAGCAATGGGGCAGATTTGAAACATACCTTGAGTAGACAGAAGGCCTCGTCGGCTGCTGGGCTCCACACCACCCTACAGGGACCATCCTTAAGGAGAGAGTTGAGAGGAGCGGTGGCGGAGCTGAAATTCCTGATGAAATGGCAGTAGATGTTGGAAAACCCCCAAAACTGATGTAACCCCTTTATGGTGGTTGGGACTTGCCATGACCTGACCGCATCTACCTTTTTCTTGCCCATCCTCACTCCCTGCGGGCTGATTTGGTAGCCTAAGGAGACAGCCCTCTGATGAAATTGGCACTTCTCAGCTTTGACGAACAGGTGGTAAGCCAGGAGATGTTCCAGACGCTGAGAGTCAACAACCAGTTGCAAGTGAAACGTTTAATAAAACAACAAACATGAAAGGAGACAACATAACAGTAGCATCAACGCATAAACACAGGAACAATACTTACTGAGGAAAGAACCAAAGGGAGTGACAGACATAGGGGAGGTAATCAGGACCAGGTGAGTATCATGATGACGTTCAGGGGTGTCACGTTCTGACCTTAGTTCCTTTGTTTTGTCTTTTGTTTTAGTATGGTCAGGGCGTGAGTTGGGTGGGTTGTCTATGTGAGTTTCTATGATTTTCTATTTCTGTGTTTGGCCTGGTATGGTTCTCAATCAGAGGCAGCTGTCAATTGTTGTCCCTGATTGAGAACCATATTTAGGGAGCCTGTTTTCGATTGTGTTTTGTGGGTGGTTATTTTGAATCTTTGTGTGTCTGCAACAGACAGAACTGTTTCGGTTGTTGCTTTGTTGTTTGTTATTCAGTGTTCAGTTTTTCATTAAATAAGATGAACACTTACCACGCTGCGCTTTGGTCCTCACCTTCTTCCCAAGACAGCCGTTACAGAACCACCCACCACCAAGAAAGGAGCAAGCAGCGTGGTAACGGGCAGCAGCAGCAGTGGCCGAAATCGCAAGACTCCTGGACTTGTGAGGAGATTTTGGATGGCAAGGGACCCTGGGCACAGGCTGGGGAATATCGCCGCCCCAAGGCAGAGCTGGAGGCAGCTAAAGCTGAGAGGCGGTGGTATGAGGAGGCAGCACGGCAGCGCGGTTGGAAGCCCGAGAGGCAGCCCCAAAAATGTATTGGTGTCCCCGGTGCGTGTGCATAGCCCGGTGTGGTACATTGCAGCGCCTCGTATCGGCTGGGCTAGAGTGGGCATCGAGCCAGGTGCCATGAAGCCGGCTCAGCGCATCTGCTCTCCAGTGCATCTCCTCGGGCCGGTGTACATGGCACCAGCCCTACGCATGGTGTCCCCAGTACAGCACAGCCTAGTGCGGGCTATTCCACCTCGCCACACTGGCCTGGCTACGGGGAGCATTCAGCCAGGTAGGGTTGGGCAGGCTCGGTGCTCGAGACCTCCAGTGCGCCTCCACGGTCCGGTCTATCCAGTGCTGCCTCCACGCACCAGCCCTCCGGTGGCAGCCCCCCCCCCCCCACCAGGCTGTCTGTCCGTTTTCTTCCTACAGGTGCTCCCGCCTGTCCAGAGCTGCCAGAGCCTTCCTCCTGCCCAGCGCTGCCAGAGTCTCCCGTCTGTCCTGAGCTGCCAGAGTCTCCCGTCTGTCCTGAGCTGCCAGAGTCTCCCGTCTGTCCTGAGCTGCCAGAGTCTCCCGTCTGTCCTGAGCTGCCAGAGTCTCCCGTCTGTCCGGAGCTGCCAGAGTCTCCCGTCTGTCCGGAGCTGCCAGTGAGTCTCCCGTCTGTCAAAGGCTGCCAGAGTCTCCCGTCTGTCCGGAGCTGCCAGAGTCTCCCGTCTGTCCGGAGCTGTCAGAGCCGCCAGTCTGTCCGGAGCTGCCAGAGCCGCTAGTCTGTCCTGAGCTGCCAGTCTGTCCTGAGCTGCCAGAGCCATCAGTCAGCCAGGAGCTGCCAGACCCGTCAGTCAGCCAGGAGCTGCCGGAGCCGTCAGTCAGCCAGGAGCTGCCGGAGCCGTCAGTCAGCCAGGAGCTGCCGGAGCCGTCAGTCAGCCAGGAGCTGCCGGAGCCGTCAGTCAGCCAGGAGCTGCCGGAGCCGTCAGTCAGCCAGGAGCTGCCAGAATCGCCCTTCACTCTGGAGCTGCCGGAGTCTCCCGCCTGTCCGGTGCTGCCGGAATCTCCCGTTCGTCCGGTGCTGACGGAATCTCCTGTCCGTCCGGTGCTGCCGGAATCTCCCGTCCGTCCGGTGCTACTGGAATCTCCCGTCTATTCGGGACCCGTGGCTTGGGTCCTCAGTCCAAGGTCGGCGGCGAGGGTCGGCGCGTTAAAGAGGCCACGGAGGTCGGTAGAGAGGCGGAGAAGGACTGTGGTGGAGTGGAGTCCACGTCCCACGCCAGAGCCACCACCGCGGACAGACACCCACCCAGACCCTCCCCTATAGGTTTAGGTTTTGCGGCCGGAGTCCGCACCTTTGGGGGGGGGGGAGAATTCAGACCCCTGGACTTTTCCACATTTTGTTACGTCACAGACTTATTCTATAATATAATAATACCCCATAATGACGAAGCAAAAATCTTTAATTTTTTTTATTTAACACATTTATAAAAAATAAATACCCTATTTACATAAGTATTCAGACCCTTTATGAGACTAGAAATTGAGCTCTGGTGCATCCTGTTTCCATTGATCATCCTTGAGATGTGTCTACAACTTAATTGGAGTCTACCTATGCTAAATTCAATTGATTGGACATGATATAGAAAGACACACCTGTCTATATAAGGTCCCACAGTTGACAGTGCATGTCAGAGCAAAAACCAAGTCATGAGGTCAAAGGAATTGTCCGTAGAACTCTGGAGACAGGATTGTGTCGAGGCACAGATCTGGGGAAGGGTACCAAAAAATGCCTGCAGCATTGAAGGTCCCCAAGTACACAGTAGCCTCCATCATTCATAAATGGAAGAAGTTTGGAAACCTCAAGACTCTTCGCAGAGCTGGCCCAGCCAAAATGAGCAATCGGGGGAGAAGGTCCTTGGTCATGGAGATGATGATTTTGCTTTGTCATTATTGTGTATTGTTTGTAGATTGATGGGGGGGGGGGGATTAATACATTTTAGAATAAGGCTGTAACCTAACAAAATGTGGAAAAATCAAGGGGTCTGAATACTTTCTGAATGCACCGTAGCCTGGAGGACATTATTGTCCAAAGAATTCATATATAAATACTCATATATATTCATATGATAACCCAATGATTATTTGATATCTATTCATAAGAGGTGGGAAAATGTATGGACAGTATAGCATAGGACAAAGGCCTCAATGCGATAGGACAACCTGATGTGTTGACTATTGGTTGTTCGAACCCAACAATGGATTTAATCTTTATATGACACTAAAAATTAAACACAACCAAACACTTAAGAGCCCTGATGGTGTAGATGACCTGCAAATGTGATATTCTAACATCAGGTGTGCTTCTCATTTGTTTATGTACTGTAGGTTCACCAGCTGACCTATATCAAGACATCCATGTCAACTGGATTCCCGCTAAGAAGATGAGCAATGCTGCAGCAGCATCAGTTTCTACTTCTACTTTGTCCTTTTCCAGATATGAAAGGAGACATCCCTCAGTTATACGACATTGTTGTCATAAGTAGAGAACAACTTCACCTTGTTGTCATCTTTTAAGAATACTGGACTTTAATAATAGGCTATATTGTTGTATGGGTTAAATTAAAAGTATTTAGACAAGCATTTGTGTAAGTTTATCGATAGCCTAGCATAGCATTTTGTCCAGCTAGCAGCAGGTAACTTGGTCACGGAAATCAGAAAAGCAATCAAATTAAATCGTTTACCTTTGATGAGCTTCGGATATTTTCACTCACGAGACTCCCAGTTAGATAGCCAATGTTCCTTTTTTCCCTAAATATTTTTTTTGTAGGCGAAATAGCTCCGTTTGTTCTTCAGTTTGGCTGAGAAATCGTCCGAAAATTGCAGTCACGAAAACTCTGAAAAATATTCCAAATTAGCTCCATAAATCAACAGAAACAGGCAAACGTTGTTTATAATCAATCCTCAAGGTGTTTTTCAAATATCTATTAGATAATATATCCACCGGGACAATTGGTTTTTCAGTAGGACCGATTGCAATAATGGCTACCTCTGTATTTTACGCGAGAATCACTCTGGGAGCCATCAGGTGACCAGTTGCGCAATGTAGCCGCTTATGGGTATTCTTCAACATAAATGCTAAAACTACGTCACAATGCTGTAGACAACTTGGGGAATACGGAGAACAAGTAATCTGGTTGATAGCCCATTCACTGCTCAATAGGGACGCATTGGAACGCAGAGCTTTCAAAAGATGAGTCACTTCCGGATTGGATTTTTCTCAGGCTTTCGCCTGCAATATCAGTTCTGTTATACTCACAGACAATATTTTTACAGTTTTTCCCCAGAAAGGAGAGACAGGTTAAAAAGGTTGTCGATGATAGGGACAGCAACCTTACAATTTTAATTTTTTACCTTTATTTTACTAGGCAAGTCAGTTAAGAACAAATTCTTATTTTCAATGACGGCCTAGGAACAGTAGGGTCTAGAAGAAAGAGTCTAAACCATTTGACCCAGATGTTGTTTGGGGGTCAGGTTAAAGGATTTTCTTTAGCACCTCAAACTCAGTGACTACCAGCAGGGAGAAACTTTGTAGCAGGTCAGAGGAAAAAAAGGGAGAAGCATCGGGGATAGTCGCATTAGAAGGGGTGGGAGATGAGGAAATGTTGGACGGGCAAGGAAGCATGGCTGAGTCAAATAGGATTATTGACTTATTGAAGTGGTGATTAAAGGGCTCAACCATGTTCTTCTTGTCAGTAACAACCACATCATCAACATTAAGGGACATGGGCAGCTGTGAGGAGGAGGGTTTATTCTCCAGGTCTTTAACCGTTTCCAGAACTTCTTGGGGTTAGACTCACAGAGAGAGAACTGCTCCTTAAAGCAACTAACTTTGGCCTTCCGGATAGCCTGAGTGCATGTATTTCTCATTTGCCTGAACGATAGCCAGTCAGCCTGAGTATGTGTGTGCTGAGCCTTTCACCAAATTAAATTTGTGAGGTAGAGTAACTCTGCAAGATCATGGTCGAACCAGGGGATGAACCTGTTTAAATTCAAATTTTGTTTCATCACTAATGTCAGTACAGAAAACACCAGACTGATACCTATCAGGATTAGTTGTGAGGATAACATCAAGGAGAGTGGCCTTTTCTGTGTGTTTGGAGTCATACCTTGTGGGATTGGTAATAATCTGTGAAATATTTAAGGAGTCCCATTGCTTTAGGACTTGGTCAGGTGGTTTAATCATGTTCCAGTTTAAGCATGTCCCATATCCCACCTGGTAAAGATTGCCACTCCCCCACCTTTGGAGGATCTGTCTTGCCGAAAAAGGTTATAACCAGAAAGGTTAACATCACTTCCTTAACTTCGTCTCAGTAATGACCAACACATCTGGATTGGAGCTGTAAACCCACACTTTCAATTGATCCATTTGAGGTATTAAGCTTCTAGTGTTAACGTGCAGAAAACACAGGCTTTACAAGAGCAGAAATCAGTGAAGCAGATATCAGAGCACAAGTCAAAATTGGGGCTAGCAGCAGTAGATGGGCCAGGGTGTTACAGGCAACATTCGCACTGAGCTAAAGGGTAGAGCTGCCGCTTTCAAGGTGCGGGACTCTAACCCAGAAGCTTACAAGAAATCCAGCTATGCCCTGCGACGAACCATCAAACAGGCAAAGCATCAATACAGGGCTAAGATTGAATCATACTACACTGGCTCTGACTCTCGTCGGATGTGGCAGGGCTTGCAAACTATTACAGACTACAAAGGGAAGCACTGCCGCGAGCTGCCCAGTGACACGAGCCTACCAGATGAGCTAAATCACTTCTATGGTCGCTTCGATACAAGCAACACTGAGGCATGCATGAGAGCATCAGCTGTTCCGGACGACTGTGTGATCACGCTCTCCGTAGCCGAAGTGAGTAAGACCTTTAAACAGGTCAACATACACAAGGCTGCGGGGCCAGACGGATTACCAGGACGTTTGCTCCGGGCATGTGCTGACCAACTGGCAGGTGTCTTCACTGACATTTTAAACATGTCCCTGATTGAGTCTGTAATACCAACATTCTTCAAGCAGACCACCATAGTCCCTGTGCCCAAGAACACAAAGGCAACCTGCCTAAATTACTACAGACCCGTAGCACTCACGTACGTAGCCATGAAATGCTTTGAAAGGTTGGTAATGGCTCACATCAACACCATTATCCTAGAAACCCTAGACCCACTCCAATTTGCATACCGCCCTAACAGATCCACAGATGCAATCTCTATTGCACTCCACACTACCCTTTCCCACCTGGACAAAAGCTCAGCGTTCAACACCATAGTATTCTCAAAGCTCATCACCAAGCTAAGGAACCTGGGACTAAACACCTCCCTCTGCAACTGGATCCTGGACTTTTGACAGGCCGCCCCCAGGTGGTGAGGGTAGATAGCAACACATCTGCCACGCTGATCCTCAACACTGGAGCTCCCCAGGGGTGCGTGCTCAGTCCCCTCCTGTACTCCCTGTTCACCAACGACTGCATGGTCAGGCACGACTCCAACACCATCATTAAGTTTGCTGATGACACAACAGTGGTAGGCCTGATCATCGACAATGACGAGACAGCCTATAGGGAGGAGGTCAGAGACCTTGCCGGGTGGTGCCAGAATAACCTATCTCTCAACGTAACCAAGACTAAGGAGATGATTGTGGACTACAGGAAAAGGAGCACCGAGCACGTCCCCATTCTCATCGACGGGGCTGTAGTGGAGCAGGTTGAGAGCTTCAAATTCCTCAGTGTCCACATCAACAACAAACTAGATTGGTCCAAACACACTAAGACAGTCGTGAAGAGGGCACGACAAAGCCTATTCCCCCTCAGGAAACTAAAAAGATTTAGCATTGGTCCTGAGATCCTCAAAAGGTTCTACAGCTGCAACATCGAGAGCATCCTGACCGGTTGCATCACTGCCTGGTACGGCAATTGCTCGGCCTCCGACCGCAAGGCACTTCAGAGGGTAGTGCGTACAGCCCAGTACATCACTGGGGAAAAGCTGCCTGCCATCCAGGACCTCTAAACCAGGCGGTGTCAGAGGAAGGCCCTAAAAATTGTCATAGACCCCAGCCACCCCAGTCATAGACTGTTCTCTCTACTACTGCATGGCAAGCGGTACCCGGAGTGCCAAGTCTAGGACAAACAGGCTTCTCAACAGTTTTTACCCCCAAGCCATAAGACTCCTGAACAGGTAACCAAATGGTTACACAGACTATTTGCATTGTGTGCCCCCTTCCCAGCCCCTCTTTTATGCTGCTGCTACTCTCTGTTTATCTTATATGCATAGTCACTTTAACTATACATTCATGTACATACTACCTAAATTTGCCGGACCAACCAGTGCTCCCACACTTTGGCTAGCCGGGCTATCTGCATTGTGTCCCACCACCCACCAACCCCTCTTTTTACGCTTCTGCTACTCTCTGTTCATCATATATGCATAGTCACTTTAACGATACCTACATGTACAAACTACCTCAATAAGCCTGACTAACAGGTGTATGTATATAGCCTTGCTACTCTTTTTTCAAATGTCTTTTTACTGTTGTTTTATTTCTTTACTTTACTTTACTTTACTTTACTTTACTTTTACACACACACACACACACACACACACACACACACACACACACACCTTTTTTCCCGCACCATTGGTTAGAGCCTGTAAGTAAGAATTTCACTGTAAGGTCTGTTGTATTCGGCGCACGTGACAAATACACTTTGATTTGAATTGATTTGTGTACATGCACATTTCCAGATATCATCAACAGTAATACAATCAAGGCACAGGACAGGACAGGGAGAGCTCTGCAGTGCTGATTTATGACATCTGAATGTGCATCAGATGGCAACAAGATCATATTGTACAGCAATTTCATCAGGTAACATGAATACAAAGCCAGTGAAAAGTGGTTAGAATAGGATGGAAGGCCAAAAGTGTGTAACCAATAGAGAGTCAGAGTCCCGAGTGTGGGAGCGCAACTTATAGCCCAACTAGTATCTTTCTTTTACAATAAAAAAATATTTAGCATAGACAATGTAATTGTTGCGCTAGTCTTAGACAAACCATCTTCATTATCACAGTGGCACCTCCAACAGCCACTCAGACCTTCTGGGATTAAAGTATCTGGCATTGAACTTGGTAGTAGTAGTTGTACGTTTTAAATTTCCAGACATTTCACCACCTAGATTACAAGGTATCGGTCGACCGATTAATCGGAATGGCCGATTAATTAGGGGCGATTTCAAGTTTTCATAACAATCGGTAATCTGCATTTTTGGACACCGATTATGGCCGATTACACTGCACTCCACGAGGAGACTGCTTGGCAGGCTGACTACCTGTTACGCGAGTGCAGAAAGGAGCCAAGGTAAGTTGCTAGCTAGCCATAAACTTATCTTATAAAAAACAATCAATCTTAACATAATCACTAGTTAACTACACATGGTTGATGATATTACTAGTTTACATTTACATTTTACATTTAAGTCATTTAGCAGACGCTCTTATCCAGAGCACAAATTGGTGCTTTCACCTTATGACATCCAGTGGAACAGCCACTTTACAATAGTTTATCTAGCTTGTCCTGCGTTGCATATAATTGATGCGGTGCCTGTTAATTTATCATCGAATCACAGCCTACTTCGCCAAACGGGTGGTGATTTAACAAGCGCATTCGCGAAAAAAGCACTGTTGTTGCACCAATGTGTACCTAACCATAAACACCAAGGCCTTTCTTAAAATCAATACACAAGTATATATTTTTAAACCTGCATATTTAGTTAATATTGCCTGCTAACATGAATTTCTTTTAACGAGGGAAATTGTGTAACTTCTCTTGCATTCTGTGCAAGCAGAGTCAGGGTATATGCAGCAGTTTTGGCCGCCAGGCTCGTTGCGAACCGTGAGAAGACCATTTCTTCCTAACAAAGACTGTAATTAATTTCCCAGAATTGTACATAATTATGACATAACATTGAAGGTTGTGCAATGTAACAGCACTATGTAGACTTAGGGATGCCGCCCGTTAGATAGAATATGGAACGGTTCGGTATTTCACTGAAAGAATAAACATTTTGTTTTCGAAATGATAGTTTCCGGATATGACCATATTAATGACCTAAGGCTCGTATTTCTGTGTGTTATTATATTATAATTAAGTCTATGATTTGATATTTGATAGAGCAGTCTGACAGAGTGGTGGTAGGCAGCAGCAGTCTCGTAAGCATTCATTCAAACAGCACTTTCCTGCATTTGCCAGCAGCTCTTCGCTGTGCTTTAAGCATTGCGCTGTTCTAGGACTTCAAGCCTATCAACTCCCGAGATTAGGCTGGCAATACTATAGTGCCTATAAGAACATCCAATAGTCAAAGGTATATGAAATACAAATGGTATAGAGATAAATAATTACTAAAGTCCTATAATTACTACAACCTAAAACTTCTTACCTGGGAATATTGAAGACTCATGTTAAAAGGAACCACCAGCTTTCATAGGTTCTCATGTTCTGAGCAAGGAACTTAAACGTTAGCTTTTTTACATGGTACATATTGCACTTTTACTTTCTTCTCCAACGCTTTGGTTTTGCATTATTTAACCAAATTGAACATGTTTCATTATTTATTTGAGACTAAATTGATTTTACTTATGTACTACATTAAGTTAAAATAAAAGTGTTCATTCAGTATTGTTGTAATTGTCATTATTACAAATTAGTATATAAAAATCGTCCGATTAATCGGTATCGGGTTTTTTGGTTCTCCAATAATCGGTATCTGCTTTGAAAAATCATAATCGGCCGACCTCTATTACAGGGGTTGGATTTGCACTAAACAATTTCATATTAGAACAAGGCATTGACAAAATATAGTATAATAATTAGCCTCATACATTGTCTACTGGTATCGTTTTTAAATTGAGACCATATAACTGAACAATGTAAACAATGTGTGAGCTAAGCTATTCTCTACTTCAGATAAACAATGTCAAGGGGTGCATTGCACATGCCCATAAGGTTAATGCCATCATACTGTCGGCCAGTGGTTCCCAACTCCGGTCCCCAAGTACCCTCAACAGTGCAGTTTTAGTGTAGCCCAGGAAACACACCTGATTCAACTTGTCAACTAATTATCAGGCCCTTAATGAGTTGAATCAGGTATGTTTGTTTTTCAAGATGAAAACTAGTTCAGCTTGAATAATAGTTAAGTTAACAATTAAAACAAGTTTAAAACACTTAACTTCAACGAATCAACACTATTTCATATAATGTCAAGGTGTACAAGAAAGCTAACTCACATGTAAAGGTTAGACATTTTAGTTACAAGTAGGCTATTACTAGTAAAGCATAATTTCAGGTGAACAAAAAAAAGTCAATACCAGAGGTGGCCAACCTCACTCCACTGATTCCTGATCTACTGGGTGAGCAGACTTCCGTTCCAGCCCAGCAATAGCACACTTGATTATTAACTAATTAGGTTTGATACATTGAATCAGGTGTGTTAGTGCTGGGCTGGAACAGAAGCAGGGTTGGCCTACTCCAGTTGTAATAGGTTTATACATTGTATATAACTTTTAAACTGTATTTTTGTTCACAAAATTTGCCAACATAGGTACACATATAATCCATGGTATACAAGAAGGTACCCTTATTCTCTTGGGACATTCATTGGGACCTCTTCATCTACAGCCAGGGTTTCACGGCTCTCTATCTGAGGACAGAAAACATCACAAAGAAACAGGCTGCATTATAGTAAAATTAGACAGCCCTGAATATTATGCTGCTCTATCCAGAGTAGCCTAATCTCCCTTCTCTGACAGCTGGAACTGCTAGATAATACTTTCACCCCCTTCCATGGTTGTTAGCTAGCTAACTACCTAGCTAAAGATGCATTTAGTTACAACAATAAGTACATCAATATTTTTTAAATTTTTTTTATTTCACCTTTATTTAACCAGGTAGGCTAGTTGAGAACAAGTTCTCATTTGCAACTGCGACCTGGCCAAGATAAAGCATAGCAGTGTGAACAGACAACACAGAGTTACACATGGAGTAAACAATTAACAAGTCAATAACACAGTAGAAAAAAAGGGAGTCTATATACATTGTGTGCAAAAGGAATGAGGAGGTAGGCGAATAATTACAATTTTGCAGATTAACACTGGAGTGATAAATGATCAGATGGTCATGTACAGGTAGAGTTATTGGTGTACAAAAGAGCAGAGAAGTAAATAAATAAAAACAGTATGGGGATGAGGTAGGTAAAAATGGGTGGGCTATTTACCGATAGACTATGTACAGCTACAGCGATCGGTTAGCTGCTCGGATAGCAGATGTTTGAAGTTGGTGAGGGAGATAAAAGTCTCCAACTTCAGCGATTTTTGCAATTCGTTCCAGTCACAGGCAGCAGAGAACTGGAACGAAAGGCGGCCAAATGAGGTGTTGGCTTTAGGGATGATCAGTGAGATACACCTGCTGGAGCGCGTGCTACGGGTGGGTGTTGCCATCGTGACCAGTGAACTGAGATAAGGCGGAGCTTTACCTATCATGGACTTGTCGATGACCTTCAAATAGGTATGTAATGACATTATATAAACTCTTTATAGTGTTTTATTTACACTTTAAAGGTGATAAGGTGATAAATTGGACAGATCGAGAGAAAAAAAGCAGTTTTTCCACACATCTCATCTCCTCTCCTTCTCACTATCACGCATTAGTTTCGCTTCCCCACCCACCATTTTTAAAAAGACCAGAAGGAGCTCATTGCCTTCTTGAATTTTGCAGAAACGGGCAGCGTGGAGGTCATGTCATTAATTTTGTTGGAAAGGGGAGAAATTGTGCTTTACAATGGTGTTGATCTGGAGGTATTACATTTTTGGGGCACTAAAATAAGGTCAATTGTATGGACCAAGGCGATGTACAAAAGTGAGTGAGTTTACGTTAATATGAAGTTAGCAAGCTGGTGATATTTAATTCACTTAGCTAGCTATGCTGTATGTAACGTTAGCTGACTATGGTAGCGATTTGAGTTAGCCTGCACACTACGTTTCTGTAGTAAGCTAGCTAATAATACATCGTTTTTGATCATTTTCAAAATATATTAACTTACTCGAATAGGTTTTCTGGGTCCTTAGAAAAAATAACTAATGAGTAATCTTCCCGAAGTTTCTGGTGGTAGCAGAATGCAGCCAGCCATGTGAACGATTGGAGGCAGCCGACAGACTGACAGCGGTTTTCCAATGTGGCGTCTGGTGTGATTGCTAGGTGATTTGTGACACAACACAAAAGTCCTCTATAGATAAGTACAATGCTGATTTGTCTGTTTTTTTTGTGGAATCGATGAAGGTATTTGATTGGGGAATGGGGATACATTTTCATGATGGGAATTTAATTAATCAATAAATGTGGGGAAACAGAAGACCTGCAAAAATAATATGTTTTGTTTAAATTCCATTGGTGCAACTGCATGGTATTTACAACTATAATGAGTCAAACAGGAAAACGCTCATAAAGAGACGGCACTGGGGACTTTAATACAGGGAAACTTAAGTTAGTTTTATCTAATTTCTATCAGCATGTTAAGTGTGCAACCAGAGGAAAAAATTTCTAGATCACCTTTACTCCACACACAGAGACGCACACAAAGCTCGTCCACCATTTGGCAAATCTGACCATAATTCTATCCTCCTCATTTCTGTTTACAAGCAAAAATTAAAGCAGGAAGCAGCAGTGACTTGTTCTATAAAAAAGTTGTCAGATGGAGCAGATGCTAAACTACAGGACTGCTCTGCTACTGTAGCACAGACTGGAATATATTCCGGGATTCTTCAGATGGTATTGAGGAGTACACCACATCAGTCACTGGCTTTATCAATAAGTCCATTCGAGGACGTCATCCCCAAAGTGACTGTACGTTCATACCCCAACCAGAAGCCATGGATTACAGGCAACATTCGCACTGAGCTAAAGGGTAGAGCTGCCGCTTTCAAGGAGCGGGATTCTAACCCAGACGCTTATAAGAAATCCCGCTATGCCCAACGACGAACCATCAAACAGGCAAAGCGTCAATACATGACTAAGATCGACTCGAATATACATGCAATACATCATCCAAATTGCATGATAGCCCATGACTACTGTAAGTGGTGTCACGAACCGGCTCAAAGCCCGTAACAAAGGGAGACAACGTGGAGATAATGAGTAGAAAGATATATATTTATTAACTAAAGCAAATAAATATAATATACAATGGTGTGTGTAATCAGTAATCAGTAGTGTAAGTGAGTGTTTTGCATGCGTGAATGTGATAATGCAGGGTGATGAAAGGTGCCAAAGCAAACAAACAAACAAACGGCCATCAAGAACCACAACACAATCTACAGAGGGTGTCTGCATGGAGAGAGTCTCCTCCATGAATGGGGAAGTGGTGTATTTATCCTGGGAGACACCGGGCCCAGGTGTTTCCCATGTAGCTGACGACCCTCCCAACTCCGCCCACCAGCATCCTAATAAGGAAATAACAGAGAGAATACGGCAGACAGAGTGGGAGGGTCGTCACATCCCCCCCCATAAAACCGGGGACCAACAAGGACCCCGGAACAAAATACCAGTCTCTAAGTTCCAAATTAACACAGTCCTCCATCCGAGGAAGAGGAAATGAATCTGGTTTTGTGACACTGTTTACCTTACGGTAGTCCGTACAAAAACGGTTTGTTCCATCCGGTTTACTGACCAAGATACAGGGAGAAGCCCAACTGGAGAAAGAAGGCTCTGCTATCTTACTCTCCAGCATGTACTTGACCTCAGCATCCAGACAACGTAGTTTCTCTGAAGAAACTCTATAGAAGCGCTGACGAATGGGGTCAGCACCTCCAATGTCAATATCATGTTCTATTAAGTTTGTACGTGTAGGTGTATCAGAAAACAAACCTGGAAATCTCTGAATCAGACCAACTATCTCTTTCCGCCCATCAACAGGTAGGTGAGTGAGAAGACTGTCTAAAATATCCAGTGTTTCTGAATTTTTCAATCTACCCTGCAATATACAATCGTCAGGACCAGGAACATCTTCCTCCTCATGCACAGATCTAGCACGACAAGAACCCAAGGAAACAACGGTATCAGCCAAAAGAACAGGTTTACCGTCCTCTGTAGAATCCCACTGTTCAGTCTCAGAGGAACGTGCATAATAGGGTTTTAACAGATTTACATGGCACAGCTGGTGTGCTTTCCTCCGTTCTGGAGTGGCAACTAGATAATTTTGCTCAGTGCACTGGCGCACCACTGTATATGGACCTTGAAACTTGGCTTGAAAAGGAGAACCAACAATTGGCAGCAGAGCAAGAACCTGGTCACCTGGACTAAAGTGACGAGGCTCAGTTCGGCGATCAAATATGCCCTTCATCCTCTCCTGTGAAGATGATAACTTCTCTTTAGCCATTTCACAAGCGGCATACAGCCGTCGCCGGAAATCACACACATACGATAACAGGGACTGAGGAGGCTCGGGAGACTTCCAGTCATCCTGGAGAACAGATAAAAGTCCACGCACCCTATGTCCAAACACAAGGTCATTTGGATTGAAACCTGTGCTCTCCTGTGAAACTTCCCTAGCAGCTAACAGTAACCAAGGCAACCCCTCCTCCCAATCCTTATCCATCTCAGTACAATAAGCTCTCAACAAAGACTTTAGTGTTTGATGGAAACGTTCCAGTGCTCCTTGACTTTGCGCGTGATAGGCGCTAGACAAATTGTGTTTAATATGGACACTATCATGAGACACCCACTTTCTCATCAGGACCTCCTCTTGGAGAAAATAGCCATGGGCGACATCTCCCAACTGTTCTATAGGCACAATTTGATCACGCAACTCTTCCAACGTGGGGTCATCCCGTTGCGCATTGATTAGATCTGAGCGGGTTACAGATAACGGGATAACAGGGAAAACAGTGACATACTTTGTATTATTATCATTAGTCGGCGCAGTGACCAGTTCGCCACGGCTCATAGAACGTGTCACTGCACACGCAGAGAACACCTCTGGGAAACTCTGTACACTCTCATCAGGAATCCCAACAAATGACGGCTTAGTGGAAACCACTAGAGATGGAAACACGACAGGCCATACACGCTCACCAGCCAAGTTATTCCCAAGGATAACATCGATACCCTCAATAGGCAACGAAGGACGCACACCCACAACAACTTCACCCTTCACCAGCCCACAATCCAACATCAGTTTATGCAATGGAACTGACAGAGTGTTCAAACCTATTCCCCTAATTAGAACACTATTCCCGAATCAGTCTCAGCAGAAAAGGGTAACACAGACTCCAACACAAATGATTCAGAGGCACCTGTGTCTCTCAGGATCTTCACTGGCACTAGGTCTTTACTTCCTAACATAGACACAAAACCTTCTGTAATGAAAGGTAAATAGTCTGGATCAATATGGACTTTCACATTCTCCTGGGCCTGAGGAAATGAGTTATGAATGAACTGATGTGGAACAGGTGCAGCTAATGCAGTAGGCTTAGATTTAGCGTAAGCACCCTTTGACCTGAGAAGTGGACATTCGTTTTTTCCAATGCCCTGAACCGTGACAGTAGTGACACTCCTGCCCAAAGTCAGCTTTACCATGGGAGTCAGGTTCAACCCTAGTTGAATAGAACTCTGCCCGAGAACCAAAGTATCTCGGTGAGCGAAGCCCAAATCTATCCGAACGCCCCCACTCTTTCCGAATACGGGGTTCTGCAAAGACACTTGTGAGTCAACACATACTCGTCTGCCAAAACTGCAGCTTCAGCAACATTCTTTACTTTCTGTTCATTAATATACGTGGCAATACGATCAGGAATTGTGTCCTTAAATTGCTCTAACATAATCAGATCACACAGCCCTTGGAAAGTCACAACTGCAGAGGCGGAACACCAGCGATTAAACTGTAAAGACAACTGTCGCAAACTCAACATGAGTCTGGTTATCATCCCTTTTTAAAGTTCTAAATCGTTGGCGGTAAGCCTCAGGGACCAATTCATAAATCTGTAACACAGCTGTTTTAACTTTATCATAACTGGCACTATCGTGTACACTAAGAGCTGAATATGCTTCCTGCGCTTTACCAGTCAGCACACACTGCAACATTAAAGTGCGGTCAGAATCAGGCCAACTCCTAGCGTCAGCAACACGCTCAAACAACGAAAAGAATGTCTCGGGGTCCCTTTCATTAAACCGAGGCAATAACCGTAAGTTCCCAACAATATCAAATGTCTCTGGGGCACGACCAAAAGCGGAACTACCCCTAGGTAAATCTGGGTCACCTTCCCAAAACAACCTCTCCCCTGAGATCTTTCCTTCCCTAACCAAATCTATACGTTCTTGTTGCAACTTGATTTTAGCACGCTCCATATCTTGTTTAAATGCCAATTCCTTTTCATATTTTACACGATCATGCTCTAGCTTCTCACGATCATGCTCCAGCTGTAACAAAAGCAGTTCTTTCTGCTGTTCAAAAAGAAGGCTACTAGGACTAACCGATGGAATGGCCATTGTAACGTTATGGGGAGACGACAAATCCTCAGCAGAGGCTGGCCCAGTGGTAACTTCTAGAATACCACTCTCCATCAGATTGGCCTTCAATATCAACCTAATAGAATTCTTTAGACGTTTATCACTAATCTCAACCTTGTAGTGTTCCGCGACCTTCAACAGCTGTTCTTTAGTACCTAAATCTAACAATTCCTCTGATGGAGAGCGAATGAACTTATCTACATAAGACGCCATAATCACACAAAAAAAAAATTCTGGCTCTTCCCTTCTGCTGAGCACACCAGACCACAACCCGAGAATTATAATCACCCTGAGTACCACAGAAGAGAGATGAGATACGGAGCTTCCCCAAAACCTACAATAACTCAACCCTAGTCTTCGTGCAGATTTGCGGTGGGAATTTACGCACTGTAGCCCGCTGGCAAGGAAATAGAACTCCCCAGCAAGCTGGAAAAATTCCACCAAGCCACGGATGTGCCCCGAGACAACTGCTCAGTCCACAGACACCACACAAAAATAACAAACATTAACCATGCCCAACATATTCCAAAAATGAAACACGTCGCTAAACCTATTTATAGCTCCGGGTAGCAAGTTTCACTACCCTACCCAAATCTCCCACCGAGGTACACAGCAGACTACTCACCTCAGACTGATGTCCCAACAGAAAGTAGAACAAGAGTTCAGGCTAGGCAGGGCCTGGAACCTAACCATTATAGTCTCTCCAACACAGCACACAAACCAAACAACAAAAGGCAACCAATACTGGGCCTATCAAACTCAAACAAAATATGCAAACCAAACACGTACCTCCACGGTCTCCCAAACCAATAGTTCAAATATCCCGGATGAGCCCCCACTTGTCACGAACCGGCTCAAAGCCCGTAACAAAGGAGACAACGTGGAGATAATGAGTAGAAAGATATATATTTATTAACTAAAGCAAATAAATATAATATACAATGTGTGTGTAATCAGTAATCAGTAGTGTAAGTGAGTGTTTTGCATGCGTGAATGTGATAATGCAGGGTGATGAAAGGTGCCAAAGCAAACAAACAAACAAACGGCCATCAAGAACCACAACACAATCTACAGAGGGTGTCTGCATGGAGAGAGTCTCCTCCATGAATGGGGAAGTGGTGTATTTATCCTGGGAGACACCGGGCCCAGGTGTTTCCCATGTAGCTGACGACCCTCCCAACTCCGCCCACCAGCATCCTAATAAGGAAATAACAGAGAGAATACGGCAGACAGAGTGGGAGGGTCGTCACAGTGGCTAAATGAAAATGTTCTATTTGTTTTAAATCCTAAAACAACAAATTAGGCCAACCTTATTATAAATTAGGCCATTATCACAGTCAATCATGAATAGTAATAATTCTTCACATTTTACAGGTGAAACATCCATGCTGAATGCATGCTAACCATTTGATCCCAATCAGTTTCATGAGATTATGCCTTCTGGTCTTCTTGAAAGATGTAAGAGTGGCTAACCAGCTGAACTAACCAAATTTTAGAGCAGATTGAGTGAGACACAGCCACCGCACAATCATCCTAAATTGTCATAAGAAATGACATGGTGTTTTTGGTGTAACAGTAGCCTGACATTATCATGCTATTCTATTCGGTTTGTTAAGTAGAATATGAAAGTGATTTTGTGAGACATAGCACCAGTGGCAATTTTAACATGTAAATCTTGGAGAGGCAAACTAAAAGTTTTTTTTTAGATGCATGACAGCAAAGCCACTACACAACACAAAAAAATACATTAATTGCACTATAACGGTGACAAACGGTCCTCACAAACTGTTAGGGCCTACATAAAGCTGTCCCAACAGCAGAGTCCCAACCGCAGTCCCAACACCTTACCACTGCTACACCTGGCTATCAGCGGAGCATTGTCTGGCAGCGAAACAGTTCATTTAGCCTCATTTACTGCCTTTTAAAAACCATAGCTGATATGGCTGACTTACTTAAACATGTGGTTTCTACTGGTAATTGAGATGTACAAACTATGGCATAAAGGGAAGACAAGCGGGTAAGAGGTAATCCGTAATTTAAATTAAGACTATGAGCGAGCAGGGACGGATGTAGTCAATATAACTATTTGTTCAGCACTTTTCAAATGTACAGTGACAGAATTCAGAACATGGGCCGTTCTTACATTATTCTCCATGTACACCAAGTCAGAACATTGGATGAATAAAGGGTACATATACGCAGACAATGACAGCTCTTACAATATTTAATAATGACTGTCAAGTGTCAGTGTAATGCGGGTAGGACAAAGTCAGGCGCAGGACACAGAACTGAGTAAAAACGTACTTTACTCTGAAAAATCACAAACTAGTTCCATACAGGGAAGAATATTCCAGCTCGACACAAAAGAGCGACCACTTTATACACCTGTTTTATACACCTGTCAGCAACAGGTGTGACTGAAATAGCCAAATCCACTCATTTGAAGCGTCCACATACTTTTGGCCAATGTAGTGTATGTCTGGTGGAATGATGAAATAGTATTAATACATTTATCAAAGTAACGTTTTTAATGAAAATATGTCAATCATTGTTTGAATATGTCGGTAATATGTTGTATGAAAGTGATAATGCCCTCAAAGCCAGCGTTTGGACGATTTATTGGCATGGTATATCCTCCAAACTCTATCCTCTCGGCGTGTTATCACTAAAATAAGAGTTCTGCATAATATGCCTATTGTGATCATTGCAAATCATCTCTTTCACAAAACAAAGAATTGTATTCAATTAAAAAACTATATTTTCAGATGCCATATTTATCTAGGATGCAGTTAATCAGAGTACATCTTTTTTTCTCCATGTTTCAATAAAGTAGCTGATGTGCCATTTGCGGCCTGACAATGAGTGAGGCATCACAAACCAGATATGACAGCCTCACAAGGAGAAGCCCCATGTTTGCATACTTTCTCTTCCTTGCATGAACAAATCCAATCCAAATCTTCCCCCAGATCTACAGCACCTGGCCTGTCCTCCCCCTCCTTCTCCTCCCACGTCATTGATAACAATCCCTCATTTCCTGAATAGGACCTGCTCAGACAGAGTCTGGAATGCTGAAGTGCTCAATCATGCATGCTGTGCCAGGGCCCTTCGGATACCCTAAACAAGTTTTGGGAAATGAGAAACAATCTATCATCACACCCATTCTAATGTGTGGTGCCTGGGATCTGGGCTATATAAGGAGAGGTGCAGAGGGCTTAGGGCAGTCAGACTTTCTCCTCTGCAGTAGAAGGTTACATTCATGGGAAGATCAGTGTTTACCGTGTTACAGACAGTGGCTGTTTTTGCTATTTGTATAGCAGCCCCTACTACAAGTCAAGATGTCACTCTGTCTTCAGATGACCTACAGGCCAGAGCTAAGGTAAACTATTGCTAATTACTGTAGTTCTATATGTGTGTGTATTATTTAATATTTACATATAGTGTACATATTTATCATTAAATGTACGTTGTTTCTTTGACAACACAATGGAATGTACCAATTGAAACAAACAGTACAGAGATAAACTACCCACGGTTTGGTTGATGGACAATTGTGCATCAACCAAACCCGTTAAACTGTACTCGACCACGGACCACTAACTGTCCATTTTTACAAGATTGACAGTTAGCTCTCTGTACAGGCCTATCTATCCCAGTTTTACTCGGTTGCTGGCTCCACCAACTCCATCATGTCCAGGCGAGTGATGATGGACACCCCAGTGGACTCATTTGAGAGAGACCTGAGGAGCATGCAGGACTTCTTTGGGTTGGAGGTGACAGGCAGGCTGGACTTGAACACCCTGGAGGTGATGGCCAAGCCCCGATGTGGGGTCACAGACGTGGCCCGCTACGGACACTTCCAGGGCAAGCCCCGCTGGAAGCAGAGCATCGTCACTTACAGGTAGCCTAGATACCGGACAGACACTTCAGAAATTACCAATTGAGTACAAACTACTTGAATCAACTTTGTTTCCACATAATAAAAAAACATAACGTTTTTTACATTTTTTATATCAATGTGTTCGTGATGATGTTTTTTTATTTTATTTATTTCACCTTTATTTAACCAGGTAGGCAAGTTGAGACAAGTTCTCATTTACAATTGCGACCTGGCCAAGATAAAGCAAAGCAGTTCGACACATACAACGACACAGAGTTACACATGGAGTAAAACAAACATACAGTCAATAATACAGTAAAAAAAACAAGTCTATATACAATGTGAGCAAATTAGGTGAGAAGGGAGGTAAAGGCAAAAAAGGCCATGGTGGCAAAGTAAATACAATATAGCAAGTAAAACACTGGAATGGTAGTTTTGCAATGGAAGAATGTGCAAAGTAGAAATAAAAATAATGGGGTGCAAAGGAGCAAAATAAATAAATAAATTAAATACAGTTGGGAAAGAGGTAGTTGTTTGGGCTAAATTATAGGTGGGCTATGTACAGGTGCAGTATCAACATGGAAATCTGAATGGATTTTTTAAAAGTCAGCAATGTAAAGACATTTCTGGAATTTTGTATTTTTTCACCTAAGCTTTAACCTAAATCCTACATGGTTCAAATGTTGTTGATTTCAAATCAAATCAAATTGTATTTGTCACATGCGCCAGGTTTAGACCTTACAGTGAAATGCTTACTTACAAGCCCTTAACCAACAATGAATTTAAGAAAAATGTTTAAAAAAATAAACAGAGAGTAGCAGCAGTGTAAAAGAGGGGGGGGGGGGGGTACAACGCAAATAGTCTGGGTAGCCATTTGATTTGCTGTTCAAGAGTCTTATGGTTTGGAGGTAGAAGCTGTTAAGAAACCTTTTGGACCTAGACTTGGTGCTTCGGTACAACTTGCCTTGCAAATCTTTTCAGTCTCCTGAGTAGGAATAGGTTTTGTCGTGCCTTCTTTACAACTGTCTTGGTGTGCTTAGACCATGATAGTTTGTTGGGGATGTGGACACCAAGGAAGTTGAAGCGCTCAACCTGCTCCACTACAGCCCCGTGGATGTTAATGGGAGCGTGCTCGGTCCTCCTTTTTCTGTAGACCACAATCATCTCCTTTGTCTTGATCATGTTGAGGGAGAGGTTGTATCCTGGTACCACATGGCCAGATCTCTGACCTCTTCACTATAGGCTGTCTCATCTTTGTCGGTGATCAGACCTACCACTGTTGTGTCGTCGGCAAACTTAATGATAGTGCTGGAGTCATGCTTGGCCATGCAGTCATGGGTGAACAGGGAGTACAGGAGGGGACTGAGCACGCACCCCTGAGGGGCCCCGTGTTGAGGATCAGTCTTGCAGATGTGTTGTTACCTACCCTTACCACCTGTGGGCGTGTCCAGTTGCAGGGGGAGGTGTTAAGTCCCAGGGTCCTTAGCTTAGTGATGAGCTTTGTGGGCACTATGGTGTTGTATGCTGAGCTGTAGTCAATGAATAGCATTCTAATGTAGGTGTTCCATTTGTCCAGATGGGAAAGGGTAGTGTGGAATGCAATAAAGATTGCATCATCTGTGGATCTGTTAGGGCGGTATGCAAATTGGAGTGGGTCTAGGGTTTCTGGGATAATAGTGTTGATGTGAGCCATGACCAGCCTTTGAAAGCACTTTATGGCTACAGACATGAGTGCTACGGGTCGGTCGTCATTGAGGCAGGTTACCTTAGTGTTCTTGGGCACAGGGTCTATAGTGGTCTGCTTGAAACATGTTGGTATTACAGACTCAGTCAGGGACAGGTTGAAAATGTCAGTGAAGACACTTGCCAGTTTGTCAGCGCAAGCTCACAGTCCTGGTTATCCGAAAGGAAACACTTTGACGTTTGTGGAAATGTTAAAGGAATGTAGGAGAATATAACACAATAGATCTGGTAAAAGATAATATAAAAAAATATATATATATTTTGTATTTTTTTTGTACCATCTTTGAAATGCAAGAGAAAGGCCATAATGTATTGTTCCAGCCCAGCTGCAATTTAGATTTTGGCCACTAGATGGCATCAGTGTATTGTCAAAGCTTTAGACTGATCCAATGAACCATTGTATTTCTGCTCAAAATGTTGTATCAAGACTCCCCAAATATGCCTATTTTGTTTATTAATAACTTTTCATGTTCAAAACTGTGCACTCTCCTCAAGCAACAGCATGGTATACTTTCACAGTAATAGCTACTGTAAATTGGACAGTGCAGTTAGATTAACAAGAATGTAAGCTTCATGCCAATGTCCTGGGAATTTTTCTTGTTACTTACAACCTCATGCTAATCACATTAGCCTACGTTAGCTCATCCATCCCGTGGAAGGGACACCGATCCCGAAGAAGGTTAAGGTCGAGTGTGATCACACAGTCATCTGGAACAGCTAATGCGCTCATGCATGTTTCAGTGATCCTTGCCTTGAAGCAAGCATAGAAGTTATTTAGCTCATCTGGTAGGCTTGTGTCACTGGGCAGCTCTTGGCTGTAATAGTTTGAAGCCCTGCCACATCCGACGAGCGTCGTAGCCGGTGTAGTACAATTCGATCTTAGTCCTGTATTGATGCTTTGCCTGTTTGATGGTTCGTCGGAAGGCATAGCGGGATTTCTTATAAGCTTCCGGGTTAGAGTCCCACTCCTTGAAAGCGGCAGCTCAGCCCTTTAGGTCAGTACGAATGTTGCCTGTAATCCATGGCTTCTGGTTGGGGTATGTACGTACAGTCACTGTGGAGACGACGTCCTCAATGCACTTATTAATAAAGCCAGTGACTGATGTGGTGTACTCCTCAATGCCATCGGAAGAATCCCGGAACATATTCCAGTCTGTGCTAGCAAAACAGTCCTGTAGTTTAGCATCTGCTTCATCTGACCTCTTTTTTTATAGACCAAGTCACTGGTGCTTCCTGCTTTAATTTGGTCAGATTTGCCAAATGGAGGGCGAGGGAAAGCTTTGTACGCGTCTCTGTGTGTGGATTAAAGGTGGTCTAGAATCTTTCTCTCTCTGGTTGCACATTTAACATGCTGATAGAAATGAGCTAAAACTGATTTAAGTTTCCCTGCATTAAAGTCCCCAACCACTAGGAGCGCCGCCTCTGGATGAGTCTTTTCCTGTTTGCTTATGGCGGTATACAGCTCATTGAGTGCGGTTTTAGTGCCAGCATCGGTCTGTGGTAGTATGTAGACAGCTACGAAAAATACAGATGAAAACTCTCTAGGTAGATAGTGTGGTCTACAGCTTATCATGAGATACTCTACCTCACGTGAGCAAAACCTCGAGACTGCCTTAGGTATCGTACACCAGCTGTTGTTTACATATATGCATAGGCCCCTGCCCCATGTCTTACCAGAGGCTGCTGTTATATCCTGCCGATAGAGTGTATAACCTGCCAGCTGTATGTTCTCAATGTTGTTGTTCAGCCACGACTCGGTGAACCATAAGATATTAGAGTTTTTAATGTCCTGTTGGTAGGATATACATGCTTTCAGTCACTCCCATTTATTTTCCAGCGATTGAACGTTAGCTAGCAGGACGATGGCAGATTTTGGCAGATTTTTGCAGATTTTTTTGCGAAATTTCCATTTCCGTCTCCAGCTGATGATGGGGATCTGGGCCTGGTAGGGTGTTCCCCTGCAGCACCATCATATTATCCTTTCGACATACGCCTAGTTTCCTGAATCGGGTCACATTTCAGTGGCCTGTTATTGTCCCCGGCACAAGATGCACCTGTGTAATGATCATGCTTTTTAGTCAGCTTCTTGATATACCACACTTGTCAGGTGGATGGATTATCTTGGCAAAGGAGGAATGCTCACGACCAGGGATGTAAACAAATTTGTAAAAAATTTGAGAGAAATAAGCTTTTTGTGCATATGGATTTTTTTTTTCAGCTCATGAAACAACACTTTACATGTTGCGTTAAAATTGTTTGGTTTTTATTCAGTAGACATATGAGCACCGGTGGAATTAGAAAAAAACTGTTACACCAAATCCACACGGTTACACCAAATCCACCTATAGATATTGGTCTTGAAAATGGGGATCGGTATATTCCTACACTACTAAACAGAAGTGTGCTAAGATTTTCAAAACATAGCAAACATAATTGGATTTGCAAGTTATGACACATGGCAAACAAACAGGATGATGAAAAGCCACAACAAGTACATGATGGGCATTCGGATAACCAATACATCATACGATAGTTTCTCCTATTTATTTTCCCAGAATTACTGAGTACACGCATGACCTGAGTCGGCGTGAGGTGGACTCCACCATCGCCCAGGCCTTCAAGCTCTACAGCGACATCATCCCACTGGACTTCAAGCAGATCTACAGTGACACCGCTGACATCATGATCCTGTTTGGAGCCAAATGTGAGTTCTGTTCAGTCACTCCTGTTCAGAGATAGAGTTGATATGTTGAACCACAAGCATGTTTTGTATTTGTTAATTTAAGAGCAATTGTATTAAGAATACTGTTTCTTCCCTTTTTAAACCAGACCACGGTGACTTCTACCCCTTCGATGGGCCGAATGGTGTCTTGGCCCATGCAAACTCTCCAGGAGAAGGCGAAGGTGGTGACACACACTTTGATGAAGATGAGTCTTGGACTCTGAGCCAGAGAGGTACAGGATCAAAGAAACAACACCAATAAACCCTACAGTTGCTGTACTAAAATACTTCAAATCAATTCTGACAGTACCGTCATAGTTTTTACCTAAGCATCTCTCTCTGACTCTACAACAGGGATAAACCTGCTTCTGGTGGCGGCCCATGAGTTTGGCCATGCTCTTGGATTGGCCCACTCACGAGACAGCTCAGCTCTGATGTACCCCACATATCACTTTGTGAACACAAAAGGATACAGGCTACCTGCAGACGACAGGCGGGGAGTACAGGCCTTGTACGGTGAGTGAGTGTTCAGCTCACTGTGAGAAGGTGGCGACAATTAAACATTAAACGGCTACATCAGGGCCCGTATTCATAAATTGTCTCAGAGTAGGAGTGCTTTTCTAGAATCTGGTCCACCCCCCTCTTATTTATTCTTAAAGAGAAAACTGATCCTTTATCAGCTCTTCTACTCAGAGACACTTCGTGAATATGGGCCCTGAACCTCACAGTACTAGGGAAAATGGTACTGTGTATTAACAGAATATCTATTTTCATAACCTAATATTTAATGTAGTCATTGAAACATTATTCTTCCATTTGTAAGGTGTCCGGACAACATCAGGTCAGCCGGAACCAACAAGACCCAAGCCTAAACCAAAGCCCAAACCAGAACCTAGACCAAACCCTCCAGAAAGATGCAACAGGAACCTTGTCTTTGATGCTGCCAGTACCATTCGGAGTGAGCTGTACTTCTTCAAAGATGGGTGAGACAAACACACACTAACATTCTTTCAATACGTTTTCAAAGGGAAGGGTACACTGCCGCTACCTTGCTTTCCAAACAAGGTGCATGAATTGAGGAGCAAACTTTGTTTTCGTGTTATAATCCTGTGTATATTTTGAGGACCACAATGGAAATACATTTTAAAACTTTTGTGTCCTCCTTGATTAATTTACAGGCATTGTACGGTATCCACATGTGTGGTTGTATTGTCTTTAAAAATGGCCAAATAAATAGATACAAATTTAAACCTGAGGTAAGAATGAGATTCAGGAACACTTGGAGGACAATGGAATTAAATAAAAAAGCTTATTTATTACAACAAGTAGAACATGTTTTTTTTATATAGTTTTATAAGTTTAATCAATTTCTTAGTATCATGCTGTAAGCACAATTTCTTTTGAAATGTAGATGCTTCATAGAAAGTGCTGTTGTATATATCATAAAATGTGCAAGGAATCTTCCTATTGTTGCAATGCAAGCAAGCAAAATATTGTCAAAATCCTGAAACACATTTTCGGTTTGTTTATCAGGTATTACTGGAAGAAGAGTGGCTATTGGAATGGAGTAATGACGAAGACAGTGAAGGGAACCTGGCCTAGCATTAGCCATGTTGATGCTGCATATGAATACAAGGGTCGAGACATCGCCTTACTATTTGAAGGTACAGTATTAACCTATGCTAGGCCCAGCCCAAGTTGCCCAACCCAGTAATCCAACAAGTGCACAGTTAATTCTCTTGCTTTAGTAATAGCAGTGGTTAGATACCCTAGGTACTCAATTTTCTGGCACTGGTTTGAGTGGGAATGATAGAGAACCTGCTCTCTCCCATATCTGTAATATACACTGAGTATACCAAACATTCCTAATATTGAGTTGCACCCCCCTCAAACGTTTTGGATACTCAGTGTGTAACGTTCCTATTCTTTTCTCCAACATTTCTTCTCACAGGAAGAAGGTACTGGGGCACCAGAGGCCTTACCGTCCTATCAGGTTATCCCAAATCAATCTACAACTTTGGCTTCCCCTCATACGTAACCAAGATAGACTCTGCAGTTCATGTGGCATCCACAGGGAAAACCCTATTCTTTGTGAGAAACAAATACTGGAGGTGTGTGACAGACAGACACTAAATGTGGCTAAATATTTGATTAACTAATGGTCTCCTGTTGTATTCAAACTCATATTGAAATCAAATGTACTGCAGTATCCTAAATGTGTTCTGATCTATACCACAGCTTCAATGAAAGGATGAGCACAATGGACCGTGGCTACCCCAGAAGCATCTCCCAGGATTTCCATGGTATTGGCAGGAAAGTTGATGCTGCTTTTGAAAACCATGGTAGGTGGTGGTGACACTGAAGACACAATACAATCAACCTACCTCAAGCCTTGACATGTTGCTAATACATCTTCTGTGTTTTCTCCTTCAGGTTACATGTACTTTTCAGATGGCCCCAGGCAAACAGAATACCACTATCCATCAAAGAAGGTGAACCGTGTCTTGTTGAACTATGGATGGCTGGACTGCTACTAAAAAGAGAATCATTAATAATTTTCAGCTGTACAAAGTATTTATGTTGTCATCAAGAGCTGTGACTACACCCAATTAGCGATATAGTATTTTTCTAGATATATGCACTTTCAAAGATGACTTTACTGATACCAGTTTTGGAACAAGTGCTCAATTTGATCAGAGAACATTATCATGATGAGACCCAGATGCAGAAACAGGAGGCAGATGGTTGAAGTCTTATAATGTTTAATAATCTAAAAGGTGTAGGCAAGAGAATGGTCATGGACAGGCAAAAGGTCAGAACCAGGAGTCCAGGAGGTACAGAGTGGCAGAAAGGCTCATGGCCAAGGCAGGCAGAATGGTCCGGTAGGCGGATACAGAGTCTAGAACAGGCAAGGGTCAAAACCAGGAGGACTAGAAAAAAGAGAATCGCAAAGGCAGGCGTACAGTGAAAAAAACACGGGTTTTCTTGGAACATAGAAGACGAACTGGCACAGAAAACACAGGGATAAATACATTGGGGGAAACAAGAGACACCTGGAGGGGGTGGAGACAATAACGAGGACAGGTGAAACTGATCAGGGTGTGACAACATGTCTGAATTTATTGAAATATGTTGAAAATATATTTCTACAACTTGGGAGTGCATGTAGTTTATTGAGGAATATGTGACAGACACAGTCTATTTCATATGTTCATAGTGCATTTGCTATGAACAATTGTTATAGGAAATTATGGGAAATTACTATCCTTCCTTGCGGAGGATTTGAATGGGTGAGGGAAGCCTAGATATAGAACATTTCACATGAATTTAAACTATGTCACTACGTCATTAAAACTATCATGTATTTTTTTACTGAAAGATACTGTTGTAAACAGGCCTTCAGGCAGGGAATCTACAACAGTTTGAAACTAGAAAGTTTGAGCTAGTTTATTAGCGCTGATCCTAAGTAAAATGGTGGACGCATTCAAACTAGAATTTCTGTCTATGGCGCTTCCTCACTCTCCAACCCATGGAAATATAATAAATGTGCTTGACTTGTGGAGCAAACTGACATGAATAGAACATTTAGCAACTCTTCATTGCTTCTTTATTGTTGTTAAACCAACAAGTTTAGTCCAACCGGCCTTTGACATTCCTAAGGGTCTTTACTGACTGACCTATGAAAGAGAATTTTATTTGTTTTCAAAATGGGACCAATCACAATATTGCCAATCTATTGGTCAGTTCAAAAACCCATTGCCCAGATTTTTGACCCTGATGGGGGCCCAAAGGTGTTGATAGCCTAACAATGAAGAAAACAATTTTATCTAGGCCCTACTTCCACTGTCTTCGAGTTGCTGAATTTTCTTCACTGCTGTCTATGGTTGGGAAGAACTTTTGATAGCTTTTGATAAACATTCGGATGAGGATTGTAACTCTTTGAGCGGAGTGGCAGGTTCAAGATCATCTCTCTCGGGGGCCAAGGAGCTGTGACTTGTCCATAACTCTGCACGCATCATTCAGGGCACCTTTTTTGACCCCCACCTGGTTAGCTAAAAAAATACAAATTATAATATTTTTTGTTGTTACCCGTTTTGCATGTTATTTTGGCATTAATACGTGTGTCACACATCAGTTTGCAAACAATAAAGCCGCATACAAACATGGTCTCTGTTTTGCTTTCTTGAGTAAGGCAGCTCCAAAATGCAGGTGTTTCAGCCTAGCTTAGTGCTCTCTGTGGTGGTGGGGCAGCCAGCAGAAAATACAGAGTGTAGGGGTTGGTAATGTTCTCTAGCTGTGCCGTAATTGGCTCAGTGTTCTGTCACTCATGGGGACACTACGTTTTGAATGGTAATCCAACTCAAAATTCCAAGTCGGGAACTTGGGCCTCTTTCTAGAGCTCCGACGTGAAGATCACTGACGTCATGATTTCAACCTTGTTATTTTGAGAGTTGAGCCTTTAAAAAGTCTATAAAAAAACTATAAATCAAGAGAATGTTAGACTTTGATGACAAAGTTTGATGACATAATTTGCCCACAAGAATGACCACCGTGTCACCTTCCTGTTCAAGTGAGCACAACAAGATGAGTACAAAAATCTATTGTATGCTGCTGCATAAACTATGCAATATGCCAGATATGTATCGTGTAGCTAAGAAAGTAATACAAAGTGTATGTTGTGTAGTAAGCTGTTAGTAGCCCATGTGCCTCACCATAATAATTTGGTCCCTTTCCCCATCAAAACTTAGCCTACTGTTCCGACTTGGTGGTGCACATGTAGCCTATAGCCTGTTTTAGAGAAATGTCATCATCGAATAGTGTAAGAGCTTTCATTGTCTGTTTAAATGCTCCCTTTCTTTATCCACCTGACTTGGTGTACAGTGAGAATATTGTAAGTTCGGCCCATGTTCTGAATCCTGTCGCTGTATATTTGAAAAGTGCTGAACAAATAGTTATATTGACTACGTCCGTCCTAACTCGCTCATTAATATCTTAATTTAAATGATGGATTGCCTCTTATCCGCTTGTCGTCCCCTTATGCCATAGTTTGTACATCTCAATTGTCAGTAGAAACCACATTTGTTTAAAAGGCACATTTGTTTAAAAGGCAGTAAATGAGGCTAAATGAACTGTTTTGCTGCCAGACAAGTCTACGGTGATAGCCAGGTGTAGCAGTTGTAAGGATTCATGGTGCTGAAAAGAAAGCTCTGTGTAGGCCCTAACAGTTTGTGGGCACCTATTGTCACCATTATAGTGCAATTAATGTATTGTTTAGTGTTGTGTTTTTGCTTCGCTGGCATGCATTTAAAACTTTTGTTTGTTTGCCCCACCAAGATTTACAACCTAAAATTTCCAATGGCACAGATATCATTAATATAATGATATTATTTAAGTAAAAGTCAGGAGAGACTTTGCATTGAATGAATGGCAAAGGAATAATGTTCATGAATCATGTCCATTCTTGTTTACTTCAAATGTCTAAAAGAGAGCGCTTTCCTTAACGTGGAACGTTTCTAGAACTACAAGTCTACAATCATATTTTGTCTACAACATCACTGACTACAATGACCACAATGCACATTGACATAACACATTTTCCACACACACCTCTCGCCCTGATTGGTCCATTGGATTGGCTCTGTGCTTGGTCGAGTCCCTTACCGGTGTGTCGTGAGAAACTCCAGTGGAATTGGTGGTTTGCCTTTAAAAAAAAAGGCCCTATTGAAACTGATGCAAAAGGATAACATTTTCGAAAACATGCCACAATTGGACTAGTAATGCTAAACAAGGTAGGAATGTTGTTATATAAATTAAACAGAAGACAATTATTAGGTAATTTGACAAATCAGTAGAACACACTGTGGACGTATTTGAAATCAGAATTGCATTGGAGGCATACTTATATGCACTACAGCCTAACTGTCACGGCTCTCATCATATTGAGGATCGGACCAAAACGCAGCGTGGTAAGTGTTCATGATTCTTTATTAACCAAAACACTTGAACAAAATAACAAAGTGAAGAAACCGAAACAGTTCTGTAAGGTGCATTAAACTATACAGAAAGCAACTACCCACAAAACACAGGTGGGAAAAAGGCTGCCAAAGTATGATTCTCAATCAACGATAGACAGCTGCCTCTAACTGGGAACCACACTTGGCCAAAAACAAAGAAATAGAAAACATAGAAATAACAAAACTAGAATGCCCACCCTAGTCACACCCTGGCCTAACCAACATTGAGAATAAAAGCCTCTCTATGGCCAGGGCGTGACACTAACAGCCTAACCTGCACCCATGAAATGGTGTATCAGCCCACTCAGTGACACCCACAGAACATAACTATGTAGAGTTTACACACAGGATTTGACTGTGGGAAACCAGGCTCCAAGCTCGAGACCTCCAGTGCGCCTCCACGGCCCAGTGTATCTGGTGCCTCTGCCAAGGACTGGACCTCCTGTATGTCTCTCCAGCCTGGCGAGTCCTGTGCCTGCGCCCATAACTAATCCTCCTGTATGTCTCCCCAGCCTGGTGAGCCTTGTGGCAGCTCCATGTACCAGACTGCCCATACGTCTCCTCACTCCAGTGATGATCCATGGCAAGAAGCCTCCAAGGATGATCAATGGCACGAAGCCTCCAGTGATGAGCCATGGCACAAAGCCTCCAGTGATGATCCATGGCAAGAAGCCTCCAGTGATGATCCATGGCAAGAAGCCTCCAGTTTTGATCCATGGCAAGAAGCCTCCAGTGATGATCCATGGCACGAAGCCTCCAGTGATGATCCATGGCAAGAAGCCTCCAGTGATGATCCATGGCACGAAGCCTCCAGTGATGATCCATGGCAAGAAGCCTCCCGTGATGATCCATGGCAAGAAGCCTCCAGTGATGATCCATGGCACGAAGCCTCCAGTGAGGGGTCATGGCACGAAGCCTCCAGTGACGGTCCCCATTCCGGAGCCTCCAGCGACATTCTCAAGTCCGGAGCCTCCAGTGACGGTCTCCAGTCCGGAGCCTCCAGCGATGGTCTCCAGTCCGGAGCCCGCGACGAGGGTCTCCAGTCCGGGGCCCGCGACGTGGGTCTCCAGTCCGGGGCCCGCGACGAGGGTGCCCAGTCCGGGGTCGGCGACGAGGGTCTTAAATGATTTAGTGCAATCCTTGCTCCTGTTGTTCGATACCTTAAAGTGTTAGAGAGTGATGGCATTGTGGTTCCTTTATACAGTGATCATGTTCGTGGCAGTGTGGTCAATAATAATCTGGGCCTACATAGTTTGTTTGGCCTGGTGGAGTCTTTTAGCGCAAGGTATTGCTGTAGGTTCGGTCTTGCAGAAAAATATGACTTTCAGACAGAATTCTCTGAAGATTGTGTTGCGAACTAAATAAATGCACACTGCTACTCTCAGGAAATTAATAGGAATTTTTGGTGTGAAGCGTTCGTATTTATTAAACTCGTTGGAGTATCTTCACACAATTGAGAACTTCTCAGTTGATGTGATGCATGATGTTTTAGAGGGTGTGGCCCAGTGCGAGTTTAAGCTATTATTTCTTTATCTGAAAGAAAAACATGTAACATCTGCAGAATTACATTGAAGAATACAGTTTTGATGATGGATTCATGGAAAGAAACAATAAACCAGTGGCTGTGAATTTATCAGAAGGATCAAATGATTTGGGACTTAATGCAATTCAGTCATGGTGCCTACTTATTTTGGGGGGTTTGGTAACATCTACTGACCAGCACTGGGGCCTACTCCTTTTATTACTTCAAATAGTTAACATAGGTAAAATATTATGTTAACAGGGGGTCTCTGTGTTTATTTAAAACATTTGATTGTGGAGCACCACAAACCATTTTAACAGTTTCTTCGCCAGATTTTGTTTTTACCAAAGCACCATTTTCTAATCCATTATCCCCACTGCATCCAGAATACTGGACCTGTAATTCATAGTTGGTGTATACGGTATGAAAGTAAGCATAATTTTTTCAAAAACCAACTAAAATCTAAAAAAAATATATTCCCAAAACTTTGGCAGAAAAACACAAACAATATGGCGTACAATTGTCAATCCTCAACACTTTTTAGTCAATTAGACATTGCTCCTGGGAAAATGGTGTCTTTGAATATGGTAAAAGGTGGTTCTATGATTGCTATGGCAATGCAAGTGCCTCTTAGCACTCAGGTTTTAAAGATGGCGCCGAAGAACATGGCTGACATTTTACCAATTGTGCAATTTTGTAATTTTTTTGCATTTTGTGTAACTTATTTTTTAACTTATTGTGTACATAATGTTGCTGCTACTGTCTCTTATGACCGAAAATAACTTCTGGACATCAGAAAAGCGATTACTCACCGCGGACTGGAAGAAACTTTTTCCTTTAACGAGTCCAATGAGAAGGATATCCTGCTTTCACTGGAACAGGCCCAGATCCACGCCTTTTGCGTGAAGAAAAGACGCTGGAAAAGGGGACGCAGATCGGGGATCCTTCTGAGAAGCCGGAGTTGTTGAGCGAGTAAACTCTCAATTCCTTCCATTCTCCTTGCTGACGTGCAATCGTTAGAAAATAAAATTGATGACCTACAATTAAGATTATCCTACCAACGGGACATTAAAAACTGTAACATCTTGTGTTTCAGCGAGACTTTTCCATTCCCTGGCAGAACAGAGACGCTATCTCTGGTAAGATGAGGGGTGGAGATGTGTGTCTTTTTGTCAATAACAGCTGGTGCGCATAGTGCCCATGAAACTCATCACTAAGCTAACTCTGGGACTAAACACTTCTCTCTGCAACTGGATCCTGGACTTCCTGACGGGCTGCCCCCAGATGGTAAGGGTAGGCAACAACACGTCTGCCACGCTGATCCTTAACACTGGGGCCCCTCAGGGGTGTGTACTTAATCCCCTCATGTACTCCCTGTTCACCCACGACTGTGTGGCCAAACATTAAGTTTGCTGATGACACAACAGTGGTAGGCCTGATCACCGTCAATGATGAGATGGCCTGTAGAGAGGAGGTCAGAGAATTGGCAATGTGGTGCCAGAACAACAACCCTTCCCTCAATGTGAACAAGACACAGGAGCTGATCATGGACTACAGGAAAAGGCGTGCCGAACAGGCCCCACTTAACATCGATGGGTCTGTAGTGGAACGGGTCGAGAGTTTCAAGTTCCTTGGTGTCCACATCACCAACAAACTATCATGGTCCAAACATGCCAAGAGAGTTGTGAAGAGGGCACGACAAAACCTATTCCCCCTCAGGAGACTGAAAAGATTTGGCATAGTCCCCAGATCCTCAACAGGTTCTACAGCTGCGCCATCGAGAGCATCCTGACCTGTTGCATCACCGCCTGGTATGGCAACCGCTCGGCATCTGACCGTAAGGCGCTACAGAGGGTAGTGCGAATGGCCCAGTACATCACTGGGGCCAAGCTTCCTGCCATCCAAGACCTCTACACCAGGCGGTGTCAGAGGAAAGCCCATAAAACTGTTAGAGACTCCAGTCACCCAAGTTATAGACTGTTTTCTCTGCTACCGCACGGCAAGCGGTACCGGAGCGCCAAGTCTAGGACCAAAAGGATCCTCAACAGCTTCTACCCCCAAGCCATTAAACTGCTGAACAATTCATAAAATTCCCCACCGGACAATTTACATTGACACATGCACCTCCCCTTGTACACTGCTGCTACTCGCTGTTTGTTTGTTACCTACGCATAGTCACTTCACCCCCACTTAGTACATGTACAGATTACCTCAACTAGCCTGCACACTGACTCTGTACCGGTGCCCCCTGTATATAGCCTTGTTATTGTTATTCTTATTGTGTTACTTTTTATTATTACTTTTTATTTTAGCCTACTTGGTAAATATTTTCTTCTTCGTGAACTGCACTGTTGGTTAAAGGCTTGTAAGTAAGCATTTCACGGTAAAGTCTACACTTGTTATATTTGGCGCATTTGGCAAATAAAGTTTGATTTGATTTATGAAAGTGCACTGGTTTAAATATCATGGCTTTGTTTACCACCTACGCCTGGTTATTTGTGGTCAAATTGAACCTGAAATGCCTCTGTTTAATCAAATTGATTCTGTTTTGATAATAAAATGGCAAAGTGTTGCTGTTCACTGTGCCTTTAAGAACCTTTCCATGCATATGAAGTAACCAAGTCAAAACATGATTTTGTTTTCTTTCATGTCAACAACCTGCATTATCATAGACCATTTGATATACAAATGTTGTGTGGAATGAATGACATCTCTTTTTGTTGACCATATTGCTTTCTCTGGTGAGTATGTCACTTGTGATGTTGACGTTGATATGTAAATGGTTACACTGATTAAAGGCAAGGTGAGGGATGGGTTGATGTTCCATTAACATTGAAATTGATGACATTTACAATAAATGTTGGACTTTTATAATGTGTAATTGTGTTTATTCACGTACATTGACACCAAGTTAAGTAATTGGGTAACACTACTGTGCAGTAGAGGAAAAAAAACAAGTGTCGATTTGAACTCAACTTTGAGAATTACTTAACTCTAAAAAGAGTGATTGAATAACACTGGAGATTGTAACTAAACCTGTGTTAAATATGATTAAATATTACACATTTGTGTGTGAATTTTAACACCAATTTGAGTCAAATTAACTCTAAAATATGACACTACCTGTAGAGTAACTTTAACACTATGTAGACTGGGACCAATTGTTATCTGAAACAGTGTTGAATTCAACTCTATAGGAGTTAAATTAACACTTCAATTTTTACTGTGCAGCTACGTTTGGCTACATATGGACCGTTAGTGGAATTCCCATGACAGAGTAACGGTTAATGTGATTGGATGTTAACTATTTGACTAGGGTGCCTGTATTTGACATTGTGTTGTTATTTCGCTGAACACAAGATGGTTTAATTGTATTTTTGGCAGTGAAATGAGGCTACTCGGGCGAGAGAAAAAAACTCACCCAAATGTATAGCCCCGTTGGAAAATATAAATGGACTGTTTGATAATGTGAATAAAAAATATAATGTCAGAGGATGAGGAGTTGAGGCGTGTTTACTTCAGCAAAGTCCCCCTGAGAGCAGTATTCCATAAAGAGAATGGTAAGTACCATAGTCTGAGTGCATAGCCTTCTGAAACGGGGTCTGCTGCATGTCTGTTGCTACATTACCTGGGATAGAATGGTGAGCCAAGAGGGGATCTGAGTTTACAGAAAGACAAAAAGACATTTCAATGTCTGTTTTTTCAAGTATTGGGTTGATAGCCCAAAGTAACCGATGCTAATTGGCATTCAGAGAACTGCTTCATAAATAAAACTACCATGTTTTCTTAAGGACAGAGACTCATTCAAACATTCAATCATTGGAGTGCTTGAGACAAACCTCTCTGTGTGCAGATTAAGTTGATTCTGATTGGTGATTTGGATTCCAGGCACAGTGACTGCAGCCAATGCCAGCACGCTGAACGACGGGGCGGCCGCACTGGTCCTCATGACAGCCGACGCAGAAAAGAGACTCAATGTCACCCCATTGACAAGGATCATCTGTAAGGCTCCTACCTCCAATACATGACCCATACTTCAGTTATGCAATACTGTGGCTCGCTGTGTTGAGTTTGTAGGATAACAGTGCAGGAGGATTCCCAGGAACATCCTGAACATTCACCTTAATAACATTCAGAAGTGATGATACAACTTAAGAGTCTGTTTGATGTAGGTTGTTGACTTGCAGGACAGTTTTGATATATACTGAACAAAAATATAAACGCACCAATCAACAATTTCTGAGTTACAGTTCATGTAAGTAAATCAGCCAATTGAAATAAATTAGGCCATTAATCTACTGATTTCACATGACTGGGCAGGGGCGCAGCCATGGGTGAGCCTGGGAGTGGGTAGGCCCACCCACTGGGGAGCCAATCAGAAAGAGTTCTTCCCCACAAAACAGCTTTATTACAGACAGAAATACTCCTTAGTTTCATCAGCTGTCCGGTTGGCTGGACTCAGACAATCCCACAGGTAAAGAAGCCGGATTTGGAGGTCCTCGGCTGGAGTGGTTGGTTATACGTGGTCTGCGGTTGTGAGGCCAGTTGGACGTTGGAGGTGGCTTATGGTAGAGAAATTAACATTAAATTATCTGGCAACAACTCCTGTGGACATTCCTGCAGTCAGCATGCCAATACATGTTCCCTTAATTTGAGAAATTTGTGGCATTATGCTGTGTGACAAAACTGCACGTTTTAGAGTGGTCTTTTATTGTCCCCAGCACAAGGTGCACCTGTGTAATTATCATGCTGTTTAATCAGCTTCTTGATATGCCACACCTGTCAGGTGGATGGATTATCTTCACATTAACTCTCTCTCCTCTGCTCTCATCCTTCTAGACCTATCGGCTGCCTTCGATACTGTGAACCATCAGATCCTCCTCTCCACCCTCTCCGAGTTGGGCATCTCCGGCGCGGCCCACGCTTGGATTGCGTCCTACCTGACAGGTCGCTCCTACCAGGTGGCGTGGCGAGAATCTGTCTCCTCACCACGTGCTCTCACCACTGGTGTCCCCCAGGGCTCTGTTCTAGGCCCTCTCCTATTCTCGCTATACACCAAGTCACTTGGCTCTGTCATAACCTCACATGGTCTCTCCTATCATTGCTATGCAGACGACACACAATTAATCTTCTCCTTTCCTCCTTCTGATGACCAGGTGGCGAATCGCATCTCTGCATGTCTGGCAGACATATCAGTGTGGATGACGGATCATCACCTCAAGCTGAACCTCGGCAAGACGGAGCTGCTCTTCCTCCCGGGAAGGACTGCCCGTTCCATGATCTCGCCATCACGGTTGACAACTCCATTGTGTCCTCCTCCCAGAGCGCTAAGAACCTTGGCGTGATCCTGGACAACACCCTGTCGTTCTCAACTAACATCAAGGCGGTGGCCCGTTCCTGTAGGTTCATGCTCTACAACATCCGCAGAGTACGACCCTGCCTCACACAGGAAGCAGCGCAGGTCCTAATCCAGGCACTTGTCATCTCCCGTCTGGATTACTGCAACTCGCTGTTGGCTGGGCTCCCTGCCTGTGCCATTAAACCCCTACAACTCATCCAGAACGCCGCAGCCCGTCTGGTGTTCAACCTTCCCAAGTTCTCTCACGTCACCCCGCTCCTCCGCTCTCTCCACTGGCTTCCAGTTGAAGCTCGCATCCGCTACAAGACCATGGTGCTTGCCTACGGAGCTGTGAGGGGAACGGCACCTCAGTACCTCCAGGCTCTGATCAGGCCCTACACCCAAACAAGGGCACTGCGTTCATCCACCTCTGGCCTGCTCGCCTCCCTACCACTGAGGAAGTACAGTTCCCGCGCAGCCCAGTCAAAACTGTTTGCTGCTCTGGCCCCCCAATGGTGGAACAAACTCCCTCACGACGCCAGGACAGCGGAGTCAATCACCACCTTCCGGAGACACCTGAAACCCCACCTCTTTCAGGAATACCTAGGATAGGATAAAGTAATCCTTCTCACCCCCTTAAAAGATTTAGATGCACTATTGTAAAGTGGCTGTTCCACTGGATGTCTTAAGGTGAACGCACCAATTTGTAAGTCGCTCTGGATAAGAGCGTCTGCTAAATGACTTAAATGTAAATGTAAATCTTGGCAAAGGAGAAATGCTCACTAACACGATTGTAAACAATTTGTGGACAAAATTTGAGATAAGCTTTTTGTGCATATTGGAAATTTCTGTGATCTTTTATTTCCGCTCATGAAACATTGGACCAACAATTTACATATTTTTGTTCAGTATAGTTTTAAATGTTATACATGTAATATTTCTACCTGCAACTAGACCCATATTTTTATTGAACCTTTATTTAACATACTGTATGTCAATTACATACCAGTAGTAACAAAAAAATAAAAATCAATGAGAGTAAAACATACTTCTTAGAATGCCGCATGGCGCTAATGATTTTTTACTGTCATTAACCGGTCCGGCTGTTGTGTATTCAACTTCCTGTATTACAATTCGGTCTCGTTCACGAGGTTGACAATAATAACAAAAGCAATATAAATGCAAAACTTCATATCCTTGCAACATGTTGTTTTATTATGATAATGTAAGAAGCATTACTAAGCCATTTGAGATATTTCTAAGCAGTGTCCTTCAGAGAACCATGAAGAAATCAAAATTATGGCAAAAATAGTATGTTGCATTTCAGATTTATTTTAGAATGTAAAATGTTTGTCCTGCTGTTGTTGGTATGTTTGTCCTGCTGTTGTTGGGATGTTTGTCTTACTGTTGTTGGGATGTTTGTCTTACTGTTGTTGGGATGTTTGTCCTGCTGTTGTTGGGATGTTTGTCTTACTGTTGTTGGGATGTTTGTCCTGCTGTTGTTGGGATGTTTGTCTTACTGTTGTTGGGATGTTTGTCCACAAAGGGATGATGTAGTGGTCTGTCTACCTCTTCAGTAGTCACAGAGGGCTTAGCCACAGTTTTTAAATGCATAATGTAATTAATTATATTTGGCTTGCCTTCTGAACACACAGGCAGTGATTGGCGAGGTTATATGCCTTCCGCTTTTTAGATGTGCAGGTTAATGTACATTTCTATTGTCAGTATTATATGGTTTATTGTGATAAAGATGATTGCATATCAGAAATCTGCCAACACCAATAGGATGTATAGATGATGACAACAGTGCTGTTTATCATAAGCATGGCCTTATTTCTATTACAGGATATTGGATGACTGTGATATGGAATTTTGTTATCAATGTTCACAATTTTCAATTAATCTAATCTGTCTGCAACCCAGAGTTTGTAAAGTTCTGGTTTAATTAAATGAAACAGACAGAATTCCTAGTTTACAAAAGTAAAATCAATGTTTATTCACAAGAGCTCTCTAGTTCATATACAAAGACATAAATGTTATACCATTCTCCTTACTTACGCACAAACATGCACACTAACATGAGGAGAGCTATCTTCTTCTCCAGAATTCTCAGCACGGTTTATCACTACCCAGCCGACAGTTCCATTCCCCCGAGATTAGGGAAACCTGGAAGGGTACTCCCTGTCCTAACGTAAATTTCTCAGAGTTCTAGCCGGGTCGGATCAAACACAGTTTAATTGTTCTCTTTGTTTTCTTTAGGCACATTCCTCTCTTCCCCAGTCCAACCTAGTTGGAGTTATGTTTAATATTTTAATTATTCCTTATATATGCTACCTAACCTATAATCCCTAATGGTTAAGTTTCCGGGTAGAATTATTTAGTCATTATCTTTAACCTTATAAATGATTTTATCAGACTGTCATTCATATTCCATTCACCCAATTCAATGTAACATCGATAGGTTTAGGCTACTACATGATGCTCAAATTTTCCCTATAGTATACCCATCATGAGGTTGCTACAACCTAGCCTATGCATGAAAGTTTACAAGATAGGTGCACACAGGTTGAGATACATTTTTTAAGTGACAGACAGTGGCACATGGACCGACAGGTATGTTTATCCCCGTTTTGTTCCCTTTTATAAGCATTTTAACAGAATCGGCAGAATGAATAGACCCATGATTACGTGTAAACACAGTTCACTTTCATAGCAGCAACATTGTATTCCTTCTCGTATCTTCTCATTTGTGGACTTCAATGCACAGCACATCAGCTGTATGTGACTAGGCAAAAAACTTTCCAAGTCAAACCATATAACCGCTACACACAGGATACATCGTTGTCACCATATTAGCTAAAGTAATGTCATAATCACCACAGCTAATAGAACTAAAGCATTAGTAAACCCTCTACAGTCATGCAGTAACATTACAGTGTCGAGTCAGTAAGCAGTTTAGCAGTTACACCGGCAGACCCCGGTGGAAATAAATTAAAAGCTTACCTTGACTTGGAAGAGTTCCAGTGTTGTGTTGACCAGCTAGCTAACATAGCATCCCTGTGAGCATGGTGTTTAAGTAGGCTAAACTAGCTAGCTGCATTTGCTAGCTAAGTAAGTGAAAGTGAAAAAAATGACCAACTCTATCTCTATCTTGTTCAAAACCGTTAAACTATTGTCTTTCTCCTTGAGTCAACTACTCATCACATTTTATGCATTGCAGTGCTAGCTAGCTGTAGCTTATGCTTTCAGTGCTAGATTAATTCTCTGATCCTTTCATTGGGTGGACAACATGTTAGTTCATGCTGCAAGAGCTCTGATAGGTTGGAGGACGTCCTCTGGAAGTTGTCATAATTACTGTGTAAGTCTACGGAAGGGGGTAAGCTGTCCTCCGGCTACACAATGGCGCTACCCTATAGGAGTGCTGTTGAGGCTCCTGCAGACCTTCATTACAAAACAATGTTTTTTATTCAATTATTTGGTGACGTGAATATACACTGCTGAAAAAAATTAAGGGAACACTAAAATAACACATCCTAGATCTGAATGAATGAAATATTCTTATTAAATACTTTTTTCTTTACATAGTTGAATGTGCTGACAACAAAATCACACAAAAATGATCAATGGAAATCAAATGTATCAACCCATGGAGGTCTGGATTTGGAGTCACACTCAACATTTAAGTGGAAAACCACACTACAGGCTGATCCAACTTTGATGTAATGTCCTTAAAACAAGTCAAAATGAGGCTCAGTAGTGTGTGTGGCCTCCACGTGCCTGTATGACCTCCCTACAACGCCTGGGCATGCTCCTGATGAGGTGGCGGATGGTCTCCTGAGGGATCTCCTCCCAGACCTGGACTAAAGCATCCGCCAACTCCTGGACAGTCTGTGGTGCAACGTGGTGTTGGTGGATGGAGCGAGACATGATGTCCCAGATGTGCTCAATTGGATTCAGGTCGGGGGAACGGGCGGGCCAGTCCATAGCATCAATGACTTGCTCTTGCAGGAACTGCTGACACACTCCAGCCACATGAGGTCTAGCATTGTCTTGCATTAGGCGGAACCCAGGGCCACCCGCACCAGCATATGGTCTCACAAGGGGTCTGAGGATCTCATCTCGGTACCTAATGGCAGTCAGGCTACCTCTGGCGAGCACATGGAGGGCTGTGCGGCCCCCCAAAGAAATGCCACCCCACACCATGACTGACCCACCGCCAAACCGGTCATGCTGGAGGATGTTGCAGGCAGCAGAACGTCCTCCACGGCGTCTCCACACTCTGTCACATGTGCTCAGTGTGAACCTGCTTTCATCTGTGAAGAGCACAGGGTGCCAGTGGCGAATTTGCCAATCTTGGTGTTCTCTGGCAAATGCCAAACGTCCTGCACGGTGTTGGGCTGTAAGCACAACCCCCACCTGTGGATGTCGGGCCCTCATACCACCCTCATGGGGTCTGTTTCTGATCGTCAATGAGCTTGATGCCTTGATAAGCTCCTTTCCTGAGGACGGCTCACCTCTCACAGTTCTGGGCGACTTTAACCTCCCCACGTCTACCTTTGATTCATTCCTCTCTGCCTCCTTCTTTCCACTCCTCTCCTCTTTTGACCTCACCCTCTCACCTTCCCCCCATACTCACAAGGCAGGCAATACGCTCGACCTCATCTTTACTAGATGCTGTTCCTCCACTAACCTCATTGCAACTCCCCTCCAAGTCGACCACTACCTTGTATCCTTTTCCCTCTCGCTCTCATCCAACACTTCCCACACTGCCCCTACTCGGATGGTATCGCGCCGTCCCAACCTTCGCTCTCTCTCCCCCGCTACTCTCTCCTCTTCCATCCTATCATCTCTTCCCTCTGCTCAAACCTTCTCCAACCTATCTCCTGATTCTGCCTCCTCAACCCTCCTCTCCTCCCTTTCTGCATCCTTTGACTCTCTATGTCCCCTATCCTCCAGGCCGGCTCGGTCCTCCCCTCCCGCTCCGTGGCTCGACGACTCATTGCGAGCTCACAGAACAGGGCTCCGGGCAGCCGAGCGGAAATGGAGGAAAACTCGCCTCCCTGCGGACCTGGCATCCTTTCACTCCCTCCTCTCTACATTTTCCTCCTCTGTCTCTGCTGCTAAAGCCACTTTCTACCACTCTAAATTCCAAGCATCTGCCTCTAACCCTAGGAAGCTCTTTGCCACCTTCTCCTCCCTCTTGAATCCTCCTCCCCCTCCCCCTCCTCCCTCTCTGCAGATGACTTCGTCAACCATTTTGAAAAGAAGGTCGACGACATCCGATCCTCGTTTGCTAAGTCAAACGACACCGCTGGTTCTGCTCACACTGCCCTACCCTGTGCTCTGACCTCTTTCTCCCCTCTCTCTCCAGATGACATCTCGCGTCTTGTGACGGCCGGCCGCCCAACAACCTGCCCGCTTGACCCTATCCCCTCCTCTCTTCTCCAGACCATCTCCGGTGACCTTCTCCCTTACCTCACCTCGCTCATCAACTCATCCCTGACCGCTGGCTACATCCCTCCCGTCTTCAAGAGAGCGAGAGTTGCACCCCTTCTGAAAAACCTACACTCGATCCCTCCGATGTCAACAACTACAGACCAGTATCCCTTCTTTCTTTTCTCTCCAAAACTCTTGAACGTGCCGTCCTTGGCCAGCTCTCCCGCTATCTCTCTCAGAATGACCTTCTTGATCCAAATCAGTCAGGTTTCAAGACTAGTCATTCAACTGAGACTGCTCTTCTCTGTATCACGGAGGCGCTCCGCACTGCTAAAGCTAACTCTCTCTCCTCTGCTCTCATCCTTCTAGACCTATCGGCTGCCTTCGATACTGTGAACCATCAGATCCTCCTCTCCACCCTCTCCGAGTTGGGCATCTCCGGCGCGGCCCACGCTTGGATTGCGTCCTACCTGACAGGTCGCTCCTACCAGGTGGCGTGGCGAGAATCCGTCTCCTCACCACGTGCTCTCACCACTGGTGTCCCCAGGGCTCTGTTCTAGGCCCTCTCCTATTCTCGCTATACACCAAGTCACTTGGCTCTGTCATAACCTCACATGGTCTCTCCTATCATTGCTATGCAGACGACACACAATTAATCTTCTCCTTTCCCCTTCTGACGACCAGGTGGCGAATCGCATCTCTGCATGTCTGGCAGACATATCAGTGTGGATGACGGATCATCACCTCAAGCTGAACCTCGGCAAGACGGAGCTGCTCTTCCTCCCGGGAAGGACTGCCCTTCCATGATCTCGCCATCACGGTTGACAACTCCATTGTGTCCTCGTCCCAGAGCGCTAAGAACCTTGGCGTGATCCTGGACAACACCCTGTCGTTCTCAAATAACATCAAGGCGGTGGCCCGTTCCTGTAGGTTCATGCTCTACAACATCCGCAGAGTACGACCCTGCCTCACACAGGAAGTGGCGCAGGTCCTAATCCAGGCACTTGTCATCTCCCGTCTGGATTACTGCAACTCGCTGTTGGCTGGGCTCCCTGCCTGTGCCATTAAACCCCTACAACTCATCCAGAACGCCGCAGCCCGTCTGGTGTTCAACCTTCCCAAGTTCTCTCACGTCACCCCGCTCCTCCGCTCTCTCCACTGGCTTCCAGTTGAAGCTCGCATCCGCTACAAGACCATGGTGCTTGCCTACGGAGCTGTGAGGGGAACGGCACCTCAGTACCTCCAGGCTCTGATCAGGCCCTACACCCAAACAAGGGCACTGCGTTCATCCACCTCTGGCCTGCTCGCCTCCCTACCACTGAGGAAGTACAGTTCCCGCTCAGCCCAGTCAAAACTGTTCGCTGCTCTGGCCCCCCAATGGTGGAACAAACTCCCTCACGACGCCAGGACAGCGGAGTCAATCACCACCTTCCGGAGACACCTGAAACCCCACCTCTTTAAGGAATACCTAGGATAGGATAAAGTAATCCTTCTCACCCCCCCCCTTAAAAGACCTAGATGCACTATTGTAAAGTGGCTGTTCCACTGGATGTCATAAGGTGAAAGCACCAATTTGTAAGTCGCTCTGGATAAGAGCGTCTGCTAAATGACTTAAATGTAAATGTAAATGTTTGAGCAGACACATGCTCATTTGTGGCCTGCTGGAGGTCATTTTGCATGACTCTGGCAGTGCTCCTCCTGCTCCTCCTTGCACAAAGGTGGAGGTAGCAGTCCTGCTGCTGGGTTATTGCCCTCCTACGGCCTCCTCCACGTCTCCTGATATACTGGCCTGTCTCCTGGTAGTGCCTCCATGCTCTGGACACTACGCTGACAGACACAGCAAACCTTCTTGCCACAGCTCGCATTGATGTGTAATCCTGGATGAGCTGCACTACCTGAGCCATTTGTGTGGGTTGTAGACTCCGTCTCATGCTACCACTAGAGTGAAAGTACCGCCAGCATTCAAAAGTGACCAAAACATCAGCCAGGAAGCATAGGAACTGAGAAGTGGTCACCACCTGCAGAACCACTCCTTTATTGGGGGTGTCTTACTAATTGCCTATTCCATTTGCACAACAGCATGTGAAATTTATTGTCAATCAGTGTTGCTTCCTAAGTGGACAGTTTGATTTACATTGTGTTCCAATTATTTTTTTGAGCAATGTATTTAATATAGTTTCATCTAAAAAGATAACTTTTTACATTTTTTTAAAATGTTAGTTTTTATCAAATCAAATGTATTTATATAGCCTTTCTTACATCAGCTGATATATCAAAGTGCTGTACAGAAACCCAGCTTAAAACCCCAAACAGCAAGCAATGCAGGTGTAGAAGCACGGTGGCTAAGAAAAACTCCCTAGAAAGGCCAAAACCTAGGAAGAAACCTAGAGAGGAACCAGGCTATGAGGGGTGGCCAGTCCTCTTCTGGCTGTGCCGGGTGGAGATTATCACAGAACATGGCCAAGGTGTTCAAATGTTCATAGTTGACCAGCAGGGTCAAACAATAATAATCACAGTAGTTGTCTAGGGTGCAACAGGTCAGCACCTCAGGAGTAAAAGTCAGTTGGCTTTTCATAACCGTTCATTGAGGGTATCTCTACCGCTCCTGCTGTCTCTAGAGAGTTGAAAACAGCAGGTTTGGGACAGGTAGCACGTCTGGTGAACAGGTCAGGGTTCCATGGCCGCAGGCAGAACAGTTGAAACTGGAGCAGCAGCACGGCCAGTTGGACTGGGGGTAGCAAGGAGTCATCATGCCAGGTAGTCCTGAGGCATGGTCCTAGGGCTCAGGTCCTCCTCCGAGAGAGAGAAAGAAAGAGAGAAAGAGAGAATTAGAGAGAGCATACTTAAATTCACACAGGACACCGGATAATCTGGAGGAGAAATACTCCCAGATATAACAGACTGACCCTAGCCCCCCGACACATAAACTACTGCAGCATAAATACTGAAGGCTGAGACAGGAGGGGTCAGGAGACACTGTGGCCCCATCCGATGATACCCCCGGACAGGGCAGTATATAACCCCACCCACTTTGCCAAAGCACAGCCCGCACACCACTAGAGGGATATCGTCAACCACCAACTTACCATCCTGATACAAGGCCGAGTATAGCCCACAAAGATCTCCGCCACGGCACAACCCAAGGGGGGGCGTCACCCCAGACAGGAAGACCTCGTCAGCGACTCAAAACACTCAAGTGACGCACCCCTCCTAGGGACGGCATGGAAGAGCACCAGCCCCTGTAATAGGGTTAGAGGCAGAGAATCTCAGTGGAGAGAGGGGAACAGGCCAGGCAGAGACAGCAAGGGAATGTTTTTATGAAATTCACTAAGGAGAATGATCCTCCTCTTCCTCCTCTGAGGAGCCTCCACTGGATGACAACTACTGTAACATTTGGCCACCACTTCCCTCCAAATGATGTAAAGAGAATCTGTCTGTTGTTATCAAGATTGCCTCAAAAGCCCAGGCTTCTCACGTTCCAATAGTTGAGTCAATGAGACAAGTTTTAGAAGGATGGAAGCGAGATAAGTGGCCCAGTGTTTCTTTTTGAGGTTTCATGCGTGGTCATCATGCCATAGGGAACTTAGGACTGACTTGCTGTCAGTAAAAACGTTTATTTTATTACCTCAGTCACCTCTCATCCATGGTTTAATTAAATAAAACAACCAGGTGATTTAACTGAAACAAGAAAGCAAATGTTCATCCCACCAATGCCAAAGATATGTCAAGTTGTTCTGTCCAATTAGGCCTATATATTGTTTCCCCTTCTTTCCAGGCAGAGAACTTAGTCATAGTTAAATATTGACTGAGTACTTAGGTAGTGTATCAAAGTCCTGAGGCCATAGAGTTTCCGTGTGTAGACATTTCAAGGGCCTGTTGTGTGTAGCTATCCTCACAAGAACCTGGTCATAATGCCTTGCCTGGTTATTGATTAACAGCCAAGAAGACTTAACATGTCCAGAGAACCCGGGGCCTTTGTATACACAGTAAGAACAACTATTTCACCATCTTTTCACGTCATTCTATTGAATTTATTTAGGTAATGTGGGAATGTACTTAGGTAATTGCGGTCCCATGTGGCTCAGTTGCTAAAGCATGTCGCTTGTAAAGCCAGGGCTGTGAATTCGATTCCCATGGGGATCAGTATGAAAAGAAGTGTGAAAAATGGATAAGAACGTCTGCTAAATGACTAAAATGTCATCTAAGAAGGAGAGGTTTTTATGTATATAATAATTGTATAATATATATTTTTTTGTAACTTATGTATTCTTTTCAGTTAGAGTGTAAACAATATATTGCACATGATTTCATACATTCAAACGGTCTTTTCTCAATTACATACCCCTCGCGTCCACTCTCCTCATCTCCTTCTCAAAACCCAATGGAGGGGAAGGTCAGAGACGGACCTCTGGCATTCTCATCCAATGCGTTTTGAGATGGAGACGAGGAGAGAGGATGCGTGGAGTGTGCAATTGAGAAAAGGCCCACGTATGGTCATTGGGGAGACAGGTGACCGCCTACTTCCGGTCCTAGACAACAGTGTGTTAGTGCTATCGTTTTCATTGGTCAGAAGCTTATTGGTCTCGTCATTTTCTTTGGCCACCATGGAGTCTTCCAATAAATGAGATTAATTTAACATACAATGTAATGACCTTACTTGTAGAGTTTGTAATATACGGTAATGTAAATGAATTGGAGCAGGTGTGAGGGTGGAAGATTCTGGCAATATAACCTACAAAATCTACAAAAGCACACAAATATAATCTAGGCTACTGCCCAGTTAAATATTTTTTTATGCATTATTGTCACAATGTTATTTAATTTTGAAGGTTGGTCTTTAGGGAGCGGCAGGTAGGTAGCCTAGTGGTTAGAGTGTTGGGCCAGTAACCGAAAGGTTGCTAGATTGAATCCCTGAGCTGACAAGGTAAAAATCTGTTGTTCTGCCCCTTAACAAGGTAACTGTTTCTAGGCCGTCATTGGAAATAAGAATTTGTTTTTCCCGCCGAAACTAACACGTTCTAAAGCGAATGCTGGAACAATATTTCCAACATAGAACGTGGGGAATGAGCAGAAGTGACCCAAAATAACACTGTTGTCAGTTTGGTTATTACTTTGTGATATCATAAAAAAAATGTTAAAGGAAATACTGTAACAAACTATACAGCACCAGTACCGGTTTTTCTTTATTTTGACCATTTCTACATTGTAGAATAATAGTGAAGACATCAAAACTACGAAAACTAGATAATCCGTTCACCTACTCTCACAAAGACACAGTGGTTGGAACTAAGAATCTCAAATTTGGACTCAGCAGACCAAAGGACAGATTTCCATCGGTCTAATGTCCATTGCTCGTGTTTCTTGGCCCAAGCAAGTCTTCTTATTGGTGTCCTTTAGTAGTGGTTTCTTTGCAGCAATACAACCATGAAGGCCTGATTCACGCAGTCTCCTCTGAACAGTTGATGTTGAGATGTGTTTGTTACTTTAACTCTTAAGCATTTATTTGGGCTGCAATCTGAAGTGCAGTCAACTCTAATGAACTTAGAGGTAGCTCTGCAGCAGAGGTAGCTCTGGGTCTTCCTTTCTGTGGTGGTCCTCATGAGAACCAGTTTAATCGAAGTGCTTGATGGTTTTTGCAACTGCACTTGAAGAAACTTCAAAGTTGTTGAAATTTTCCAGGTTGACTGATGACTCATGGCTTAAAAACGTCTTATGGCTGCAATCCCGTTAACGGGAGCGAAATGACAACAGCCAGTCAAAGTGTCGGGCGCCATTTTCAAAACATCAAATTTCTCATAATTAACCATCCTCATACCATTGTAAAGCTATTCTTGTTGTTAATCCCACCACAGTGTCCGATTTCAAATATGCTTTACAGCAAAAGCACCACAAACAATTGTTAGGTCACCACATATTGCCACAGAAAAGCCAAAGAGAGGAGTTTCAAAAAGCAGAAATAAAGATACAATTAATCACTAACCTTTGATGATCTTCATCAGATGACAGTAATAGAACTTCATGTTACACAATACATGTATGTTTTGTTTAATAAGGTATTTATCAAAATATGAGTTTACATTGGCACGTTACATTCACTAGTTCCAAAAACATCCAGTGATTTTGCATAGCCACATCATTCAACAGAAATACTCATCATAAATGTAGATGATAATACAAGTTATAAACATGGAATTATAGATACACCTCTCCTTAATGCAACCGCTATGTCTGATTTCAAAAAAACTTTACGGAATAAGCCAGCCATGCAATAATCTGAGACGGTGCTCAGAAACATTTGTCACAATAGCCACCATGTTGACGTCAACATAAACAAGAAATCACATGATAAATATTCCCTTACCTTTGATGATCTATATCAGAAAGCACTCCAGGAATCCCAGGTCCACAATAAATGTTTGTTTTGTTAAGAAATGTCCGTTATTTATGTCCAAATACCTTATTTTGTTAGCGCGTTTGGTATACATATCCAAACGCTCATTCTGGTCAGCATTACATCGGACAAAAACTTATATTGCAAGTCAAAGAAACATTTCAAACTATGTGCAGAATCAATCATTAGGATGTTTTTAACATATACCTTCAGTAAAGTTCCAACCGGACTATTCCTTCTTGTCTTCATGAGCCATGGAACGCAAGTGACTACCATGAGGAATAAGCATGATAAGATATTGGCTGACTGCCAGACACCTGACTGATTCTGCTATCATTCACTCCCACAACACCATAGAAGTCTCATTATAATGTATATTGATGGTTGACATCTAGTGGAACCCATAGTCAGTGCAACATCATTAATATCTCAAGGGGATTTCATTGGGGATTCTGGTGAATAAATGTAAAGCTCAGATTTCTCACTTCCTGTTTTGATTTCTCCTCAGGATTTTGCTTGCCATATGAGTTCTGTTATACTCACAGACATCATTCAAACAGTTTTAGAAACTTTAGAGTGTTTTCTATCCAATGCTAATAATAATATACATATATTAGCAACTGAGACTGAGGAGTAGGCCGTTTACTTTGGGCAACTTATTCATCCAAGCTACTCAATACTGCCCCCCAGCCATAAGACGTTAAGTCACTTCAAACAATGCCACTCTAAATAATGCCACTTGGTAATACTGTTTGCATATCTTACATTACTCATATGACATGTATATACTGTATTTTATACCATCTACTGCACCTTGCCTATGCCGCTCGGCCATCGCTCATCCATATATTTATATGTACATATTCTCATTCACCCCTTAAGATTTATGAGTATTAGGTAGTTGTTGGGAATTGTTAGATTACTTGTTAGGTATTAATGCACTGTTGGAACTAGAAGCACAAGCATTTCGCTACACTCACACTAACATCTGCTAACCATGTGTATGTGACCAATACATTTTGATTTGATTTGATTTGTTGTTATAGCTTTACAACTTGTACCGCCCTACAGGTCAGGCTGTTCACACAAACTAAGGTGTGGTCATGGCCGTTTATTGCAAGGAGTAAAGAGAGAATGGACTGAGTTAGAGGGAGAGAGAATAAGAAGAAGGGACGTCAAATCAGTGTTCAAAAGCAACAGTTGAACTAAGTTGAACTAATCCAAGGTAAATCTGGTGAAGGTAAAAGGTAAAAACTCTAATTGAATCTACTGTACAAAAAAAAAACGTTTTTCTAAGCTTTGCTGTACATTTATATGACTTTGTTGTTGTATTAACTTGATAAAAAAAATGTTTTACTGTGGCTAAAATCAGAAGTTTCCTCAAACTTTTTCAGATTTGATAATATCTCATCGGAACATTGAAAGTGGTGTCGACATGAACAATAACCAGGTAACTTCACCCCTTGACTTGTTGACCCCTTGACTTGTTCCACATTTTGTTACATTCCAGCCTTATTGTAAAATGTATTAAAATAGATTTTTTTCAATCAATCTACAAACAATACCCCATAATGACAAAGCAAAAACAGGTTTAGAAATTTTTGCAAATGTATATAAAAAAATGAAATATCAAATTTAAATAAGTATTCAGACCCTTTACTCAGTACTTTGTTGAAGCACAATTGGCAGTGATTACAGCCTTGACACTTCTTTGGTAATGATGCTACAAGCTTGGCACACCTGTATTTGGGAGTTTCTCCCATTCTTCTCTCCAGATATGATCAAACTTTGTCACATGTGCCGAATACAACAAGTGTAGACCTTACCGTGAAATGCTTACTTACAGGCCATTAACCAACAGTGCAGTTCAAGAAGAGTTTAAGAAAATATTTACCAAAAAAACTAAAGTAAAACCTTTTTTTTAAAGTAGCCATAACGAGGCTATGTACAGTTGAAGTCGGACATTTACATACACCTTAGCCAAATAGATTTAAACTCACTTCCTGACAATAAATCAGAGGATAAATTCCCTGTCTTAGGTCAGTTAGGATCACCACTTTATTTTAAGAATGTGAAATGTCAGATTAATATTAGAGAGAATTATTTAGTTCATCTTATAGTTCTTTCATCACATTCCCAGTGGGTCAGAAGTTTACATACACTCAATTAGTATTTGGTAGCATTGCCTTTAAATTGTTTAACTTGGGTCAAACGTTTAAGGGTAGCCTTCCACAAGCATCCCACAATAAGTTGGGTGAATTTTGGCCCATTCCTCCTGACAGAGCTGGTGTAACTGAGTCAGGTTTGTTGGCCTCCTTGCTCACACACACTTTTTCAGTTCTGCCCACAGATTTTCTATGGGATTGAGCTCAGGGCTTTGTGATGACCACTCCAATACCTTGACTTTGTTGTCCTTAAGCCATTTTGCCACAACTTTGGAAGTATCCTTGGGGTCATTGTCCATTTGGAAGACCCATTTGCGATCAAGATTTATCTTCCTGACTGATGTCTTGAGATGTTGCTTCAATATATCCACATAATTTTCCTGCCTCATGATGTCATCTTTTTTGTTAAGTGAACCAGTCCCTCCTGCAGCAAAGCACTCCCACAACATGATGCTGCCACCCACGTGCTTCACGGTTGGGATGGTGTTCTTTGGCTTGCAAAAGTTTCCCTTTTTCCTCCAAACATAATGATGGTCATTATGGCCAAACAGTTCTATTTTAGTTTCATCAGACCAGAGGACATTTCTCCAAAAAGTACTATATTTTTCCCCATGTGCAGTTGCAAACCGTAGTGGTTTTGGAGCAGTGGCTTCTTCCTTGCTGAGCGGCCTTTCAGGTTATGTCGATATATGACTCGTTTTACTGTGGATATAGATACTTTTTTGCTGTTTACTCCAGCATCTTTACAAGGTCCTTTGCTATTGTTCTGAGATTGATTTGCACTTTTCGCACCAAAGTATGTTCATCTCTAGGAGACAGAACGCGTCTCCTTCTTGAGCGGTATGACGGCTGCGTGGTCCCATGGTGTTTATAATTGTGTACTATTGTTTGTACAGATGAACCTGGTACCTTCAGGTTTTTGGAAGTTGCTCCCAAGGATGAACCAGACTTGTGGAGGTCTACAATTTGTGGAGGCCTATGCTGATTTCTTTGATTTTTTTCCCTTGAAAAAAAGGCACTGAGTTTGAAGGTAGGCCTTGAAATATATCCACAGGTACACCTTCAATTGACTCAAATGATGTCAATTAGCCGATCTACTTAGGGCTAGGGGGCAGTATACTGAATTTCTGCCTGACTGACGTGCCCAAATAAAACGGTCTCTTACTCAGGCCCAGAAGCTAGCTAATTGGTAGAATTAGAGAGAAAATACTTTGAAGTTTATAAAACTGTTAAAATAATGTCTGTGAGTATAACAGAACTGATATGGAAGGCAAAACCAGAGGAAAATCAATCCGGAAATTTTGCCTTTCCAATGCAGGTCAATGGGTCTATATATAAAAATTCATCCCAGAATATTCCAAGCGGTTTAAAGGCACAGTCAACTTAGTTTATGTAAACTTCTGACCCACTGGAATTGTGATACAGTGAATTATGTGATAAAGGGAAATAATCTGTCTGTAAACAACTTTTGGAAAAACGACTTGTGTCATGCACAAAGTAGATGTCCTAACCAACTTTCCAAACTACATCTTGTTAACAAGAAATTTGGCGAGAGGTTGAAAAACGAGGTTTAATGACTCCAACCTAAGTTCATGTAAACTTCTGACTTCAACTATACAAGGGGTACCGTTACCAAGTCACTGTGCGGCGGTACTGGTTAGTTGAGGTAATTTGTACATGTAGGTAGGGGTGAAGTGACTATGCATAGGTAATACATGGAGAATTGCAGCAATGTACAAAAACAATTGAGGGGGGTCAATGTAATTGTCAGATGGTCATTTGATTAATTGTTCAGCAGTTTTATGGCTTGGGGGTAGAATCTGTTACTTCTCTAGGATAGGGGGCAGCATTTGGAATTTTGGATGAAAAGCATGCCCAAATTCAACTGCCTGCTACTCATCCCCAGAAGGTAATATATGCACATTATTAGTGACTTCGGATAGACAACACTGTGAAGTTTCTAAAACTGTTTGAATCATGTCTGTGAGTATAACAGAACTTATGTAGCAGGCGAAACCCAGAGGACAAACCATTCAGAATTGTTTTTTTGAGGTCACTCTTTTAAGTTGGAATCCAGATTTCTAAGGGACTTGATTGCAGTTCCTACCGCTTCCACTCGATGTCACCAGTCTTTAGAAATTGGTTGAGGTTTGTCCTTTGTGTAATGAAGAAGTAGCCCTGTTAAAAACGAGCTCACTTCATGTGTACTGTTTGATAGGCACGTGACCAGAAAGCTAGCGTCAGTTTGTTTTCTTCCTGTATTGAACACAGATCATCCTGTCTTAAATTTGATCGATTATTTACTTTAAAAAATACCTAAAGTTATATTACAAAAGTAGTTTGAAATGTTTTGACAAAGTTTACAGGAAACCTTTGAGATATTTTGTAGTCACGTTGCGGAAGTTGGAACTGGTGTTTTTCTGGATCAAATGCGCCAAATAAATGGACATTTTGGATATATATGGACAGAATTAATCAAACAAAAGGACCATTTGTGATGTTTATGGGACATATTGGAGTGCTAACAAAAGAAGCTTGTCAAAGGTAAGGCATGATTTATATTTTTATTTCTGCATTTTGTGTCGCGCTGCAGGGTTGAAATATGCTTTCTCTCTTTGTATACGGAGGTGCCACCCTCAGATAATAGCATTGTTTGCTTTCGCCGAAAAGCCTTTTTGAAATCTGAGATGTTGGCTGGATTCACAACACGCGTAGCTTTAATTTGGTATCTTACGTGTGTGATTTCATGAAAGTTTGATTTTTATAGTAATTTACTTGAATTTGGCGCTCTGCATTTTCACTGGCTTAGTGTCCCATATATCCCAGAGGGGTTTTAAGGAGCCTTTTGGTCCTAGAATTGTCGCTCCGGTACCACTTGCCAAGCAATAGCAGAGAAAACAGTCTATGACTTGGGTGACTGGAGTCTCTGACAATTTTATGGGCTTTCCTCTGACACCGCATATTATATAGGTACTGTATGGCAGGAAGCTTGGCCCCAGTGATGTACCTTCTGTAGCACCTTATGGTCAGATGCCGAGCAGTTGCCATACCAGGCGGTGATGCAACCGGTCAGGATGCTCTCAATGGTGCAGCTGTTGAGAGCACACTTTTTGAGGATCTGGGGACCCATGCCAAATCTTTTCAGTCTCTCGAGGGGGAATAGGTTTTGTTGTGCCCTCTTCATGACTATCTTGGTGTGTTTGGACCATGATAGTTCATTGGTGATGTGGACACCAAAGAACTTGAAACTCTACCCGCTCCAATACAGCCCCGTTGATGTTAATGGGGTCCTGTACAGCCAGCCTTTTCCTGTAGTCCACAATCAGCTCCTTTGTCTTTCTCACATTGAGGGAGAGGTTGTTGTCCTCTGACCTCATACCTATAGGCTGTCTCATCGTTGTCGGTAATCAGGCCTACCACTTGTGTCGTCAGCAAACTTAAATGATAGTGTTGGAGTCGTGATTGGCCACACAGTCATGGGTGAACAGGGAGTACAGGAGGGGACTAAGTACACACCCCTGAGAGGCCCCAGTGTTGAGGATCAGCATTGCAAACATGTTGTTGCCTACCCTTACCACCTGGGGGCGGCCCTTCAGGGTCCTTAGCTTAGTGATGAGCTTCGTGGGTACTATGGTGTTGAACGCTGAGCTGTAGTCAATGAACAACATTCTCACATAGGTGTTCCTTTTGTCCATGTGGGAAAGGGCACTGTGGACTGCGATTTAGATTGCGTCTTCTGTGGATCTGTTGAGACGTTATGCTAATTGGAGTGGGTCTAGGATTTCCGGGAGGATGCTGTTGATCCCCTCAAGCTCTGTCAGGTTGGATCTGGAGCGCGCTGCACAGCTATTTTCAGGTCTCTCCAGAGATTTTCAATTGGGTTGAAGTCCGGGCTCTGGCTGGGCCACTCAAGGACATTCAGAGACTTGTCCCGAAGCAACTCCTGTGTTGTCTTGGCTGTGTGCTTTGAGTCATTATCTTGTTTGAAGGTGAACCTTTGCCCCAACCTGTGGTCCTGAGCACTCTGGAGCAGGTTTTCATCAAGGATATCTTCCCCTCGATCCTGTCTAGTCTCCCAGTCCCTGCCGCTGAAAATCATCCCCACAGCATGCTGTCACCACCATGCTTCACCGTAGGGATGGTACCAGGTTTCCTCCAGACGTGACGCTTGGCATTCGGCCCAAAGAGTTCTATCTTGGTTTGATCAGACCAGAGAATCTTGTTTCTCATGGTCTAAGAGTCCTTTAGGTGCCTCTTGGCAAACTCCAAGCAGGCTGTCATGTGCTTTTGCTGAGGAGTGGATTTTGTCTGGTCACTCTACCATAAAAGGCTTGATTGGTGGAGTGCTGCAGAGATGGGAGAACCTTCCAGAATGACAACCATCTCCACAAAGGAACTCTGAAGCTCTGTCAGAGTGACCATTGGGTTCTTGGTCACCTCGCTGACCAAGGTCTTTTCCCCCTGATTGCTCAGTTTGGCCAGTTGGCCAGTTCTAGGAAGCGTCTTGGTGGTTCCAAACTTCTTTCATTTTAGAATGATGGAGGGCACTATGTTCTTGGGGACCTTCAATGCTGCAGACATTTTTTTGTACCATTCCTCAGATATGTGATTTGACTCAATCCTGTTTCGGAGCTCTACGGACAATTCCTTCGACCTTATGGCTTGGTTTTTAAAATGACATGCGCTGACAACTGTGGGACCTTACATAGACAGGTGTGTGCCTTTCCAAATCATGTCCAACAATTGAATTTACCATAGGTGGACTCCAGTCAAGTTGTAGACATATCTCAAGGATGATCAATGGAAACAGGATGCACCTGAGCACAATTTTGAGTCTCATAGCAAAGGGTCTGAATACTTATGTAAATAAGGTATGTGTTTTTTTTATGTATTTTGTGTGCAAATGTGTCTCAAGACTTGTTTTTGCTTTGTCATTATAGGGTAGTGTGTAAATTGATGAGGGACATTTTATATTTAATATTTTTTTAAATAAGGCTGTAACGTAAGAAAATGTGGAAAAAGGGAAGGGGTCTGGATGCTTTCCCGAATGCACTGTATATCTGTCAGATTCTAATTTTGTTTTACCTGTGGGAAATGGACTGCTACATACAGTACATTGCAATACCAATCATTGAAGTTTAGTGGTAATTACATGATAAACATGACACTTTGGTTGTAATGTGTATTGTATGTTACCAAGTCAAAGTGCTCCAATGTATCAAATAATGCATTGATTTCTCTCATTGTAACTAAATGGAAAATCATTCTCCTCTCCGCTTTCCCCAGACATCAGGTCCCCAGTATGTGAACTATGGATTTCAAGAGGGGGCCGGAACTGAGGGAAGAGCCTCTGCAAATGCTTCTGCCCCGCAGATGCCCAACGCCCCCCTCTCTATTTACCCTCAGTACACCCCTCAGACCATCAACACCCACCACACGTTCACCCCTGGATTACCACATCCTGTCCCAGTACGAAAAGGTACAGTATTTACCATTCTGCTGATATTCCTCAATTGATAAACAATGCCAATATATATATGCAGTACAAGTTTCATACACTGTTGTTTTTTGCCTTCTATTGTTTATTAAAAACATTGTCTGAGCAGCTTTGAGGTGTTCCATTTGGTCTTCATATGCTATCATAAGGTTTACAGGGCCTTCAGAAAGTATTCACACCCATTGACTTTTTCCACATTTTGTTGTGTTACAGCCTGAATTTAAAATTTATTAAATTGAGATTTTGTGTCACTGGCCTACACACAAATACCCCATAATGTCAGAATGGAATTATGTTTTTTAGAAATGTTTTCAAATTAATTAAAAATGGAAAGCTGAAATGTCTTGAGTCAAAACGTATTCAATCCCTTTGTTATGGCAAGCCTAAATAATTTCAGGAGTAATCATTTGCTTAACAAGTCACGTACTAAGTTGCATGGACTTTTGAATGACTACCTCGTATCTGTTCCTCACACATACAAGTATGTGTACACTCTTAGAAAAAAAAGATGCTATCTAGAACCAATAAGGGTTCTTTGGCTGTCCCCATAGGAGAACCCTTTGAAGAAACCTTTTTGGTTACTATTTTGGTTTCCATGTAGAACACTTTCCACAGAGGGTTCTACATAGAACCCAAAAGAGTTCTCCCTGGAACCAAAAAAGTTAGCCTATGGGGACAGCCAAATAACCCTTTTTTCTAAGAGTGTAAGGTTCGTCAGTCGAGCAGTGAATTTCAAACACAAAGACCATACAGGTTTTCCAATGCCTTGCAAAGAAGGGCACCTGTTGGTAGAGGGTACACAACAAAAAAAGCAAACATTGATTATCACTTTGAGCATACTGAAGTTATTAATTACATTTTGGATGGCGTATCAGTCACTGCAAAGATACAGGCATCCTTCCTAACTCCGTTGCCGGAGAGGAAGGAAGACGCTCAGGCAGTTCACCATAAGGCAAGTGGTGACTTTAAAGCAGTTACAGAATTGAATGGCTGTGATAGGAGAAAATTAAGGATGGATCAACATTGTAGTTACTCTACAATACTAACAAATGAAAGACTGAAAAGAAAGAAGCCTGTACATAATAAAAATATTCCAAGAACATGGATCCTGTTTGCAATAAGGCACTAAAGTAAAACTGCAAAATATGTGCAAAGAAATTAACTTTATGTCCTAAATACGAAGTGTTTATGTTTGGGGCAAATCCAACACAACACATTTCTGAGTACCATTGTTCATATTTTCAAGCATGGTGGTGGGTATGCTTGTCATCGGGAATGATGGGTATGCTTGTCATTTTTAGGATAAAAAGAAACGGAACAGAGCTAAGCACAAAATCTTAGAGAAAAACCTTGTTCAGTCTGCTTTCCAACAGACACTGGTAGACAAATTCACGTTTCAGCAGGACAATAACCAAAAACACAAATTGCTTACCAAGATGACATTGAATGTTTGAGACTTGAAAATGTCTGTCTAGCAATGATCAATAACCAACTTGACAGAGCTTGACAAATTTTTGTAATAATATTGTGCAACATTGTACAATCCAGGTGTGCAAAGCTCGTAGAGCAGTTTTTCCCAAAGGTAAGCAGGTTTTGGTTTTTGCCCTAAAACTACACAGCAAAGCTTGATGATTAATTGATTATTTGAGTCAGCTGTGTAGTGCCAGAGCAAAAACCAAAATGTGCACCCCTTGTGGTCAGGAGGACTGAATTTGGGAAACCCTGTCTTAGAGACTTACCCGAAAAGGTGATTATAACATGTATTGACAAATGAGTGCGAATATGCATGTAATTCATATATTACTATATTTCATTTCCAATACATTTGTAAAAATTTCTACAAACATGTTTTCACTGTCATTATGGGTTATTGTGTGTAGATGGGTGAGAAAACAATAACAATTTAATCCATTTGTAATTCAGGCTGTAACACAACAAAATGTGGAATAAGTCAAGGGGTTTGAATACTTTCTGAAGGCACTGTATAGCGTGTTAAGTAGTACTGTTTTCACCTAGTAGCAGTCAACATCTGTAGTCACACAAATGCAAAACAAGCCTTTCCATGTTTCCAGGTTGACAAAAGTAACCAATGGTCAAATGATATGTAAATATCTAGGTCTTGGGTTGAGAGTTCTATGTTAAAAAGTAGAACAAGAGAGCCTCTAGTTGTTTTTATTTTAAGTGTATTTTAAGTGTTGTTTGTTTCTAATCTCTTTCAGTGGTGAAGAAAAGTCGCTGTAAATGTATTGTGGCCTTAATTCTAAGTGTCTTAGTTCTCCTTGGGGCAGCTGGAGCGTTGGTTTGGTATTTCTGTACGTACAGTCTCCTTTCATACAGTATCTCCATTGATGCTCTTGACATAAGCTGACATATTCATAATTTTGACATTATTTATATGCTTTTTATGAAAAGACTAGGTTGACATAAGCAAATTCAACTTGCGAATTCATCTTGCTTTCCAAATACACAGTTGTCTACGTAGTTTATAGGTGTATCTGGAAGCAAAGGAAAATTACCAAGTAGTTCTTAATCATTGAAAAGGCCAAGAAGAGCAACCTTATAGTCATGGTCAGAGCTGTGATGCCCTGTCTTGTGTGTGTGTGTGTGTGTCCACAGTGTCCTACCAGTGTGTGTTGGGGAGGTCCTGTAGCGAGGGAGGTGTGTGTCTGAATGCCTCTCAGTGGTGTGATGGCATCAGAGACTGTCCAGGAGGAGAAGATGAGTCACAGTGCCGTATGTCTCCACTCAATCATGTTAATCATTATAAACTCAGCAAAAAAAGAAATGTCCCTTTTTCAGGACCCTGTCTTTCAAAGATCATTTGTAAAAATCCAAATAGCTTCAAGGATCTTCACTGTAAAGGGTTAAAACACTGTTTCCCATGCTTGTTCAATGAACCATAAACAATCAATGAGCATGCACCTGTGGAACGGTTGTTAAGACACGAACTGCTTACAGACGGTAAGCAATTAAGGTCACAGTTCTGAAAACTTAGGACACTAAAGAGGCCTTTCTACTGACTCTGAAAAACACCAAAAGAAAGATGCCCAGGGTCCCTGCTCATCTGTGTGAACATACCTTAGGTATGCTGCAAGGAGGCATGAGGACTGCAGATGTGGCCAGGGCAACATATTGCAATGTCCGTACTGTGAGATGCCTAAGACAGCGCTACAGGGAGACAGGACGGACAGCTGATCGTCCTCACAGTGGCAGACCACGTGTAACAACACCTGCACAGGATCGGTACATCCGAACATGACACCTGCGTGACAGGCACAGGATGGCAACAACAACTGCCCGAGTTACACCAGGAATGCACAATCCCTCCATCAGTGCTCAGACTATCCGCAATAGGCTGAGAGAGGCTGGACTGAGGACTTGTAGTCCTGTTGTAAGGAAGGTCCTCACCAGACATCACAGGTAACAACGTCACCTATGGGCACAAACCCACCGTCGCTGGACCAGACAGGACTGGCAAATAGTGCTCTTCACTGATTTTGTCTCACCAGGGGTGATGGTCGGAATCGTGTTTATCATCGAAGGAATGAGCGTTACACCGAGGCCTGTACTCTGGAGCGGGATCGATTTGGAGGTGGAGGGTCTGTCATGGTCTGGGGCGGTGTGTCACAGCATCATCGGACTGAGCTTGTTGTCATTGCAGGCAATCTCAACACTGTGCATTACAGGGAAGACATCCTCCTCCCTCATGTGGTACCTTTCCTGTAGGCTCATCCTGACATGACCTTCCAGCATGACAATGCCACCAGCCATACTGCTTATTCTGTGCGTGATTTCTTGCAAGACAGGAATGTCAGTGTTCTGCCATGGCCAGCGAAGAGCTCAGATCTCAATCCCGTTGAGGACATCTGCGACCTGTTGGATCGGAGGGTGAAGGCTAGGGCCATTCCCCCCAGAATTGTCCGGGAACTTGCAGGTGCCTTGCTGGAAGAGTGGGGTAACATCTCACAGCAAGAACTGGCAAATCTGGTGCAGTCCATGAGGAGGAGATGCACTGCAGTACTTAATGCAGCTGGTGGCCACACCAGATACTGACTGTTACTTTTGATTTTGATCCCCCCTTTGTTCAGGGACACATTTTTCCATTTATGTTAGTCACATGTCTGTGGAAATTGTTCAGTTTATGTCTCAGTTGTTGAATCTTGTTATGTTCATACAAATATTTACACGTTAAGTTTGCTGAAAAGAAACGCAGTTGACAGTGAGAGGACGTTTCTTTTTTTGCTGAGTATACTTACAGTATGCTGTTGACCGACACTGTATTCAGGAACCCACTGTTAAAATAAATGTAGACATGGGGGTTGTTCACACTTTGCTATGGTTAATTATATGATTTTTGTTTTCATGCTTTTCTCCCTGAACTGAACGCTGTTCTAACATCAGTCTCTACTTTCCAGTACGCCTTCATGGGTCTGGTTTTGTGCTGCAGAGTTACTCATCAGACCGTCAGATGTGGAAGCCAGTGTGTGCTGATAACTGGAATGACAACATTGGCAGGGCCACCTGTCAGCAGATTGGATACAGCAGGTGGGTCACCAGGAGATATAGGATCACATACTATACATGTCATAGAGTATCATTTGTGATCACTTTCAAATCAAATCTTATTGGTCACATACACATGGTTAGCAGAGGTTAATGCAAGTGTAATGAAATGCTTGTGCTGCTTGTTTCCCGACAGTGCAGTAATATCTAACAAGTAATCTAACAATTCCCCAACAATTACCTAATACACACAAATCTAAAAGGGGTGAATGAGAATGTGTACATAAATATATGGTTGAGCGATGGCCGAGCGGCATAGGCAAGGTGCAACAGATGGTGTAAAATACAGTATATACATATGATATGAACAATGTAAGATATGTAAACATTATTAAAGTGGCATTATTTAAAGTGGCGTTGTTTAAAGTGGCCAGTGATTTTGTCTCCATGTGGGCAGCAGCCTCGATGAGTTAGTGATTGCTGTTTAGCAGTCTGTTCACTTGTACAGAAGATTATATTATATTCTGGCTAAACATTTTGTACATAACATAAATAATATTTGATGGATTGACCATACCTATCTCTGTTTCCAAGTGGGTCCTATGTTCGGTTCTCACAAAGAAACCCAGGCTCCTTGGCCGTTGATGGCTATATGAAGCTGTCAGGCTTTGACCCTCATTCCCTTCTACAGGGGCAGCTAACCAGCAGGTGATGAGAACATGAATACATCTCATTCAGTCCAGCCTTTTTTTACGGAGTAAATATACCAGCATTTAAAAATATAAAATACATTTTTTGAGTGGTGGGGAATAAATAAAAATAGTCTTTGTGTATTGAATTTTCTGTTTTTACATGCAGAATTGCTTCTGTAAACCTTTATATGACTCTCATGATGTAATTTCCTCCTGCAGTCCCTACTGCTCATTACAAGCAGTCTCGCTGCAGTGTATTGGTAAGTCATTACTTTACCTTGATTACTTTAACTTTAACACTGATTCTCTGCACAGACACAGCTGACCTTCAGGTTAGGACAAAGCTTATAGAAACTCAGTCAGGAAGGGGAACTCAACAGAAGGAGTTATTTGTATTATAGGCAGCAGCTACTCTTCCAGGGGTTCAGCAAAATTAAGGCAATTATACATTTTTTTAAACATTACAATACATTTACAACAGATTTCACAACATATTAAGCATTTGCCCTCAGGCCCCTACTCTACTACCACATATCTACAACACAAAATCCATGTATACGTGTGTGTATAGTGCGTATGTTATTGTGTGTTTGTATGCATGCGTCTGTGCCTGTTTGTGTTGCTTCACAGTCCCCGCTGTTCCACAATGTGTATTTTTATGTTTTTTAAAAATATAATTGTACTGCTTGCATGAGTTACTTGATGTGGAATAGAGTTCCATGTAATCAGGGCTCTATGTAGTACTGTGCACCTCCCATCGTCTTTTCTGGACTTGGGGACTGTGAAGAGACCTCTGGTGACATGTCTTGTGGGGTATCCGAGCTGTGTGCTAGTAGTTCAAACAGACAGCTCCATGCATTCAACATGTCAATATCTCTCACAAATAAAAGTGGTGATGAAGTCAATCTCTCCTCCACTTTGAGCCAGGAGAGATTGACATGCATATTAATAATGTTAGATCTCCGTGTCCATCCAAGAGCCAGCTGTGCTGCCGTTTTTGGAGCCAACTGCAATTTTCCTAAGTTCCTCTTTGTGGCACCTGACCACAGGACTGAACAGTAGTCCAAAACTAGGGCCCAAAAGACCTGCCTTGTTGATAGAGCTTTTAAGAATGCAGAGCAACGCTTTATTATGGACAGACTTCTCCCCATCTTAGCTATTGTTGTATCAATATGTTTTGACCATGACAGTTTGCAATCCAGGGTTACTCCAAGCCGTTTAGTGGCCTCAACTTGCTCAATTACCACATTATTCATAAAAACATTTGGTTGAGGTTTAGTGAATGATTTTTCACAAATACAATGCTTTTAGTTTTTTAAATATTTAGGACTAACTTATTCCTTGCCACCCATTATGAAACTAACTGCAGCTTTTGTTAATTGTTGCCGTCATTTCAGTCGATGTGGTATCTGATATGTATAGTTTTGAGTCATCCGCATACATAGACGCTTTACTCAGTCAGTGGCATGTTGTTAGTAAAGATTGAAAAAGGTAAGGGGCCTAGACAACTGCCCTTGGGAATTCCTGATTCTACCTGGATTTGTTACTTTACTGACTTTATTGTCCCCATGGGGAAATTGTGTTGCAGTGCCATGTATATGTTTAAAGTGGCGTTTAAATACAAAACAAATTGACAATTCAACTTTCATAAGTTACATACCAATAATAAGCGATAAGCCTGCTGGCCTTACTGGGTCGATAGGAACATTAGCTTGAGCTATTTAGAGTGATATCTCACCTGGCACAAATGATTGACTAGTTCTGTTTTTCCTGCCGAGAGGTGCCCTACACCCAGAGGGGAGTAGTTCAAAGTCTGGGTACAGGGGGTGGCTTGGGTCTAAAATTATTTTTGTAGTCTTGTGGAGGGCCCTGACCTTAAATATCTCATCCAGGCCTGTCTGTTTGACTCCATGTACCTTGCTTGCTGTGGTGATAATCCTTCTCAGCATATTTCTCTGGCTGACGGTGGCATTGCCAAACCAACAAATACAAAAAGTTGAAATACTCTCAATGAAAGATTTGTAAAATAGAGTCCGTATAGTACAATCAACAATATTTTTATCAGCCCAGAATTATGAGAAAGTACAGTTTCTATTGACTCTTTTTGTAGATCAGGTCTGTACATTTACTCCACTGAAACTTATTGTCTGAGAGGCCACCCATATATTTGTATTCCTCTACAATCTCTATGTTCTGACCGCTGATAGATGTTGCAAAGGTAGGTGTTGTACACTTACTGAAGTATATGCACATCTCTTTGGTCTTGTTGGTATTGAGGACCAAGTGTGATTCGTCACACCACTTTACAAAGTAATTTAGGACCGGGCCATGGTGTTCCTCATCATCATGCAACAGGCTGATCAAGGCAATTTCATCCACAAACTTAACGAAGTGTCTGTCAGGATGGGAACTAGTACAACTATTAATGTACAAGATGTAGAGGAGTGGGGACAAAACACATCCCTGAGGAGAGCCTGTGTTGGCTTACTTTGACCCGCTGTGATCTCTGGCTCAGGAATTCCAACAGCCACAAAACCAGGAGAGGCTTCCATTAAAGAACACCCTCTGTGTTCTGTTAGACAGGTAACTCTTTATCCACAATATAGTAGGGGGTGTAAAGCCATAACACAAGGTTTTCCAGCAACAGACTATGAACGATAATGTCAAAAGCCGCCCTGAAGTCTAACAAAACATCCCCCACAATCGTTTTATCATCAATTTCTCTCTGCCAATCATCAGTCATTGTGTGTAAGTGCTGTGATTGTTGAATATCCTTCCCTACAAAACGTGCTGAAAGTCTTGTCAATTTGTTTACTGTAAAATAGCTATGTATTTGGTCAAACACAATTTCTTCCAAAATTTTACAACGGATTGCTGATTGGTCGGCTTTTTGAGCCAGTAAATGGGGTACGATCCTTAGGTAGGGATAATAACTTTTGCTTCCCTCTAGGCCTGAGGGCACACACTTACTAGTAGGCTTAAATTGAAGATATGGCAAATAGGAGTGGAAAATTGTCCACTATTAGTCTCAGTCATTTTCCATCAAGTTGTCAGACCACGGTGGCTTGTCATTGTTGATGGACAACTATTTTTTAATCTCTTCCACACTTTACGGAATTCAATTTGGTCAGATATACTTGGATGTATAGTGTCAATGTTTGTTGCTGGCAGTCACATGATTTCTGAATTTGCAGTACGTTTGCCAACGGTTGTACAGCCATACCTCTTTGCCATTTATTTTGCCTCATCCTTCTCAACCATACAATTGTTCAATTCCTAATCAATCCACGGGGATTTAACAGTTTTTACAGCCATTTTCTTAATGGGTGCATGCTTATTAGTAACTGGGATAAGCAATTTCATAAATGTGTGAAGTGCAGCATCTGGTTGCTCCTCATTACACATCACGGACCAACAAATATTCTTTACATCAACATAGGAATCACTACAAAACTTATTATACTGTATATTAGGCCCAGCCTTTGGAACTTTGTTTTTTCTAGATATGGCTACTATATTGTGATTACTACATTCGATGGATTTGGATACTGCTTTCAAACACATTTCTGAAGCATTAGTAATGTGATCAATACATGTTGATGATTTCATTCCTGTGATGTTTTAACTACCCTGGTAGATTAATTGATAACTTGAACCAGGTTGCAGGCGCTAGTTACAGCCTGATGAAAGCCAGTCAATATTTAAAACACCCAGAAAATATACCGCTCTATTGAAATCACATGTATTTCACACGTCATCCAGATGCTGACTGTTAGCACTTCCCACAAGAATGGGCTTTCGGTGAGGCAGATGAACCTGTAGCCATATCACTTCAACAGTATTTAACATGAGATCCTCTCTAAGCCTTACAGGAATGTGGTTCTGAATATAAAACAGCCACACCTCCACTTTTGGCATTTCTGTATTTTCTGTAGATCTTATAACCATGTATTGCTATCACTGCATCATCAAATGTATTATCTGAATATGAATGTCATATTTCATGAACCTTGTTTTTAAGCTGTTAATGTGGGCTATTTTTAACACTTTTCTGGGAAGCTTTAATGTTTTTCTTGCTTTACTGGAAGCATAGCAGAGGTAGACATGCTTTGGTTATTTACAGTATGTTAGTGCAGGGTTTGCTCCTCACAGTGGAGATTCCTGCTTGAGCAGACCACCTCAGTGTTAACAGTATAACTCTGGTTCATAGGCATATGATTACTGCATACAATAGCTGTAGAATCAGCAGAGGCATTCAGGGCAGTGAGGAACATAAATAAGTTACTTACATTGTGTCTTCCAACGCCCTCAGAATAATGTACATTTGCTGAAGCATTATGACAACTCAGCGACACAATGGTAGGGATTAAATGAGCTGGGCTTGGGTCATTGATAAGTCATTGTCTCAATGCAGCCTTATAATGCTGTGAAAGGATCCAGGAACCCAAATGATTTGGGTGGATCCCATCCTCATTATTGACAGGAGATTGACAACCTTCACATTTAGATTATCAGTGTTATATATATCTTGACCAGGCACTTTGGGTTGGCTGTGGAAAAATGAAGATTATATAGTTTTTCTTAAGTAGACAACCAAACTGAAGTAAAAACACTAACTCTAAAAGTGCCACCTGGTGGAAATGTTGACCCCCTCGAAACCCTATTTTTGATCGTTCTGAAATTGTAGGCCTCTGTCAAACAACTAGTTAAAGACAACAAAAAAAACATGTACGATTTCTGTGTCAATATGGGGGAAAGGAAAATACTCTTTTGAATTCTAGTGGGTAGGCTAAACTGAAAATGTTGACTCAATCATGCATTTTGTGATAAATGCACAAAATTTGGCACAGACATTTAGCCTGTCTACCCATCCACATCCCTCCGGCCGAACACACCCGCTATCGTTTCTTCTTCACGATGACACTGGATTTGCTTTCCTCCCTGACATCTTATTGAATGCAAACAAATTCTGACCATTCTGATTGGTCCCAGATACAGATGGGTTGGACCAGAGCTGGGGCCAGAGCCATAAAAGGCTTTGATACTCTAATTGGTTAGAGACGATCTAAACCCTGATTGGTTTTGTACAATGCCCCTCATTTTGATGTGAGCACAAACGTATAGGATTGCAGCAACAATAACTAAAAAAAGCAATTGGAACTTAGTTGATAGCCAAAGTTCGAGCAAAATGTGTGATGGCACCGGCGCCCATATAGCCCATGTCACCCATATCGGTGGCCATCTTAGGTCCTAAAGGTTTGTTATAGCTTAAATCGCCAATTTCTCAACCTCTAAGTATCACAGAAACACAACACCTTGAATGAATAGCAGAAAACTTTTCATGATAAATTGCTATGGATAAAATGTATCAGAATAACTTCAAAACATGACCATTTTTTTGTGTTACTGCTTGACAAACAGTCTCTTTGCAATCATTACCAATTTAAAAAATGACCGCCGTTGTCGCTTTAGGGTTATAAATATGTTGGCGCTTTTAGGGTTAAAACCCTCTTATCCACCAGAGAAGTGATCCCTGTTTTGTTCAGTTTGAACCAGACTGGCTACCCCTCTTTGCCCTACAGTAGCTTGTGACAGCCTTAAAGACTAGCTGAGATTTGGCTCTGGGTGCCCAGATTACTTTACAGTTAATCTTGGAAATTAGAAAATTGGGTTAGATTCTGTAATGTTTCTCTGTGTTATTGTCTTGCTTCCAGACTGTGGTGTGAGTGTCGCGCCCACTAGGAGCCGTATTGTAGGAGGCGACATAGCGGTGAGCGGTGCTTGGCCCTGGCAAGTCAGTCTGCACTCCAACTACCAGCACCAGTGTGGAGGCTCCATCATCAGCCCTGAGTGGATCATCACTGCAGCCCACTGTGTAGAAACGTGAGTGTGACTCAATCTAACCTCGTACCAAAGCTAATGTATTACTTACTACTAAAGACAGAGAGCCGGGTGGTGGACGAGACTAGACTCAATCATTTGTTCCTCTCAGAGGAGATTCCTCAAGGGAGGTAGAGGAATATTATAGTCCTCAATTTTTTTGGGAAAAAACATACAAAATAAAAACTATTTTAAAAAATCCTTGTGAATTAAACTCCAGCATGATTTTGTTGTGGGAGCACTACAACAATGAAACCAGCAGAGGGACTTACTATTGTCTGTTTCCTCTGCGTCCTTCTATATGAATTAAATATTTTCTGACTGAACCCTTTTCATTTAAACAAAACCTTCCATGCATGTTTACCCATGGTAGTAGTGGTCAAAAAGCTACTTTTTTGACCGGATTGCCTAAAACAGTGGTTCCCAAACGTTTTAATAGTCCCGTACCCCTTCAAACATTCAACCTTCAGCTGCGTACCCCCTCCAGTACTGGGGTCAGCGCACTCTCAAATGTATTTTTTTGCCATCATTGTAAGCCTGCCACACATACACACTATACGATACATTTATTTAACATAAGAATGAGTGTGAGTTTGTCAACCGGCTCGTGGGAAGTGACAAACAGCTCTTATAGGACCAGGGCACAAATACTAATAATCAATAGTTTTGCTCTTTATTTAGCCATCTTACATAAAACCTTATTTGCTCATTAAAAATTGTGCATAACTCACCACAGGTTAATGAGAAGGGTGTGCTTGGAAGGATGCACATAACTCTGCAATGTTGGGTTGTATTGGCGAGAGAGTCTCACTCTTAAATCATTTTCCACACACAGTCTGTGCCTGTATTTAGTTTTCATGCTAGTGAGGGCTGAGAATCCACTCTCACCTAGGTACGTGGTTGCAAAGGGTATCAATGTTTTAACAGTGTGATTTTCCAAGGCAAGAAACTCTGAGCGCAGCCCTAACAAGAATTCTGGCAGTGACTTCTGATTAAATTCAATTTTCACAGAACCAATTGTTTCAATTTCGATGAGGCTCTCATTCAGATATCAGTAAATGGGCTGGAGGCATGAAAGGGATAAAGAATCTAGTTGTTTGTGTCGTCCATTTCGGGAAAGTACCTGCGTAATTGCGCACCCAGCTCACTCAGTTGCTTCACTATAAATCACGTTTGACATTGTCCATAAGCTTGACCTTTATTTGCACACAAAAAAATCATACAATGACGGAAATACCTGTGGGTTGTCCTTGTTAATGCAGACAGGAAAGACCTGTGTGTTGTCCTTGTTAATGCAGACAGGAAAGAGCTCCAAATTCTTAATCATAGCCTCAATTTTGTCCTGCATATTGAATGTAGTTGCAGAGAGCCCCTGTAATCCTAGATTTAGATCATTCAGGTGAGAAAGAACATCACCCAGATAGGCCAGTCATGTGAGAAACTCGTCATCATGCAATTGGTGTGACAAGTGAAAATTTTGTTCAGTAAAGAAAACCTTAAACGCGTCTCTCAATTTAAAAAATGTGTCAATACTTTGCCTCTTGATAACCAGTCCACTTCTGGATGTTGTAAAAGCGTTACATGGTCGCTGCCCATATCATTGCATAATGCAGAAAATACACGAGAGTTCAGGGACCTCGTGAACCATTTTCACTGTAGTGTCCATAGTTACCACTCCACTATGTCTCCCTGTCATATGGCTTTTGCGCCATCTGTACAGATACCAACACATCTTGACCACCAAAGTCCATTTGATGTCACAAAGCCATCCAGTACTTCAAAAATATCCTCATGTTGTCCTGGTTTCCAGTGGTTTGCAGAAGAGGATGTCTTCCTTAATTGACCCCCCATAAACGTAATGGACATATACCAGGAGCTGTGCCAGGCCTGACAAGTCTGTTGACTCATCCAGCTGTAATATGCATATAATTCACTAGCTTGTATGCGACGCAGGATTTTTTTCAAAACATCTCCTGCCATGTCACTGAGGCGTCCTGAAACAGTGTTGTTTAATAAAGGCATTGTCTGTATAGTTTTTTGAGCCTTTTCCTCCAGCATTGTCCCAGCCAAATCCAAGGCAGCAGGAAGAATGAAGTCCTCCGCAATAGTATGATGCTTGCCTGTCCTAGCCACTCGGTAGCTCACAATATAAGACGCGTCTAGCCCCTTCTTATTAAATGGTATCTGTTGCTTTTACACGTCTTACTACTTGAAAGTCATCTATATTCTCGCTCAAAAAACGTATGTGGCTTATTTTTGAAATTGTCATGTTTAGTTTCTAAATGTCTGAGCAAGAGTGAAGGTTTCCCACCAGAGAGTAACGATTAATGTTATTGGATGTTAATTATTTGACAAGGCTACCTGTATTTGACATTGTGTTGTTATTTCGCTGAACACTAGATGGTTTTTGTGACCTTAGAGATCCTTTTTATTCTCTATTTTGGTTAGGTCAGGGTGTGACTAGGGTGGGTAGTCTAGTTTTTTCATTTCTATGTTGGCCTGGTATGGTTCCCCATCAAAGGCAGCTGTCTATCGTTGTCTCTGATTGGGGATCTTATTTAGGCAGCCTTTTCCCACTGGATCTTTGTGGGATCATGTCTATGTATAGTTGCCTGCAAGCACTACATTGTCTTCACGTTTTGTTTTTGAGCTTTATTGTTTTCTGTGAGTTTCATCAAATTAACATGTGGAAATCTGTGCTCGCTGAGCCTTGGTCCATTAATTCAACCAATGTTCGTGACAGGTTTACTTTATTTTTGGCTGTCAAACAAGGTTATTCATGCAAAGGGGAAAAAAACTCACCCAAATGTGTAGCCCCGTTTGATAATATAAATGTACTGTTTGAAAATGTGAAGACATTTTTTTATAATTTAACTTACAAACAGGTTTGTCCAACTATTCTGATTTCTTGAAAAAAAAAACGAAAAAATAAATGTCTAGCCTTTAACGTCAATTATTTAAATACGTTTAAGTTAAATACACATTTTCACAAATGTTGTAGCTTAGACCCTATTTTATATAAACTGAGTTCATCGGTTGAGACATAGCATACTCTTGAATACAGGGTGGGAGTTTACGCATTTTTAGATAATGTTAAAAGGTTAAAAAATATATATATAATTAAAAACATTCAATAGTTTGACAACCCTGTATGTCTTCTTTCAAATGTTATCACACCCAATACATTTTTTCCACTGATGAACACATGGATGTCTCACCTCTATCTCCTGAATATTTTGAAATTCAGGTCCAAAAGGTCACTTTCTGACCACTTCAACCATTGGTAAAGGTTTTGTTAAAATGGGTGCAGTCAGAAAGTTATTGAAATCATATGGATCAACCCCTCTGTCATTTTGTATGGTAGGCTATCACAGCCCAGTCAGTGGACGGTGTATGCTGGCTATTTGATCCAGATACAGATGGCTTATGCCACTGGCAATTCAGTGAGACGCATCATCTCTCACGAAAAATACGACAAGCAGACTAAGGATAATGACATCGCTCTTATGAAACTCAACACACCCCTCACTATGTCAGGTAAGTCACTGGTCGATTTCAAACATTTGAAACACATGTTCCAATGGCAAATTACATTAGGGGGTTTGGAAAAATAACAGTATGATGTAAATTGATACACATGCATAGTAAAGTTGCATTCAACCTTTTCAATGTTGTGAAGGAGCCCTAACACGGTTAATATTATATATTGTTTTAATGTGTCAATGTTTTGGAAGTCATATTGGAGTACAACACTCCAAGCCAGTCTTAAATGTTTTGTGTTGTAGATAAGGTGAGACCAGTGTGTCTGCCCAACTTCGGAGTGAATTTGACTCCCCAGCGAGAAGCCTGGATCTCTGGATGGGGGTCCATTAGGAGTGGTGGCAAGACAACTTTTTTTACAGGACCAATGACTGTCATTATTAAACACAGGTCATCAGAATAAAATCTATTTGTTGTATTAAATCTTTATGCTTGACAATCATTGCGATGACTCCAGGGTTGGTGTCAGAAAACCTGCGACAGGCCCGGATCACCATGTACAGCAGACACACATGTAACGCACAGTTGGTGTACAATGGACGTGTCACCACCTCTATGATCTGTGCTGGGACACTGGCAGGAGGAGTGGACTCGTGTCAGGTCAGATTCACACTTAAAATATTTTGTCATAGATATTCATGGGAAGTTTTTTTACTACCTACTTGATGCTACATGTATTCTTTCTTATTTGATATAATCTTTTGATTTGCTGTTTTCTTATTGTGTTCTGATAGAGCGGATGGTGGTAAAATGAAGAAATGAACATACTCTGGAATGTATAAAGTTATGATCCCATGACGTAATGCTAACTTGGGGGGTAACTTTTGTGTCTTGCAGGGGGATAGTGGAGGACCCATGGTGGCCAAGGAGGGTTCATTATGGTGGCTGGTAGGGGACACTAGCTGGGGTATAGGTTGTGCTCTGAAGAACAAGCCAGGAATCTACGGCAATGTCTCCCACTTCCTTCCCTGGATATATGAACAATTGCAGGTAGGTACTAACAGTAACTAACAGTTGATTTATTGTAAGATAAGAAAATATTGCATTTTATTGTCTCTTTTCATATACATCTGTTTTGCATAACTCCATACAGGACATAAAACATACATAAATATAGAGGGCAAGGGGCTATACAAATTATGTGGATTATTACGTGGATTATTACCTTTTAACATGTTTTATCCACTTTGAATTTCCTTGCAGAAAAATTGATGGAGATACCAATGATGATGGCCTCTTTTGCTTATCAAATTCACCTGTCTGAAATGTGGCTTCTGAATAAATGACAGGTACACTGCTTTCAGGAATGATTTTTGGTGCCTGTTGATTTATAGGCAAAGGGTGGCTACATTGAAGAATCTAAAATATATTTAGATGTTTAACACTTTTTTTGGTTACTACATGATTCCATATGTGTTATTTCATAGTTTTGATGTCTTCACTATTATTGTACAATGTAGAAAATAGTAAAAATAAAGAAAAACCCTTGAATGAGTATTTGTGTCCAAACTTTTGACTGGTACTGTACACACAAAATGCTAGCAACTGCTTATATCTGTGATTAATAAGGGAGTGACTGTTTTATGTGAATTCATTTCCTGGAGCTGTCTCTGTATGGGACACAAAGACATGACTGCTTCCTTATGTGCTCATGTGCCAAGATGTGCACTGGGAGTGACTCACCTTAGGTTTGTGATACCTCCCTCTCAGACCATTGCTTTGGAAGTGTTTTCTTTTCACCTACTGAAGGGTAAAAGTCCAGAATGTGTTTCTGTGGAAAACATTTATTGAACGTATAGCTGTAGCCAGCCTCTAACTCAGTGCTTCCCAAACTCGGCCTTGGGAACCCCTAAAACATTGTTTTTTGACCGAGCACTACATGGCTGACTCAAATGATCATAGCTTGATGATTAGTTGGTTATTTGAGTCAGCTGTGTGGTGCTAGGAGACACCCCTTGGGGTCCCCAGGACAGAGTTTGGGAAACCCTCTTCTAGCTGTAAAATTCTACATTTTATTGTTACAGTTGAAGTCGGAAGAGATTAACGTACTTTGGTGCGAAAAGTGCGAATCGATCCAAGAACAACAGCAAAGGACCTTCTGAAGATGCTGGAGGAAACAGATCCAAAAGTATCTGTATCCACAGTCAAACAAGTCCTATGTCGACATAACCTGAAAGGCCGCTGAGCGAGGAAGAAGACACTGCTCGGAAAACACCATAAAAAAGCAAGACTACGGTTTGCAACTGCACATGGAGACAAAGGTCGTACTTTTTGGAGAAATGTCCTCTGGTCTGATGAAACAAAAATAGAACTGTTTGGCCATAATGACCATCGTTATGTTTGGAGAAAAAAAAGGGAGGCTAAGCCAAAGAACACCATCCCAACCGTGAAGCACGGGGGTGGCAGCATCATGTTGTGGGGGCGCTTTGCTGCAGAAGGGACTGGTGCACTTCACAAAATAGATGGCATCATGAGGCAGGAAAATTATGTGGATATATTGAAGCAACATCTCAAGGCATCAGTCAGGAAGTTAAAGCTTGGTTGCAAATGGGTCTTACAAAATGACAATGACCCCAAGCAACCTGACTCAGTTACACAAGCTCTGTCAGGAGGGATGGGCCAAAATTCACCCAACTTATTGTGGGAAGCTTGTGGAAGGGCACCCGAAACGTTTGACCCAAGTTAAACCATTTAAAGGCAATGCTACCAAATACTAATTGAGTGTATGCAATCTTCTGACTGGGAATGTGATGAAATAAATAAAAACTGAAATAAATCACTCTACTATTATTCTGACATTTCACATTCTTAAAAAAAAAGTGGTGATCCTAACTGACCTACGACAGATATTTTTATTAGGATGTCAGGAATTGTGAAAAACTGAGTTTAAATGTATTTGGCTAAGGTGTATGTAAACTTACGACTACAACTGTATGTTTATCAATAAGATTAAGTACACACACCAGGGACTGGACCGTACGGAGAGTGCTATGATCAGGTCCCCCCTATCCATGTAATCTTATAAATTATAATTAGGCAAAACTGATCCTAGATCAGCAACTATGCTGAGATGGTTTATGAATTAAACCATGGAGTATTGGATAAAATAGCAAAAGATATAGGCCTACATTTCCTGATCTCACCTCAGGGTGGTGCTCCAACATCTACACCAGGAAACAACATTTGATTTTGCAGTGCATACCACCAAGACAACCCCGAGCCCTGTATTGTATTCTGTTGACATAAATATTTCTCACTTATTCCTGTCTTTCTCTCTCTCTCTCTCTCTCTCTCTCTCTCTCTCTCTCTCTCTCTCTCTCTCCCCTCCCCTTTCTCTCTCTCTCCACTCTCTCCTCCTTTCCACTTTTCTTTATCCCCTCTCCTTTCTCTCCTCCCCTCTCTATCTGCTCTCCTCCCCTCTCTCCCTCCTCAGCATGGCTGCCTAATCACAGCTCACTGAGGCTGGCTTGCTAATTGGAAGATGCTCAGTCACAGAGGCTGCATCTGCTACCTGTTTGTACCAATTAACAGGCCCATGACACAGCACTGACACCTCTTCAATGGGTTAACAGATGCTGCAATTAGACACTAATTTGAATGGCCGCCCGTTTAGCATGAGGGCCCTTGTTGGCACTGTATTATCTCTCTCTCTCTCGAGCCGTGGGAAGGGAAACCCTGGTGCGTTAACAGACACTCAGTGGACATCTCGAGTGGCGCAGCAGTCTAAGGCACTGCAGTACTAGAGGCGTCATTACAGACCCTGGTTCGATCCCAGGCTGTGTAACAGCCGGCCGCGACCGGGAGACACATGAGGTGGCACACAATTGGCCCAGCGTCGTCCAGGTTAGGGGAGGGTTTGGCTGGGCTGGGATGTCCTTGTCCCTTTGCGCTCTAGAGACTCCTTGTGGTGGGCCCGGTGCATGCACGCTGACTTCGGTTGTATGGTGTTTCTTCCAACACATTGGTACAGCTGGCTTCCGGGTTAAGGAAGCAGTTGGCTGGGTTGTGTTTTGGAGGACCCGTGGCTCTCAACCTTCGACTCTCCCGAATCCATATGGGAGTTGCAGCGATGGCACAAGACTAACTACCAATTGGACATCATGAAATTGGGGAGAAAGGGGTTCAAATGTACACACAAAAAAAATGCTCAGCAATGAGCTAAATGTGCCCTCTCCTTGTTGTGTGATACTCAGTGACTAAGAGGTGACTGGCAAGTTAGAAAAGGGGTTATGTATACTGTTAGTTTGGGTAGGTAGATACATGACTATTGAGTCTTCAGTTCATTGTTTGCAAGGTAGGGGAGGGGGGTCCTGCGTGCTCTGGGCATTATTGACTCAAATGAACAAAATTAGTCGGTAGATTTGTTCTTTTGACTGAAAAAGTCAAAGATCAGTGTCAGTAAAAGAGCCGAATGTCTCATCACTACTGTATATCCAGTTTACCGTTTGTCTGTATACTTATTGTGGCAGCACCATTTCACCTGTACATGGAAATGTATTGGCGAATAAAGGCGATTCTGATTTGGAAGGCAAGAAGGGATTCAGAACCCTTCTGAATCTGAATTTTTTTTTCAACATCAGGAGTTTGAGAAATCTGATACATTTAAAAATATAGGTGTGATAATGTTTTAAACTATATCTACAGTATATGGGAATATTTGTGCATGCACCTGGTATTCCCTTAATCATTTCACATTTCAATTAATCAACTACTGACATAGTTGCCATGATTTCTGTCTTTGAAGTTAGTATTTTCTGTGATTTGATTGAGCAGAGAGCAGGATAATAGAAGGGAGTATGAGTGAACCAGCAGTATATTTTTAGGTACACAGCAAATCAGCCAGTTTTACCTAGTGTTGATTTTCCAGTGTAACATTTATAGTGTTGATTAAATTAACTTAACACTTAGTCATGTAAAATAACCCCAGTTCTGGTGTTAATAACCAGAGTTGATTGTGACTGTGTCATTTTTACTCTGTGTAGGCTAAAACACACAAAACCATGCCCAGCATTATCATATTTCCCAGCATGCTCTATTGCATGTTGATTTGAGAATTGTTTGTTTTAATATCTGTGTTTTGCATGTACATTGATTGGTTGATTAATCTTTTGCTACACTAAGATATATAATATACATTTTTCTAAACTAATCCAATATGTTAGTAGATGGACTAGTTGCACCCCTTACTGAAATGGTTGTTCCAATTAAGTGAGTTAGGTAGTCTCAACCAATCTTCATGGTACATGTTTTTCACCCACAAATAACTTTTAAAATACCTAACGTTTTTATATGTTATAGTGTCCACTGGAGGCAACCCTTTTCAACCGTTTTACTTTCCTATGCTAAAGGTGGTTAAGACATTTTAAGTGGAAATGGGCAGACCCCTTTTAACCCCTAACAAAGTCTATCCTGCTTACGGCAGTGGTGGGGGAGTCTGGGCCCTGTGAGGGCACTGGCTGCCTATGTGGAGCGGCCACTCTCAGAGAAAACAGACCAGCTCCTTGTCTGCTATGGTGAGAGTACTGGGAGCTGGGCTTATCAAAGCAGAGGCTCTCACTGGATTGTGGAAATGATTATGACAGCATACCGCCTGGCTGGCATTCCAGTGCTGGGATCTGTGGTGGCACGTTCAACACGAGGTGTGGCTACGTCCAGGTCTCTACTGAGAAGAGTGCACCTCGGTGAGATTGATCCAATATAGTGAAACATAACGAAGGTTACGTATGTAACCACGGTTATGTGAGCTATATGAATCACTCCAATCCACTACGGTGCTAGAGGTGCCTCAAAAATGATGTCAAGAACATGTCGCGGCCATGGGGTCTATATATAGAGGCGGACCCCAGCCATGACAGAGGTACACAGGAGTAAATCTGTAAATCCTCACCACGGATGTATACCAATATATTAGAGTGATCCATATAGCTCACATAACCGTGGTTACATACTGTCAGAGTCGTGTGTATAGGTGGCAGGGAAGTCAGGCGCAGGAGAATCAAACGTAATGAAATGGAGTTGTTTAATGACTGTAAACAAAACATAACTCCAAAACTATGAATAATGTAAAACAAAGTGGGTACGAGGACCTGTCTCACACCAATACAAACAACACAAAATCTGAACAACAAACAATCTCTGACATAGACATGAGTGAAACAGAGGGTTAAATACATAATAGGTAATGAATGGGATTGAAACCAGGTGTGTAGGAAGACAAGACAAAATTAATGGAAAATGAAAAATGGATCAATGATGGCTAGAAGACCGAACAAGGAGAGGCATCGACTTCAGCAGAAGTCTTGACACATACTTAACCTTCATTTTTCCATCCCCCCCACTTTCTATTTTACCCTAAACCGGGTTCATTCCCTCTTCCAAACCCCTCCCCCTAAATTAAATAAATTAACATTAAAAAAATTAAACAAAGTTTGTTTTAATCAAGTCGAGAAAGACAAAAGGAGTACTCCACCCCTCCCCCTTGTACCATGACAAGCATCAACCGAACAGATACAATGAGAAGAGGGCTATGGAGTATGATGTCATGAAAAAAAACTATTAATCTCCATCGTCAACCTTTCGATATTTGGATATAAGTGGAAAAACTGAAATACAGTGGGGCAAAAAAGTATTTAGTTAGCCACCAATTGTGCAAGTTCTCCCACTTAAAAAGATGAGAGAGGCCTGTAATTTTCATCATAGGTACACTTCAACTATGACAGACAAAATGAGAAAAAAATCCAGAAAATCACATTATAGGATTTTTTATGAATTTATTTGCAAATTATAGTGGAAAATAAGTATTTGGTCACCTACAAATAAGCAAGATTTCTGGCTCTCACAGACCTGTAACTTCTTCTTTAAGAGGCTCCTCTGTCCTCCACAGGTCTGTGAGAGCCAGAAATCTTGTTTGTTTGTAGGTGTCCAAATACCTTTTTTTTATTTTTTACCTATGATGAAAATTACAGGCTTCTCTCATCTTTTTAAGTGGGGGAACTTGAACAATTGGTGGCTGACTAAATACTTTTTTGCCCCACTGTAAGTGAAACATTTAACAGTGAACCATAATATTTTTGTATAAAAGATCTAAGAATTGAATGATTGCTGTTTAGAATTACTGTTAAGTTTGTGTGGGAGAGGTGGAATAACTATTGTTTTTCATCAAAAATGATAAGCTACCAGGTATAGACAATCGTGATGAGAAACTCTTGAGAATTGTAATAGTCTATTGCTACCCCTATTTCCTATATCTATAACTAAATCGTAAAGGAGTATGTGTCCCTACAAGTGATTTGATTTGAAGGAAGCTGAAGTCATTTCACTGACTGAAAGTAGTAAAGCACCCTTCGCTGGCTCGAACAGCCGCCCAATCAGTGTTCTGTCTGTTTTTTGAAAACTGATGGAGAGAATTGTTTGACCAAATACAATGGTATTTTTCTGAGAAAGTTAAGTACGGACTTTCAGCATGCATATAGAGAAAGGCACTCAACACTGACTCTGATGACAGATGATTGGTCAAAATAAATGGATAATAAGATGATAGTTGGAGCTGTATTTCTAGATTTCAGTGCAGCCTTTGATGTTATTGGTCATAAATTGTTATTGAAGAAACTCACATAACCTGCCATCACATGGTTGGAGAGTTATTTATCCAATAGAACCCACAGAGTGTTCTTCAATGGAAGCTTCTCTAACATCAGATATGTACCATGCGGTGTCCCTCAGGGCAGTTGCCTTGACCCATTACTCTTCTCCATTTTTACAAATGATTTGCCACTGGTCTTACACAAAGCTAGAATGACTATGTATGTGGATGATTCCAAACTCTACATGTCAGCATTTTTTGTTTGTTACAGTCAGTATCAGAATGGGTGATTAATAATGACCTACATCTAAAACTAAAAACATTGTATTTGGTTCTTAACATTCTATAAAAACCTAAAGCTCAGCTGGAGTTGTGTATAAAGGGTGTGTGACCATTGAGCAAGTTGAGGAAGCTAAACTCCTAGGTATAATATCGGATGGTCAATTATCATGGTCAAGTCATATTGACAAAGTTATTGTGAAGATGGGGAGGGGTATGTCTTTTTATAAAAAAGATGTTCTGAATTTTTGACACAAATCAAATGTACTAGTGGTTGAGGCTCTGGTCTTGTCCTATCTTGATTATTGTCCGATAATATGGTCAAACGATATCATAACCGCCATCGTTAAAAGACAGTACTGTGCAGCCGTCTTCATCAACCTGGCCAAGGCTTTTGACTCTGTCAATCACTGTATTCTTATCGGCAGACTCAATAGCCTTGGTGTTTCTGACGACTGCCTCACCTGGTTCACCAACTACTTTGCAGACAGAGTTCAGTGTGTCAAAACGGATGGCATGTTGTCTGGACCTCTGGCGGTCTCTATGGGGGTACCACAGGGTTCAATTCTCGGACCGACTCTCTTCTCTGTATATATCAATGATAGAGAAATTCTAAATTACTCTATGCTTTAATTGCCAAAACCAATTTCACACTCGTTTCTATTCATTAATGAGGTGTAAGTTCATTAATTATGCATGAAGTAGATTGAGACCAGTCTTAAAAGCCAGGTAAAGAGCGTTTAATTCCAGAGAGTACTGAATGCTTACACACATTTCCACAGGTTATAAACTGAAAATGACGTCAGCGTTTTCCAAACGTTCCGTTTCACAAACAGAGGGCCCCTCTAACTTTCAAGCCTCCGCGTTATCAGCACGAAGTCAAGGCCAGTCAGCATAAATCAACATTCCCGACCATTTGGAGATGGCCCGTTCCCACCACCTGGAGATTTGTACAACTGAATGAACTAAGGAACAGACCTATTATTGTTACTAACTCCTGACTACATTAAATACAATTGGGAAAGGGAGCAAGAGGGATAACTCACATGTACCGTACATTATAGCATTTGGACTAGTCAGTTTCTGATTGGAATGTATACATAATTAGTCATTTCAACCATATTTTCCTCTATCAATCAATGACATCGCTCTTGCTGCGGGCGATTCCCTGATCCACCTCTATGCAGACGACACCATTCTGTATACTTCTGGCCCATCCTTGAACACTGTGCTAACTAACCTCCAAATGAGCTTCAATGCCATACAACACTCCTTCCGTGGCCTCCAACTGCTCTTAAACGCTATTAAAACCAAATGCATGCTTTTCAACCGTTCGCTGCCCGTACCCACCCGCCCGACTAGCATCACCAACTTGGAAGGTTCCGACCTAGAATATGTGGACAACTATAAATACCTAGGTGTCTGGCTAGACTGCAAACTCTCCTTCTAGACTCATATTAAACATCTCCAATCCAAAATGAAATCTATAATCGGCTTTCTATTTCGCAACAAAGCCTCCTTCACTCACGCCGTCAAACTTACCCTAGTAAAACTGACTATCCTACCGATCCTCGACTTCGGCGATGTCATCTACAAAATAGCTTCCAACACTCTACTCAGCAAACTGGATGCAGTCTATCACAGTGCCATCCATTTTGTTATTAAATCACCTTATACCACCCACCACTGCGACCTGTATGCTCTAGTCGGCTGGCCCTCGCTACATATTCGTCGCCAGTCCCACTGGCTCCAGGTCATCTATAAGTCTATGCTAGGTAAAGCTCTGCCTTATTTCAGTTCACTGGTCACGATAATAACACCCACCCGTAGCACACTTTCCAGCAGGTATATCTCACTGGTCATCCCCAAAGCCAACACCTCGTTTGGCCGCCTTTCCTTCCAGTTCTCTACTGCCAGTGACTGGAACGAATTGCAATAATCGCTGAAGTTGGAGACTTTTATTTCCCTCACCAACTTTAAACATCAACTATCTGAGCAGCTAACCGATCACTGCAGCTGTACATAGTCCATCTGTAAATAGCCCAACCAATCTACCTACCTCATACCCGTACTGTTTTTATTTTATTTACTTTTCTGCTCTTTTGCACACCAGTATTTCTACTTGCACATCATCATCTGCTCATTTATCACATACATTTTAATTATTCGCTCCTATGGCCTATTTATTGCCTACCTCCTCATGCCTTTTGCACACACTGTATATAGACTTTCTTTTCTCTGTGTCATTGACTTGTTTGTGTTATTGGCTTGTTTATTGTTTACTCCATGTGTAACTCTGTGTTGTTGTCTGTGTCACACTGCTTTGCTTTATCTTGGCCAGGTCGCAGTTGCAAATGAGAACTTGTTCTCAACTAGCCTACCTGGTTAAATAAAGGTGAAATAAAATCTAATTTAAAAAGTGTAGCAAAGAAAGACCTGGCAAATTTGCAGCTGGCTCAAAACAGAACAGCATACCTTGCCCTTAAAGGTGCAATATGCAGAAAATGCTCAAAATTTTCTGGTTGCTAAAATTTGAACAGTTCGCCTAATTTCAGTTTGTGACAAAACAAGCAGTCATTGTGTAAAGAATCCTGGAATCATTGTACCATCTAAACCGCTGTAAAATATATTTTCCATAACCAAAAATATTGTTTTTCAGTTGTTTGAAGCTGGTGTACAAAACCGAAAGTAAAAGACACAAAAACAAAACTTAACAACGGGAAACATAGAAATAGTGCACATAAAACAGACCTACTGCTTATATACTTGCTTTCGATGAGAATGACGAACGCTCAACACCCGTTGAATATGACCGGTGTCAGTAAACATTGGCAAAAAAGCATCATTCAATTGTTGCCAGCAGTACAGTTACAGTCACTGACGGTCTGGATAACATGGAAACAGCCTAACCAGCTCTGCTAGGGCGATTAATGTTCAGTGAGCTGTTCTCTCATTTGTGCCTGGAAGTAGCTAGCAAGTTAGCTTTGGTGCTTGACTGCGGTTAGTACAGAACACTCGGATCAACCCTTAAAGAGATGGATGGGGCTAAAGCTTAAGAGGGTGTGAAAGATGCTGAATGAGTGTAGACAAAAGAAAGGCTCTCCAGTAGTAGTGGCTTGTCACCCAAAATCCTGACAAACTTTTACAGATGCACAATCGAGAGCATCGGCAACTGCACTGCCCTCAACCACAAGGCTCTCCAGAGGGTGGTTTGGTTTGCACAATGCATCACTGTGATGGAAACTACCAGCCCTCCAGGTCACCTACAGCACCTGTTATCACAGGAAGGCCAAAAAGATCATCAGGGACAATAACCACCCAAGCCACTGCCTGTTCACACCGGTATCATCCAGAAGGCAAAGTCAGTACAGCTGCATCACAGCTGGGACCGAGAGATTGAAAAACAGCTTGTATCTCAAGGCCAACAGACTGCTAAACAGCAATCACTAGCACATCAGAGGCATAGACATAGATTAGGAATCACTGGCCACTTTTAGAAATGGATCACTAGCCACTTTAATAATGTTACGTATCTAGCATTACTTATCTCATATGTATAAACTGCACTCCACACTATCCTACGGTATCATAGTCACTTTTAAATTGTGTTTACATTGCATCACCCATTTCATATGTATATACTGTATTGTATTATATACTACACCACTGACTGTTAAACAGACACATCCAGCACATCAGAGGCTGCTGCCTATAGACATCGATTAGGAATCACTGGCAGCTTTAAGGAAATTAAACACTAGCCACTTTAATAAGGTATCTTGCATTACTCATCTCATCTGTATAAACTGTACTCTATACTTTTCTACGGTATCTTAGTCCCTTTAATCGTTTGTAAATCTTGCATCACCCATCTCATATGGATTTACTCTACTCTATACTATGCCACTGTATCTTAGTCCAATGCCACTCTGACATACACTACCGTTCATAAGTTTGGGGTCACTTAGAAATGTCCTTGTTTTTGAAAGAAAAGCAAAACAAAATCTCCATTAAAATAGCATCAAATTGATTAGAAATACAGTGTAGACATTGTTAATGTTGTAAATTACTATTGTAGCTGGAAACGACTGATTTTCAATAGAATATCTACATAGGCGTTGTGGCAGACCAGGGGTTTTAGTCAAGATGTTTACATAGATCAGACACGGACAGAGTATGATTAGCTCAGTTTCAAGGGTGTTTATTAAATAATAAATCAAAAAGAACAGGTCTCCCCAATGAGACCCTCTCCGGGATACCTTCTCCTGGGCCTTCCTGTATGGTACACAAACTCAACTCCCTCGGGTAACCGTATCCAACCACCTGGAAGTCACCTCACTTCCCCTAGTCCTCCTTGTGTGCTGCCCTTCTGGCAGCTTTATGGGCCTCGCACAGCTGGTGAGCAATCCGCCCTTGGTTACTCACCAGCTCCCAATCAGCCCCAATTAGTCCTGTCCGGAGAGCCCGTCGAGACCTGGCACGTCCAGCAGATGGAGCCACCGCCTCGTTATGTATACTCAATCTGTTACCAGGCCTCGACGAGTGGCTGACTGGTGGCTGACCTGCTGTACGCCACAGCGTACAGAGGCCCATTATCAGCAACCCTCACTCCTGTGTTTCAATGGCACGCTGTGTTAACTAATCCAAGTTATTATTTTAAAAAGCTAATTGATCATTAGAAAACCCTTTTGCAATTATGTTAGCAGAGATGAAAAATGTTGTTGTGATTAAAGAGGCAATAAAACTAGCCTTCCTTAGACTAGTTGAGTATCTGGATTCTTGTTCTGAGAAATGAAGGCTATTCCATGCGAGAAATTACCAAGAAACTGAAGATCTCGTACAATGCTGTGTACTATTCCCTTCACAGAGCGGCATAAACTGTCTCTAACCAGAATAGAAAGAGGGGTGGGAGGCCCTGGTGCACAACTGAGCAAGAGGACAAGTACATTAGAGTGTTTAGTTTGAGAAACGGATGCCTCACAAGTCCTCAACTGGAAGCTTCATTAAATAGTACCCGAAAAACACAAGTCTCAACGTCAACAGGGAAGAGACGACTCCGGGATGCTGGCCTTTCCAGCTTCAATAGTCATTTACAACATTTACAATGTCTACACTGTATTTCTGATCAATTTGATGTTATTTTAATGGACAAAAAATTGCTTTTCTTTAATAAATAAGGACATTTCTAAGTGACCCCAAACTTTTGAACGGTAGTGTATGTATATATATTCTTAATTCATTCCTTTCTTAGATTTATGTGTATTTTGGGTGTATGTTATGAAACTGTTAGATATTACTTGTTAGATATTAATGTAATGTCGCAGCTAGAAGCACAAGCATTTCGCTACACCTGCAATAACATCTGCTAAACACGTGTATATGACCAAAAAATAATTATTTGAAAAGAACAAATCATTCATGAACTACACATCACTACTGATGTGGCCTGTAAACAGGCGTTTCCAAACACGTCTTTGTTAGGGAATAACTAGGCCCTCCAAAGAATGGCCTTATGATAAACACTGAACAAAAATATCAAAGCAACATGCAAAGTATTGTTCCCACATTTCATGAGCTGAAATAAAAGACCCCAAAAATCTTCCATATGCTCAAAAAGCTTCTTTCTCTCAAATGTTGTACACAAATTTGTTTACATCCCTTTAAGTGAGAATTTCTCATTTGCCAAGATAATCCATCCACCTAACAGGTGTGGCATATCAAGAAGCTGATTAAACAGAATGATAATTACACAGGTGCACCTTGTGCCGGGGACAATAAAAGGCCACTCTAAAATGTGCAGTTTTGTCACACAACATACTGACACAGAAGTCTCTGTGAGGGAGCGTGAAATTGGCATGCTGACTGCTGAATGACCACCGGAGTTTTTGCCAGAGAATTGTATGTTCATTTCTCTACCGTAAGCCACCTCCAACATTGTTTTAGAGAATTTGACAGTACGTCCCCCTATTTGGGGGGGGAAATGATTTCTGATTGGCTGGGCCTGGGTCTCCAGTGCACCTTTGCCCAGTTATGTGAAATCCATAGATTAGGGCCTAATAAATGTATTTCAATTGACTGATTTCCTTATATTAACTGTAACTCAGTAAAAACTTTGAAATTGTTGCATCTATATTTTTGTTCTGTATATGTAATGTATTGTCATAAACAAAGAGTTTAAGTTTAAAGGCTAATAAGACGGGTGGAACCAGTCATAGAGGGTTCGAGGAAGAACCCTTCAAAGATAAAAGGGTTCTTGGTAGAACAATTTTGCAGGGTTCTATAAAGAACCTTTAGATGTTAAAAAGTTATTGGTTGAGCCCTTCTTAGAGGGTTATAAGACAAACTCAAAATGTTGTTCACTTGCAGACACAGGGAACTTAAATGACTCACTGACAACCAAATTGAAATGGCTGGAGTTTTAGAATGTGTTCTGAAAGGCATCCATGGGAGTGCCTACTGGGTGCTGGCCAAGAAACTTGAGTAGGGTCTTAAAAGACGGTTCCCATTCCGGAGGCTCCAGCGGGGGTTCCCAGTCCGGAGCCTCCAGCGACGATCCACGGCCTGGTTCCTCCTGTGACGATCCATGGCCTGGTTCCTCCGGAGACGATCCACAGTCCGGAGTCTCTGGTGACGACCCACGGTCCGGAGCCATCTGCGACGATCTATGGTCCGGAGTCCCAGGCAACGATCTACGGTCCGGAGTCCCCGGCGATGATCCACGGATCGATTCCTCCAGCGATGATTCATGGTCCGGAGCATCCGGCGACGATCCCCGCACCAGAGGCGCCACCGAAGTTGGTGGAGCCATGAGTGGAGCGGGGTCTGCGTCCCACCGGGGGTAGATGCCCACCCGGACCCTCCCCTATAGGTTCAGGTTTGCGGCCGGAGTACGCACCTACCCCTGGTTAGGGTGTGACTAGGGTGGGCAATCTATGTATTCTATTTCTTTCTTGGCCTGGTATGGTTCCCAATCAGAGGCAGCTGTCTATCGTTGTCTCGGATTGGGGATCATATTTAGGCAGCCTTTTCCACCTGTTTTGTGTGGGATCTTGTTTTTGTGTAGCTGCCTGTGAGCAGCCCAGAACGTCACGTTTAGTTTTCTTCTGTTTTGTTTTTCATATTTATTAAACATGTGGAACTCTAAGTACGCTGCGATTTGGTCCATACATTCAGACGATCGTGACAGGAGAAGGTACTGTGGGATTTGAAATGGTCGGTGATCTGTTTATTAACTTGGCTTTCAAAGACTTTAGAAAGGCAGGGCAGGATGAATATAGGTCTGTAACAGTTTGGGTCTAGAGTGTAGAGTCTCCCTTTGAAGAGGGTGATGACCGCGGCCGCTTTCCAATCTTTTTCGAATCTGACGATACGAAAGAGAGGTTGAACAGACTAGTAATAGGGGTTGCAAAAATGGTGGTGGATAATTTTTGAAAGTGAGGGTCCAGATTGTCTAGCCCAGCTAATTTGTAGGGATCCAGATTTTGCAGCTCTTTCAGAACATCAGCTGTCTGGATTTGGGTGAAGGAGAAGGCGGGGGAGGGTGGGAGGGGGCACTAATTCCAAAATGTTTTGGGACATTGTAAAGTTCATAGAGAATAATAGTACCTACTCCCTGTTGCCCACTGCACTGAGGCTAGGAAACACTGTCACCACCGATAAATCCATGGTAATCAAAAATAATTTCAATAAGCATTTCTCTACGGCTGGCCATGCTTTCCACATGGCTACCCCAACCCAGGCCAACAGCTCTGAACCCCCTCAGCAACTGGCCCAAGCCTCCCCCATTTCTCCTTCACCCAAATCCAGATAGCTGATGCTCTGAAAGATCTGCAACATCTGGACCCCTACAAATCAGCTGGGATAGACAATCTGGACCCTCTTTCTAAAATTATCTGCCGAATTTGTTGTAACTCGTATTACTAGCCTGTGCAACAAAGATTGGAAAACAGCAACGGTCATCCCTCTCTTCAAAGGGGGAGACACTCTAGACCCAAACTACTACAGACCTATATCTATCCTACCCTACCATTCTAAGGCCTTCGAAAGCAAAGTTAACAAACAGATTACCGACCATTTAGAATCCCACCGTACCTTCTCCGCTATGCAATCTCGTTTAGGAGCTGGTCATGGGTGCACCTCAGCCACGCTCAAGGTCCTAATCGATTTAACTGCCATCGATAAGAAACATTACTGTGCAGCCGTATTCATCGACCTGGCCAAGGCTTTCAACCACATTCTTATCGGCAAACTAAAAAGCCTTGGTTTTGCAAATGACTGCCTCACCTGGTTCACTAACGACTTCTCTGATAGAGTTCAGTATGTTAAATCGGAGGGCCTGTTGTCTGGACCTCTGGCAGTCTCTATGGGGGTGCCACAGGGTTCAATTCTCGGGCCGACTCTCTTCTCTGTATACATCAATGATCTTGCTGCTGGTGATTCTCAGATCCACCTCTATGCAGATGACATCATTCTGTATACTTCTGGCCCTTCTTTGTACACTGTTAACTAACCTCCAGACGAGCTTCAACGCCACACAACTCTCCTTCCGTGGCCTCCAACTGCTCTTTAATGCAAGTAAAACTAAATGCATGCTCTTCAACCGATTGCTGCCCACACCTGCCCACCCGTCCAGCATCACTACTCTGGACGGTTCTGACTTAGAATATGTGGACAACTACGGTCTATCACAGTGCCAGCCAACGAGAGCATACAGGTTGTAGTCTATCACAGTGTCATCCGTTTTGTCACCAAAGCCCCATACTACCCACCACTGCAACCTGTATGCTCTCGTTGGCTGGACCTCGCTTCATATTCGTCGCCAAACCCACTGGCTCTGGGTCATCTACAAGTCTTTGATAGGTAAAGCCCCGCCTTATCTCAGCTCACTGGTCACCATAGCAGCACCCACCCGTAGCACGTGCTCAGGCAGGTATATCTCACTGGTCACCCCCAAAGCCAATTCCTCCTTTGCCCGCCTTTCCTTCCAGTTCTCTGCTGCCAATGACTGGAACGAACTGCAAAAATACTGAAGCTGGAGACACATATCTCTCTCACTAGCTTTAAGCACCAGCTGTCAGAGCAACTCACAGATCACTGCAGCTGTACACAGCCCATCTGTAAATAGCCTATCCAACTACCTCATACCCATACTGTATTTACTTATTAATCTTGCTCCTTTGCACCCCAGTATCTCTACTTGCACATTGCTCTTCTGCACATCTATCATTCCAGTGTTTAATTGCTATATTGTAATTACTTCACCACCGTGGCATATTTATTGCCTTACCTCCCTTATCTTACCTCATTTGCACACAATGTATATAGACTTTTCTTTCTACTGTATTATTGACTGTATGTTTGTTTACTCCATATGTAACTCTGTGTTGTTGTATGTGTCGAACTGCTTTGCTTTATCTTGGCCAGGTCGCAGTTGTAAATGAGAACTTGTTCTCAACTAGCCTACCTGGTTAAATAAAGGTGAAATTAAACAAATGTGGACAGTGATGAGGGCCCATAACGGACGCAGGCAATGAGGCAGTGATCGCTGAGATCCTGGTTGAAAACAGCAGAGGTGTATTTAGAGGGCAAGTTGGTCAGGATGATATCATTGAGGGTGCCCATGTTTACGGATTTAGGGTTGTATCTGGTAGGTTCATTGATCATTTTTGTGAGATTGAGTGCATCTAGCTTAGATTGTGTTAAGCATATCCCAGTTTAGGTCACCTAACAGTACGAGCTCTGATGAAAGATGGGGGGCAATCAATTCACATATGGTGTCCAGGGTACAGCTGGGAGCTGAGGGGTGTCTATAACAGGCAGCAACAGTGAGAAACTTATTTCTGGAGAGATGGATTTTGAAAAGTAGAAGCTCAAACTGTTTGGGCATAGACCTGGATAGTATGACAGAACTCTGCAGGCTATATCTGCAGTAGATTGCAACTCCTCCCCTTTAGCAGTTCAATCTTGATGGAAAATGTTGTAGTTGGGGATGAAAATTTCAGAATTTTTGGTGGCCTTCCTAGGCCAGGATTCAGACACGGCTAGGACATCCGGGTTGGCGGATTGTGCTAAAGCAGTGAATAAAGCAAACTTAGAGAGGAGGCTTCTGATCTTAACATGCATGAACCCAAGGCTTTTACGGTTACAGAAGTCAACAGATGAGAGCACCTGGGGACACACAGGCCTGGGTTAACCTCTACATCACCCGAGGAACAGAGGAGGAGTAGGATGAGGGTACGGCTAAAGGCTATAAGAACTGGTCATCTAGTGAGAATAAAAGGATCATATTTCTGGGCATGATAGGATAGATTCAGGGCATAATGTACAGACAAGGGTATGGTAGGGTACTAGTACAGTGGAGTTAAACCTAGTCATTGAGTGACGATGAAAGAGGTTGCATCTCTGGAGGCTCCAGTTAAGCTAGGTGAGGTCTCTGCATGTGTGGGGGGTGAGACAAAGCAGCTATCTAAGGCATGTTGAGCCTGACTAGGGGCTCCGCAGTAAACTAAAACAATGAGAGCTACCCTAAACAACAGTATACAAGGCATATTGACATTAGAGAGAGGCATAAAGCAATCACAGGTGTTGATTGAGATAGCTAAGACAACAACGGGTAAGACAATAACAACGGGTAAATGGCGATGAATGGGCAGAGAGGGTCAGTTAGCTACACACTGGGCCTGTACCGCATAGGGTAAGAGTTGAGTACCCATGTTCTATGAGTTCTGCTAACATCTCTTCAACTGAATTACCAGCTGGACCTGCACAGGTGAAACGCATCATGACTAATGCGATGACTCACTGGGCCAGCACAGGTGAAACCCATCCTGACTAAGGAGGTAACTCCAATCTGTGCGCACCACAACATGCTAACGTGTTAGGTTACAAATGCTAAAATTGAGAGAAAAGCCCAAGCCTGTAACACAATACATTGAGGGTTTTAGTTAGAACCTTCTACAAAGGGTTCTACCTAGCACCAAGAAAGGGTTCCCCTACATGACAAACCGAAGAACCCTACATGGGTCTACTTAGCACCCTTTTTCTAAGAGTGTAGGGTGGCCGCAGGGATCATGGATGACAGCTCGGCATGATTCAGAACAGGCATGTAGCATGTGGAGGGCTGAAGCCATTATTTTTACACTGTAGCTGGGAGAGAACCATTCAGAGTGGATAAAACAGAAATGCATGTTCTTCTTTATCTGTGGGGAGACGATAACAGTTCTGCAGAGTCAAATCAAATCAAATCAAATTTTATTTGTCACATACACATGGTTAGCAGATGTTAATGCGAGTGTAGCGAAATGCTTGTGCTTCTAGTTCCGACAATGCAGTGATAACCAACAAGTAATCTAACTAACAATTCCAAAACTACTGTCTTATACACAGTGTAAGGGGATAAGGAATATGTACATAAGGATATATGAATGAGTGATGGTACAGAGCAGCATACAGTAGATGGTATCGAGTACAGTATATACATATGAGATGAGTATGTAGACAAAGTAAACAAAGTGGCATAGTTAAAGTGGCTAGTGACATAAGAATGCAGTCGATGATCTAGAGTACAGTATATACATATGCATATGAGATGAATAATGTAGGGTAAGTAACATTATATAAGGTAGCATTGTTTAAAGTGGCTAGTGATATATTTACATCATTTCCCATCAATTCCCATTATTAAAGTGGCTGGAGTTGGGTCAATGACAGTGTGTTGGCAGCAGCCACTCAATGTTAGTGGTGGCTGTTTAACAGTCTGATGGCCTTGAGATAGAAGCTGTTTTTCAGTCTCTCGGTCCCAGCTTTGATGCACCTGTACTGACCTCGCCTTCTGGATGATAGCGGGGTGAACAGGCAGTGGTTCGGGTGGTTGATGTCCTTGATGATCTTTATGGCCTTCCTGTAACATCGGGTGGTGTAGGTGTCCTGGAGGGCAGGTAGTTTGCCCCGGTGATGCGTTGTGCAGACCTCACTACCCTCTGGAGAGCCTTACGGTTGAGGGCGGAGCAGTTGCGTACCAGGCGGTGATACAGCCCGCCAGGATGCTCTCGATTGTGCATCTGTAGAAGTTTGTGAGTGCTTTTGGTGACAAGGAATTTCTTCAGCCTCCTGAGGTTGAAGAGGTGCTGCTGCGCCTTCTTCACGACGCTGTCAGTGTGAGTGGACCAATTCAGTTTGTCTGTGATGTGTATGCCGAGGAACTTAAAACTTGCTACCCTCTCCACTACTGATCCATCGATGTGGATAGGGGGTGTTCCCTCTGCTGTTTCCTGAAGTCCACAATCATCTCCTTAGTTTTGTTGACGTTGAGTGTGAGGTTATTTTCCTGACACCACACTCCGAGGGCCCTCACCTCCTCCCTGTAGGCCGTCTCGTCGTTGTTGGTAATCAAGCCTACCACTGTTGTGTCGTCCGCAAACTTGATGATTGAGTTGGAGGCGTGCATGGCCACGCAGTCGTGGGTGAACAGGGAGTACAGGAGAGGGCTCAGAACGCACCCTTGTGGGGCCCCGTGTTGAGGATCAGCGGGAGGAGATGTTGTTGCCTACCCTCACCACCTGGGGCGGCCCGTCAGGAAGTCCAGAACCCAGTTGCACAGGGCGGGGTCGAGACCCAGGGTCTCGACAAGCTTGATGACGAGCTTGGAGGGTACTATGGTGTTGAATGCCGAGCTGTAGTCGATGAACAGCATTCTCACATAGGTATTCCTCTTGTCCAGGTGGGTTAGGGCAGTGTGCAGTGTGGTTGAGATTGCATCGTCTGTGGACCTATTTGGGCGGTAAGCAAATCGGAGTGGGTCTAGGGTGTCAGGTAGGGTGGAGGTGATATGGTCCTTGACTAGTCTCTCAAAGCACTTCATGATGACGGAAGTGAGTGCTACGGGCGGTAGTCGTTTAGCTCAGTTACCTTAGCTTTCTTGGGAACAGGAACAATGGTGGCCCTCTTGAAGCATGTGGGAACAGCAGACTGGTATAGGGATTGATTGAATATGTCCGTAAACACACCGGCCAGCTGGTCTGCGCATGCTCTGAGGGCGCGGCTGGGGATGCCGTCTGGGCCTGCAGCCTTGCGAGGGTTAACACGTTTAAATGTCTTACTCACCTCGGCTGCAGTGAAGGAGAGACCGCATGTTTTCGTTGCAGGCCGTGTCAGTGGCAATGTATTGTCCTCAAAGCGGGCAAAAAAGTGATTTAGTCTGCCTGGGAGCAAGACATCCTGGTCCGTGACTGGGCTGGGTTTCTTCTTGTAGTCCGTGATTGACTGTAGACCCTGCCACATGCCTCTTGTGTCTCAGCCATTGAATTGAGATTCCACTTTGTCTCTGTACTGACGCTTAGCTTGTTTAATAGCCTTGCGGAGGGAATAGCTGCATTGTTTATATTCGGACATATTACCAGACACCTTGCCCTGATTAAAAGCAGTGGTTCGCGCTTTCAGTTTCACGCGAATGCTGCCATCAATCCACGGTTTCTGGTTTGGGAATGTTTTTATCGTTGCTATGGAAACGACATCTTCGACGACGTTCTAATGAACTCGCACATTGAATCAGCGTATTCGTCAATATTTCCATCTGGTTGAAACATGTCCCAGTCCACGTGATGGAAGCAGTCTTGGAGTGTGGAGTCAGCTTGGTCTGACCAGCGTTGGACAGACCTCAGCGTGGGAGCCTCTTGTTTTAGTTTCTGCCTGTAGGCAGGGATCAGCAAAATGGAGTCGTGGTCAGCTTTTCCGAAAGGGGGCGGGGCAGGGCCTTATATGCGTCGCGGAAGTTAGAGTAACAATGATCCAATGATCTGAAACCCCACCTCTTTAAGGAATACCTAGGATAGGATAAAGTAATCCTTCTCACCCCCCCCCCTTAAAAGACCTAGATGCACTATTGTAAAGTGGCTGTTCCACTGGATGTCATAAGGTGAAAGCACCAATTTGTAAGTCGCTCTGGATAAGAGCGTCTGCTAAATGACTTAAATATAAATGTAAATGTGTCCAAGGTTTTACCACCCCTGGTTGCGCAATCGATATGCTGGTAAAATTTAGGGAGTCTTGTTTTCAGATTAGCTTTGTTAAAATCCCCAGCTACAATGAATGCAGCCTCCGGATAAATGGTTTCCAGTTTGGAAAGAGTTAAATAAAGGTCGTTCAGAGCCATCGATGTGTCTGCTTGGGGGGGGATATATACGGCTGTGATTATAATCGAGGAGAATTCTCTTGGAAGATAATGCGGTCTACATTTGATTGTGAGGAATTCTAAATCAGGTGAACAGAAGGATTTGAGTTCCTGTATGTTTCCTTCATCACACCATGTCTCGTTAGTCATGAGGCATACGCCCCCGCCACTCTTCTTACCAGAAAGATGTTTGTTTCTGTGGCGCGACGTGGAGAAACCCGTTGGCTGCACCGCGTCGGATAGCGTCTTCCCAGTAAGCCATGTTTCTGTGAAGCAGAGAACGTTGCAGTCTCTGATGTCCCTCTGGAATGCTACTCTTGCTCGGATTTCGTCAACCTTGTTGTCAAGAGACTGGACATTGGCAAGAAGAATGCTGGGGAGTGGTGCGCGATGTGCCCTTTTTCGGAGTCTGACCAGAACACCGCCTCGTTTCCCTCTTTTTCGGAGTCGTTTCCTTGGGTCGCTGCATGCGATCCATTCCGTTGTCCTGTTTGTAAGGCAGAACACCGGATCCGCGTCACGGAAAACATATTCTTGGTCGTACTGATGGTGAGTTGGCGCTGATCTTATATTCAGTAGTTCTTCTCGACTGTATGTAATGAAACCTAAGATGACCTGGGGTACTAATGTAAGAAATAACACGTAAAAAAACAAAAAACTGCATAGTTTCCTGAGGCGGCCATCTCAGTCGGCGCCGGAAGTACTACAATATGCACTACATAACATCTTCATTAACCTGCTGGAAGTTCAGACAGTGTCCATAGAAAAAATAAAGGTACATTTCAATGAAAGTGCATGAATTTTAAGAGTGAACCAAAAATGCAATGAAAATTAAGCCAATAAAAGTATCAGTTAAATGTCTCTTACCATTAAAACATATTACTTAAATATTATTATTCATTACATAAACCATGTTTAATTATCCACTAAATTACAATTCTCAAACAATCATCTAAAACAGATTACATTTTGTGACGATAGAAAATCAACGAAGTTGCACATTTGAATTTTCTATACTTTATAACAAAATGTTATATAAATAGAGTTTAATAGGTTAATGGTAGCCTGTTTTGAAAGTCCCCCAATAGGAAGAGTCTGATGTTAGCATTAAGTATAAAACACCCTGGGTGAGATCTGTAATAACAAAATGACAACACTTCTATCCAGGGGCTATGTGCTAATCTTGGGTGAGGAAAAACACTAAATTCTCAGAGGAGATTTAAGTAAAAAGATGTTCACCGGTGTGATTCTGCCCCAGTTTTCACCAGTATGCATGTGTGTGACAGTGTGTGTGTGCAGGGCCGGCTATTGCCTTTTGGTGGCCCTAAGCTAGATCTCACATCTCACAACTAAATATTTGAGTGGGCCCGCATGACTGTTTTAAACTTCATTTCCTGCAATTCCACACATTTTTCCATGGGGGTAGGGCAAATGTTGCAGTTTTAAAGCAAATCTTCTGCAATTCTACATATTTTGGCATGGGGCTGAGAGAAATTGTTGCAGTTTTAAAGCAAGTCTTCTCCAATTCTATACATTTTGGCATGGGGTAGAGAGAAAACATTTGCCGTATCAAACCCAATTCCTTGCAACAACAAAAAATAAGTCTTATGCCATGTTAATATGATATCTGAGTACGAATGACTAACAAAATCAATGGGGGGAAGCCCTGGAGGTGATGGCCTGGGCACGTGCCCTGTGTGTCCGGTCGGTAACTACTTCCGGCGCCGACAGAGATGGCCGCCTCGCTTTGCGTTCCTTGGAAACTATGCAGTTTTTGTTTTTTTACGTGTTATTTCTTACATTGGTACCCCAGGTCATCTTAGGTTTCATTACATACAGTCGAGAAGAACTACTGAATATAAGAGCAGCGTCAACTCACCATCAGTACGACCAAGAATATGACTTTCCCGGAGCGGATCCTGTGTTCTGCCTTCCACCCAAAAATAAGCGGTCTTCTGGTCAGGCTCCAGAGACGGGCACATCTCGCGCCACTCCCTAGCATACTACTCGCCAATGTCCAGTCTCTTGACAACAAGGTTGATGAAATCCGAACAAGGGTAGAATTCTAGAGGGACATCAGGGACTGTAACGTTCTTTGCTTCACGGAAACATGGCTCACTCGAGAGACGCTATCGGAGTCGGTGCAGCCAGCTGGTTTCTCCACGCATCGCGCCGACAGAAACAAACATCTTTCTGGTAAGAAGAGGGGCGGGGGCGTATGCTTTATGGTTACGAGACGTGGTGTGGTCACAACAACATACAGGAACTCAAGTCCTTCTGTTCACCTGATTTAGAATTCCTCACAATCAAATGTCGACCGCATTATCTACCAAGGGAATTCTCTTCGATTATAATCACAGCCGTATATATTCCCCCCCAAGCAGACACATTGATGGCTCTGAACAAACTTTATTTGACTCTTTGCAAACTGGAATCCACACATCCTGAGGCTGCATTCATTATAGCTGGGGATTTTAACAAGGCTAATCTGAAAACAAGACTCCCTAAATTGTATCAGCATATCGATTGCGCAACCAGGGCTGGTAAAACCTTGGATCATTGCTATTCTAACTTCCACGATGCATATAAGGCCCTCCCCCGCCCTCCTTTCGGAAAAGCTGACCACGACTCCATTTTGTTGCTCCCTGCCTACAGACAGAAGCTAAAACAAGAAGCTCCCACACTGAGGTCTGTTCAACGCTGGTACGACCAATCTGATTCCACGCTCCAAGACTGCTTCCATCACGTGGACTGGGATATGTGTCGTATTGCGTCAAACAACAACATTGACGAATACGCTGATTCGGTGAGCGAGCTCATTAGAACGTGCGTTGAAGATGTCGTTCCCATAACAACGATTAAAACATTCCCAAACCAGAAACCGTGGATTGATGGCAGCATTCGTGTGAAACTGAAAGCGCGAACCTCTGCTTTTAATCAGGGCAAGGTGACCGGAAACATGACCGAATACAAACAGTGTAACTATTCCCTTCGCAAGGCAATCAAACAAGCTAAGCGTCAGTATAGAGACTAAGTAGAATCGCAATTCAACAGCTCAGACACAAGAGGTATGTGGCAGGGTCTACAGTCAATCACGGATTACAAAAAGAAAACCAGCCCAGTCACGGACCAGGATGCCTTGCTCCCAGGCAGACTAAATAATTTTTTTTGTCTGCTTTGAGGACAATACAGTGCCACTGACATGGCCCGCAACCAAAACATGCGGACTCTCCTTCACTGCAGCCGAGGTGAGTAAAACGTGTTAACTCTCGTGTTAACTCTCGCAAGGCTGCAGGCCCAGACGGCATCACCAGCCGCGCCCTCAGAGCATGCGCAGACCAGCTGGCTGGTGTGTTTACGGACATATTCAATCAATCCTTATCCCAGTCTGCTGTTCCCACATGCTTCAAGAGGGCCACCATTGTTCCTGTTCCCAAGAAAGCTAAGGTAACTGAGCTAAACGACTACCGCCCCGTAGCACTCACTTCCGTCATCATGAAGTGCTTTGAGAGACTAGTCAAGGACCATATCACCTCCACCCTACCTGACACCCTAGACCCACTCCAATTTGCTTACCGCCCAAATAGGTCCACAGACGATGCAATCTCACCCATACTGCACACTGCCCTAACCCATCTGGACAAGAGGAATACCTACGTGAGAAAGCTGTTCATCGACTACAGCTCAGCATTTAACACCAAACATGTCATCAAGCTCGAGACCCTGGGTCTCGACCCCACTCTGTACAACTGGGTACTGGACTTCCTGACGGGCCGACCCCAGGTGGTGAGGGTAGGTAACAACATCTCCACCCCGCTGATCCTCAACACTGGGGCCCCACAAGGGTGCGTTCTGAGCCCTCTCCTGTACTCCCTGTTGACCCACGACTGCATGGCCACGCACGCCTCCAACTCAATCATCAAGTTTGCGGACGACACAACAGTGGTAGGCTTGATTACCAACAACGACGAGAAGGCCTACAGGGAGGAGGTGAGGGCCCTCGGAGTGTGGTGTCAGGAAAATAACCTCACACTCAACGTCAACAAAACTAAGGAGATGATTGTGGACTTCAGGAAACAGCAGAGGGAACACCCCCCTATCCACATCGATGGAACAGTAGTGGAGAGGGTAGTAAGTTTTAAGTTCCTCGGCGTAACCATCACAGACAAACTGAATTGGTCCACCCACACAGACAGCATCGTGAAGAAGGCGCAGCAGCGCCTCTTCAACCTCAGGAGGCTGAAGAAATTTGGCTTGTCACCAAAAGCACTCACAAACTTCTACAGATGCACAATCGAGATTATCCTGTCGGGCTGTTTCACCGCCTGGTACGGCAACTGCTCCGCCCACAACCATAAGGCTCTCCAGAGGGTAGTGAGGTCTGCACAACGCATCACCGGGGACAAACTACCTGCCCTCCAGGACACCTACACCACCCGATGTCACAGGAAGGCCATAAAGATCATCAAGGACAACAACCACCCGAGCCACTGCCTGTTCACCCCACTATCATCCAGAAGGCGAGAGACTGAAAAACAGCTTCTATCTCAAGGCCATCAGACTGCTAAACAGCCACCACTAACATTGAGTGGCTGCTGCCAACACACTGACTCAACTCCAGCCACTTTAGTAATGGGAATTGATGGGAATTGATGTAAAATATATCACTAGCCAATTTAAACAATGCTACTTAATATAATATAATGTTTACATACCCTACATTATTTATCTCATATGTATACGTATATACTGTACTCTATATCATCTACTGCATCTTTATGTAATACATGTATCACTAGCCACTTTAAACTATGCCACTTTGTTTACATACTCATCTCATATGTATATACTGTACTCGATACCATCTACTGCAACTTTCCTATGCCGCTCTGTACCATCACTCATTCATATATCTTTATGTACATATTCTTTATCCCTTTACACTTGTGTGTATAAGGTAGTAGTTTTGGAATTGTTAGCTAGAATACTCGTTGGTTATTACTAAATGGTCGGAACTAGAAGCACAAGCATTTCGCTACACTCACATCTGCTAACCATGTGTATGTGACAAATAAAATTGGATTTGATTTGAGACAGTTTAGATGGTTTAGATGGCTGGCTAGACTAACTACCAATCAAAAAAGGTTAGCTGATATGCCTAATTGAGTGACGGTCAGTGACTGACATATAGTGCTGAGAGATTGGTACTTTTTGAGGTCGTTTCGGTTTAATATGCATTATGTATTTTGAATACTGTAACAACACAGATTTGAACAATTAATACGAGTCCCATGATGGTAGTGACTAGCCATCATTGATTATCACTTAGCTCTATCACTTAGCTCTGTTCTAGGCCCTCTCCTATTCTCGCTATACACCAAGTCACTTGGCTCTGTCATAACCTCACATGGTCTCTCCTATCATTGCTATGCAGACGACACACAATTAATCTTCTCCTTTCCCCCTTCTGACGACCAGGTGGCGAATCGCATCTCTGCATGTCTGGCAGACATATCAGTGTGGATGACGGATCATCACCTCAAGCTGAACCTCGGCAAGACGGAGCTGCTCTTCCTCCCGGGGAAGGACTGCCCGTTCCATGATCTCGCCATCACGGTTGACAACTCCATTGTGTCCTCGTCCCAGAGCGCTAAGAACCTTGGCGTGATCCTGGACAACACCCTGTCGTTCTCAAATAACATCAAGGCGGTGGCCCGTTCCTGTAGGTTCATGCTCTACAACATCCGCAGAGTACGACCCTGCCTCACACAGGAAGCGGCGCAGGTCCTAATCCAGGCACTTGTCATCTCCCGTCTGGATTACTGCAACTCGCTGTTGGCTGGGCTCCCTGCCTGTGCCATTAAACCCCTACAACTCATCCAGAACGCCGCAGCCCGTCTGGTGTTCAACCTTCCCAAGTTCTCTCACGTCACCCCGCTCCTCCGCTCTCTCCACTGGCTTCCAGTTGAAGCTCGCATCCGCTACAAGACCATGGTGCTTGCCTACGGAGCTGTGAGGGGAACGGCACCTCAGTACCTCCAGGCTCTGATCAGGCCCTACACCCAAACAAGGGCACTGCGTTCATCCACCTCTGGCCTGCTCGCCTCCCTACCACTGAGGAAGTACAGTTCCCGCTCAGCCCAGTCAAAACTGTTCGCTGCTCTGGCCCCCCAATGGTGGAACAAACTCCCTCACGACGCCAGGACAGCGGAGTCAATCACCACCTTCCGGAGACACCTGAAACCCCACCTCTTTAAGGAATACCTAGGATAGGATAAAGTAATCCTTCTCCCCCCCTTAAAAGACCTAGATGCACTATTGTAAAGTGGCTGTTCCACTGGATGTCATAAGGTGAAAGCACCAATTTGTAAGTCGCTCTGGATAAGAGCGTCTGCTAAATGACTTAAATGTAAATGTAAATGTACTTATTACCCATCATTTATTCACATTATTTTACTCTATAAAATACTTATGTTGTTGTGTATATTACATTTGTTTTATTTGATGACTTTATTATTTAATTAAGTCATTTCTTCTCTATAGAGCTGCATGCTGCCTACGCTGTCGGACAAATCACTATTTTAGTAGTTCTTCAAAGTAAATAAGGCATACTTTTATGACTGCTGAATACCAACTATCAATCACTCAGATCATGTATTTTCAGGTAGACATACCGAACGAAGCTACTACTCTCGATTGCACATTTTTCTTTCTCTTTTAGGTGGCAGGCGTAAAAGAACCACAGACCGGACAAAAAGGCGTGCAATGGATTATGGTCATTGTAGTTAATTACCAAATATTCTGCGCTGAACTATGTAGAATATTGGCCTGTTGGAAACTACAACATCACACAGTTCAGGCTTGATCTGATTTATTTCTAGAAAAACTGCAATGTGGGCATTGAGCTCGCAGAAAGAAAAAAAAACAACAACATGGAATTCAAATAATTGATCCGACTTTGGTCCATTAGCTATTAAAAATACAATATATAATGTTTATTGATTTTGGGACGGCCCTAAGTGACCGCTTATGTCGCTTATGCCTGGAACCGTCCCTGTGTGTGTGTGTGTGTGTGTGTGTGTGTGTGTGTGTGTGTGTGTGTGTGTGTGTGTGTGTGTGTGTGTGTGTGTGTGTGTGTGTGTGTGTGTGTGTGTGTGTGTGTGTGTGTGTATTAAACTGAGTATGTCATTAAGTCCAATGGGTATGATCAAACCAACATACATTCCTCCGCAGCCAATGGAGAGACAGAGCTTGTTACTGGGCAGTTATGGGTTTATTTTTTTATCATGTCCTTTTGTGAGGTCGATGTCAAGCCTCAAGCCTCATAGAGTCTTGAAGCAGCATGAGTCTTTACAACACACCAGAGTTCTGCAGTTGTGATGAGCATCAGCAATCTCACTGGTTTTGTAGGTCAACCAGTATTGAGCTACGGGTGCAGCTCAGCTTCTGCCACACAGCCTTGTATACAGTGGCTTTAGACAATGTACATAGATCAAAGGTCACACTATTCATGTGTATTGGTCAAGGTAGTCATGCAAGAATCCACTGGGTATCGATTTAAACAGATTCCCATTTTATATATTTTTTATTTTAGAAATGTCGTGTTTTGCATTATTTTTATGGTCTCAAATGTTTGCTTTCAGTGACTTTTTAGTATCTAAAGTGGCTGTTTGAGAAACATATATTTTTTTTACAGTCTTAAACATATGCACTGTAAGATATTTTGAAAAACAATTATAAAGCAAGGATTCCCTCATTGGATTCCAATCAGTGACCATGTCATTTTCTTTTGTGCTCCCACTCCTGACCAGGGGAGGGCACTTTTCTGTATTGACATCTACATCAGGGTTTCCCAAATGTGGTCCTGGTGGCCCTTCTGGGTCCACATTTTATTTTTTTGCCCTAGCTCTACACAGCTGATTCAAATAACCAACTCATCATCAAGCTTTGATTATTTGAATTTGGGAAAACCTGGCCCTACATTAGAAAGCACACACACACACTGTCCTGATTTGGACTTTGCTGACAGAATTTTCTGTGGTTCCAGATTCTCTTTACTTGGCCAGTGAGTCAATCTTAATGAGCTCAATACTGCATTAGGTGACTCATTTTCCTTACAAGAACAATATCAACAAAGACAACTGTCATAATCTCCAAAGAAACAACAAGATATCCAACAACAGAGGAATTAAACATGAAGTAAGACAGCTAATTAATGGCTATCCTCTTCCCAAGCAAATCAACGCATCATAGATCTTTCCCCTTTATCACAAAGCTTCAGAGATTTTATTGAGATAAAAGAATAGTGAATTATACAAATTGGATTTAAATAAATTAACTGTATCTGAAAAGATGATTTTGATTTGGAGACTTGGTTAGTTCTTGACTATTTATTTCCCATGTGCCCTTTTTTAGATGGTCAATGTGTTGCTGTCGACAGTTTTGTATTTAGGTCAGTGTGGCCCCCTCAGGCCCTGACAAACCACTTTCTCCCAGAGTCACGGTGATTGACATATTCTCTGATGGCAAATGAAGTCCTGGGCTTCTCAGGTTTTGAATTCTTGATGAGTAACATGTCACAAAATACAACACAGGAGACCATTGTTGCTACTCAGCGTGATTTTTAAAAATCCCTCAATATCCCATCAACAGGAGAGTTTCAGCAGCCTTTAACCACAGAATGGATACGAGGAACTTGGCTGTGAAGAGAAATATATGTTTTCCTCAAATGACTTTTGAATGTTTCTTCCACATGCATTAATCAGTCAGTTCCTCTGGCACCACAAATACACAGATGTTCAAGATACACAGATTGAAATCCAAGATAGCGTAGCAGTCAGACGTCTTTGTCTTTGTCATGCCGTGTCCCTTGTATATACTATATCTTTTTCTCTGCATATCTTTTAAAAATATTTTCATAAACCTCAACTTCTAAATACTCTCCTGTAACCCGCCTCACCCAATGTGGCGTGAATCTGTTTTTTTCCTAAAGTATTTCTATTTACTTCAGATCAGGAATCCCTCAACTGAAGCTAGCCAGCAAACTACCTACCAGCTATCAGTCAGAAAACCACTGCTAGCGGTCATCAGCTAACCTTTAGCTCGGAAAGCTCTTGCCAGTTTGTACAACGTGACTCAAACCAGAGCATAACGGACCTATTTTTTTCTCTCCATATCCCCGTATTCCTACCCCAAATTCTGAACATTTTCATCTGGATCTTCGCAACTAGCTAACCGCAATCCCAGGTGACTACTCCTGGCTAGGGTTTCCATCCCGGAGCAAGCACCAATTATCCCGAAGCTAGCCTGGCTAGGGCTCCTGGGCTACCACCGAAGCCCACTCCTGGGCTACAATATCCGGACCCCTTCTACTGCCGGTACGGGGCACGGAACCCCGCCGATCCTCTACGACTGGAATACCGACAATCTGCCTGAGGATTCCAACAGGCCCCTCAGGCCTCAGTCCGCTGAAGGCCCATTCTGCTAACAGCGGCCTGCTAGCTACCTAGTGCTACTTGGAACCCTACTAATCCACGACTGGTCTATCGACGTCACCGCACGAAGAGGCAAAAACAGACTTACCTCCATCTCAATGTCCCCCAAAGGCCCTTCTGCTAGCTTGCTAGCCCCGGTCTGCTAACTGCTAGCTTGCTTGCCCCAGTCTGCTAACTGCTTGCTTGCTAACCTGGTCTGCTAACTGCTAGCTTGTTAGCACCGGCCTGCTAACTGTCTGAATTGCTGTGTTCCCCAGCCAGCCCAACCACTCACTGGACCCATATGTTCACTTGGCTACGCATGCCTTTCTCTAATATCAATATGCCTCGTCCATTAATGTCGTGGTTAGTGATTACCGTCTTATTTCACTGTAGAGCCTCTAGTCCTGCTCAATATAACTTAACCAACCATGTTGTTCCACCACCTACATATGCGATGACATCACCTGGTATAAAAGTCTCTAGAGACTATATCTCTCTCATCATTACTCAATGCTTAGGTTTACCTCCAATGTACTCACATCCTCCCTTACCTTTGTCTGTACACTATGCCTTGAATCTATGCTATCATTCCCAGAAAGCTGTCATTTTACTCTCTGTTTCAAACATGCTAGACGGCCAGTTCGTATAGCCTTTAGCCGTACCCTTATCCTACTTCTCCTCTGTTCCTCTGGTGATGTAGAGGTTAGTCCAGGACCTGCAGTGCCTAGCTCCACTCCCACTCCCCAGGTGCTCTCATTTGTTGACTTCTGTAACCGTAAAAGCCTTGGTTTCATGCATGTTAACATTAGAAGCCTAATCCCTAAGTTTTACTCACTGCTTTACCACACTCTGCCAACCCACTTAGAAAACCACCAAAACCCTGAAATCTCCATCCCTAACTATTACATTTTCCACCAAGATAGAAATGCCAAAGGGGGCGGTGTTGCAATCTACTGCAGACATATCCTGCAAAGTTCTGTCTTTACTATCCAGGTCTGTACCCAAACAATTCGAGCTTCTACTTCTAAAAATGCACCTTTCCAGAAACAAGTCTCTCACTGTTGCCGCTTGCTATAGACCACCCTCTGCCCCCAGCTGTGCCCTCGACACCATATGTGAATTGATTGGCCCCCATCTATCTTCTGAGCCCGTGCTACTAGGTGACCTAAACTGGGACATGCTTAACACCCCGGCCATCCTACAATCTAAGCTTGATGCCCTCAATCTCACACAAATTATCAAAGAACCTACCAGGTACAACCTCAAATCCATAAACACAGGCACCCGTATAGATATCATCCTAACTAACTCCCCCTCCAAATACACCTCTGCTGTTTTCAATCTAGATCTCAGCGATCATAGCCTCATTGCCTGCATCCGTAATGGGTCCGCGACCAAACGACCACCCCTCATCATTGTCAAACGCTCCCTTAAACACTTCTGTGAGCAGGCCTTTCTAATCGCCCTGGCCGGGGTATCCTGGAATGACATTGACCTCATCCCATCAGTAGAGGATGCCTGGCTATTCTTTAAAAGTGCCGTCCTCACCTTCTTAAATAAGCATGCCCAATTCAAAAAAATTAGAAGTAGGAATAGATATTGCCCTTGGTTCACTCTAGATCTGTCTGCCCTTGACCAGCACAAAAAACATCCTGTGGCATTCTGCATTAGCATCGAATAGCCCCTGTGATATGCAACTTTCAGAGAAGTTAGGAACCAATATACACAGGCAGTTAGGCAAGCTAAGGCTAGCTTTTTCAAATAGAATTTTGCATCCTGTAGTACAAACTCAAAAGTTCTGGGACACTGTAAAGGCCATGGACAATAAGAGCACCTCATCCCAGCTGCCCACTGCTCTGAGGCTAGGAAACAATGTTACCACCGATAAATCCACTATAATTGAGAATTTCAATAAGCATTTCTCTACGGCTGGCCATGCTTTCCACCTGGCTACCCCTATCCCGGTCAACTGCCCGGCACCCTCCACAGCAACCCGCCAAAGCCCCGACCCTTTATCCTTCACCCAAATCCAGATAGCTGATGTTCTGAAAGAGCTGCAAAATCTGGACCCATACAAATCAGCCGGGCTAGACAATCTGGACCCTCTCTTTCTAAAAGTATCTGCCGCAATTGTTGCAACCCCTATTACTATCCTGTTCAACCTCTCTTTCGTATCGTCTGAGATTCCCAAAGATTGGAAACTGCCCCTCTTCAAAGGGGGTGACACTCTAGACCCAAACTGCTACAGACCTATATCTATCCTACCCTGTCTTTCTAAGGTCTTCGAAAGCCAAGTTAACAGATTACCGACCATTTAGAATCCCACCTAGCCTTCTCTGCTATGCAATCTGGTTTCAGAGCTGGTCAGCCACGCTCAAGGTCCTAAACGACATCATAACCGCCATCGATTACTGTGCAGCCATATTCATCGACCTGGCCAAGGCTTTCGACTCTGTCAATCACCACATTCTTATTGGCAGACTTGACAGCCTTGGTTTCTCAAATGATTGATTCGCCTGGTTTACCAACTACTTCTCTGATAGAGTTCAGTGTGTCAAATCGGAGGGCCTGTTGTCCGGACCTCTGGCAGTCTCTATGGGGGTGCCACAGTGTTCAATTCTCGGGCCGACTCTCTTCTCTGTATACATCAATGATGTCGCTCTTGCTGCTGGTAATTCTCTGATCCACCTCCACGCAGACAACACCATTCTGTATACTTCTGGCCCCTCTTCCAGACAAGCTTCAATGCCATACAACTCACCTTCCGTGGCCTCCAACTGCTCTTTAATGCAAGTAAAACTAAATGCATGCTATTCAATCGATCTCTGCCCGCACCTGCCTGCCCCTCCAGCATCACTACTCTGGACGGCACTGACTAAGAATACTTGGACAACTACAAATACCTAGGTGTCTAGTTAGACTGTAAACTCTTCTTCCAGACTCACATTAAGCATCTCCAACCCAAAATTAAATCTAGAATCGGCTTCCTATATCGCAACAAAGCATCCTTCACTCATGCTACCAAACATATCCTCGTAAAACTGACCATCCTACCGATCCTCGACTTTGACGATGTCATTTATAAAATAGCCTCCAACACTTTACTCAACAAATTGGATGCAGTCTATCACAGTGCCATCCGTTTTGTCACCAAAGCCCCATACACTACCCACCACTGCGCTCTCGTTGGTTGGCCCTCGCTTCACGCTCATCGCCAAACCCACTGGGTACAGGTTATCTACAAGTCTCTGCTAGGTAAAGTCTCGCCTTATCTCAGCTCACTGGTCACCATAGCAGCACCCACTCGTAGCACGTGCAGGTATATCTCACTGGTCACCCCCAAAGCCAATTCCTCGTTTGGTCGCCTTTCCTTCCAGTTCTCTGCTGCCAATGACTGGAACGAACTGCAAAAATCACTGAAGCTGGAGACTCATATCTCCCTCACAAGCTTTAAGCACCAGCTGTCAGAGCAGCTCACAGATCACTGCACCTGTACATAGCCCATCTGTAAGCAGCCCATCTATCTACCTCGTCCCCATACTGAAATAAATAAATAATCTTGCTCCTTTGCACCCCAGTATCTCTACTTGCACATTCATCTTCTGCACATCTACGATTGCAGTGTTTAATTGCTATATTGTAATTACTTCGCCTCTATGGCCTATTTATTGCCTTAACTCCCTTATCTTACCTCATTTGCACTCACTGTATATACTTTTTTCCCTACTGTATTATTGACTGTATGTTTTGTTTATTCCATGTGTACCTCTGTGTTGTTGTATGTGTCGAATTGCTATGCTTTATCTTGGCCAGGTCGCAGGTGCAAATGAGAACTTGTTCTCAACTAGCCTACCTGACTAAATAAAGGTGAAATAAAAAATAAATAAAAATAAAGTCAGGCTGTAGCCAACGCCTTGTTATGTTTTGTTTTAACTTTGGGGAGCATGGAGCCATAACGTTGTCAACCTGTTGTCCCCCATCACACCCCCATACAATGTGGTCATAATCAGCGGCCTGGTAGAAACCAGCATTACCAGGACATCCACTAAGCACATAATGCCTGTCTTAGACAGTGGGCATCTGTTGACATTTCCACGTGGTATTAGATACAGAGTAATTACAGGCTAGGGGAAGAGGAGGAGAAGAGGGACAGGATGGGATTAAGGAGGAGAGGAGAGGGGGAGGAGAAGGATGACCTGACCACATGCTCCTCCTGTCGTAAAGCTTAGTTATTACCTCTGGCCCTTTGCTTTGCTGGACTCTGGACGGCCATTCCAGGTCAGACCTCCCTTGGTGGTGATCCTCCAACCTCTTTGGTGCAATCTACCTGCAGTCATCATCACCACAGTCTCACCTCTTTGTTTTCTCTCTCCCTCTGTGTCTCCCCCCTGCTTTGACCTCACATATCTATATATTTACGGCCTTGTCTTGGGTGGCCTCCACCTCCTGCTGAGAGAGAAAAGGGTATTTTAATTAAATGGGACACACACATTTCACTTTATGGTTATGCTATTCCTTTGTTTGGCAGAAATTACATTTGGATCACATTCAGCTTTTTATTTGTCCTTTGACAAATGTATATCTGTGTCAGTTCCAGGTTCTGTGTCAAATTTGGAAAGAGAGGAGTAAAGATGGCCACAGAATAGAGAAGAAAGGGACACATTTCTCTGTTTGCACTGTAATATTGTTCCAAATCAGTGTGAGAGGAAAATTAACATGTTTACCTGCTTTGTTTAATATTAATAGTTAACAATTATAAACTCAGCAAAAAAAGAAACGTCCCTTTTTCAGGACCCTGTCTTTCAGAGATAATTCGTAAAAATCCTAATAACTTCACAGACCTTCATTGCAAAGTTTCCCATGCTTGTTCAATGAACCATAAACAATTCATGAACATGCACCTGTGGAGTGGTCATTAAGACACTAACAGCTTACAGACAGTAAGCAATTAAGGTCACAGTTCTGAAACCTTAGGACACTAAAGAGGCCTTTCTACTGACTCTGAAAAACAACAAAAGAAGGATGTCCAGGGTCCCTGCTCATCTGCGTGAACGTGCCTTAGAAATTAAGAGGCATGAGGACTGCAGTTGTGGCCAGGGCTATAAATTGCAATGTCCGTACTGTGAGATGCCTAAGGCAGCGCTACAGGGAGACAGGACAGACAGCTGATCCTCCTCACAGTGGCAGACCACGTGTAACAACACCTGCACAGGATTGGTACATCCGAACATCACACCTGCGGGACAGGAACAGGACGGCAACAACAACTGCCTGAGTTACACCAGGAACGCACAACCTAGACCCGTACAAATCAGCTGGGCTTGACAATCTGGACCCTCTATTTCTGAAACTATCTGCCGCCATTGTCGCAACCCCTATTACCAGCCTGTTCAACCTCTCTTTCATATCGTCTGAGATCCCCAAGGATTGGAAAGCTGCCGCAGTCATCCCCCTCTTCAAAGGGGGAGACACCCTGGACCCAAACTGCTATAGACCTATATCCATCCTGCCCTGCCTATCTAAGGTCTTCGAAAGCCAAGTCAACAAACAGGTCACTGACCATCTCGAATCCCACCGTACCTTCTCCGCTGTGCAATCTGGTTTCCGAGCCGGTCACGGGTGCACCTCAGCCACGCTAAAGGTACTAAACGATATCATAACCGCCATCGATAAAAGACAGTACTGTGCAGCCGTCTTCATCGACCTCGCCAAGGCTTTCGACTCTGTCAATCACCATATTCTTATCGGCAGACTCAATAGCCTCGGTTTCTCGGATGACTGCCTTGCCTGGTTCACCAATTACTTTGCAGACAGAGTTCAGTGTGTCAAATCGGAGGGCATGCTGTCCGGTCCTCTGGCAGTCTCTATGGGGGTGCCACAGGGTTCAATTCTCGGGCCGACTCTTTTCTCTGTATATATCAATGATGTTGCTCTTGCTGCGGGCGATTCCCTGATCCACCTCTACGCAGACGACACCATTCTATATACTTTCGGCCCGTCATTGGACACTGTGCTATCTAACCTCCAAACGAGCTTCAATGCCATACAGCACTCCTTCCGTGGCCTCCAACTGCTCTTAAACGCGAGTAAAACCAAATGCATGCTTTTCAACCGATCGCTGCCTGCACCCGCATGCCCGACTAGCATCACCACCCTGGATGGTTCCGACCTTGAATATGTGGACATCTATAAGTACCTAGGTGTCTGGCTAGACTGCAAACTCTCCTTCCAGACTCACATCAAACATCTCCAATCGAAAATCAAATCAAGAGTCGGCTTTCTATTCCGCAACAAAGCCTCCTTCACTCACGCCGCCAAGCTTACCCTAGTAAAACTGACTATCCTACCGATCCTCGACTTCGGCGATGTCATCTACAAAATGGCTTCCAACACTCTACTCAGCAAACTGGATGCAGTCTATCACAGTGCCATCCGTTTTGTCACCAAAGCACCTTATACCATCCACCACTGCGACTTGTATGCTCTAGTCGGCTGGCCCTCGCTATATATTCGTCGCCAGACCCACTGGCTCCAGGTCATCTACAAGTCCATGCTAGGTAAAGCTCCGCCTTATCTCAGTTCACTGGTCACGATGGCAACACCCATCCGTAGCACGCGCTCCAGCAGGTGTATCTCACTGATCATCCCTAAAGCCAACACCTCATTTGGCCGCCTTTCATTCCAGTACTCTGCTGCCTGTGACTGGAACGAACTGCAAAAATCGCTGAAGTTGGAGACTTTTATCTCCCTCACCAACTTCAAACATCAGCTATCCGAGCAGCTAACCGATCGCTGCAGCTGTACATAGTCTATTGGTAAATAGCCCACCCATTTTCACCTACCTCATTCCCATACTGTTTTTATACTGTTTTTTTTTTTTTTTACTTTTCTGCTCTTTTGCACACCAATATCTCTACCTGTACATGACCATCTGATCATTTATCACTCCAGTGTTAATCTGCAAAATTGTATTATTCGCCTACCTCCTCATGCCTTTTGCACACATTGTATATAGACTGCCCATTTTTTTTCTACTGTGTTATTGACTTGTTAATTGTTTACTCCATGTGTAACTCTGTGTTGTCTGTTCACACTGCTATGCTTTATCTTGGCCAGGTCGCATTTGCAAATGAGAACTTGTTCTCAACTAGCCTACCTGGTTAAATAAAGGTGAAATAAAAATAAAAAATAAAAAATCCCTCCATCAGCGCTCACACTGTCTGCAATAGGCTGAGAGAGGCGGGACTGAGGGCTTGTAGGCCTGTTGTAAGGCAGGCCTACCAGACATCACCATAGCAACGTCGCCTATGTGCACAAACCCACCGTCGCTGGACAAGACAGGACTGGCAAAAGGTGCTCTTCACTGATGAGTCGCGGTTTTGTTTCACCAGGGGTGATGGTCATTTCTTGTCGAAGGAATGAGCATTACACCGAGGCCTGTACTCTGGAGCAGGATCGATTTGGAGGTGGAGGGTCTGTCATGGTCTGTAGCAGTATGTCACAGCATCATCGGACTGAGCTTGTTGTCATTGAAGGCAATCTCAACGCTGTGCGTTACAGGGAAGACATCCTCCTCCCTCATGTGGTACCCTTCCTGCAGGCTAATCCTGACATGACCCTCCAGCATGACAATGCCACCAGCCATACTGGTTGTTCTATGTGTGATTTCCTGCATTTTTCCGCTGGCCATGTCAGTGTTCTGCCATGACCAGCGAAGAGCCAGGATCTCAATCCCATTGAGCACGTCTGGGACCTGTTGGATCGGAGGGTGAGGGCTAGGTCCATTCCCCCCAGAAATGTCCGGGAACTTGCAGGTGCCTTGGTGAAAGAGTGGGGTAACATCTCACAGCAAGAACTGGCAAATCTGGTGCAGTCCATGAGGAGGAGATGCACTGCAGTACTTAATGCAGCTGGTGACCACACCAGATACTGACTGTTACTTTTGATTTTGACCTCCACTTTGTTCAGGTACACATTATTCAATTTCTGTTAGTCACATGTCTGTGGAACTTGTTCAGTTTAAATCAAATCAAAATCAAATCAAATTTATTTATATAGCCCTTCGTACATCAGCTGATATCTCAAAGTGCTGTACAGAAACCCAGCCTAAAACCCCAAACAGCAAGCAATGCAGGTGTAGAAGCACGGTGGCTAGGAAAAACTCCCTAGAAAGGCCAAAACCTAGGAAGAAACCTAGAGAGGAACCAGGCTATGTGGGGTGGCCAGTCCTCTTATGGCTGTGCCGGGTGGAGATTAAAACAGAACATGGCCAAGATGTTCAAATGTTCATAAATGACTAACATGGTCAAATAATAATAATAAAAGCCCTCAGTCCCGCCTCTCTCAGCCTCAGGCAGAACAGTTGAAACTGGAGCAGCGGCGCGGCCAGGTGGACTGGGGACAGGAAGGAGTCATCATGTCAGGTAGTCCTGAGGCATGGTCCTAGGGCTCAGGTCCTCCGAGAGAGAGAAAGAAAGAGAGAAAGAGAGAATTAGAGAGAGCATACTTAAAATCTCACAGGACACCGGATAGGACAACAAACTGACCCTAGCCCCCCGACACAACTACTGCAGCATAAATACTGGAGGCTGAGACAGGAGGGGTCAGGAGACACTGTGGCCCCATCCGATGACACCCCCGGACAGGGCCAAACAGGAAGGATATAACCCCACCCACTTTGCCAAAGCACAGCCCCCACACCAGTAGAGGGATATCTTCAACCACCAACTTACCATCCTGAGACCAAGGCCACGGCACAACCCAAGGGGGGGCGCCAACCCAGACAGGAAGATCACATCAGTGACTCAACCCACTCAAGTGACGCACCCCTCCTAGGGACGGTATGAAAGAGCCCTAGTAAGCCAGTGACTCAGCCCCTGTAATAGGGTTAGAGGCAGAGAATCCCAGTGGAAAGAGGGGAACCGGCCAGGCAGAGACAGCAAGGGCGGTTCGTTGCTCCAGAGCCTTCTGACATCAGGTGGTGTAGGTGTCCTGGAGGGCAGGTAGTTTGCCCCCGGTGATGCGTTGTGCAGACCTCACTACCCTCTGGAGAGCCTTACGGTTTTGGGCGGAGCAGTTGCCGTACCAGGCGGTGATACAGCCCGACAGGATGCTCTCAATTGTGCATCTGTAGAAGTTTGTGAGTGCTTTTGGTGACAAGCCAAATTTCTTCAGCCTCTCTTCAGCCTTCTTCACAACGCTGTCTGTGTGGGTGCACCAATTCAGTTTGTCCGTGATGTGTACGCCGAGGAACATTTGCTACCCTCTCCACTACTGTCCCATCAATGTGGATAGGGGGGTGCGCCCTCTGCTCTTTCCTGAAGTCCACGATCATCTCCTTTGTTTTGTTGACATTGAGTGTGAGGTTATTTTCCTGACACCACACTCCGAGGGCCCTAACCTCCTCCCTGTAGGCCGTCTCGTCGTTGTTGGTAACCAAGCCTACCACTGTAGTGTCGTCCGCAAACTTGATTATTGAGTTGGAGGCGTGCATGGCCACGCAGTCGTTTGGTGAACAGGGAGTACAGGAGAGGGCTGAGAATGCACTCTTTTGGGGCCCCAGTGTTGAGGATCAGCGGGGTGGAGATGTTGTTACCTACTCTCACCACCTGGGGGCGGCCCATCAGGAAGTCCAGTACCCAGTTGCACATGGCGGGGTCGAGACCCAGGGTCTTGAGCTTGATGACGAGTTTGGAGGGTACTATGGTGTTAAATGCGGAGCTGTAGTTGAGCATTCTCATGCATTCTCATGTAGATAGATGGGTTAGGGCAGTGTGCAGTGTGGTTGCGATTGCGTTGTCTGTGGACCTATTGGGGCGGTAAGCAAATTGGAGTGGGTCTAGGGTGTCAGGTAGGGTGGAGGTGATATGGTCCTTGACTAGTCTCTCAAAGCACTTCATGATGACGGAAGTGAGTGCTACGGGGCGGTAGTCGTTTAGCTCAGTTACCTTAGCTTTCTTGGGAACAGGAACAATGGTGGCCCTCTTGAAGCATGAGGTGACAGCAGACTGGGATAAGGATTGATTGAATATGTCCGTAAACACACCAGGCAGCTGGTCTGCGCATGCTCTGAGGACGCGGCTGGGGATGCTGGGCCTGCAGCCTTGCGAGGGTTAACACGTTTAAATGTTTTACTCACGTCGGCTGCAGTGAAGGAGAGTCTGTATTAATAGTTAACAATTATATATACTTAACAAATAGTAAGACATTTCTGTTCTACTAATGCTGTGTTTTTTCAGGGTGTATACTCTAGTTCCCTGCAGCTAGTCTAGGTGTGTGGTCAAGGACATGGGTTTTACTCGAGATAGGGGTATCTGGAGGTGACAATTGATTTAATGGGTTGGTGATAAAACCTACAGCATGCATTTCATAGAATGAGTTGGTGTTTGTGTATTGTAAGGTACCAGGGAGAGAAGGCTCGGGTATGGATAATGATAAGAGGAACCTTGTCTTAGGGGCTAAACTCTGGTCTCTACATTAAGCACAGTCTTCATAGCAAATGCTACCTAGCTGGGGTATACTCCTTTCTCATATATCAAGTCTCACCTTGTGACCCATTGCACACATCTGCTGTTTTTTCATGGAGACTAAGAGGGTGCATCGTTGCTATAAAATATCTTTGTATTTGTTGAATGTCAGGCTGCTCGGCCCAACAGTCAAGAGTGTTGGGTTGACTTGTTTCATTATTGCAATAATGAATCGATATTAAATAAAGATGATTGTTTTGAAGAAATGACAGTATGAATTTCCACGACATCAGTTATTCATGGACTTGTAGGAAACTGGTTCATGGACTATAAGGAATCTGGTTATTGTTGATTTAAAATGATGTTTAACAGCAAATATGGGAAAAGTTAATCTAGTCTGTTTTTGGGAACATTACACTTAATGTTCTGATAATAAACTCAGACTTATCTTCATCTGAATAATTCGATTCCAGTCATTGATATGTTTGACACATTTCTATTTCTACATAACATTTCTATTGGTGCTTTTGGGGGAAAACAAACCACTAGAAAGCCTCTCTGGGAGTCATTCTGGTGGAGATTGTCACCTTGACACCTTGTTTCTGCCAGTATTATGAGTAGATGCTTCGTTTTTGAACTAGTGAACTAAAAAAGCGTAGAACATTCACTATCCTTTTCATGCTCACGAATGGGTCAAGTTCACACTGTTCTACTGCAATCTGCCTATTCAGCTATACATTACAATCAACCTCATCCCTCTAACTGTACTCTCCTATGATCTTTCCGCTTTGCTCTCCTCTGGCGCATCTCTGCTGAAATAACCCAGAGGATACAGCGTTTTACAGTATGAGGAGGTGACTTTCTCTCTGACAGGTTCTCTGCTGGGTGAAGACAAGAGATGCCCACGGGCAGTGTGCCAGTGCCAGGGCCAGATGGGATCACCAGCCAGCCCCTACTGTACCTGCCTGTCTGCCTTCACATTCTTCCCTGTCCCCTGGTGCCCGTCACACTTGCCTGCGCCATCTGTGCCCACTAGCCTGCCCATCCCAGGCACTGACTGTCAGCCTGAGAAGAGGGAGCGCCCGGTTGCATATGGCAGCGGTGACGGCAGACCCAGCTGTGCAGACGTTGTCCCGGCGACAGGGCAGCAGAGAAGGCAGATTGAGGGACTGAGGGGGAGTGAGGGAAAGACAGCCATTCCAACATCTGTGTTCCCCATGGGAATGACGGAGCAGCACTTTGCAGAAAAGCCAGCCTGGTAGTGTGATACCCTGAGCCCCAGTAAGAATGCTCTCTCTGAGACACTGGCAGACAGGGTGGAATAGTACTTAGCACAACAAATTGTTCAGGGTGCTGCTCTCTGCTCTGCAGACCTGGGTTCAAATAGTATTTTATTTTCTTCAAATACTGTAGTTGTGCTTAATTGAGCTTACCTGGCACAATAATGGACCAACTGGAATAGTCCCAAGCGTAAACCCTTCCTATCTGGCACTCTAGATAAGCTCAATTGAATGCTCTAAGTATTTGAAAGAGAGAAAATAGTATTTGAACCTAGGTCTGATTCTCTGAGACATAATGGTCAGATCCACAGTTAAGATATACAGTCAGGTCCAAAGTGATTGGCACCTTTAATAAAGATGAGCAAAAAAGATTGTATAAAATCAATAATAAAAATACTGAGCTATATTGTATGCTCAAATATGTTTTGAAAGTATATTTTATACTAATACAAAGTATAGAGAATCTCAGAGAAAGAGATTTTGTTTAACAAGTAACACCTTTTTTTATTGGCACCCCTGTTTTCAATACTCCGGCAACCTCCCCTTGCTAGGATAATGGCACTGAGCCTTTTTCTAAAATGTTTTATGAGACTGGAGAACACATTGGGGGAGGATCTTAGACCATTCTTCAAAACAGAATCTTTCCAGATCTGTAATACTGTATATTTCGGTCTGCACTTATGTACTGACATCTTCAATTCAAACCATAGGTTTTCAATGGGGTTCAAGTCTTGATTTTGTTGTCAATCAACCATTTCTTTGTGGGTTATCGTGTGTGCTTAGGTTTATTGTCTTGCTGGAAGATCCACTTGCGGCCAAGTTCAGCTTCCTGGCAGAGGCAACCAGATTGTTGGCTAAAATGTTCTGGTACTTGGTAAAGCTCATGATGCTGTTGACATCAAAGATCCATCGCCACATTTCAGAGTAGCTTCTTCTCTGCATATGCATCCCTCTTTCGACGCCAAACCCACCACTGGTGGCATAGCCAAAGAGCTCTAACTTTGTGTTATCTGAGTTTAGCACTGGTTCCAATCGACGTGCCAATGTAGGTTAGCAAACTGAAGACATTTACATTTTTAGGTTGCTCTCAATAAATATTTTTTTCGGGCAACTCTTCCAAAGAGCCTATTGGCATGGAGCTGGCATCTAATTAGGGATGAGAATCATTCGAAACATACAATATAGCTCACTATTTGAATGATTTATTTTATACAGTGTTTTTTGATCATCTTTATTAAGGGTGCCAGACTGTACCAACAACAAATATGATGACATTTAGGGCCATATATGTCATTAACATGACAAGCACATAACATCACACTCCACGTCAGGGAATAAGTGACCAATCTAAATGTCATCTTCTCTCTCAATCCCACAGCAAGTGGTTTTCTGAAACACTATAGCATGATTATTTTCACAAATCGGTTCCATCCAAAGCTTGATGTCCAAACCGGCGCGAAAATTCTCCAGTGTATTCAGAGTGAAAATGATCCTAGCTCCGATGCTCCCTGTGCATCTTGTGTGTGTGTGGCCTGTCATGGCTGATGTGTCCGTCCCTGAATGTTGTTCCCCGCCGTGCTGGCCACTTGTTACAGTCTATGACTTTTCTCAGGTAGCCCTTCATTACCACCTCTGCCTCTCACACACACCCGCACACTCACTGCCTCAAATGAATGAATGTAACCTCTGCTCTGGCCAGGTTTCTTGAGAGAGAAAGAGAATGGAGAGAGAAAGAGAGATTTGAAGGCAGAAAAGGAAAAGGGGAAAATGAATAAAAGGACTTCATACATTTTTATGACCACGCCGATAAGGTCAGCCTTGTGCCGTGGTTACTAAGCAACGCTGCTGCCACCCCGTGTTGGACAGTTGCGAATCGGAGAAGTCAAACTCAAATGTGTTTATTTCAGCTGGGAGTATGACAGGCTATCAGACAGCCTCTGTGCATGTCTCTGGTATAACATGCAATAACATGGAGGTCTTTATCGGTCATGCCAACACACTCAGATGTATGCTTTGTCAATAGAGATCACCATGCCAACAGCTCGTTCCACGGCATTGATCATCAGGTTGACTATGAGCCACAGAGTCAGTAAAAATCTCAATCCATTAGTCGTGCTTACACAACATTTAACCTGTGTTATGATGCTAGTAAAGATAGGAAGTTTATGGCGTTTAGTGTGTGACTTTTAGAAAGTTTGAACGACACCTCCCATAATATAAACTTATGAAGGAATCAGGGAATGCTAAAAGTAGTACAGAATCAGTGAATTCTAAGACTATACCTTTGCAGACTGTCAACTAATGAACAGGTTTAGTACAAAGGAGAAACAGGTTGACTATAGAGAACTCCACCACTTAATCAGGACTAGACAGAAATGCATTGAGCTGTGAGATGGAGAGCAGTCAGTTAATATAATCAATGTATGGATCCACTAAGGTAGGGCCATCAAGAACCTCTGTCTGTGTCCAGTCAATTGCCCACTACCTTTTGAGAAAAGGGTGATTTTGTATTTTTATTTTTTTTACCTTGTTTTCTCCCCATATTTCGTGGTATCCAATTGGTAGTTACAGTCTTGTCTCGTCGCTGCAACTTCCCTACGGACTCGAGAGAGGCGAAGGTCGAGAGCCGTGCGTCCTCCGAAACACAACCCAACCAAGCCTCACTGCTTCTTGACACAATGCCCACTTAACACGGAAGCCAGCCACACCAATGTGTTGGTGGAAACACCGGACACCTTGCGACCGTGTCAAGGTGATCTGCCACCGTGCTTCTACATCTACATTGCATTCTGTTTGGGGTTTTGGGCTAGGTTTCTATATAGCACTTCTGCTGATGTAAAAAGGGCTTTATAAATACATTTGATTGATTGATTGATTTTCTTCAATTTGTCTTTTAAATATCTGTTTAGACCTTAGATATCTATCTGACCTTGCAGCAAACGAAAGGATACAAGTCTTAGTCTACAGTATATGGGCAACCGGGATTGTTCATAAGAAAATATGAATAATTTGTCCCATTCTCTCTGTTGTTCTGCTTTAGCCAAACCAATGTTCCTTGTATGAACCACATTGGGATAAGTCATTGTACTGTAGGCTATAGCTATTTAAAATCTGAGACATGACGGGTTTTTTTCTAATTTCTGTCTTATTGGTGGAGAATTACTGTCAACGAGAACATGGTTTCTCCATTTCTTTATTCTGGAGACATGTCCACTCATTAAAGATTAACTGGGACTTTGTCTCACGTTTCTCACAGAAATCATAACGGGCAGAGAGAGATTCTGAGAGGTTCCAATAAAATCAGGATCTCTGGATGTACATTAGCCTACTGTTTCTACCTATCTCCTACATAATATAGCTTGAATTATTCAACATCCAGACCCAGGGACCCAACCAAGCACTCTTCAAATTGAGCCCATTTCAATGAATTCTCCATCACTGCCTGCAAGATAGGTTAGTGTTTAATGGATGTTTTAATATTATCAAAATACTCTGTGACCTTTGAGTTTTCACTCCAGGGGCAAGCTCTCTATTACTATGAGCGAGGGATACGAATACCAAATTGTTGTTTTCTCAAATGATCAATTGGTACAGTAGAGTATGTTTTGATGGTGAGTTCACTGAGGCCTACACTGAGTAGTGTTCCATCACCTTCACGCTTCTCACATGCTTTTGGACTCTCCTCATCGCCCAAAAATGATCAGACATCTACCCAGTGTTTTGGTCAAGCCTGGGTACTCACGTCTTGACGAGTGCATGTCACAATGTAGGCTCTTTGGGATATTTATAGTCCCTTTATGTGTCCTCATATTGAGTGATGTGAACAGGCTTGCCGTTGCACTCACATTTCAATTGCCATAATACTGGTTATTGCAACCGGCCTCAAATCAGCTTTCTCCCTCCCTCATCCCTCCCAATCTTTCTCTTTCACCATCCCCCTTTTATCTATCTGTATCACTCAGAGCCATTGTTTTGGACAACAAAGGGATGGTGAAACAGAGATTCTGCCATTCTCTTTCGAAACAGGGTGCTGTGGTGGCTCAAGGAGAACAAGCCGCCCCTGCAGGGCAGTATGGGATATGGTCACCTGACATACAGCAACGCCAACAACGAGACGTCTTTTTTTATGTTCTGTGAGAACATCATGGAATATTGGGAACACAATACAAATGCACACACTGTAACAGTTATAATTTGGGAGAAGTTTGGAGATTTGGTATCGCAGGAATTAAAATACAATCTGTCAAAAGCCATGTGCGATTGAATGACATGATATGAAATGGTATGTAGTGAAAACCGTGTCCTTGTCTCAAACAATTTGTATTTGTAACAATTTTATATTTTCCGCTTCTGTGCTGAAATTAGCCAGATGCTGATTGTCAGTAGGGATTTGTATTGACAAGATCATTGCCATATAAGCTCTCGAGCCATAATACCTTTGATTTCATCATAACCTCTTCAGAGAAAATCATGGGGAAAAACAAAGGATTATTGACCATGGGATTTATAAAGCTGATCTCCTTATACCCAAACAGACCACTGGGATTAAAGCCAATGAGTAAAACAACCATAACTGTTACAAATGGCTTTTGATGAGTACATGATTAGTCATCATGAAACATATGCATCATTTTATGAGACAGATGGGTAATCACGTCAAATATTTTGCTCATTCACACTATCATTACAACAGAACAATAAATAAATTGTAATACCATTCACAACTATTTGAGAAAGAATACATACCTTAACGATAAAAGGCCAATTAATTAACAAGACACAAACTTTATAAATGTAACAATAAGACTGATAAACAAAGAAAAATGCTAATAATAAGCGGTCAAGTTCTTTAATCAAATTGTCTGAGAAATTGCTTAATATTGCTAACAGCCTGAGAAGAACGCTGCCATATTTGGTGAGCTGAGCTGTTGAGAGCTACAGTATTCAATAAACTGTTTCTAATAATAATCCAGCTGAAAGGCTAGTGGGGTGTTGAAAATGGACGGCAGGCAGGCGGCAGGCTGCAGAGAGACCAGTGTCTGTAGAGAGGCAGCCAGGAAAAGGCAGAAAGGACTGGAGCTGTGCAGATTACCAAGAACAATGCCATGACTGGATGAACAACACACACCCACCCCTCACTGCAGAGAGAGAGAGAGAGAGAGAGAGAGAGAGAGAGAGAGAGACCAAGACCAACGCTGCTCACAAATAGGAGAAGAATTACAATCTAGTAGGCATGAGTGACCATTTGAAGACCTTGTATGCCATTTTGGTTGGGATGATTGAAGTCAGGCTTAATGTTAATGATATGTTTTATTTTGGTCTGGGTGGCCACAGGCACAGCACACACTGCAAGGCCAGTGACAGGCAGGCCTTGAATTCCTGGTGCAGTGCATGTACCGGTCTGATGTGGATGCTAAGCCTATGAGACAGAGGCTGCATTAGGTGGAGTGTGCTGCAGTTTAACTGGCCCACTAAAATGAAGGCCAGGATGAATCTGAACAGACAACAAATAACAGTTTCCCTGCTCTAGGGTTGACTATTGATACTGTTTACATATAATTAAACAGAACAGTATTATATAGCTCTTATAGTTTCTTAATTTGCGTGTTTTTTTCTAGTATTACATTGTTATTGATTACTGCATTGCTGGGTTTTGAGTTTGCAAGAAAGGAATGTCACTGTACTAGTGCATGTGACATTAAAACTTGAAACTTCTGTTAATGTTATCAACATCACCATCATCCTTCTCCTTATCTTACTATATCACACTTGATTATAGAAAAGAGTAATAGAGTATAACAAATATCCATGTGATGAACAATTCTACCTGACTCAACTACATTGTTTTATTTTGATATGTGTAGCGTAAAATAAGTCTTCACATCAAAGGAATATTAATGTAATGGAAAGGAGTGTAATCCTGATTGTAAGAATGTCTTATCTCTCTGTACTGGACTTTCGTATCATCATTTCTTGAAGCAATACTAGAGGTTCAATTATAAAATTTTGCTCAGGGTGCTGATCTGTTGTGAAGATTGAGTGGTTGTTTGTGCCTCACAAATCCATGGAAAATCCATGCATTTCAAGTTTTTTTGACATTACAAACAATGCAGGCCTCTTTTTCCAGATCACAGTTCTATGATCGCTATACAGTGGCTTGCGAAGGAATTCACCCGCCTTGGCATTTTTCCTATTTCGTTGCCTTATACAGACCATTTGATCTACACAACATGACTACCACACAAATATTTTTTATTGTAAACAAGCAAGAAATAAGATTTTTAAAAACAGAAATCTTGAGCTTGAACTATTCACCACCCCAAAGTCAATACTTTGTAGGTCCACCTTTTGCAGCAATTACAGCTGCACGTCTCTTGGGGAATGTCTCAAAAGCTTGGCACATCTAGCCACTGGGATTTTTACCCATTCTTCAAGGCAAAATTGCTCCAGCTCCTTCAAGTTGGATGGGTTCCGCTGGTGTACAGCAATCTTTAAGTCATACCACAGATTCTTGCCTAGCTTGCCTAGCTTGCCTGGCTTGCCTAAGCCATTCCAAGACATTTAAATGTTTCTTCTTAAACCAGTTGAGTGTTGCTTTAGCAGTATGCTTAGGGTCATTGTCCTGCAGGAAGGTGAACCTCTGTACTCATCTCAAATCTCTGGAAGACTGAAACAGGTTTCCCTCAAGAATATCCCGGTATTTAGCACCATCCATCATTCCTTCAATTCTGACCAGTTTCCCAGTCCCTGCCGATGAAAAACATCCCCACAGCATGATGCTGCCACCACCATGCTTCACTGTGGGGATGGTGTTCTCTGGGTGATGAGAGGTGTTGGGATTGCACCAGACACAGCGTTTTCTTGATGGCCAAAAAGTTAAATTTTAGCCTCATCTGACCAGAGTACCTTCTTCCATATGTTTGGGGAATCTCCCACATGCCTTTTGGCATGTTTGCTTATTTTTTTCTTTAAGCAATGGGTTTTTTCTGGTCGCTCTTCCGTAAGGCCCAGCTGTGTGGAGTGTACGGTTCAAAGTGGTCCTATAGGCAAATACTCCCATCTCCTGCTGTGGAGCTTTGCAACTCCTGCAGGGTTACCTTTGGTCTCTTTATTGCCTCTGATTAATGCCCTCCTTTCCTGGTCTGTGAGTTTTGGTTGGCGGCCCTCTCTTGGCAGGTTTGTTGTTGTGGCATATTCTTTACATTTTTAAAATAATGGATTTAATGGTGCTCCGTGGGATGTTTAAAGTTTTGGATGATTTTATAACCCAACCCTGATCTGTACTTCTCCACAACTTTGTCCCTGACCTGTTAGAAGAGCTCCTTGGTCTTCATAGCATCGTTTGCTTGGTGGTGCCCCTTGCTTAGTGGTGTTGCAGACTCTGGGGCCTTTCAGAACAGGTGTATATATACTGAGATCATGTGACAGATCATGTGACACTTAATGTCCGGGCTCTGGCTGGGCCACTCAAGGACATTCAAAGACTTGGCCGAAGCCTCTCCTGCATTGTCTTGGCTGTGTGTTTAGGTCCGTTGTCCTGTTGGAAGGAACCTTCGCCCCAGTCTGAGGTCCTGAGTCCTCTGGAGCAGGTTTTTATCAAGGATATCTATGTACTTTACTCCGTTCATCTTTTCCTCGATCCTGACTAATCTCCCAGTTCCTGCTGCTGAAAAACATCCCCCGGCATGATGCTGCCACCAACAAACGTGCCGCTTGGCATTCAGGCCAAAGAGTTCAATATTGGTTTCATCAGACCAGAGAATCTTGTTTCTCATTGTCTGAGAGTCTTTAGATGCCTTTTGGCAAACTCCAAGCAGGCTGTCATGTGCCTTTTACTGAGGAGTGGCTTCCATCTGACCAGTCTACCATAAATGCCTGATAGTTGGAATGCAGCAGAGATGGTTGTCCTTCTGCAAGGTTCTCCCATCTCCACAGAGGAATGCTAGAGCTCTGTAAGAGTGACTCTCTCGGGTTATTGGTCACCGCCTTGACCAAGGGCCTTCTCCCCTGACTGCTCAGTTTTGCCGGGTGGCCAGCTCTAGAAACAGTCTTGGAGGTTCCAAACGTCTTCCATTTAAGAATGATGGAGGCCACTGTGTTCTTGGGGGACCTTCAATGCTGCCGAAATGTTTTGGTGCCCTACCCCAGATCTATGCATCAACACAAATCTGGTCTTCGACCTCATGGTTTGGTTTTTGCTCTTGAAAAAGAAAAGGAGAGCCGCACAGTCTAGGAGCTCAGATGCAATAATTTAATAACCTAATAACCAATGTTTCGACAGACAAACTGTCTTCATCAGGGTATAATGACAAACACTGTGGGTTACTAGTTCATAAAGTGTCAAAGAACATACAAAAACATGAATGGATAGCATACGATAATAGATACAATTTGGCTACATAGGCCTACAAACATTTACAATGAATAGCAAAATCACAATAATCACAAGAATGGCTTCAGATCAAAGTCTACGTTGAGACTGAAGGGAGCAAGGGTCTTTAAATTAAAGATCCAGGCAGCCTCTCGTTTTAACAATAAATTGTTGAGGTCACCCCCTCTCCTAGGGAGCGTGACATGTTCAATGCTGATATAACATAGGGACAAAATCGAGTGGTTCACTTCCAAAAATGATTTGCGCTTTGTTTTACCCACATCATTTTTACCTCAAGGACAAGTTATAAGATAAATAACTGTCTTAGTGGAGCACGTGATAACACCTTTGATTTGGAACTGTTTCCCTGTTTGGGGTGTTAAAAGGATCTACATTTGTAAGTGCTATTGCATTCAAGGAGCTGATGGAGTCCAGGTGAGTGTCATTAGGCACAGGTGCGCGAGACGATGGTACAGGTGTGCGGGATAATCAGCAGGCTGATGACCTAGAGGCCAGGGAGGGAGTATATGTGACATCATGTATCAATTTGGTTTTTGCTCTGACATGCACTGTCAGCTGTGGGATCTTATATATACAGGTGTGTGCCTTTCCAAATCAAGTCCAATTAATTGAATTTACCACAGGTGCTCCAATCAAGTTGTAGAAACAACTCAAAGATGATCAATGCAAACAGGATGCACCTGAGCTCAATTTCGAGTCTCACAGAAAAGGGTCTGAATACTTACAGTACCAGTCAATAGTTTAGACATAGTTCATTCAAGGGTTTTTCTTTATTTTCACTATTTTCTACATTGTACAATAATAGTGAAGACATCAAAACAATGGAATAACACATATGGAATCATATAGCAACCAAAAAAGTGTTAAATCAAATATATTTTAGATGATAGATTCTTCAAATAGCCACACTTTGCCTTGATGACACCTTTACACAGTCTTGGCATTCTCTCAACCAGCTTCATGAGGTAGTCACCTGGAATGCATTTCAATTAACAGGTGTGCCATCTTAAAAGTTAATCTGTGGAATGTATTTCCTTCTTAATGCATTTGAGCCAATCAGTTGTGTTGTGACAAGGTAGGGGGGCTATACAGAAGATAGCCCTATTTGGTAAAAGACCAAGTCCATATTATGGAAAGAACAGCTCAAATAAGCAGAGAGAAATGGCAGTCCATCATTACTTTAAGACATGACAGTCAGTCAATGTGAAACATTTCAAGAACTTTGAAAGTTTCTTCAAGTGCAGGTGAAAAACCCATCAAGTGCTATAATGAAACTAGCTCTCATGAGGACTGCCACAGGAAAGGAAGACCCAGAGTTACCTCTGCTGTAGAGGATACGTTCAGCCTCAGAAATTGCAGCTCAAATAAATGCTTCACAGAGTTCAAGTAACAGGCACAACTCAACCAACTGTTCAGAAAAGACTACGTGAATCAGGCCCTCGTGGTCAAATTGCTGCAAAGAAATCACTACTAAAGGACACCAATAATAAGGAGACTTGCTTGGGCCAAGAAACACGAGCAATGGACATTAGACCGGTGGAAATCTGTCCTTTTGTCTGATGAGTCCAAATTTGAGATTTTTGGTTCCAACCACCGTGTCTTTGTGAGATGCAGAGTAGGTGAACGGATGATCTCCACATGTGTGGTTCCCACAGTGAAGCATGGAGGAGGAGGTGTGAGGGTGTTGGGGTGCTTTTCTGGTGACACTGTCAGTGATTTATTTAGAATTCAAGGCACACTTAACCAGCATGGCTACCACAGCATTCTGCAGTGATGTGCCATCCCATCTGGTTTGCACTTAGTGGGTCTATAATTTGTTTTTCAACAGAACAATGACCTAACACACCTCCAGGCTGTGTAAGGGCTATTTGACCAAGAAGGAGAGTGATGCTATGTATGCTGCATCAGATAACCTGGCTTCAACAATCACAAGCCAATTGAGATGGTTTGGGAAGAGTTAGACCGCAGAGTAAAGGAAAAGCACCCAACAAATGCTCAGCATATGTAGGAACTCCTTTGAGACTGTTGGAAACGCACTCTAGGTGAAGCTGGTTGAGGGAATGCCAAGAGTGTACAAAGCTGTCATCAAGACAAAGGGTGGCTATTTTGAAGAATGTAAAATATATTTTAATTTGTTTAACACTTTTTTTTTTACGACATGATTCCATATGTGTTATTTCATAGTTTTGATGTCTTCACTATTATTGTACATTGTAGAAATTAGTAAAAGTAAAGAAAACACCTTGAATGAGTAGGTGTGTCTAATTATTTTGAATGGTACTGTACAGTATGTAAATAAGGTATTTCTATTTCTCACAAACCTGTTTTTGGCTTTGTCATTATGGGGTATTGTTTGTAGACTGCTGAAGATAAAACAACGTTTTATACATTCTAGAATAAGGCTGCAATGTAACAAAATGTGGGAAAAGTCAATGGGTCTGAATACTTTACGAAGGCACTGTATATTAGGCTAAATCTATTTTAATTTCTGTTTGATTATCTTGACAAACCAAAAGATGTCCAGTTATTGGAAATTACATTCACGTGGCTATTTTTCTTTCAACACCACTGCATTTTGTTCAATAGGTTACCTCACAGCCTTGAAAGGACATTTTCCCGACCCTCCTTTTCACGTGACATGAGACGTTGTGCAGCACATGACAGAAGAAAACATGTTGTTTTTTTGCTGGTAAGAGAGAGGCTGAGGGGAGTAGGCTATGGTAGCCTACTTCCACATTAACAAACTGCAGTAAAGGCTATTCTTATCCATCTATTCAGTGACCATTTTGAGTGTGTAGTATCATAGCTATCGGCAAATGGATACATTTCCAATCTTACGTTTGGTCTCCCTAGTCGGTTTGATGCACGTGGTTCCTGACATGGCCGCTGTCGATGCCCCTACTGCAAGAGAGGCCTCTGCTCATATTCGTCAAGGTCAATTGATGAATGCAGTCAAAGGCTGGCTGAATCCCAACACTCCCGCAGGGCACATTAAAAAACACATGAACACATTAAAGGACATGATTTGATGTCCTCCAATTAAAATCATTTCGGGGTTTTTTCTTCTAAAATGAATGTCAGTCTAGCCAGGTATGTATCACGCCTTTCTCATCAACCCATATCCTAGCAGATAGCATCTACAACAATCATTGGGCTAATTATAACTCGATTAGTTTAATGTAGGCAATAATAATGTCCTTGTATACCAATGATGGACACCTTGGTATCCTCTCTCTCATAAAGTGGAGGCAACCCCTGTATGCAATCTAGCGCACAGCACAAGGGGTGGAGTGGCGAACTGCTGCACCTTTAAGGCAATGAAGAAGAAAAGCGGCCGCGGCCGCGAAGGAGGAGGCGAGAGTTATTCCATAATGCTCTGAGCCAGGGAAGGTTAGCACAGGGACCAGTGTGATTTGTACGGCTGCGGGAAGATGCGTGTGCTTGTTGCTTGCTGGATGGAGAGAGGCGGCGAAAGGGGAATGAGTTTTCAGTACAGCTAACAACTATTGCTTCCTGCTTACAAATTCATACGTAATTTTTTATCCAATCCAAATGTATGCATATTTTTCACTGGAAACTTTTTTTGTCTCATTATTTATTCATAGTGTTTTCTTTATTTTGTAGACTAATTCGAATTGTTTTAACTTAATTCTTTATTTTCTTTGAATTTCATTTGGGAATTCCACCTGTGCATATTGCGCTTGTCCCTCCTCGTGTCGTATGCGTCTTCAGCCTCCAGTCTCCGCTCTGACTCAGCCGCACTCACCTGGACCAGAGCTCAAGGAGGCGAGACCCACATGTACCCCGCAGAGCATCGCGCCCAGAAGCGGGGAAGGCTGCACTAAGGCACGGCGTGGCCACTTCAAGAGAGACGTACTGTTGGATCTAAGCTCTTATCATAAGACAATCACCAGAAGCTCATACCTCCTCTTCCCAACGCGAAGAGAGAGAAAGAGAGAGAGAGATACTAATTTGTACAGACCATCGTTCATTGCAACTGGCATATTGAAGAAATATAAAGAAAACTTAAGGAAGAAAGTGTGTGGATTGAAAAAAAGAAAAAGCATAGCTTGGATATTGAACGGAGCGGGGCATGTGGATATTGGCTGTCATCTTTTTCCAGTGCATCTTGAATGGTAAGTTGTGCTATTTAAAATTAACTTCATTAAAGACATGCTCTGGAAATGTTAATGTAATGTTAATTTTCCTCTGAGCAAAACTTACCAGATATAGCCCATCTTAATTATTTGCGGAATAATATTACTTATTTTATGGTGAAATTATATAGTAAATAGTTGTTGGTATGTCCTGAGAGCCCAATTGAGGAGCGGTTGGATTGGGCTGCAGAAGCGGTGCTGGCTGAGCTGAGCCTGCCAGTCACATCCCTGTTAATTTGGCTACCTAATACCTATAGTTGGATACAACTATGTGAAAACACTGATTTAAAAACACTGAACAAAAACTAGACTCTACTTTGTTCTTTGGGGCGATGAACATAATATTTTATAGTAAAACATTTCTAGAGTAGTGTAATAGTGCATAGGCTACAGTATATGGCGATGGCTTGATCTGAAAATATGAACTAAATGCAGGTATCGTTTTGATACATTTCGCAGGTTACACTTCAATAATAAGTAACCTTATTTCAATTTTGTCTAATTGTACATTATCCACATATTTGTATCTAATGAAATTGATTGTGAGTGTATATTTTGATAAAACATTTTTTGGGGAAGGGTAACTTCATGTTTAAAGTAATATCAGATTTTGTTTTATTTTAATTATTTCCAATTAGTTATTATCGTAGCTCATTTGCATATTAGCATCAATACAATTAGGAAATCTATATATTCATTCATAACAGCATAATCACATGTGAATTACACTTAAATAGTGTGCCACTTAATTGTGACAATAAAATGCAATGATTTCCCCTAGGCACATAGGGTATATTGATATTTTAAAAGGGTTTTCATTAGGGAAAAAACATGCTTATTTGCTATGGGAAATTTAATAGGCCAATTAATGTTTTATATGAGAATACAATTCACTAAAATATTCCATTGATTAACTGAATGAATATGTGCATAAGATCATCTCTTTATTTCTATCAAATCAGAAGGTATCCTGTGAGATAATAGTGAAAAAGGAAACAACTCAGTTTGTGCTGTCTTTTTTTTATGGAGCTACACCCACCATATTAGAAGTACAAACATGGAGGCATCAGGATTTTTAAAAAACAGTTGAGGCAAGCCCCTTGTCGCTCATTTCCCTGTGTTCCCCCTGAAACAGTTGAACACAATCCTTTTGTGTTACACAATGCAAAAGTGATTGGCCTGTAATTCCTTAAAAATATGGATTTGATAAGAGGCAAATGTGCTTTTGGGTTGGGGCTGCCTGAACGCTTAGCGAGTACAAGAAGGGTGTGTGTGAGAGAGAGGGGGGTGGGGGGAGAAGGAGGTTGAGGAGGATAACGGGTTGGGGGTGTTTGTGGGGGGGGGGATAATCCAGAGACAAATTGGACATTTAGAGGATCTTTTTAAAGATGGATGGATGGAGTGGGGGTTAAAATTAAAGTGGACAGATGAATGTAAACTGAGGGGAGAGAGATGCGTCAACCAAAGATGACAGAAAAACCATTTTGTGGCAATGCTAAAGGGCTGAATGAGGTAGTGGTTTGCCACAGAAAATACAGTGATGCAGTGAGGGACGTGTACAAATGCATTTTAACACAACTGAGGCGGGACTGACTGGTTCTAGAGAGAGTCCCTGTTCCATAGTATGATGTCCATTTCAAATATCAATCCATTATGTGTTACAATAAACCCTTGTGTGAGCTGAGAGCACTATCTCTCCTTTAGCTTTTGAATGGCTTCACATGGTGTGTTTTGACCATGCAGGCTTTGGCGTTGTAAAATGGCTGCTCCTGAAGCGTTCAGCATGGAAACTTTGAATGAAAACACCACTGTGGATATGATACATGCGGAGTCTATGGCTGATGTTGAAGATCTGTGCTTTGTTGACAGATTAAGTTTACGCAAGAGGCACGTTGTCAATCTTTGAGGTTGTTGAAATTATTGTTTTGTGGGCAGGAATGGCATACAATAATATACAATACAATATTATTTCATTTTATATGCTTCTTTCTTTAAAAATGACGTGTTTTTTAAATCAATAAATCATAGATATGGCTGATATGTCATAGATTGAAAAGGTCTTATACTGCAGTGTTTCTTATGATATCAGGCTACTTTGCATATTGCTCTATTTCTTCCTGATTTGTATTTTTTTGAATGTCCAACCAGCGTCCCCATCACCAGCACTATCCTATATTAGAATAGTACAATGTGTAGCCTAGCTCTTCTGAGCAGAGAGAGAGAGAGACGGAGAGTGATCGAGATTGGATTCCAGACATAACGGCTTTTAGGGTTCTGGTCTAGCAGCACATGCTCCTGAGGTGGTCTCTATGGAAACATGGATAATGAGTGTTGGCGCAGTGTGGGCTGGGTCTGAGCAAGGCCGCACTCTGTGCAGGTGACCCCGGAAGTGCTTCCCCACAGATTAGACCTATCACTCCTGCAGCTCTATGATATTGTTGTAGATAGAGAAAGGATATGTGAAGGTTATTTTTGCATGTTTTAAAGATGTTACTCTGGTGGTAAGTTGTCTGTCATTCTGATACGTTATTCCCAAGTTTCTGTTCTTTTTCAAGGACTGAATACCTCAATCAGTAATAGTTTGGTTCATGTCTATTTGTTTGGTTTAGATCATGTATTAGATTGTGTATTTATAGTATTTGAGTTATGCAAAGGTATGGAGCAATTTATTAACAAGTTGTTAAATCATGTTATATTTTTTTAACTACAGCCTGACATTTGACCATGTAAATCTGCAGAATCTATAGGGCTCTTTCTGTTGCATATTTTTGCTGCTTTCCGTTTTCAAGACTGAGGTGCAAACTCATCTTGTCTTTGGATACAATTTGCAATCATAAACAATTCACAGTTGCAACGAGTTAAAAGCATTGTAGTGTTGATGTCAATGACACTTTTCCAGTGCTGTTGCATCAGTATTAAATGTATTGGGAACAACAGATCTATCCATGGAGAGACAGACTGGGGAAATGGCATAATGTTGTTTTTGCTCAGCAATGCCAGGGGGCAAATATGACACATGCTCAATTGGACACTAATAAGCAGTGCAAATATACAACAATGCTCCTCAATTGGCACTCAGTATCACTGTGTGTAAGTGTGTGTGTGTGTGTGTGTGGGGGGGGATTTGCCCCCTACCTCGGCTAATTCAAACATGAACCATCTCAGTGTGGATTCACCCTACCACTTTTCAGACAGACAGTAGTGTCTTGCCATCAGAACATAACCAAATTGTGTCTTTCATCTTATTCAAACACACATTCAGTAGTAAGACTTCCAATGTGGAAAATGCCTTAATCTATGCTGGCCTACAAGAGGATTCCTATTTAGAAGATTAAAGCTATCCTAGGCCTGGCATCTGAATAGCTGTCACTATCAGTTAGACTGCTCGTTTCGAACAGGAATAGCCCAGGGAACCAGGCTACAGGATTAACCTTGATAAAGCTGTCATGACCACAGAGATTTTAATCAACCCATCTGGGAGATCTCCACAGAGAGAGACCCAGGTTTGGTGTTATCATAGCAGACATGTTGACTTAGTAATTGGGTGCTGTGTTTTTGTCATTGCATATGGGGGCAGGTGAGTGGAAGTAAAGGGCAATTATATTTTGAGTGTAAATGTACCTGTAATTATACAAAACATTAAGAACACCTGCTCTTTCCATGACATAAGACTTAGACTGACCAGGTGAATCCAGGTGAAAGCTATGATGTCACTTTTTGATGTCACTTGTTAAATGCACTTCAATCAGTGTAGATGAAGACAGGTTAAAGAACGATTGTCTCAGTTACCTTGAGACATGGATTGTGTATTTGTGCCATTCAGAGGGTGAATTGGCAAGACAAAAGATTTAAGTGCCTTTAAATGGGGTATGGTAGTTGGTGCCAGGCACACCGGCTTGTGTCAAGAACTGCAATGCTGATGAGTTTTTCCACGCTCAACAAGAGCGTGGAATGGTTCACCACCCAAAGGACATCCAGCCAACATGACACAACTGTGGGAAGCAGTGGAGTCAACATGAGCCAGCATCCCTGTGGAATGCTTTCGACACCTTGTAGAGTCCATGCCTTGACGAATTGAGGCTGTTGTGAGGGGAAAAAGGGGTTGGGTGAGGGGGGGGGCAACTCAATATTAGGAAGGTGTTCTTAATGTTTTGTACCTAGTGGTTAGAGCGTTGGACTAGTAACCGGAAGGTTGCAAGTTCAAACCCCCGAGCTGACAAGGTACAAATCTGTCGTTCTGCCCCTGAACAGGCAGTTAACCCACTGTTCCTAGGCCGTCATTGAAAATAAGAATTTGTTCTTAACTGACTTGCCTAATTAAATAAAGGTAAAAAATTAAAAATGTTTTTTACACTCAGTGTACGTGCCAATGATGGATGTCGTTTATCACAAAATGCAGGAATATCTACATACACATCCCCACACAGATGCCCGTTGTGTTGAATCCTACTGTACTAGATACAAATATAATTTTTTTTCAAGATAGTGTATTACTTTCCAGTCATTGTTTCAAATATCAGAGATCAACAAACCTGCACTCCAAACGCCATCTGTGGAATCATAGATTTGATTTGGGGTCTTTTCTCTTTTCTAAATGTCACCTTATGAAAGACATTGAATAGTTTGTATATAAACAGTTATTATTGCATTATCATTATTATTTAACTAGTAAAAACAGAAGACAACATTGTTTGGAGGTCATGTTCATGCCAGTGGGAAACTGGCTGGTGGTGTCCTTTGGTATATATCTGTCAGTTCACGTAGAACCAAGCCTGTATGACAGAGCCACAGCAACAAACACACACGCACAATAATAAAGTGATATTTGATAATACTCCTCCAACAGCAAAACATTTGATCTAAAAAGGACCTAATAGATAAATACCAACAGCACTATAAAATAAAGCCTTATAAAATACATCCTTCCCATAAAAATCAGCATACGGCAAGTATTTGCAATATCTAAAACATTGTGCAAGATGGATGTCATGACATCTCCTAACATATCCCTGAGCTTGGAGTTGGCTGTTATATCCAGAACAGACTGAACCATATGGTAATGTGTGCACATTGAAATGTTAACTGTTTCTTTTAACCCAGGCCAGAATGCTTAAGGAGATGATGGAGTGCAACTAAGCAGAGAGAGAGAGAGATAAAGAGAGAGAGAGAATGAGTCAGCATGTGTTACACACTGGTGTTTGACACACTGTAAGGAAGTAAACTATTACACAAGGTTCCCACATACATGCACATACACACACACAGGTTATTCCTGGCAGGTGCTGTTTTATATCTGTCAATGAATAAAACAACAGTAGTTAGTAGATAGCCTACGTCATTTGTTTTCCACTTAGCTGGCATGCTACTGTTTCCATGTTAAAGTGGGACAGTGGCTAATGCCCTGACCCTTCAGGAAGGCAGGAGCTGAACTAAATGTGGCACAGCTAGCCTACAAGTGGGGATACTGTGGGCCCTACTGTATATTCACAAGACAAGTGTCCTGCTTGGACTTTTTTTCTTACATTTGATTGTTGTACTGTGCAGCATGCATTTCTCAGAACTACCAGTTTGTCAATGTTGTATAAGATTTTATCTAGCGAAAGGGTATGCTTTCCTTGTTCATAGGCCCTCTTTTTCCTTTGAGATACAGCATACCCCTTCAGCTACAATATCATTATAGATTGAGGCCTGAAAGGTACATATTTTAGGACGAGTTGAGTACACAGGATGAGTTGTTTTGACTTTGAGGGTATGTTATATACCATGTCAGGTCAAAAAGGGACTGGTGCTGAAGCCAACACACACACATAGCCTACAGTATACTGTAGACTTGGCCATGGACATTTCATCCATATATCCATAATCCAACAGGAGCAGCGTGAGCATCAGTAGACATATAAAGTTTCCGGCTAAAGTCTTGATTTGTTCTCACATGCTCACTCTTGCCCTCTGGGACATCACCATGGCACTGTACTATAGACGTATCTGCTATTTTGAACAAGCATTAGAACAACAGTGCCAACAGTCCTTCCTGAGATAAGGGCTGTGTCCGGGTAGCCAGGTCTGGAGACAGGGGTTGCCAGGCGAAGAGGTTCCTGCCCGGTGGGTTTCTGTATGTAATGTGGTGCACGTCCACACACACTGCAGAGCTATTTTTGGGAGACCATTTTTAAAGTCTGTCACAGGGGTAGTGGAAGGAGTGCCAAATGACCTCTACAGAAAGACTCAGGCTTTGGGGTTTTCTACACACACGCACACTCACACCAGGTCAGGCTCATTTATAACACATGGGACAGGTATCCCGCTATGCAAAAGTGATTGATCTCCTGAGTTGACGTGGGAGGCAGGTGAGGTGGCTTATGCATCTACACAGATCACATTCTTCTTATTCTGTAGGTGAATAACATTAGAGTTGATAACCTTGAGTACAATATATTGCAATACAATGTAGCCCATTAAAGACAATGGTATACATTGTTGTCGTATTGCACCAGTATTATGGAAAAAGCAAAAAAGCTGTGTAGCCAGTTTGAATTATCTTTTGTCAGACGTTTCAATTGTCTTCAGTCCATAGAAATGCTTCTAATGAAAGAGCTTTATCAAATGAAATACAACCTTACCTTGAAATGCTTACTTACAATTCCTTAACCAACAATGCAGTTCAAGAAATAGAGTTAAGAAAATATTTACTAAATAAACTAAAGTAAAAAAATATATACAATTAAAAAGTAAAACAAGAAAATTACATAACAATAACGAGGCTATATACAGGGGTTACCGGTACCAAGTCAACGTGCGGGGTACAGGTCCCTCCTTTACGTTTGAGTATAATGCATTAAATTAGCACATTTAAATATATCCAATTGAAACGAAGCAACACACAAGGTTAGTGTGTTTTATTGTTTCAGTGTGTGAAGTGATGCCTGTTTGTCTTATTCAGCCAGTGATTGTTAGCTGCTCGGCTGACTATTAGATGCGTTGAGGCATATCCGACAAGCCCTGATTAGTTTGCAAAAAAATCGGCACAATTTCTGTGGCCAGAAATGTGTAACATTTTCAAAGATATTCCACAAATGTCTCATTAAAGTGTTGCTCTGGGTCAAATCTGTTTCAGTCTCCATTCTATCAGGCCTTCCCCAGAAGTGATTATGCTAATTGCTGTTTGATCAGATGATTGAATTATAATTTGATTAATCCTGAGCACTAAACGTTCTGAATACGTTTATGTCCACTTGGTAGCATAGCTTTGCAGAGCTAACGTCTCCTGTCACTATGTAAACAGACATGACAGAGGAAGGGAGGGATGACCAGAGAATGACTGAGGCACACCATCCAGATAGAAAGAAACATGATTTTTTATTTAGATTGCATTTATTTAGATAAGTTAACCAAAAATGTAAATTGTCTTAATGTATATCACATTAAGCCACTAAAAAATGCAGGTGTCCCAGTCAGAGAACACCTAAAATTGTAAATAAATATTAGTGTAGCCTATTTTTGCAGTGAGTAGAGTAAAGAATAGCCTGAATGCAGCTTGCTGTCATCATTGTCGTAGTGAATTTCCGCCAATCTTGTGTACCCTCAGTGTCCATTACAATTATTATATTGTTGTGAGGTTGGGTCCTGTTGATAATATCACTGACTGATGAGGACAGTGTCCTGTGTGTCCCATAGAATCCACCCCTCCTGTTGGGGACAATTTCAGGTGTTCTCTGACCGGGACACCTGCATTTTTGAAGGGCAGGTTCCAATGCTTGGTCACACACACACACACACACACACACACACACACACACACACACACACACACACACACACACACACACACACACACACACACACACACACACACAAAGAAAAGCTACCTGGCTCTGTCTCCCACTGTGGTATTAGAGACGACTCTGCTGCAGTATGCTTACTCAAGATGGAGTAGCCCTGCCTGTGAAGCAAGTGGAGAGGGTGGGGGAGAGGGAGCGGTAGAAAGGAGAGGGAGGGAGGGGAGAGAGAGAAGGGCATGTTTCCTGAAGCATCAGAGAATGGCTGTGAACGGGAGGGAAGGCAATGATGTCTAGTTATCTGACGCACAATCCCTTTTAACCCCAGGACTTTGATTTGCCCTATTCTCGTGACAGCCTCTAGCTACTATGGCTAACTGTTCATAGCTTTTTGTTTCTGTGGCTGCACATTTCTTTAACACCAAAAAGATGCAGCTTCTATATTTGCAATGTTTAATAAATGATTCCTGTACACCTTTTTGTTGTTTCTGTGGCTGCCTGTTTTGCAAACTATTATGGACTACAAAGGGAAACCCATCCGCGAGCTGCCCAGTGACGTGAGCCTACCAGATGGGATAAATCCCTTTTATGCTCCCTTCTAGGCAATCAACATTGAGGCATGCATGAGAGCACCAGCAGTTCTGGACGACTGTAAGATTGCGCTCTCCGTAGCCAATGTTAAAAAAATGTTTTTTTTTTAATTTCACCTTTATTTAACCAGGTAGGCTAGTTGAGAACAAGTTCCCATTTGCAACTGCGACCTGGCCAAGATAAAGCATAGCAATTCGACACATACAACAACACAGAGTTACACATGGAATAAACAAAACATACAGTCAATAATACAGTATAACAAAATAAAATAAAAAGTCTATAATCAGTGAGTGCAAATGAGGTAAGTTAAGGAAATAAATAGGCCATGGTGGCGAAGTAATTACAATATAGCAATTAAACACTGGAATGGTAGATCAGCAGAAGATGAATGTGTAAGTAGAGATACTGAGGTGCAAAGGAGCAAGATAAATAAATAAATACAGTGTGGGGATGAGGTATGTAGATAGCCTATCTGTAAACAGCCCATCTATGTACAGGTGCAGTGATCTGTGAGCTGCTCTGACAGCTGGTGCTTAAAGCTAGTGAGGGAGATGAGAGTCTCCAGTTTCAGAGATTTTTGCAGTTCGTTCCAGTCATGGGCAGCAGAGAACTGGAATAAAAGGCGACCAAAGGAGGAATTGGTTTTGGGGTTGACCAGTGAGATATACCTGCTGGAGCGCGTGCTACGAGTGGGTGCTGCTATGGTGACCAGTGAGCTGAGATAAGGTGGGGCTTTACCTATCAGATACTTGTAGGTAACCTGTAGCCAGTGGGTTTGGTGACAAGTATGAAGCGAGGGCCAACCAACGAGAGTGTACTGGTCACAGTGGTGGGTAGTGTATGGGGCTTTGGTGACAAAACGGATGGCACTGTGATAGACTGCATCCAGTTTGTTGAGTAGAGTGTTGGAGGCTATTTTATAGATGACATCACTGAAGTCGCGGATCGGTAGGATGGTCAGTTTTACGAAGGTATGTTTGGCAGCATGAGTGAAGGAAGCTTTGTTGCGATATAGGAAGCCGATTCTAGGTTTAATTTTGGATTGGAGATGCTTAATGTGAGTCTGGAAGGAGAGTTTACAGTCTAACCAGACACCCAGGTATTTGTAGTTGTCCACGTATTCTAAGTCAGAGCCGTCCAGAGTAGTGATGCTGGACTGGCGGGCAGGTGTGGGCAGTGATCTATTGAATAGCATGCATTTAGTTTTACTTGCGTTTAAGAGCAGTTGGAGGCCACGGAAGGAGTGTTGTATGGCATTGAAGCTCGTCTGGAGGTTAGTTAACATAGTGTCCAAAGCGGGGCCAGAAGAAAACAGAATGGTGTCGTCTGCGTAGAGGTGGATCAGAGAATCACCAGCAGCAAGAGCAACATCATTGATGTATACAGAAAAGACAGTCGGCCCGAGAATTGAACCATGTGGCACACCCATAGAGACTGCCAGAGGTCCGGACATCAGGCCCTCCGATTTGACACACTGAACTCTATCAGAGAAGTAGTTGGTAAACCAGGCGAGGTTATCATTTGAGAAACCAAGGCTGTCGAGTCTGCCAATAAGAATGTTGTGATTGGCAGAGTCGAAAGCCTTGGCCAGGTCGATAAATACGGCTGCACAGTAATGTCTCTTATCGATGGCGGTTATGATGTGGTTTGGGACCTTGAGCTTGGCTGAGGTGCACCCATGACCAGCTCTGAAACCAGATTGCATAGCAAAGAAGGCTAGGTGGGATTCGAAATGGTCTGTAATCTGTTTGTTAACTTGGCTTTCGAAGACCTTAGAAAGACAAAGTAGGATAGATATAGGTGTGTAGCAGTTTGGGTCTAGAGTGTCACCCCCTTTGAAGAGGGGGATGACCGCGGCAGCTTTCCAATCTTTGGGAATCTCAGACGATATGAAAGATAAGGTAATAGGGGTTGCAACAATTTCAGCACATAATTTTAGAAAAAGAAGTTCCAAATTGTCTTTCCCGAATGATTTGTATGGGTCCAGATTATGCAGCTCTTTCAGAACATCATGTCACGTTCTGACCTTTATTTCCTTTGTTTTGTATTTATTTAGTATGGTCAGGGCGTGAGTTGGGTGGGCAGTCTATGTTTGTTTTTCTATGTTTTGGGGTATTTCTATGTTTCGGCCTAGTATGGTTCTCAATCAGAGGCAGGTGTCATTAGTTGTCTCTTATTGAGAATCATACTTAGGTAGCCTGGGTTTCACTGTGTGTTTGTGGGTGATTGTTCCTGTCTCTGTGTTTGCACCAGATAGGACTGTTTTTGGTTTTCCACATTTATTGTTTTGTTAGTTATTTCATGTCTAGTTCCTTTATTAAAGAACATGAATAACCACCACGCTGCATTTTGGTCCGCTTCTCCTTCACCACAGGAAAACCCTTACACATCAGCTATCTGTATTTGGGTGAAGGAGAAATGGTGGGGGCTTTGGCGGGTTGCTGTGGAGGGTGCCTGGCAGTTGACTGGGGTAGGGGTAGCCAGGTGAAAAGCATGGCCAGCCGTAGAGAAAGGCTAATTGAAATTCTCAATTATAGTGGATTTATCAGTGGTAACAGTATTTCCTAGCCTCAGAGCAGTGGGCAGCTGGGAGGAGGTGCTCTTATTCTCCATGGACTTTACAGTGTCCCAGAACCTTTTGAGTTTGTACTACAGGATGCAAATTTCTGTTTGAAAAAGCTGGCCTTAGCTTTTTTAACTGCCTGTGTATATTTGTTCCTAACTTCCCTGAAAAGTTGCATATCACGGGGGCTATTTGATGCTAATGCAGAACGCAACATGGATGTTTTTGTGCTGGTCATGGGCAGACAGATCTGGAACTATTCCTAGTTTTAATAAAATTGAGTGGGGCATGCTTATTTAAAATGGTGAGGAAGGCATTTTTAAAGAATAGCCAGGCATCATCTACTGATGGGATGAGGTCAATGTCATTCCAGGATACCCCTGCCACGTCGATTAGAAAGGCCTGCTCGCAGAAGTGTTTTAGGGAGTGTTTGACAGTGATGAGGGGTGGTCGCTTGATCGCAAACCCATTACGGATGCAGGCAATGAGGCAGTGATCACTGAGATCTAGATTGAAAACAGCAGAGGTGTATTTGGAGGGCGAGTTAGTTAGGATGACATCTATGAGGGTGCCCGTGTTTACTGATTTGGGGTTGTACCTGATAGGTTCATTGATAATTTGTGTGAGATTGAGGGCATCAAGCTTAGATTGTAGGATGGCCCCAGTTTAGGTCACCCAGTAACACGAGCTCAGAAGATAGATGGGGGGCAATCAATGCACATATGGTATCGAAGGCACAGCTTGGGGCAGAGGGTGGTCTATAGCAAGCGGCAAACTTGAGAGACTTGTTTCTGGAAAGGTGAATTTTTAGAAGTAGAAGCTCGAATTGTTTGGGTACAGACTTGGATAGTAATACAGAACTCTGCAGGCTATCTTTGCAGTAGATTGCAACACAGCCCCCTTTGGAATTTCTATCTTGGCGGAAAATGTTATAGTTAGCGATGGAGATTTCAGGCTTTTTGGTGGTTTTCCTAAGCAGGATTCAGACACGGCTAAGACATCTGGGTTGGCAGAGTGTGCTAAAGCAGTGAGTAAAACAAATTTAGGGAGTAGGCTTCTTATGTTAACATTCATGAAACCGAGGCTTTTACGGTTACAGAAGTCAACAAATGAGAGCACCTGGGGAGTGGGAGTGGAGCTAGGCACTGCAGGACCTGGACTAACCTCTAAATCACCAGAGGAACAGAGGAGAAGTAGGATAAGGGTACGGCTAAAGGCTACATGAACTGGCCGTCTAGCACGTTCGAAACAGAGAGTAAAAGGAGCTGGTTTCTGAGCACGATAGCATAGATTCAAGGCATGTGACAAATGAAAATGTATTTATTTTGTTTACGTGCACGTTCAGATTTATATCGTCAGTAGAGGGAGCTTGTTTAGCCGTTAGTAAACAGAGTTCTTCTGTTTCCTCATCATGCCAGCTCTCTGCCACTCTCTCTCTTCTCTCTCCCCTGTCCTCTCTCTTCTCCCTCTCCCTCTCTCTCTCTCTCTCTCTCTCTCTCGCTTTCTCTCTCACACACACTCTATCCTCTTCTTTCTCTCTGTCCTCTCTGTGATTCAGACATCAATGTCTCAGTGCTGTAACTGATTAAGATCTAACTGGCATCCCCTCAGGATCTCCTCTCTCCTCATTCCTGTTCCCCGCTCATGGAAATGAGCATTCAGATGCATCAACTAACCCACTTGAATAAAAAAAAATAGAAAAAGTGCAAGAATGACCCTCATCTCATCATGCGTCCTCAGGAGGATCCACATCAGAGGAGGATATCATTAGTTTTACATAGCGCTGGAGCAGAGTGCCACTAAGCATGCTGCTCAGTATTATTCATGAGAGCAAATTGGGAGCCGGGGAGTTAGTCAGCAGCAGTGGTAGGCAGGCAAGGGCCCTTTCGTTCCTGGGCTGTAGCAACGCGCCTCTTGCCGTGTAAGCCCTGGGGGCAGGAGGGGGAAGGGGGTGTGCTTACTCACTGCCACAGGACCCTGTCCATCCCGAACCCCCCTCATCCACCCCCTTCTCTCTTCTGAAGCGCTCTGGCTTAATTACCTGCAGCTCCAGACATGGCCTGTCAGTGTGCCACAGTCACTGTTTGCCACTGGGGATGCCCAGCAATGAACCAGACCACACACACACACACACACACACACACACACACACACACAGACAGACAGAGCCTTACCCTGCTCTGTCCTCACCAAGCATGGTCATGACTAACAGCCAACCAGCAATACTACAGCCACTAGCACTCAGACAGCCTAGCCTTAGGAATTGACTGGAGGACATAATATGGCCAATTGCTAGCTCACTGTATGGAGGTCAAGGGATGGCGAGATACTGTTGCACACACTTGTGAATATGGAGGACACCTAGTCAGTTGTACAAATGAAGGCATTCTTCTGCATTTATCCCAATGCCTCTGAATCAGAGAGGTATAGGGGGCTGCCTTTATCAACATCCATGCCCAGGGAGCAGTTGTTGGGGATTAAGAACAGATTTTTACCTTGTCGGCTCGGGGATTCGATCCAGCAACCTTTCAGTTACTGGCTCAATGCTCCTACCCGCCAGGCTACTTGCCGCTAAAATATTAAAAGAATGATGTAAGTAATCAGTAGCTGAAATTAGGAAAATTGAGTAGCTTGACTATCATCTGTTGTTGGGTGGGTGTTGTTTGATGGAGGTAAATACATGTGCAGAATGGAGCCACTGAAGCATCAATAGGCTAGCTGCTAATGCATGAGCCTATTTATGTTGCTGTTACCTCTATCAGTATTGATCCTACATTTACTTAAATAAATCGCCTGGGTGGTTTTGAAAGCAGCAATGGAGCAGAGAAGTAGGTGATGTTTTGTGCCCTTGAGCTGTCAGGCAGGCCCATAGCAATGTAACAGACAGGAAGCACCCAGAGCCAGACCTGAGCGGACAGGACAGGGAGAGTGCATTAGAGTCACCAGCAATCCAGGATCAGTGCCTTCATTCACTATGGGTCTTCTCCAACAGAGAGTGACACAACTACAGAGCCATCTATTATTTTACACCAAGAGAAGGCCCTCTTCCAACTCCAACAGCCAAACCAACCAAACCCTCAGTCCCCTCAGCTTTGCTGATAGAGGGAAATAAAAAAGCCCCATTCATTATAGATATGTTGGATGCATTATTGAACAGTATCAATTTTTTCTTCTTTGTGGTTTGGCTCATGGAAAAATGATGTCGATTAAAGGTGCAGTTCGCTGAGCGTGTGGTGGATTTTAGAGAGGTTGTAGGGATGACTGACAGGTCAGTGAAAGGTGTGTGTGTGTGTGTGTGTGTGTAGAGAGGCCTTAAGCATCTGCCTCTGCCGCAAAGGGTTGCATGCTCGAATCCAGCAATAAAAAGTTTGTCCCAAACATTTACCATCCCCCTTGACCATTCTGAGTTAACATCTAACCTTAAGATTTCGGAGTAAATGCCTTAACTTAACCTTAAATTCTGACATGAGACTGTGTGAACTTGTTGGATGAAGAGAAGGTTAGGAGAGATTTGAGTTTGTTTTTGTTCTGAATGTGTCAGGCCAGACATAAAATAGAACCGCAGGTTGTACATGCATGTGAACAGTACATACATAGAGTACATGTACGTGAGTGGGTGCGTGTGTCCTGATGCATCCCCAGGTGGCCCTGCCCTAGTAGACACAGTAAGGTTGTGTGTGTGTTCAGTCATGGGTGGTTGGGTTGGTCCTAGAAGCTTTTTACAATGAAAGTGTTTTTCCTCCTCAAGTCAAACCTGGCTCTTCCCTGGCTATGTTGCATCGATTCCTTCACATCTAAAACCAAAACCAATGAAAATGTATGTACTGTACAGATAAAATCAATCAAATCAATCAAAATTGGTTGTATATTGTATTGGTCACATGGGCCGAATGCAACAGGTGTATACTTTACAGTGAAATGCTTACCTATGATCCCATTCGCAACAATGCAGTTAAAAGGTAAGGCAAATATTTGGTTAATGAAAAGGAAATAGAACACAATAAAAACAATAATGAGACTATACACAAGTCGTCAATCAATCAATCAATCCAATTTATTTACAAAGCCCTTTTTACATCAGCCGATGTCACAAAGTGCTATACAGAAACCCAGCCTAAAACAACAAACAGCAAGCAATGCAGATGTACTGTAGAAGCACGGTGGCTAGGTAAAACTGCCTAGAAAGGCAGGAACCTAGGAAGAAACCTAGAGAGGAACCAGGCTCTGAGGGGTGGCCAGTCCTCTTTTGGCTGTGGCGGGTGGAGATTATAACAGTACATGGCCAAGATGTTCAAACGTTCATAGATGACCAACAGTGTCAAATGATAATAATCACTGTGGTTGTAGTGGGTGCAACAGGTCAGAACCTCAAGAGTAAATGTCAGTTGGCTTTTCATAGCTGATCATTCAGAGTTAGAGACAGCAGGTGCGGTAGAGAGAGTACCGAGTCAATGTGTACCAGTACCGAGTCAATGTGCAGGGGAATGAGGTTGTTGAGGTAATTAAGGTAATACAGTATGTACATGTAGGTAGGGGTAAAAGTGACTAGGCAATCAGGATATATAATAAACAAAGCAGCAGCAGCATGTGAAGAATGTGACAGTGTGTCTACCTGTGAGTGTGTGTGTGGGGAGGGGGGGTCAATATGCATGTGTGTGTTTTGTGTATGTGAGCATATGTAGTGTGTGTGTGTATGTGTGTGTTGGAGTGTCAGTGTACTACGTGTGAGGGTGTGAGTAGAGTCTAGTGTGTGTGCATAGAGCAGTGCAAAGGAGTCAACGCAATAAATAATAAAGGTGGTCAATGTAAATATTCAGAGTAGCCATTTGATTAACTGTTCAGCAGTCTTATGGCTTGGGGGTAGAACCTGTTCAGGTGCCTTTTGGTCCCAGACTTGGCGCTCCGGTACCACTTGCCGTGTGTTAGCAGAGAAAACAGTTTGAGTTTTTCATTTGTTTTAGGGCATTCCTCTGACACCGCCTGCTATAGAGGTCCTGGATAGCAGGGAATTTGGCCCCAGGGATGTACTGGGCCATAACCACTACCCTCTGTAGTGCCTTGCAGTCGCATGATGAGCAGTTGTTATACCAGGCGGTGATGCAGCCAGTCAAGATGCTCTCAATGCTGCATCTGTAGAACCTTTTGAGGATCTGAAGTGCCTCTGCAAAATCTTTTCAGACACCCGATGGGAAAGGCATTGTCGTTCCCTCTTCACGACTGTGTTGGTGTGTTTGTACCATGATAGGTCCTTTGTGATGTGGACACAGAGGAACTTGAAGCTCTCTACCTGCTCCATTACAGCCCTGTCGATGTGACTGGGGGAGTGTTCAGCCCTCCGTTTCCTGTAGTCCACGATCAGCTCCTTTGTCTTCTCACGTTGAGGGAGAGATTGTTGTCCTGGCACCACAAAGGGAAACTCAGCCGTGAGCTGCCCAGTGATGCAAGCCTTCAAGACGAGCTAAATGCCTTTTATGCTCGCTTCAAGGCAAGCAACACTGAAGCATGCATGAGAGCACCATCTGTTCCAGACGACTGTGTGATCACGCTCTCGGTAGCCGATGTGAGCAAGACCTTTAAACAGGTCAACATTCACAAGGCCACTGGGCCAGACGGATTACCAGGATGTGTACTCAGAGCATGCGCGGACATTTCCAACCTCTCCCTGACTGAGTCTGTAATACCTACATGTTTCAAGCAGATCACCATAGTCCATGTGCCCAAGAAAGCGAAAGTAACCTGCCTAAATGACTACTGACCCGTAGCACTCACGTCTGTAGCCATGAAGTGCTTTGAAAGGCTGGTAATGACTCACATCACCACCATCATCCCAGAAATCCTAGGCCCAGTCTAATTTGGATACTGCCCCCACAGATCCACAGATGATGCAATCTCAATCTCACTCCACACTGCCCTTTCCCACCTGGACAAAAGGAACACCTATGTGAGAATGATATTCATTGACTACAGCTTAGCGTTCACCACCATAATGTCCACAAAGCTCATCACTAATCTTAGGACCCTGGGACTAAACTCATCCATCTGCATCTGGATCCTGGACTTCCTGATGGGCCACCCCCAGGTGGTAAGGGTAGGCCACAGTTGGTAAGGGTAGGCAACAACTCATATGCCACTCTGATCCTCAACACTGGGGCCCCTCAGGGGTACGTTCTTAGTCCGCTCCTATACTCCCTGTTCACCTACGACTGCGTGGCCAAGCCTGACTCTAACACCATCATTAAGATTGCTGACGACGCAACAGTGGTAGGCCTGATCACCGACAACGATGAGACAGCCTATAGGGAGGAGATCAGAGACCTGGCAGTGTGGTGCCTGGACAACAACCTCTCCCTCAATGTGAACAAGACAAAGGAGCTGATCATGGTCTACAGGAAAAGGAGGGCCGAACAGGCCTTCATTAACATTGACGGGGCTTTAGTGGAATGGGTCGAGAGTTTCAAGTTCCTTTGTGTCTACATCACCAACAAACTATCATGGTCCAAACACACCAAGACAGCTATGAAGAGGGCACGACAACACCCTTTCCCTCTTAAGAGACTGAAAAGCATGGGTCTCCAGATTCTCAAAAATGTGTACAACTACACCATTGAGAGCATCCTGACCAGTTGCATCACCTACTGGTATGGCAACTGCTCGGAGTCTGACCGTAAGGCGCGACAGAGGGAAGTGCTTACAGCCCAGTACATCACTGGGGCCAAGCTTCCTGCCATCCAGGACCTATATACTAGGAGGTGTCAGAGGAAGGCCCAAAAAATTGTCAAAGACTCCAATCACCCAAGTCATAGACTGAACCCTCTGCTACCACACGGCAAGTGGTACCAGGACCCAAGTCTAGGTCCAAAAGCCTCCTTAACAGCTTCTACACCCAAGCCTTAAGACCCCCCCTTTGATTTTACACTGCTGCTACTCACTGTTTATTATCAATGCATAGTCACTTTATGACCTACCTACATGTACAAATTACCTCGACTAACCTGTATCCTCGCACATTGACTCGGTACCGGTAACCCCTGCATATAGCCTCGTCATTCTTATTTTATTGTGTTACTTTTTATAGAATTTTTTATATTTTCTTTACTCTATTTCTTGAACTGCATTGTTGGTTAAGTGTTTGTAAGTAAGAGTTTCACGGTAAGGTGTACGTACACCTGTTGTATTCGGTGCATGTGACAAATAAAAAGTTGATTTAATGCAAACGCAACATAACAATGGCCAATAGCTTACATAACACGTTATTGAAAACAAAGACACAAACATTAGCGCTTACAATCAACTTTCAAAACACCCCTGAAACGAGAGAAAACAATTAATGAGAGGCATGCGATACCTGTGGGTAAAGCCACATGACTGGCACACACTCACCTAGCAAGCCAGTTGAGTTCAGAGGTGGTAAGTTGAACGGATCGGCAATACCAAACAAAGACAAAACAATGGTAAACAGACTCTGGCATTTCTGCTTTTATATAAGCCTTATACAGGGCATGCATGATGTTTGATGGGATTAGCGATAGCACAGGGTTAGCAAGCAATGTTTGTTCCAAACAATCAGTCCATTTGTGTGGGGCACGGGCACATCATTCCTTATTATATACATTTCTACATTTCTACATTTCTAGGCAGGCAGGCAGGCAGGCAGACAGACAGACAGGCAGGCAGGCAGGCAGGCAGACAGACAGACAGGCAGGCAGGCAGGCAGGCAGGCAGGCAGACAGACAGACAGACAGGCAGGCAGGCAGGCAGACAGACAGACAGGCAGGCAGGCAGGCAGACAGACAGGCAGACAGGCAGGCAGGCAGGCAGGCAGGCAGGCAGGCAGACAGGCAGGCAGGCAGGCAGGCAGGCAGGCAGGCAGACAGACAGACAGGCAGGCAGGCAGACAGACAGGCAGGCAGGCAGGCAGGCAGGCAGACAGACAGACAGGCAGGCAGGCAGGCAGGCAGACAGACAGGCAGGCAGGCAGGCAGGCAGGCAGGCAGGCAGGAGGCAGACAGACAGGCAGGCAGGCAGGCAGGCAGGCAGGCAGACAGACAGACAGGCAGGCAGGCAGGCAGGCAGGCAGGCAGGCAGACAGGCAGGCAGGCAGGCAGGCAGACAGACAGGCAGGCAGGCAGGCAGGCAGGCAGACAGGCAGGCAGGCAGGCAGGCAGACAGACAGACAGGAGGCAGACAGACAGACAGACAGACAGACAGACAGACAGACAGGCAGGCAGGCAGGCAGGTCTGTTGTCTTTCCCATGCTGATGGCTGTGTATTGATAGGATACACATTCATCTTTGATCTGTCTTTTTTAAGTTTCCCACGGCCTGGTTTTGATCTTTCCCTGGCTGCTATCCTCTCGTTATTATCAATAGATTCTCAGAAGTGGCGCTGCTACTCTGTAAAACAACTGTTTATACTTCAGTGATCTGACTGCTTTATTACTGCTGTTAATGAGATTATTATTCAGAGGGGTCGCATAAAACACACACAAACACCCTCTAGAACTTCACTGCCAGCCCCACCCAAACACACAGGGGCTGTTTTGGTAAACACTGTTGATTTAGCTCAATTTGACTTGGTCATTCAGTTAATACAGCCAAAGTCTTGGTCATAAGAGACAGCTAAGTGCTTTATGATGTGTGTGTTTGTGGTAGGACTTTACATTACAGCACGGAATAAGGTGATGATAATGTGGTAATAATAAGATAAGTTTTAGCTTGTTAATTTACATACATTTGACCTGGTCATTCAGCTATTACAGCTGAATATGGCTGGGTCATAGGCCTTTCCTGTTGTCAAATGACAAAATAGCCCTCTAGTGGCCTCATGGGTGGAATGTTATTGATATTTTTCATAATTTCATAATTAATAATCATCAAATCAAATCAAATGTATTTATATAGCCGTTCGTACATCAGCTGATAACTCAAAGTGGTGTACAGAAACCCAACCTAAAACCCCAAACAGCAAGCAATGCAGGTGTTGAAGCACGTTGGTTAGTAAAGACTCCCTAGAAAGGCCTAAACCTAGGAAGAAACCTAGAGAGGAACCAGGCTTTGAGGGGTGGCCAGTCCTCTTCTGGCTGTGCCGGGTGGAGATTATAACAGAACATGGCCAAGATGTTCAAATGTTCATAAATGACCAGCATGGTCAAATAATAGGTCTGGGACAGGTAGCACGTCCGGTGAACAGGTCAGGATTACATAGCCGAAGGCAGAACAGTTGAAACTGGAGCAGCAGCACGGCCAGGTGGGCTAGGGACAGCAAGGAGTCATCATGCCAGGTAGTCCTGAGGCATGGTCCTAGGGCTCAGGTCCTCCGAGAGAGAGAAAGAAAGAGAGAAAGAGAGAATTAGAGAGAGCATACTTAAATTCACACAGGACACCGGATAAGACAGGAGAAGTACTCCAGATATAACAAACTGACCCTTGCCCCCGACACATAAACTACTGCAGCATAAATACTGGAGGCTGAGTCAGGAGACACTGTGGCCCCATCCGATGATACCCCCGGACAGGGCCAAACAGGAAGGATATAACCTCACCCACTTTGCCAAAGCACAGCCCCCACACCACTAGAGGGATATCTTCAACCACCAACTTACCATCCTGAGACAAGGCCAAGAATAGCCCACAAAGATCTCTGCCACGGCACAACACAAGGGGGGGGGGGGGTGCCATCCCAGACAGGAAGATCACATCAGTGACTCAACCCACTCAAGTGATACACCCCTCCTAGGGACTGCATGAAAGAGCACTAGTAAGCCAGTGACTCAGCCCCTGTAATAGGGTTAGAGGCAGAGAATCCCAGTGGAAAGAGGGGAACCGGCCAGGCAGAGACAGCAAGGGCGGTTCGTTGCTCCAGAGCCTTTCCGTTCACCTTCACACTCCTGGGCCATACTACACTCAATCATATGACCCACTGAAGAGATGAGTCTTCGGTAAAGACTTAAAGGTTGAGACCGAGTTTGCATCTCTCACATGAGTAGGCAGACCATTTCATAAAAATTGAGCTCTACAGGAGAAATCCCTGCCTCCAGCTGTTTGCTTAGAAATTCTAGGGACAATTAGGAGGCCTGCGTCTTGTGACCGTAGCGTACGTTTAGGTATGTACGGCAGGACCAAATCAGAGAGATAGGTAGGAGCAAGCCCATGTAATGCTTTGTAGGTTAGCAGTAAAACCTTGAAATCAGCCCATGCCTTGACAGGAAGCCAGTGTAGGGAGGCTAGCACTGGAGTAATATGATCAAAATGTTTGGTTCTAGTCAGGATTCTAGCAGCCGTATTTAGCACTAACTGAGGTTAATTTAGTGCTTATTCGGGTCGCCAGAAAGTAGAGCATTGCAGTAGTCTAACCTAGAAGTAACAAAAGCATGGATTAATTTTTCTGCAATTTTTGGACAGAAAGTTTCTGATTTTTGCAATGTTACGTAGATGGAAAAAAGCTGTCCTTGAAACAGTCTTGATATGTTCGTCAAAAGAGAGATCAGGGTCATAGCAGTGAAAGTTAACATTGTGTTTTCGAATGACATCCCCAAGAGGTAAAATATATAGTGAAAACAATAGTGGTCCTAAAACAGAACCTTGAGGAACACCGAAATTTACAGTTGATTTGTCAGAGGACAAACCATTCACAGAGACAAACTGATATCTTTCCGACAGATAAGATCTAAACCAGGCCAGGACTGGTCCGTGTAGACCAATTTGGGTTTCCAATCTCTCCAAAAGAATGTGGTGATCGATGGTATAAAAAGCAGCACTAAGGTCTAGGAGCACGAGGACAGATGCAGAGCCTCGGTCTGATGCCTTTAAAAGGTAATTTACCACCTTCACAAGTGCAGTCTCAGTGCTATGATGGGGTCTAAAACCAGACAGGAAGCATTTCGTATACATTGTTTGTCTTCGGGAAGGCAGTGAGGCGCTGCGCAACAGCCTTTTAACATTTTTTGAGAGGAATGGAAGATTCGATATAGGCCGTTTTTTTTGTTGGAATAGGGTCCAGTATGCAGCTTGAAGGTTTAAAGGCCATTATTATTTTCATAATTGTGTCAAGAGATATAGTACTGAAACACTTGAGTGTCTCTCTTGATCCTAGGTCCTGGCAGAGTTGTGCAGACTCAGGACAACTGAGCTTTGAAGGAATACACAGATTTAAAGAGGAGTCCGTAATTTGCTTTCTAATAATCAGGATCTTTTCCTCAAAGAAGTTCATTAATTTATTACTGCTGAAGTGAAAGCCACCCTCACTTGGGGGATGCTGCTTTTTAGTTAGCTTTGCGACAGTATCAAAAATAAATGTTGGATTGTTCTTATTTTCCTCAATTAAGTTGGAAAAATAGGATGATAGAGCAGCAGTAAGGGCTCTTCGATACTGCACGGTACTGTCTTTCCAAGCTAGTTGGAAGAATTCCAGTTTGGTGTGGCGCCATTTCCGTTCCAATTTTCTGGAAGCTTGCTTCAGAGCTCGGGTATTTTCTGTATGCCAGGGAGCTAGTTTCTTATGAGAAATGTTTTTCGTTTTTCGGGGTGCAACTGCATCTAGGGTATTGCGCAAGGTTAAATTGAGTTCCTCAGTTAGGTGGTTAACTGATTTTTGTCCTCTGACGTCTTTGGGCAGGCAGAGGGAATCTGGAAGGGCATCAAGGAATCTTTGTGTTGTCTGTGAATTTATAGCACGACTTTTGATGCTCCTTGGTTGGGGTCTGAGCAGATTATTTGTTGCAATTGCAAACGTAATAAAATGGTGGTCCGATAGTCCAGGATTATGAGGAAAAACATTAAGATCCACAACATTTATTCCATGGGACAAAACTAGGTCCAGAGTATGACTGCGACAGTGAGTAGGTCCAGAGACATGTTGGACAAAACCCACTGAGTCGACGATGGCTCAGAAAGTCTTTTGGAGTGGGTCTGTGGACTTTTCAATGTCACCAAAAATTAGAATATTATCTGCTATGACTACAAGGTCCAATAGGAATTCAGGGAACTCAATGAGGAATGCTGTATATGGCCCAGGAGGCCTGTAAACAGTATCTATAAAAAGTGATTGAGTAGACTGCATAGATTTCATGACTAGAATGTCAAAAGACGAAAACTTCATTTATGTTTTTGTAAATTGAAATTTGCTATCGTAAATGTTAGCAACACCTCCGCCTTTGCGGGGTGCACAGGGGATATGGTCACTAGTGTAACCAGGAGGTGAGGCCTCAATTAACACAGTAATAAATTCATCAGGCTTAAACCATGTTTCAGTCAGGCCAATCACATCAAGATTATGATCAGTGATTATTGACAATAATTGCCTTTGAAGTAAGGGATTTAACATTAAGTAGCCCTATTTTGAGATGTTAGGTATCATGATCTCTTTCAATAATGACAGGAATGGAGGAGGTCTTTATCCTAGTGAGATTGCTAAAGCGAACTCCGCCATGTTTAGTTTTGCCCAACCCAGGTCGAGGCACAGACACGGTCTCAATGGGGATAGCTGAGCTGACCAAACTGACTGTGCTAGTGGCAGACTCCACTAAGCTGGCAGGCTGGCGAACAGCCTGCTGTCTGGCCTGAACCCCATTTCATTGTGGAGCTAGGGGAGTTAGAGCTCTGTCTATGTTCGTAGATAAGATGAGAGCACCCCTCCAGCTAGGATGGAGTCCTTCACTCCTCTGCAGGCCAGGCTTGGTCCTGTTTGTGGGTGAGTCCCAGAAAGAGGGCCAATTATCTACAAATTATATCTTTTGGGAGGGGCAGAAAACAGTTTTCAACCAGCGATTGAGTTGTGAGAGTCTGCTGTAGAGCTCATCACTCCCCCTAACTGGGAGGGGGCCAGAGACAATTACTCGATGCCGACACATCTTTCTAGCTGATTTACACGCTGAAGCTATGTTGCGCTTGGTGACCTCTGACTGTTTCAACCTAACATCGTTGGTGCCGACGTGGATAACAATATCTCTATACTCTCTAAACTCGCCAGTTTTTGCTTTAGCCAGCACCATCTTCAGATTAGCCTTAATGTCGGTAGCCCTGCCCCCTGGTAAACAGTGTATGATTGCTGGATGATTCGTTTTAAGTCTAATACTGCAGGTAATGGAGTCGCCAATGACTAGAGTTTTCAATTTGTCAGAGCTAATGGTGGGAAGCTTTGGCGCCTCAGACCCCGTAATGGGAGGAGTAGAGACAAGAGAAGGCTCAGCCTCTGACTCCGACTCGCTGCTTAATGGGGAAAGCCGGTTGAGCCGACACCGGTTGAGCGTTCCTACAGCATTTCCCTCCAGAAACCTTGAGAAAGTTGTCCGGCTGCGGGGACCGTGCGAGGGGATTTATACTAACGTTACTACCTGTACTTACTGGTGGCACAGACGCTGTTTCATCCTTTCCGACACTGAAATTACCCTTGTCTAACGATTGCGTCTGAAGCTGGGCTTGTAGCACAGCTATCCTTGCCATAAGGCGATCATTCTCCTGTATATTATGAGTACAGCGACTGCAATTAGAAGGCCTCATGTTAATGTTACTACTAAGCTTTGGCTGTTGGAGGTCCTGACGAACCACGTCCAGATAAAGCGCCCGGAGTGAAAAAGTTTAATGAAAAAAAGTTGAGTGAGGGAAAAACCAAAAATATAAATGGTAATTAAAAAGTTAAAAAGTTAAAAATGTCTGCTCTACCCAAAATTACAACCAATTATTTGCAGCATTACTACAAAAATGGAAGAGGCAAGTAGAAGGGGAAAAAAGTAAGGAACTTGTATGTCGGCCATGTATTAAAGAACATAAATGGTTAAAGAAATGTGTGATAAATAAAAGCATATACCAATTTCATTTAAGGACCAAAGAACTGACAGCTGTGCCATATAAATTGCAAAATAGTTGGGAAGAGATTTTCGATGTACCCATTCCATGGCACATGGTTTATGAATTGATACGCAAAACAACGCCGGATTCAAAACTTCAAATTTTTCAATATAAATTACTATACAAAATTCTTGCAACTAACAGAATGTTATATATATGGGGAATACAATCTTCCCAGCTCTGCAGATTCTGCTGTGAGGAGGCAGAGTCAATAGATAATTTATTTTGGTATTGTCCATATGTAGCTCGTTTTTGGTCACAGGTCCAGGAATGGCTGAAGAATTGCAACATTTGCCTAGAACTAACGCTACAGATAGCAATACTGGGTTATTTGAAAAGCCATATCAATCAATCAATAATATAATAATTATTTTAGCAAAAATGTTTCTTTTTAATTTACAATCTGTAGAATCTATGAGAATAGGAAGGTTCCATTATTTTGTGAAGCATCACAGCACATTTGAAAAATATATGGCAAATAGAAATCCGAAATGGATGATGTGGGACTAATAGCAAGATAAAATATGTAAAACATACAGGGTCTGTAAAATGTATATAGGTTCGGAACTTTTGTGAAATAACATAGTTACAAATAGAAATCAAACTGGATGGACATCAGAAATAGAGGGACTAAGAACAAACAAGAGAGAACTATTGTAAAGTAGACTGTGTCTGTAAAATGTGTATAAGATGTATAAATTGAAGGTAAAAGCAGAAGTGTTTATTAGTTTACTCCAATTGGGGGATGGGTGGGGTTTGCGGGAAATAATAATAAAGGTATATTCTTTTAAAAAGTATCTATGTCTATATAGGTATGTGTATGTATATATGTGTATATGTATGCATGTGTGTATGGATATATATATATTTACCCAAAATATATATGGGGGATTGGAAATGATGCAGGCAATTAAAAAAAAGTAAAAACCGTAAAGTTGTCAGGTAGCAAAGCAAGGTTGGCAACAAAACGCACAAAACGCACAGCATCACGTAAACAATTCTGCAAGTTGTGACCGGAAATGGCCGGAAACAAAACATAAAAATATTTTTTTTCTATGTCAAACAGTTTTGTTATATTTCAGTCTTCTGTGATGTACAGTATATAACATGTAATATTGGGCTGCAAACTCAAAATGGAATACATTTCTACTCTATATTTGACATGGTATAGGTGTCTTCTTTCTTTAAGCCCATAACCATGTGTGTGAGGTGTGTACCTTTGTTTGAAAGTAGATTTGTTTAAGACTGCCAAGAAACACCCTGCATGACCCTGATTTAGCCCACTGCAGTTAAAGGTTAACAAAACAACTACAATTACAGTACATACAAGTTCTCAGAAAGTATTTAGGATGTAGGTAGATCACCATCTTATCCACTGTCCTCTCCAGTAATTTGGTTTGCGAGTCAGTGTGGTATACATGGAGGTCCAAGAGAAGAAAATAAATGGCATTTCAGCCAGGCCAGGGCATAATGTGTACTCTACTCTCTGTGTGAGGGAGATGCACTGTTTTGTTATTTGTTGTTTGCTTTCCTGCACCTGTGTCCCCCTGCTCTGTACAGGTTGAGCAAGCCTTGATGTGAGAGACAGGGTCACTTGACCATGAAGGAGGGCTGAAGGTTACAGAGGAACTGGAAGGAGAGAAGGAGAGAGAGAAGGAAGGAAGGAAGAGGCAGAGAGAGAGAGATGATAACGAGAGAAGAGAAGATGAGAGGAGAGGAGAGAGAGCAGGATGGAGTGGAGATGAGAGAGACAGAGAGAAGAGAAAAGAGGAGGAGTGTGAATTTGCTGGAAGAGAGCCAAACAGAGAGAGTGGGAGAATGCCCCTGACCTCCCTAGTGGCCTCTCTCCCTCTCTTTCTCACTCTCTCTGCTAATAACTGCCTGCATGTTATTGTCTGAGTGCTTTCCATTTCTCTCTCCACTCTTCCTCACGGTTTTCCTTGACAAACGTTTTTTTCTCTCTATAGTATCTCTCTGCTCTCCTCCATTGGGCTCTGGGCTCTGGAAGCACCTGCATGTGTCCGTCATGGCTTCACTGTCTTAAGGAATCAGCCGCCCAGAAATAGGGGCTACATTTTTCATGAGTGTGTTAAAAGGCGTATTGAGACAAAAGCACTCATGAGGCAGCCTCTCCCTTTTTCACATTTCAAACACACTCAGAACTCAGCTTTGATGGCTCTTTGTTCACATTAAAAACCTGCAAAGCACAGAGGAGGCTGGCTTTATTCTCCAAACAATAGCTACAAACCTTTTGGGACCTGTATGTATTGACTGCCCTGACTGTGGTCCTGCTAAGAGGGGTCCATCCATTGTAATAGCTGATGATGGAGCTGGTTGTATTTATATTTATGAGTGCTTAGCTTCAGGCTAACTCTTAGCATGTATTCATGCTATGATGAGCCACCTGCAGCTGCTTAGCTGGGCTGAGAGCTATTGATCTGTGTGTTAGCCATAGGGGTAAATACAATGAGGACACACACACACACACTTCAGGACTGATGCAGAGGCAGAGAATGGGTGTGGCCCCTGCCCCTCTGGTCCATGGCTGTGTTGTGGAACATGCAGTTACTACACTATGCTATTCAGGCCGCTGATCAATCAGCCATGTGATACTTGGCTGTGTGTGTCTGTCTGTTAATGTTGGGGTCTCAAGATTTCCTGTTAGCCGATCAATATGGTGCAGTGCTAGACGTCCATAAGGATGGAGCACTCTTGCACTTCCCTTCCCCATTCCCTGCTTATGGAAGTCTCAATACAATTCATGATCATATGATTTCGATAAGAAACAGAAAGGACCATGACTGATGACAACACCTGCAATTAAATTTTGAGCTCCCTCATGTCTGTAACTTTGAGGTACAAATAGTAATCTTGTGCATTTGGGTATGTGTGAATGTGAAGTGAGATCTGGTCCCAGGGATTCCCACAGTAAAAAAGCTGAAATTCACTACTTTCATTAATCTGCTTGTTCTGCCCTCATATTTAGCCTCACATTTAAGTGTTTTACAATTTTCTTTCCAGGAGAACACAAAGTAGAGCACAAAAACAATTTGACATAAACACTTGCATTAATGAGTTTTATTGACAAATGTCAATTTAAAAAATAATGTCCACCAAGAAAACACAGATTTAAAAAATGCATTTATAAGAATGCTATAACTACAGAAATCATTTGCTCAGTGGGAAATGAATATCCAACTAGTCAATGACAACTGTGTGGAGTGTTGAGTTTGTGACAGCAATCCAATGCAACAACAAAGAAGTCCGTAGCTTAAAAACACAATGTTTAAAATGGGTTGGAAGCACATGATTCCAAGATGTCTTGTCCCGTCCCTTGTATATATCGTTTTTCTTCGTATATATTTTGTGTATATTTTTAATCTCAATTTCCATCTACCGAGTATAGGAAACACTATCACCACAGATAAATCTATGATTATCAATCATTTCAATAAGCATTTTTCCATGGCTGGCCATGCTTTCCTACTGGCTACCCCTACCCCGGCCAACATTTCAATACCCCCTGCAGCAACTTTCCCAAACAGCTGATGTTCTGAAAGAGCTGCAAAATCTGGATCCCTATAAAACAGCTGGGCTAGACAATCTGGACCCTCTCTTTCTATAATTATCCGTTGAAATTGTTGCAACCCCTATTACTAGCTTATTCAACCTCTCTTTCGTATCGTCTGAAATCGACAAAGATTGGAAAGCTGCCGCGGTTATCCCCCTCTTCAAAGGGGGAGACACTCTAGACCCAAACTGTTATAGACCTATATCCATCCTGCCCTGCCTTTCTAAAATCTTCGAAAGCCAAGTTAATAAACAGATCACCGACCATTTCGAATCCCACCGTACCTTCTCCACTATGCAATCTGGTTTCCGATCTGGTCATGGGTGCACCTCAGCCACTCTCAAGGTCCTAAACAATATCATAACCGCCATTGATAAAAGACAGTACTGTGCAACCGTCTTCATCAACCTAACCAAAGGTTTTCGACTCTGTCAATCACCACAATCTTATCTGCAGACTCAATAGCCTTGGCTTCTTAAATGACTGCCTCGCCTAGTTCACCAACTACGTCTCAGATAGAGTTCAGTGTGTCAAATCGGAGGGCCTGTTGTCCGAACCTCTGGTAATCTCTATGGGGGTAACACAGGGTTCAATTCTAGGGCCTACTCTTTTCTCTGTATATATCAATGATGTCGGTCTTTCTGCTGGTGATTCTCTGATCCACCTCTACGCAGACGACACCATTCTGTATACATCTGGTCCTTCTTTGGACAAACATCCAATCAAATCAAATGTATTTATATAGCCCTTCGTACATCAGCTGATATCTCAAAGTGCTGTACAGAAACCCAGCCTAAAACCCCAAACAGCAAGCAATGCAGGTGTAGAAGCACGGTGGCTAGGAAAAACTCCCTAGAAAGGCCAAAACCTAGGAAGAAACCTAGAGAGGAACCAGGCTATGTGGGGTGGCCAGTCCTCTTCTGGCTGTGCCGGGTGGAGATTATAACAGAACATGGCCAAGATGTTCAAATGTTCATAAATGACCAGCATGGTCAAATAATAGTAATCACAGGCAGAACAGTTGAAACTGGGGCAGCAGCACGGCCAGGTGGACTGGGGACAGCAAGGAGTCATCATGTCAGGTAGTCCTGAGGCATGGTCCTAGGGCTCAGGTCCTCAGAGAGAGAGAGAAAGAGAAAGAAAGAGAGAAAGAGAGAATTAGAGAGAGCATACTTAAATTCACACAGGACACCGGATAGGACAGGAGAAGTACTCCAGATATAACAAACTGACCCTAGCCCCCCGACACATAAACTACTGCAGCATAAATACTGGAGGCTGAGACAGAAAGGGGTCAGGATACACTGTGGCCCCATCCGATGACACCCTCGGACAGGGCCAAACAGGAAGGATATAACCCCACCCACTTTGCCAAAGCACTTACCATCCTGAGACAAGGCCGAGTATAACCCACAAAGATCTCCGCCACGGCACAACCCAAGGGGGTGCGCCAACCCAGACAGGAAGATCACATCAGTGACTCAACCCACTCAAGTAGGGACGGTATGAAAGAGCCCTAGCAAGCCAGTGACTCAGCCCCTGTAATAGGGTTAGAGGCAGAGAATCTCAGTGGAAAGAGGGGAACCGGCCAGGCAGAGACAGCAAAGGCGGTTCGTTGCTCCAGAGCCTTTCCGTTCACCTTCACACTCCTGGGCCAGACTACACTCAATCATATTACCCACTGAAGAAATGAGTCTTCAGTAAAGACTTAAAGGTTGAGACCGAGTTTGCGTCTCACACATGGGTCGGCAGACCATTCCATAAAAATGGAGCTCTATAGGAGATAGCCCTGCCTCCAGCTGTTTGCTTAGAAATTCTAGGGACAATTAGGAGGCCTGCGTCTTGTGACCGTAGCGTACGTGTAGGTATGCACGGCAGGTCCAAATCAGAGAGATAGGTAGGAGCAAGCCCATGTAATGCTTTGTAGGTTAGCAGTAAAACCTTGAAATCAGCCCTTGCCTTGACAGGAAGCCAGTGTAGGGAGGCTAGCACTGGAGTAATATGATACATTTTTGGGGTTCTAGTCAAGATTCTAGCAGTCGTATTTAGCACTAACTTAACTTTATTTAGTGCTTAGTTGTGTGCTCACGAGGACAGATGCAGAGCCTCGGTCTGATGCCATTAAAATGTAATTTACCACCTTCATAAGTGCAGTCTCAGTGCTATGATGGGGTCTAAAACCAGACTGAAGCATTTCCTATGCATTGTTTGTCTTCAGGAAGGCAGTGACAGCCTTTTCTAAAAAATTTGAGAGGAATGGAAGATTCGATACAGGCCGATAGTTTTTAATATTTTCTGGGTCAAGTTTGGCTTTTTCAAGAGAGGCTTTATTACTGCCACTTTTAGTGAGTTTGGTACACATCCGGTGGATAGAGAGCCGTTTATTATGTTCAACATAGGAGGGCCAAGCACAGGAAGCAGCTCTTTCAGTAGTTTAGATGGAATAGGGTCCAGTATGCAGCTTGAAGGTTTAGAGGCCATGATTATTTTCATCATTGTGTCAAGCGATATAGTACTAAAACACTTGAGTGTCTCTCTTGATCCTAGGTCCTGGCAGACTTGTGCAGACTCAGGACAACTGAGCTTTGAAGGAATAGGAGTCCGTAATTTGCTTTCTCATAATCATGATCTTTTCCTCAAAGAAGTTCATGAATTTATTACTGCTGAAGTGAAGCCATCCTCTTTTGGGGAATGCTGCTTTTTAGTTAGCTTTGCGACAGTATCAAAAAGGAATTTCGGGTTGTTCTTATTTTCCTCAATTAAGTTGGAAAAATAGGATGATCGAGCAGCAGTAAGGGCTCTTCGATACTGCATGGTACTGTCTTTCCAAGCTAGTCGGAGGACTTCCAGTTTGGTGTGGTGCCATTTCCGTTCCAATTTTCTAGAAGCTTGCTTCAGAGCTCGGGTATTTTCTGTATACCAGGGAGCTAGTTTCTTATGAGAAATTATATTAGTTTTTAGGGGTGCAACTGCATCTAGGGTATTGCGCAAGGTTAAATTGAGTTCCTCAGTTAGGTGGTTAACTTATTTTTGTCCTCTGACATCCTTGGGCAGACAGAGGGAGTCTGGAAGGACATCAAGGAATCTTTGTGTTGTCTGTGAATTATAGCACGACTTTTGATGTTCCTTGGTTGGGGTCTGAGCAGATTATTTGTTGCAATTGCAAACGTAATAAAATGGTGGTCCGATAGTCCAGGATTATGAGGAAAAACATTAAGATCCACAACATTTATTCCATGGGACAAAACTAGGTCCAGAGTATGACTGTGACAGTGAGTAGGTCCAGAGACATGTTGGACAAAACCCACTGAGTCGATGATGGCTCCGAAAGCCTTTTGGAGTGGGTCTGTGGACTTTTCCATGTGAATATTAAAGTCACCAAAGATTAGAATATTATCTGCTATGACTACAAGGTCCGATAGGAATTCAGTTAACTCAATGAGGAACGCTGTATATGGCCCAGGAGGCCTGAAAACAGTAGCTATAAAAAGTGATTGAGTAGGCTGCATAGATTTCATGACTAGAAACTCAAAAGACGAAAACTTCTTTTTTTTTTTGTAAATTGAAATTTGCTATCGTAAATGTTAGCAACACCTCCGCCTTTGCGGGATGCACAGGGGATATGGCCACTAGTGTAGCCAGGAGGTGAGGCCTCATTTAACACAGTAAATTCATCAGGCTTAAGCCATGTTTCAGTCAGACCAATCACATCAAGATTATGATCAGTGATTAGTTCATTGACTATAATTGCCTTTGAAGTAAGGGATCTAACATTAAGTAGCCCTATTTTGAGATGTGAGGTATCATGATCTCTTTCAATAATGACAGGAATGGAGGAGGTCTTTATCCTAGTGAGATTGCTAAGGCGAACACCGCCATGTTTAGTTTTGCCCAACCTAGGTCGAGGCACAGACACGGTCTCAATGGGGATAGCTGAGCTGACTACACTGACTGTGCTAGTGGCAGAATTCACTATGCTGGCAGGCTGGCTGACAGCCTGCTGCCTGACCTGCACCCTATTTCATTGTGGAGCTAGAGGAGTTAGAGCCCTGTCTATGTTGGTAGATAAGATGAGAGCACCCCTCCAGCTAGGATGGAGTCTGTCACTCCTCAGCAGGTCAGGCTTGGTCCTGTTTGTGGGTGAGTCCCAGAAAGAGGGCAAATTATCTACAAATTCTATCTTTTGGGAGGGTCAGAAAACAGTTTTCAACCAGCAATTGAGTTGTGAGACTGCTGTAGAGCTCATCACTCCCCATAAATGGGAGGGGGCCAGAGACAATTACTCGATGCCGACACATCTTTCTAGCTGATTTACACGCTGAAGCTACGTTGCGCTTGGTGACCTCTGACTGTTTCATCCTAACATCGTTGGTGCCGACGTGGATAACAATATCTCTATACTTTCTACACTCGCCAGTTTTAGCTTTAGCCAGCACCATCTTCAGATTAGCCTTAACGTCGGTAGCCCTGCCCCCTGGTAAACAGTGTATGATCGCTGGATGATTCGTTTTAAGTCTAATACTGCGGGTCATGGAGTCACCAATGACTAGAGTTTTCAATTTGTCAGAGCTAATGGTGGGAAGCTTCGGCGTCTCAGACCCCGTAACGGGAGGAGTAGAGACAAGAGAAGGCTCGGCCTCTGACTCCGACTCATTGCTTAATGGGGAAAACCGGTTGAAAGTTTCTGTCGGCTGAATGAGCGACACCGGTTGAGCATTCCTACAGCATTTCCCTCCAGAAACTGTGAGAAAGTTGTCCGGCTGCGGGGACCGTGCGAGGGGATTTATACTAACGTTACTATCTGTACTTACTGGTGGCACAGACGCTGTTTCATCCTTTCCTACACTGAAATTACCCTTGCCTAACGATTGTAGCACAGCTCTCCTTGCCATAAGGCGATCATTCTCATTCTCCTGAATATTATGAGAACAGCGACTGCAATTAGAAGGAATCATGTTAATGTTACTACTTAGCTCCGGCTGTTGGAGGTCCTGACTAACCATGTCCAGATAAAGCGTCCCGAGTGAAAAAGTTGAATGAAAAAAATAAGTTGAGGGAAAAACCAAAAATATAAACGGTAATTAAAAAGTAAAAACCGTAAAGTTGTTAGGTAGCAAAGCAAGTAAGTAGCAAAGTAAGGTTTGCAACAAAACGCACAGCAACACGTAAACAAGTCTGCAAGTTGTGACCGGAAATGGCATCAAAATCACAATCGAGCTTCAATGCCATAAAACACTCCTTCCATGGCCTCCAATTGCTTTTAAAAGCTAGTAAAACTAAGTGCATGTTCTTCAACCGATTGCTGCCTGCATCCTCCCGCCTGATTAACATCACTACTCTGTACGGATCTGACCTAGAATATGTGGACAACTACAAATACCTAGGTGTCTGGTTAGACTGTAAACTCTCCTTCCAGACTCACATTAAGCATCTCCAATCCAAAATTAAATCTAGAATTGGATTCCTATTTCGCAACAAAGTCTCCTTCTCTCATGCTGCCAAACAAAACTGACTATCCTACCAATCCTTGACTTCGGCGATTTCATTTCCAAAATAACCCCCAGTACTCTACTCAGCAAACCGGATGTAGTCTATCACAGTGCCATCCGTTTTATCACTAAAGTCCCATATATTACCCATCACTGCGACCTGTATGCTCTCGTTGGCTGGCCCTCATTACATATCCATCACCAAACCCACTGGCTCCAGGTCATCTATAAGTCTTTGCTAGGTAAAGCCCCACCTTATCTTAGCTCACTGGTCACCATAGCAACACCCACCCATAGCATGCGCTCCAGCAGGTATACTGTATCTCACTGGTCATCCACAACACTTCCTTTGTCCGCCTTTCCTTCCAGTTCTCTGTTGCTAATTGCAAAAATCTATGAAGCTGGAGTATTATATCTCCCTCTCTAACTTGAAGCATCAGCTGTCAGAGCAGCTTACCGATCACTTTACCTGTACACAGCCAATCTGTAAATAGCATACCCAACTACCTCATCCCCATATTATTACGTACCCTCTTGCTCTTTTGCACCCCAGTATCCCTACTTGCACAGCATCATCTGCACATCTTTCACTCCAGTATTAATGCTATATTGTAATTATGTTCACCTCTATGGCCTATTTATTGCCAATATCTCTACTTTTCCACATTTTCACACACTGTACATAGATTTTTCTATTTTTCTTTTATTTTGTGTTATTGACTGTATGTTTGTTTATGTGTAACTCTGTGTTGTTGTTTTTGTCGCACTGCTTTGCTTTATCTTGGCCAGGTCACAGTTGTAAATGAGAACTTGTTCTCAACTGGCCTACCTGGTTAAATAAAGGTGAAATAAAATAAAAAGTAAAATTAAAAATCACGCCAGTATGATTGTGGGCCTCAGAGATATCTGCACAACCTACATGCATGTGCAAGTGTTTGTAGGCTATATGTTATACCTGATTAGGTGAAAGCGGTTGGTGGAGTTTGGAACTCTTGTTATGATTTTATGAAGTGATAACATGTTTGTTACCAGGGGAGGGGGTTTGGCAGCCATCACAGGCAGGCAGGTTGGGTAGTGACATGTCAGGGAGTGTAGGAGCACACACCAACAGGTAGGCTGGTTACAGTGACAACAGTAGCAGCTTTAGGCCACAAGTCACAGGCAGGTTGTAGGAAGTCTGGAAAATGACTGTATACCTAATTAAGTCATTACAAACTGTGATGAGATGACAAATGTACAACAACAAATCCAATCTATTCGCTTTTAAGAAAAATACAGGTTTGGTATTGTTCTCAACAGTTTGTTTCATATACAGTTTAAGTCGGAAGTTTACATTTACATTACATTTAAGTCATTTAGCAGACGCTCTTATCCAGAGCGACTTACAAATTGGTGCGTTCACCTTAAGACATCCAGTGGAACAGCCACTTTACAATAGTGCATCTAAATCTTTTAAGGGGGGGGGTGAGAAGGATTACTTTATCCTATCCTAGGTATTCCTGAAAGAGGTGGGGTTTCAGGTGTCTTTACATACACCTTAGCCAAATACATTTAAACTCAGTTTTTCACAATTCCTGACATTTAATCCTAGTAAAAATTAGGATCACCACTTTATTTTAAGAATGTGAAATGTCATAATAATAGTAGAGAGAATGATTTATTTCAGCTTTTATGTCTTTCATCACATTCCCAGTGGGTGAGAAGTTTACATACACTCAATTAGTATTTGGGAGCATTGCCTTTAAATTGTTTAACTTGGGTCAAACTTTTTAAAAACTTGTTTCCTCCAGGATCTTCTGTTGTTCTGGGATTGATTTGCACTTTTTGCACCAAAGTACGTTAATCTCTAGGAGACAGAACGCGTCTCTTTCCTGAGCAGTATGACGGCTGGGTGGTCCCATGGTGTTTATACTTTTGTATTATTGTTTGTACAGATGAACGTGGTACCTTCAGGCGTTTGGAAATTGCTCCCAAGGATGAACCAGACTTTTTTTCTGAGGTCTTGGCTTATATCTTTTGATTTTCCTATTATGTCAAGCAAAGAGGCACTGAGTTTGAAGGTAGGCCTTGAAATACATCAACAGGTACACCTCCAATTGACACAAATGCTGTTAATTAGCCTATCAGAAGCTTCTAAAGCCATGACATTACTTTCTGGAATTTTCCAAGCTGTTTAAAGGCACAGTCAACTTAGTGCATGTAAACTTCTGACCCATTGGAATTGTGATACAGTGAATTATAAGTGAAATAATCTGTCTGTAAACAATTGTTGGAAAAATGACTTGTGTCACAAAGTAGATGTCCTAACCGACTCGCCAAAACTATAGTTTGTTAACAAGAAATTTGTGGAGTGGTTGAAAAATGAGTTGTAATGACTTCAACCTAAGTGTATGTAAACTTCTGACTTCAACTGTACAATAATAATCCATTTAACAAACCAACGGCCATATAAGAAGTAGATTGTTCATGTACTTATCCCGAAGCCTATGTTGACACTCGGTTACATGGAGTGCTTGTCTAGTATCTCTGATTTCCCAGAAGCCTCAGTGCCTGCCTATGCAGCACACCACACTACACTCTTGGAAAAAAGGGTTCCAAAAGGGTTCTTCGGCAGTCCCCATAAAAGGGTTCTTGAAAGGGTTCTCCTATGGGGACAGCCCATAGGAAAACCCTTTTTTTCTAAGTGTGAAGCTCATAAAAGATTGGTGCAGTATTGGGTTGTAGGGGTGTGGTATGGTATGGTGGAGTAGCAGCATCCACCCACACACACAGCACGTTTCTTAGGGGGGTTGGTGGCTCAGCCCTCCATGAGCAGCCTTCTAGCCGCAGTTTCCCATGATGCACTGTGTTTGTAATCAGGTCTGGTGGTATGCTGGCCCTCCAAGTTCCTCTCCTCTCCCTCAGCTCCTCTGCAATGCCTCTTAATACTGAACAACTCTCCTTTCTCCAATCCTCACTGCAGTTAAAAACAGCAGTTAAAAACAGCACTTTGGCCATGTCGTCAGATCACAAAACCATTATACCACCACAGACCTAAAGTCTAGTACAATATAAGAAACCTTAAAGATAAATGCATAGTGGATCTCTGTCTATTCCAATACAAAAACTTGATTTAAAAGCTCTGCTGACTAGGCTTTCAGAGGTTTTAGTTTAGAAAAATAGCACAATGGCCAACATTGTTAAGATGGAGACTGGTTCTTCTGGATCCTTCAAGCCATTCATTGATTGTTCTTTTTTTGTTTCAGTTTTTTTTCTAAAACTCAGAATGTTACATTGTAAAACAACCCTCATAAAAATACCATTCAAATAAGGATGAAAAAAAAACATAAATGGGCTCAGTATTTTTTCTTCACATGAATTAGGATCAGGGATATAGTGGTATAAATCAAAGGTGGCTAAAGGCTGAACATTGGTTGAGAAGAAAACCTACACACAATCAATGACTAACATTCCCCCTCTCCTCTCCTCTGTTTGCTTTGCAGTTTTCAGTGAAGATTTACGTTCCAGCTTATATTTTGTCAATGCATCTGTGCAAGAGGTAGTGTTTGCCAGCACCACAGGGACCTCGGTGCCCTGTCCCGCCGCGAGCGTGCCCCCCGCCTCGCTGCGCTGGTACCTGGCCACCGGAGAGGAGATCTACGATGTCCCCGGGATCCGCCACGTGCACCCAAATGGCACCCTTCAGATCTTCCACTTCAACCCCTCCAGCTTCAGCAACCTCATACATGACAACACCTACTATTGCACAGCGGAGAACCCCTCAGGGAAAATCAGGAGCCAAGATGTCCATATTAAGGCTGGTGAGTTGTCTATCTAGTTGGTTTATGCCTATACTTCACAGTATGGTTGTTTATTTACAGTATAGGGGCAATGCCAAGGCTGGGGTTGATTCCATTTCAGTTCAGTCAGTTTAAGAGATGAAACTGAATTGACCATGGACCATAACAATACAATATAATACTGTTCTATTTAGTCTTGTGCCCTGGACCATGTAGTGGTTAGTGGTCAGTGTGGTTCTGGAAATGAACTGTTGATTACAGAGGTGGGAGTTAGGGCTGCAGACAGTATGGCTGTGAAGAAGTTGACCAGAAGCTTGTTGGTCACTAAGTGGGGATATATTGCTTGGGTGACTAGTGACCACAAGCTCAGCCTTTCAGCTGGAAATGTACAACGTGAACCACAGACATCACATTGGGTTGAGAGTGTGAGCAAAGCAGCGAATTAAGAAAAGGAACAAAATATATAGACTTACCAAATATTTTGACAAAACAGGAAAATAAAAGTCAATTCGTTCATCAGTGTCATTTCTTGTGTAATTTCTTCTGTTTTTCAACAAGAACATTTGTCTGTATTCCCCCCATCTCTTTCAGTTCTACGAGAGCCCTACACGGTCCGCGTGGAGGACCAGAAAGCCATGAGAGGCAATGTGGCAGTGTTCAAGTGCATTATCCCAGCCTCAGTGGAGGCCTACATCACCGTTGTGTCCTGGGAAAAAGACACAGTGTCAATCAACATCCAGAGTAAGTCTCTGCTCTCTAATCGCTACTGTAATGTATACAGAGAAATGTATGTAAAAAAATCCAATTAAAATGAAAAGAATCTGGTAAATGAGTATCACACTGCAAGAAAGGAAGGCCATAGGTTTGAGATAGCGTTTTGACCCCAGGGATGTGTGCATGTGCTATGCCCTGTCTGTCTGCAAGGCCCTGTCTGTCTGCAAGGCCTTGTGAGGTCAGGCTAGACTAGTAGACTAGTGCCCATGCCCCTTGTCCCTGTTCCAGCCATGCAACCAGCCTGTTGCGTTATCTTGTGTCCATGTCTGTCTGACCTCATGACAGACTGGCCCTATTTCCCTGCTGACCTGGCTGGGCGAGAGTCTTCCACGAGAGCAAGGAGGAGGGCATGGCAGCCCTGTGGTGTCACTTAGCCTCAGTGCTATTGACCTAGTTCTCTGGTGATGGGGGCCATTGCATGGTACGCGTTGCACAGTTTGATCATTCAAATTGCTTAAATGGGACGCTCGTCTACTCGATTGTTTCCTAGACCCCGGGGGCAAATTCATTTTATGTGGGGCATTTAACAAACTCAATAGACAAAGATAATGTCGTTTTGACTTTTGGATGGAGGGCAAATGCAGCGGTTTCTTTTTTGTTGATCTTTCACAATTTGTCCGCTGAGGCGAAAGCAACCATGTTGAAAGCTATATCAATCTCTTAATCGTCCATAAATGGATTTGCCGGGAGGACGTTTTGGAGCTGAGAGGATATGCGGTTATGGTTTATGGAATACATACGTTTCATAATGTCAAGTATTTTTTTTCCCTAGACTTAATACTTGACTGTATTCTAAGACTTGTCATATAATCCATTCGATTGATGTACTGTAAGGACGCAATGCAATCATTTTCATATGCAAGTCTAAATGGGTATTTTTCCTTGCTGTCCTATGTGAACTTCACTATCAAAACAAAATGTTTACTTTGTGCTGTTAAAATCAAAATGTACACGCTGTCAGAAAGATGTAGCCGCCACCAATCCAGTGCTCTTCTCCATGCTAAATAATAGATGACGGAAGTCTATGAATCTAGCAGCAAATAGTCTTTATTAATTTCTCAACACATGCACCCACTGTCCATCCTCCCCATTCTTCATGACTCACGCATATCAAGTGCAACTTAAATAGTCTGCGTGTGTGAAATAATGTGTGTGCGTGTCCATGTGTGCGTGCATGTGTGTGTGTGTGTGCATGTGTGTGTCTGCGTGCATGCGTGGTATCCATGCTGCCTGATGGCTTTAGGCAGATGACCATGCCCTACTCTTGTTTTCTAGGGGCCGCCAAAGCCCACCTTTTAAATGTTTAATGAGTAAAAAAAATAGAAGACAATATCAACACTTAGACTCGAAAAACTTCATAAAATAAAGTTTTTCTGTCTCTGGTAGTATGAATTATGGATGATAGTATTTCTATTGGAGAGGTGTACCATGAAGCAGGCAGCAGGCCCCATCTAACCATCCCTCTGTAAGTCTCACTGGGGTTAAGCCTACTTTAGGATGGGTTGCTGTGCAGAACCTAACAACGCACCACTCAAAGAGCTCCAGTGTCTGCATGCGTGGAATGACGGTCTAATATGAAAAGTGTGAAAAGTGTGAAAAATACACACAATCAAGAAGACAGTCACTAGACGTTGCAGTGCAGTAAGTGCATTGTCTTTGTCAGTGGTCATAGATAATCCCTGGAAATGGTTAGCTACTAGGTGTGCAGGCTTTTGTTGCAGCCCAGCACTGTCTTACAGTACACAACAGTACTGCTCTTCAGGACCTTGACTTGTTAAACCAGATGGTTAACGCAGGGCAGGAACAACAACCTGTACACCATATAGCTCTCCAGGCTCAGCGTTGGTGACCACTGGTGAATGTAATTGATGTATCATTACACTGAACATTTGGCATTACATGGTTCAAAACAATATGGTAACATCATTTTAGATGGAAAGAAAAACTGGTAGGGTGATGATCGAGTGGCAGGAATTACAGCAATGATTTGAAGTAAAAAATGATGCCCATATTGTCATGCCCTGACCTTAGAGAGACTTTTTATTTCTCTACTTGGTTAGGTCAGGTTGTGATTTGGGTATTCTAGTTTTCTATTTCTTTGTTGGCCGGGTAGGGTTCCCAATCAGAGGCAGCTGTCTATCGTTGTCTCTGATTGGGAATCATACTTAGGCAGCCTGTTTTCCTCCCTAGTTTGTCTTGTCTTTGTATAGTTGCTGTTTAGCACTACAGAGCTTTACGTTTGTTTACATTAATAAAGTACGATGAACACTTTCCACGCTGCGCTTTGGTCTCACTCATTCAACGACGGTCGTAACACATATCCCATTCATTTGTGTCTATAGCTACATGGTCCCCTCCTCTGATAAGCAGCTGATTGTCACTAAGATATGGGTGAAGATATGGCTGGGGATGAAGCAATGACACCCACACGTGTATCTTTTCCGCTGCTCTGCCGCGTGGCAGGCTGCTACAGCACAATGCAGGATGAATCCAGTGATGTGTTGTTCTGCGTTCAAAGCTCTGAAATGTTTTCATTCCCATGGTGAAGGGTTCCTTGCATCTGCAACTGTCTTATGGATTGTGTTCTTCCGGGAACCATTTTAGGAATCCTCCTCATGGGTTCAGTCGGCTTCCCTTCACTGTTTGTGAATAAGACTTAAGACAAGGGATATTATGAAATATGCCCAATAGTACAAAGCTCATCCTATAGCTACTATGCTGATGACACTAATGGTTGCATTTAACCAAAACCTCAAAATAGCTTCTCATGTTGAAAGAAAGTATGCTTGTTGCATTGATAGCCTCTGACAAAATCAAAAAAACTATTTTTGTTGCATCCAGTAATAAACATTAGATTGATATTCTATTAATTGAGATTATATTGTTGAAACAAACCCAAATACTTATTCTCCATCAATAGCATATTAGGTATGTTTGTGTCATGTTGGGGTTGGGTTGCTGATTCTGTTTCTGTTGACTCACAGAGAGAGAGACAGCCCAAGCAGTGTTCTCCATTCCCCAGGTGCAGACTGAGGGCTGTGCTGTGCTGTGCTGCAGTCACTGAGGAGGGCCTTGTAGTGATTTGCCATGGCCTGATCTGGCCTGCTCTGCATTCAGCACGAGTGGGGCCGGCCCCCAGCACTGCAGAGAGGCACACACGCACACACTCTACACACTCCTTCTCATTCCACACACGAGCCACAAACCAGGGCTATCGGCCATCACATCACATTGCCCTTTTCTGCTCCACCTATCCACCCCCCATTCTCTCACACACACACACACACACACACACACACACACACACACACACACACACACACACACACACACACACACACACACACACACACACACACACACACACACACACACACACACATACACACACACACACACAAACATGCCATGGTCACTCCCTGTCCTTGTATTTAGGAGCAAAGTGATAAGGTACATTATGACATGGGAAGTCATTTGTACCACCAATGACTTTGTACCATCCTCATACCATCAGTATATACGGGTCATTGACTATATGTGTTATACCTGAATGTGTAACATTTATTGTTGAATCAGCTACCCAAAAGAGCTGTTCTCTTTCAGAATACACACTATGTGATATAATGGTGTTCAGCAACAACATAATATTCATATTGTTCTTATTCCTGTCTTATTGATATTCATCCAAGCTTCCCTGATTTGTTCTTCTGGTTGGAAGTTCAACACTGTTGCCTATCTATCTGGTGGATTTCACAGTTTATCACTCATGTTTCATTGCCATTTTCCAGCCATTTTCAAGTTGTTTAGTGGCCAGCCAGTCAGTCATGTGTGCCTCCGGGCTGGTGGTCACTGTGAAGTAAATATCAATTGTTTTATCAAAAGCCAGGCCACCATCATCATGTGTTCATGGGCTGGTGTTTTCTTTTCTCTCTCTCTCTCTCTCTCTCTCTCTCTCTCTCTCTCTCGCTCTCTCTATGGTGTCAGCTTTACAGTACTCTCAGTTGGTATTAGCTAGAATGTCTTAGCCCTGCCCACCTTTGGGAAAGCAACCTGTAATTACCTTGGTAACCCCGAAAAAACCTGAACCTTGGTAACAAAACGCAATTTTGTTGTTGTCTACTTGTTTTAGTCCATTTCAAAACTACATTTAGGAAAAGTACAACATGTCTAAAGATGATTTCAACATTGCCTGCTCCAGAACTTTCTTGGCACGTAGAAAAACGTAATATTGTTGTTCTTCCCTCATTGTGCTGCTTTTATAATTGCACTAGCACTGGAATACCGGACACCCCTGCAGACCCCGCAAGGCAGGGGGGCCCACGAGCTCTTGGGCCCATCGAGGTCTATTTTGTGTTTTAAAAATCGTTTTACAGTAACCCTCCAAAATGTAATTCATAAATCTTTTTAATTTCCATATGTACTAGGAAGCTAATTGTTTGTTTATTGGGTTTCAAGAAAGTGACTGACTCAGGCCTTGAAAAATAAATTATTAAAAGTAAGGGGGTATCGTGAACAAGTGCCGTGGTCAAGGCTACAACGCCACCAGTGCAATGAGTGGAGCTTACTCAGGTGTTTAAAAGCACATATCAGACTGACAGCCCAATGCTTCTTAGGTAGTTCTTTATGAGTTTATTTTAGAAAACGATCTCAGGGATGGTTACAGGGATGGTAAAAACAGCTTGATTGCAGTAGCAACATCAGGGAAACTGGGCAGAAAGGAGTGGTGCTTCAAATACAGCAGTTCTGCAACATCTTTAATTGGCCCTCTCATTATCCTTCATTGCTGGAAAGAGATTACTTGTATAGGAAGCCCTGGGGACAGGTCGTCTGGATATTGGACAACCATAACAGATTATCACCTTTAGCGGACAACAGTTCAAAAAAATCGGTTCGCAATGTCATTCATACTGGTGAACTGGCTTTGTGTGGTTGCAATATCAACAGTCCCTTTATCTCTGGTATATCTTGGCAAGCATCATTCAAGACTAAGTTTAAATCGTGTGCAGCGCAATGTACATAGAGTATAACGCATGTCTCAGGAAAGATTGTCTGGCTTGTCAATACTTAGTATAGAAAACTGTTGGGCCCACAACCTAGGCCTACGGGCCGTGGTGAAAACATTTGCACATAAAAATGCAAGGTGACGTACTCGCGTACTCTAGCTTCTATAGCCCTCTACGTAGAAAAAGAGAGAGAGACATTTACAGACACAGATAAACATTTTTCTTAGAGAAACAAAGAGAAAACGAGACACAGGGAGAGAATACTTCAGGATAATTGTTAGGTTATTTGATGTGTAATTGTTATTAAAAAGTTTATTGTAGCAGCTTAATACTGTATTTAGCTATAGATAGTATGCTACACTGCATAATGAAACAATAAGCTAGTATTTTCAGGTTAGACTGGCTGTATTATTTGGAGGTGGTTTTAGTATGCCATTTTACAATTAGCATTGTTTGATTTTCCAACTTTAATTACGGAACAAGTATTGACATTATTGCCAGCAGCCAGCAGTCTAAATGTCAGCATTGCTACATCGTATATAGCTTCTTGAAATGTTATCCTTAACATGAGAAAATTATGACCAAATAGGCTTACCAATAAAAATGTATCCATTGTCTAAAGCAAACCTTTAGGCTACATGCCCTGGCAGTGGCACCACAGAAAGCCTATCATCAATTCTACAGACAGCCGCATAGACATGCCACAATTTCAGCACCATGGACAGCGATTAGTAGTCTATACTTTTTGAGTGGCTGTACTAAACAAGTTAAATATCTAACGTGTGATGAAATGTTTTACACACATAGCTTACGTTACGTGTACTTGGACACCTGGTCCCACAATTTACCACTCTCCCACTCTGAATAGCCTGAAGCCACAGGTCTCTCCTCACAGCCACTATTTCCTTACGTGGGAGCATTGCAAACTTTAGATTGGGATTTTTGACCTGGTTTGACATACATTGTATAACACAGCAGTTTTCAACATGGTTTTTGATTTCTGTATAATACAAAATAAACAAAAATGTTGGCTCTTTTTCAATGGGGAAGAAAAAGACTCGACTGGGAGTATATGGTCGGTGTTTGTAAACAGTCCTCTCTGAAATGGGGCCGATGATTTTATCACAGAATATATACTATCAATATTACTTTCTGTACACCATTGATTTTAACATTTTGTATTGCGTTGGAGCAAATGTGGATATCACCAATGAAAGTTTGATGTCATACATGCATGTAAATGGGTGTAAAACTCAGCATTTTTGTAGCTATTCGAAAGTAAAAGGGATAGTTCATCCAAATTACAAAATGACGCATCGCTTTCCTTACACTGGAAGCAGTCTGTGGACAAGGTATAGTGGTTCTTCCTTTAATTATTTTCTTCTGCTGCACAGCTTGCCTGGTGCCGCAGGATTCTATGGTACGTTATATAACTGTCAGCCATTGTTGCCAGAATGACACAATTTACCACAATCTGCCACCATCGACCACAAACGGTTGCAAGATAAGCTCAAAACTTTTATAGGAAAACAAATGAATGACAGAAATCCAAGCTTTGGTTTAGTTTCCCTGGCACTGTTTCCAAATGCATTTGTGGCACAAATCCAATTTAGCATTTAGTATTTGTCGTACAAATCCCATTCAAGTCATGGGACCGATATTTGCGTTTTTCGTGCATCATGTTCAAATCATCTGTAAGTGACTTTGTTAAGCGTCACAATTAATTTTAGATACTTTCGGATTATTTGGACATAGTGAGCAAAAAATTATAATATCGGTCCCATGAATTGAATGGGATTTGTGCCACAAATGCTAAAACTTTAGCATTTGGAAACAGTGCCAGGGAAATAAAACCAATGCATAGATTTCTGTCATACCTTGTAAATAGACTGCTTACAGGTTAAGGTATCCTATGCATTTTTTGTATTTGTGTGAACTATCCCTTTAAGTATTAGATCAACATTTGTAGAGGGAAAAAGTCAATAGTAATTCAGCTGTATTGATGTTGCCTTTTTGAGGACTGAAGAGAAAATTAAATTGGAAGGAATCATTTCTCATATAACTATAGACTACAGGTATCAGGTGTTATGGTGTGTTGAGTGTAAATTGCAGCATTCATACAGTATAGCACACCCACTGTTGGTTTGCTCTATGGTAAAACAGTATAGATGCAGCGTAAGCATTGGTGAATGCAGCACAGCCTTGAGAAGGGGGCTGAAGCTGGGGCTGAGGCAGAGGAGGGATAATGGTTTTACTGGTCTCTGTGTGATGGAGACAGAGAGAGAGAAGGGAGGGAGGGAGGGATGGAGGGGAGGAAAGGGGGAAGAAGGGACTAACATGGCCGTGTTTCTGGAAGCCATAGCCATGTTGGAGGAGGAGGGTGGGGTGAGGTGAAGGTCTCTCTCTCTCTCTCTGTCGACAGGCAGGGTTTGGACTCTGATGCGTGACAGGCCGGATGGAGAGTCTTTTTCGAGCGCTCGTCATTCCTCCTCTCTATGATTGGCTGGAGTATTGTTATTCACACCGAAAATGGGTCAGGTGGCCTGTGGAGGATTGAGTGTTTGTACAGACGTACAGTCCGCAGACACACACACACACACACGGCTCAAACTAAGGTTGAATGTATTCTGGAGCAGAGCACTCACTCCCTGCAAAAATCAAATAGAGAAATAGAAATAAATGGTGTGCTGTATAGTGAGCATGGTAGTGAGTGTCTCTGGTGTAACCAGCATTCTCCTCCTCCTCTCACAGGCTCCCGGCTGGTTCTCCCACCACACCTAGTGGCAGGGGCCTTAGCAGGAGAAATAACGGGATAAATAAAGGGTTACACAAAGAAATAGGGAGGAAAATCGATACCTGTGCACATGAATCTGGCTGCGGCTGTCACTAAGCATTAGGGGATCATGACGGGAGAGAGGCAGTTGTGCGCAGGGCAGTGTGAACACAACGTGATAAGCATGGTGGTGAGGGAGGAGAGAGGAGGGGAAGCATGCTCCCCTTAGCCAGCCAAGCCACATGGAGAGCCAAAATGTCCCTCATATTTTATTATCCATGCACTTATTTAAGTTTGAAAGATCCTATGAAGATCCTGACACTGTCGTAGACACTCAGTGAGCATTTGTGAGTGTTGATAAATAATGTAATGCAGATCCATATGTGGTTAGCTAGATTCCAACAGCCTTTGTCAGCCTTCCCCTGCTCCGCTCCCAGACCTAGACAGATATATTCATTCTCTTATCTCCCCCACCACCACCACATTCCCTGCACTGATCAAACTCCCACCTCTGCACTGTGGCTGTTTGCTCATGAATAACCACAATTTGTTCCTTATTAAACTCTAGGCCGGGGCTGGGAACGATTAGAGCTCTGAGCCGGTGTGAGGGAGAGAGGGGGACTAAGTGCAGCTTAGTCTTTGATAAACAGTGAGCGAGGGCTCCATAGGTGCTGCTGCAGTTTGGCACATGTACTGTATCTTCCAGGGAGGAGAAAGATGTTGGTAGTTGTGGTGGACTCTTCTTACAGCCTCCAGACCCCAGCAGCACCAGAAAGATCTGGAGCCCTGCCAGGTCACACGTGGCCCCCGTCCAAGATACAGATTAGCTATCAGCGCAACATGGGCTAATCATGGAAGGAGCCACACATTAATTAGCATTTAGAGATTTCTGTGGACTGGATGTTTTGGAGGCCCTGATCTTTATTTTACTCTTCTTATTATCTATCCTGATGCCTAATCACTTTACTCTGCCTTAATGTACATATCTACCTAAAATTGTATTTATCAGTGGGTCAAAGGGAAGGTGTCAGTGGTGATCGGAGAGTAGAGAGTGTGCGTTTTAGTGACATTAGGATGTTGTTTTTTTCCAGCGATATCAGATGAATGCTACACCTACATCTGGACAGACAGATGGACACACAAGGTGTCTGTGATATAGATATGATACACAAGGTGATATAGGAGAACATCTGGAGGAGGAGCCCAAGGAGAACGTTCTAACTTTATGACATGATAGGAAAGCGAGGGTCCTCACCTTAGCGGGACTAAGCCCAACCTCAAGCTTACAGGTTAGGTTGTGAGTGGAGAGATCAACACTGCACTCTCAGTAGCCTACATCCCCGTCAGTCTGACGGTGACTCAGCGTATCTGTCACGATAGAGCTCGTTAGATCAGGAAAGAGATGGAGACTAATGACTCTCTGTCTCTCTCCCCCTGAACAGGTGTTGTGAACTAGCATCAGGGCGCCATAGAACAAATCCCAAGACAAATGTGTTTGAAACATAGATATATTTAGGCCTTTCTATAAAGAATACTTTCATCATCCTTGTTTCTGTTGGGTTGGTTAAGGGATCTTGAACCATAATGTAAGAGCAGAAAGACTAGGGAAGGACAAGGAAGGGAGGAAAAAGAGCCGTGTTCTAGAGCTAGAGACGATGGTGACAAACACAAGGAGCCTTAGCGTCAGTCTCAGCCAGAGACAAACAAACGGTTGTGCTGCTGTCTTCTTAGCAGCGTGATTACTCTGTCAGCGAGAAAAGAGGGGAAGGCTATTCCCCCCTCCATCACTCCATTTCTCTCCCATGTTTAACCTTGCTGTTGGTGATGGCGACGTCACAATTAGGTGATCCATAAGACCAACCTTTGACTGGCGACATCTGCATGGAAACTGCAGCAGGCTGATGGCAGAGAGATGTGTGTGTGCGTGTGTGTGTGTTTGCGGGGAGAAGGAGGGGGAGGGGGGGGGGCGGAGACTGTGGCGTAGGCTGCTCTTATCGCATGTGTGCAGCTACTGCAGTGTCTTTGAGAGACAGAGGGGCTGTCCATGAATGCCACTCATTCTCCCTATTCACAGCAAAAACACACACTCTCTCTCTTCCTCTCTCTCTTCCTCACTCTGTCTCTCTCTCTGCCTGCACTGCATTTTCTGTCAAGACTGAGAAAGAAATAAGAAAAACATGACTTGAGCTTTGATGCAGACTCACGACAAATGGCTCCATGTTGTCACATTTTCAGATTTCTTTCTAATAAGGGACAGGCGAAAAGTGAAACGTCATTTGACAGAGCATTTCTCTTCTGATGTATGTGTGCGTGTCTCTCACTGTGTGTGTGTGTGCGTGTGTGTGTGTGTGTGTGTGTGTGTGTGTGTGTGCGTGCGTGCGTGCGCGTGTGTGTGTGTGTGTGGATCTGTTTTTTAAACACTTGTGATTGCAACAGCAACATTAAACCCAGAATATATCACAACTATCATACTAGGGTAGACCTTTACAGATTTAAATATATATATATATATATATTACGTACATTTATTCAGATATAGAATTGGATATAATATATCACAATACCCTATTTTTTTCACTGCTTCTGCAGTGTTATAGTTTGTACCATGTTGATACAGAAATCAACCACACCTGTGTAATGTGTAATGCACAGCCTTCTGAAAACAGCTCCTCTTAATCCATGTCTGGTTCGCTCTGATTCTGTCTTTAGACAGAAAAATATGACATATTGACAAACATTCTTTTAATGATTAAATATAAAAATCTAGGAACCTTTATCAACTCAATGAAAGGAAGAGCTCAGTCATCCAGGCCAGGGGGAGTCCCCTCCCTTCTCTCTCCATCCCAGGATCTGCCAGAAGAGGATAGTGTATAGTGATGATGAATCCCTCCAAGGTCATGATGCTAATCAGAACAGGGAATAATGAAGTTAATTCATTCACCACAGAGGGAGGGAGGGAGATGGTCCGCCAGGATAAAGGTGACCTGCCTATAGGTGTTTCCAAGGCTACAGTACTTCCTCACCAGGGGAAATCACCTTGATAGATAGGTCGACATATTGGGCAGCTGGGATAGTGATATCCCTGTGTACTGAATACCAGAGTGGGTTCTGGGAATTGTACCCCCCACCCATCTCTCCCCACCTAGTCCCAGTCTCCCCTACCCAGATGCAGTGTCATGTCATGCCCTACTCTTAGAAGTTATTTATTGAATTGTACCCCCCACCCATCTCTCCCCACCTAGTCCCAGTCTCCCCTACCCAGATGCAGTGTCATGTCATGCCCTACTCTTAGAAGTTATTTATTGAATTGTACCCCCACCCATCTCTCCCCACCTAGTCCCAGTCTCCCCTACCCAGATGCAGTGTCATGTCATGCCCTACTCTTAGAAGTTATTTATTGAATTGTACCCCCCACCCATCTCTCCCCACCTAGTCCCAGTCTCCCCTACCCAGATGCAGTGTCATGTCATGCCCTACTCTTAGAAGTTATTTATTGAATTGTACCCCCACCCATCTCTCCCCACCTAGTCCCAGTCTCCCCTACCCAGATGCAGTGTCATGTCATGCCCTACTCTTAGAAGTTATTTATTGAATTGTACCCCCCACCCATCTCTCCCCACCTAGTCCCAGTCTCCCTACCCAGATGCAGTGTCATGTCATGCCCTACTCTTAGAAGTTATTTATTGAATTGTCATGTCCCCCACCCATCTCTCCCCACCTAGTCCCAGTCTCCCTACCCAGATGCAGTGTCATGTCATGCCCTACTCTTAGAAGTTATTTATTGAATTGTACCCCCCACCCATCTCTCCCCACCTAGTCCCAGTCTCCCCTACCCAGATGCAGTGTCATGTCATGCCCTACTCTTAGAAGTTATTTATTGAATTGTACCCCCACCCATCTCTCCCCACCTAGTCCCAGTCTCCCCTACCCAGATGCAGTGTCATGTCATGCCCTACTCTTAGAAGTTATTTATTGAATTGTACCCCCACCCATCTCTCCCCACCTAGTCCCAGTCTCCCTACCCAGATGCAGTGTCATGTCATGCCCTACTCTTAGAAGTTATTTATTGAATTGTACCCCCCCCACCCATCTCTCCCCACCTAGTCCCAGTCTCCCCTACCCAGATGCAGTGTCATGTCATGCCCTACTCTTAGAAGTTATTTATTGAATTGTACCCCCCACCCATCTCTCCCCACCTAGTCCCAGTCTCCCCTACCCAGATGCAGTGTCATGTCATGCCCTACTCTTAGAAGTTATTTATTGAATTGTACCCCCCACCCATCTCTCCCCACCTAGTCCCAGTCTCCCTACCCAGATGCAGTGTCATGTCATGCCCTACTCTTAGAAGTTATTTATTGAATTCTACCCCCCACCCATCTCTCCCCACCTAGTCCCAGTCTCCCTACCCAGATGCAGTGTCATGTCATGCCCTACTCTTAGAAGTTATTTATTGAATTGTACCCCCACCCATCTCTCCCCACCTAGTCCCAGTCTCCCCTACCCAGATGCAGTGTCATGTCATGCCCTACTCTTAGAAGTTATTTATTGAATTGTACCCCCACCCATCTCTCCCCACCTAGTCCCAGTCTCCCTACCCAGATGCAGTGTCATGTCATGCCCTACTCTTAGAAGTTATTTATTGAATTGTACTCTAGAAGTTATTTATTGAATTGTACCCCCACCCATCTCTCCCCCCACCCATCTCTCCCCACCTAGTCCCAGTCTCCCCTACCCAGATGCAGTGTCATGTCATGCCCTACTCTTAGAAGTTATTTATTGAATTGTACCCCCACCCATCTCTCCCCACCTAGTCCCAGTCTCCCCTACCCAGATGCAGTGTCATGTCATGCCCTACTCTTAGAAGTTATTTATTGAATTGTACCCCCACCCATCTCTCCCCACCTAGTCCCAGTCTCCCCTACCCAGATGCAGTGTCATGTCATGCCCTACTCTTAGAAGTTATTTATTGAATTGTACCCCCACCCATCTCTCCCCACCTAGTCCCAGTCTCCCTACCCAGATGCAGTGTCATGTCATGCCCTACTCTTAGAAGTTATTTATTGAATTGTACCCCCACCCATCTCTCCCCACCTAGTCCCAGTCTCCCTACCCAGATGCAGTGTCATGTCATGCCCTACTCTTAGAAGTTATTTATTGAATTGTACCCCCCACCCATCTCTCCCCACCTAGTCCCAGTCTCCCTACCCAGATGCAGTGTCATGTCATGCCCTACTCTTAGAAGTTATTTATTGAATTGTACCCCCCACCCATCTCTCCCCACCTAGTCCCAGTCTCCCCTACCCAGATGCAGTGTCATGTCATGCCCTACTCTTAGAAGTTATTTATTGAATTGTACCCCCCACCCATCTCTCCCCACCTAGTCCCAGTCTCCCTACCCAGATGCAGTGTCATGTCATGCCCTACTCTTAGAAGTTATTTATTGAATTGTACCCCCCACCCATCTCTCCCCACCTAGTCCCAGTCTCCCTACCCAGATGCAGTGTCATGTCATGCCCTACTCTTAGAAGTTATTTATTGAATTGTACCCCCCACCCATCTCTCCCCACCTAGTCCCAGTCTCCCTACCCAGATGCAGTGTCATGTCATGCCCTACTCTTAGAAGTTATTTATTGAATTGTACCCCCACCCATCTCTCCCCACCTAGTCCCAGTCTCCCTACCCAGATGCAGTGTCATGTCATGCCCTACTCTTAGAAGTTATTTATTGAATTGTACCCCCCACCCATCTCTCCCCCCCACCTAGTCCCAGTCTCCCCTACCCAGATGCAGTGTCATGTCATGCCCTACTCTTAGAAGTTATTTATTGAATTGTACCCCCCACCCATCTCTCCCCACCTAGTCCCAGTCTCCCTACCCAGATGCAGTGTCATGTCATGCCCTACTCTTAGAAGTTATTTATTGAATTGTACCCCCACCCATCTCTCCCCACCTAGTCCCAGTCTCCCCTACCCAGATGCAGTGTCATGTCATGCCCTACTCTTAGAAGTTATTTATTGAATTGTACCCCCCACCCATCTCTCCCCACCTAGTCCCAGTCTCCCTACCCAGATGCAGTGTCATGTCATGCCCTACTCTTAGTTATTTAGAAGTTATTTATTGAATTGTACCCCCCACCCATCTCTCCCCACCTAGTCCCAGTCTCCCTACCCAGATGCAGTGTCATGTCATGCCCTACTCTTAGAAGTTATTTATTGAATTGTACCCCCCACCCATCTCTCCCCACCTAGTCCCAGTCTCCCCTACCCAGATGCAGTGTCATGTCATGCCCTACTCTTAGAAGTTATTTATTGAATTGTACCCCCACCCATCTCTCCCCACCTAGTCCCAGTCTCCCTACCCAGATGCAGTGTCATGTCATGCCCTACTCTTAGAAGTTATTTATTGAATTGTACCCCCCACCCATCTCTCCCCACCTAGTCCCAGTCTCCCCTACCCAGATGCAGTGTCATGTCATGCCCTACTCTTAGAAGTTATTTATTGAATTGTACCCCCACCCATCTCTCCCCACCTAGTCCCAGTCTCCCTACCCAGATGCAGTGTCATGTCATGCCCTACTCTTAGAAGTTATTTATTGAATTGTACCCCCACCCATCTCTCCCCACCTAGTCCCAGTCTCCCCTACCCAGATGCAGTGTCATGTCATGCCCTACTCTTAGAAGTTATTTATTGAATTGTACCCCCACCCATCTCTCCCCACCTAGTCCCAGTCTCCCCTACCCAGATGCAGTGTCATGTCATGCCCTACTCTTAGAAGTTATTTATTGAATTGTACCCCCCACCCATCTCTCCCCACCTAGTCCCAGTCTCCCCTACCCAGATGCAGTGTCATGTCATGCCCTACTCTTAGAAGTTATTTATTGAATTGTACCCCCACCCATCTCTCCCCACCTAGTCCCAGTCTCCCTACCCAGATGCAGTGTCATGTCATGCCCTACTCTTAGAAGTTATTTATTGAATTGTACCCCCCACCCATCTCTCCCCACCTAGTCCCAGTCTCCCTACCCAGATGCAGTGTCATGTCATGCCCTACTCTTAGAAGTTATTTATTGAATTGTACCCCCACCCATCTCTCCCCACCTAAGTCCCAGTCTCCCTACCCAGATGCAGTGTCATGTCATGCCCTACTCTTAGAAGTTATTTATTGAATTGTACCCCCACCCATCTCTCCCCACCTAGTCCCAGTCTCCCCTACCCAGATGCAGTGTCATGTCATGCCCTACTCTTAGAAGTTATTTATTGAATTGTACCCCCCACCCATCTCTCCCCACCTAGTCCCAGTCTCCCCTACCCAGATGCAGTGTCATGTCATGCCCTACTCTTAGAAGTTATTTATTGAATTGTACCCCCCACCCATCTCTCCCCCACCTAGTCCCAGTCTCCCCTACCCAGATGCAGTGTCATGTCATGCCCTACTCTTAGAAGTTATTTATTGAATTGTACCCCCACCCATCTCTCCCCACCTAGTCCCAGTCTCCCCTACCCAGATGCAGTGTCATGTCATGCCCTACTCTTAGAAGTTATTTATTGAATTGTCCCCCCCACCCATCTCTCCCCACCTAGTCCCAGTCTCCCCTACCCAGATGCAGTGTCATGTCATGCCCTACTCTTAGAAGTTATTTATTGAATTGTACCCCCCACCCATCTCTCCCCACCTAGTCCCAGTCTCCCCTACCCAGATGCAGTGTCATGTCATGCCCTACTCTTAGAAGTTATTTATTGAATTGTACCCCCACCCATCTCTCCCCACCTAGTCCCAGTCTCCCCTACCCAGATGCAGTGTCATGTCATGCCCTACTCTTAGAAGTTATTTATTGAATTGTACCCCCACCCATCTCTCCCCACCTAGTCCCAGTCTCCCCTACCCAGATGCAGTGTCATGTCATGCCCTACTCTTAGAAGTTATTTATTGAATTGTACCCCCACCCATCTCTCCCCACCTAGTCCCAGTCTCCCCTACCCAGATGCAGTGTCATGTCATGCCCTACTCTTAGAAGTTATTTATTGAATTGTACCCCCCACCCATCTCTCCCCACCTAGTCCCAGTCTCCCTACCCAGATGCAGTGTCATGTCATGCCCTACTCTTAGAAGTTATTTATTGAATTGTACCCCCACCCATCTCTCCCCACCTAGTCCCAGTCTCCCCTACCCAGATGCAGTGTCATGTCATGCCCTACTCTTAGAAGTTATTTATTGAATTGTATGTCATGCCCCCCCACCCATCTCTCCCCACCTAGTCCCAGTCTCCCCTACCCAGATGCAGTGTCATGTCATGCCCTACTCTTAGAAGTTATTTATTGAATTGTACCCCCACCCATCTCTCCCCACCTAGTCCCAGTCTCCCTACCCAGATGCAGTGTCATGTCATGCCCTACTCTTAGAAGTTATTTATTGAATTCTACCCCCCACCCATCTCTCCCCACCTAGTCCCAGTCTCCCCTACCCAGATGCAGTGTCATGTCATGCCCTACTCTTAGAAGTTATTTATTGAATTCTACCCCCCACCCATCTCTCCCCACCTAGTCCCAGTCTCCCCTACCCAGATGCAGTGTCATGTCATGCCCTACTCTTAGAAGTTATTTATTGGATGCTGTGATAAGGGACCTTGAGTTTGATGTGGTATTGAAGAACAGATGGGGAAGGGATGACTGGAAGATTTATGCTAAGTAGTGTGTCTACACTGAAAGACTCTTACCTTAGAGGTTGTTTCTTTTGTAGTTGTTTGAATTAGGACATGTTCATATTATGAATAGTGATTCTTCTGTTTTGGAATAGCAAGTAAAAAGTAGTTGGCAATTAGTAGATTGATGATTTAATAATAGGCTTCATGATCACAATGTTTACCAATGATCAATTTGGAACTTGTATTAGTTTCATTGATAGTGAATTTCACTGTTGTTGTGTAATACATGCAAATGTTGGTGGTGTTTTTAATGATTATATTCTACAAATTTGATGTAATAAAATTAAACTAGATATATTTTTATAGAATAGTTTAATTGTAAAATATGACACATTTATATTTTGATATTGCATTTTTATTAGCAACATTTTTAATTAGATTGTATCTACATAATATAATTCAATTCTTGAATAATTATTTTCAAGCGTATATTTTTTATTTTATTGGTATGTTAAAGATATTTATAAAATGTATTTGTTTTTGTGTTTCAGTTCAGTCAACCAATTATGTTATGTATTACAAAATATATTTAGAATAATGTATTTATATAGAAAGTAATACTATTTCATATATATAAGAGTGACATACTTTTTAAAAGTACAATGGCCCATCACAGAGGAGCCCTTCTTGATAAAGATATCCACAGTGTTCCCATGTTGGCATATCAAGGACAGTTACTCCCTGGACCCTGTCCTCCTGCTATGCACACGGAAAGCTTATACTCACATAACTCAAGTACATATTGCCTATGTATGGTGGACAAAGTGCACTGCATTTCCAGCATGTTCTCTCTCTGAGGTGTAGAAATCTATTTGCTTTTGGAAGCTGCTTGCATAATCCTTTAGTTACACTTGGCAGCTGCAGAGACAGATACAATAGTAGGAGAGTTGGTTGTAAAAAATCATTCTGGGCACAAAGAAATTGAACTGATAAGCGTATGTGTGTAGGGTCCTTTGCATAATCCAGTCTAATCTATAGCAGAACACAGAATGAAGTGTGTTAACTAAAATGAACAGTGTCAGCATTCAAATTCACAGGAAGCCTTTTATTTGGCACGATGCAACATGATCTGGTCCGTGTCATTGCTCTTGTCCATGCCTTTGATTTTTGCATTTTTTGATCACGCAATCGAATATGCAAAATCATTTGCTTCCCGCTTTCTTCAGGTTTTATAGACTACCAGTGAGTACCATTTAGATTATACTGTATGTATGAAATATATAAAAAAGAACAGAAAAAAATATACGATTTCTGTCAATTAAATATTGAATAATTAAATTATATTTAATGTGATGTTCTTTATGTTTGAGGTATTAATATTTGGCTGTCAGGAGTCCCTTAAAATCCCTGATCCTCAGTATAGTAAATATCAATTTGGTTGCTGAGGTTCTCAGTTGATTTTGTCTGAGGCACCTGATTGGTGCATTGGGTGGATGACTCGTCGAATGCTTAGCCAATGGCGTTTTCTGCACTAACACTCTTTTTTTCTTTCTAAATAAATTGCCTGGAGAAATTGAACAAAACAGTTGAGAAAGGGAGCAAGGCTTTCATCTCATTGAGAAGCACATATTAGCTGTGGTGGGAAGATAAGCTACTCTCTCAACAGCTATTAAGCTCACTGTATGGTAGCCAGTTTCTTCTTTTTTAATTGTGCTTGGTTTTTACAAGCTTTCGCCTGTGTGCACTCACGACACTGTGGCGTAGGATTCACTGTTTGTGTGTGTGTGTGGTGTTTGTCAAATGACGGGCAACCTGCAGAAACATTATGCAAACTCCAAAATGGAGGCCAGACCATGTGACCTTGTGCAGCCATTTTCTCTCCGTCTCACTGACACACACACACACACACACACACACACACACACAGCGATCACTAAGGGGTCTCTCACACACACTCCTAGGACGGTAGGGGAGAACCTCCTTCTGTGGAAGGCACCATGTACTCCTCTTTGCGCCACATAATTTCCTGCCATTTAAATGCCATTAAAAAATATGTTTTCAGCAATTTATGAACTGATATATTGAAAAATATGATACACTGAATATTTTATTTGAAAAGATGCGTGTTTTAAATGGAGTTTTCCTTCAGGCGTTTAATATATTATGGATGATCTATTTTTATACTATTTATTCAGTTTCTTTCTATTTCTATTAGTTATATCTGTTATGAATTGTCAGTGAATGGAATTCTAGAATTTGATAGAAGTGTACAGTTCTTTTGTTTGTTTTGCACCAACGTGGTCCGATACAGACTCCTCTAATCCTTGAATGGCACATTCAATACTCTACAATTAATGCTCTATAACATATGTTATAATTGTCATTGTAGATAAACATCTGTTTGGATTTATCCTACTGTCTGATTCCTTGGGTGTGATGTGTCACTGATTACATTGTGTGTTTCTGGTGCCTTGATCCCAGTTTAGCCCCAAACCAGGATTACTTTTCCACAAAGCCTGGGTCAGTGAGTGCAACGTAACCCAAGATTTCTTGGCATCCATGGCAATACTCTTGAAGAAAAAGCAATCAACTATCTTATACAACAGATAGTTCTTAATCTGTTGACAATCAGGGTGAATAGACAGACAGAGAAGGCCGCTGGTAATGAGTTTATTTTTTCCAAGGAGCAGTGCTGGGAGCAATGGGGTTATGTTGTGAATAAACGGCAGCCATTTTGTGAGCAGGCCTCTGTTACTTTATCAAAGACAGTGCTGCCTGGTACACATTGACTATTGAATAGATGAATTCATCAATACAGAAAATGTATAATCGGCACAGTCTCTCTTTGCTATCACCCCTGGACCGTTGATGAAATACTTTTAAGAACGGAAATTAGTTCTGAAGCAAATATAGTCAATGTCTTATGATCAGCTTTGCAAATATTGTGAAGTGATAATTTGGTCCATTCTCTATTCTCGTTTTTGTTTCTGTAACATAAAGAGAAATATAAATAAACACTTATAGGAACATTTAACACATCATTAATTGATTAAATCTATGCCCTATTAAATGTAACCCTTTAGAATCCATATTCTACCGAACATTCTGACTTTATAGAAACAACTTCATTTCTGTTTTTGATTTTTTTCGTGTATCCCTTTATTTTTTTGTATTTATTTTTTTAACCCCTTGTTCTTCCCAGTTGGTAGTTACAGTCCTGTCCCTTCATTGCAACTCCCGTACGGATTCGGGAGAGGCGAAGTTTGAGAGCCATGCGTCCTCCGAAACACAACCCAGCCAAGCTGCACTACATCTTTACACAACGCCCGCTTAACCAGGAAGCCAGCCAAACCAATGTGTAAGAGGAAACACTGTACACCTGTCGACCGTGTCAACGTGCATTGCGCCCAGCCCACCACAGGTGTCACTAGTGCGAGATGGGACAGGAACATCCCTGCCGGCCAAACCCTCCCCTAACCCGGACAACGCTGGGCCAATTGTGTGCCGCCCCATGTGTCTCCCGGTCACGGTCGGCTGCGACAGAGCCTGGACTCGAACCAGGATCTCTAGTGGCACAGCTAGCACTGCGATGCAGTGCCTTAGACCCATGTGTCTCCCGGTCGCGGTCGGCTGCGACAGAGCCTGGACTCGAACCAGGATCTCTAGTGGCACAGCTAGCACTGCGATGCAGTGCCTTAGACCCATGTGTCTCCCGGTCGCGGTCGGCTGCGACAGAGCCTGGACTCGAACCAGGATCTCTAGTGGCACAGCTAGCACTGCGATGCAGTGCCTTAGACCCATGCGCTGCTCGGGAGACCTGTATTTTAATTTATCTCTCATAAAAGTTCAGACAACTCCAGCATGATTGCATCGGTGACACAGACACTGCATCAGATATATGATGCTGTATTCTACTGATAGAAACTGAGGCAGAGACAGGAAGGGACGTGAAATTCATACCATGCCAGAGAACAAAAACCCAGCAACAGGTGTGCTTGTTTATCAGCCACTATCATTTCTCTTGTGTGAAAGAGTGATGCTATAATGGCACTATTGTCTGAACAGGCAGAGCAAACAGTCAGGTGAGGTGATCAGCCAGCCAATTCAAATAGCCCATAATGGCTGTTCTAATGGTTGTTTCTCTAAGGCTTGTTTGCTTGCTGCTTTGTGGCTCTGTGGCCATGTGTCTGACAGATGGGTCTACAGGGATTATACCTGCTAATGAGTGGAGGAGGAGCTGGAGGAGGGGGGTGAGGGGGTTGTGGGGATGCGTGGGACAGGACTGTGGCAGCAGGGTGGGTAGGTTGTTACAGTTATGAAGTCACATTGCTAAATAACTTGCCCAACCCTGTGACCCCTGAGCTTATCTGTGGCAAGCGGACTCCTCTCCTCTCCTCTCCTCTCCTCTCCTCTCCTCTCCTCTCCTCTCCTCTCCTCTCTTGACAACACAACAGCCACCTGTTGAGCCGGCTGCTAAGCCCTTTATGGAGGGATGGAGAGGAGGGAAATCTATGGGGAGGGCAGGTTGTTGTCATGGCAATCTTTTTTTATAACTACACCCTCCCCATATTGTTTTCTTTTTTTTAGGAAATGCATGCCTGTACCAGTGAAAGAACGGACCATAGTTTTGCCACATGGAAAAAGAGCTGAAGTTGTGTGACTGCATAATGCTCACAGTAGTTTTCCATTCACATGCACAGTATAATGTCCACTCCACCCTCATGTCACTTATAAGAATACTCTGAATACTTACCCAAGGTTGATGCCTTGTCTTTTATAAGTGCATAACTACTGCACTGACCTTAATAACTCATTGTTAAGTGCCATAGAGACAGATACTTCTATGTCTAGATATATATCTCTGTGACCTCTTCCTGGGATTCCAACATCATTCCTTCCCTCAGAGTCTTCCTAATCTACTGGTCAAGTTGTTTTCCAAACCCCCATTCTCAGCAACAGTTGCGCAGCTGTGGCAGGCCTGAGGTCAGAGAGTCAGGTCAGTATGCCAGCCCAGACCAGCTCTAGCTTGGTCTCTACCCAGGGGGGTCTCACTCTGCCTGCATCCGTCCGGTCGCTCAGTCGGGTGCTCGCTCTTCAACCAGGATTAGAACTAGCCTCCCCTGGTCTGGTCCAGACAGCATGGCTTTAATATATCTCTAATCCCACCAACATATGGAGATGGCAGGAATTAACACAGCGGAAGAAAATAAATGAGTTAAAGCGGCCAGTGGCTTAGGGCCCCAATATTTGGTCTTGGGTGAACCGTCTGCCATGCCGCAGAGTTTCTTGGGACAGATTAGGACACTTCTGGAAAGCATTGAGTGACGGCTTGGCTTGGTTCTTTGAGTGTTATCTCACTTAGATGCATTTCAGTAACATACTGTATGAATAAAGGACACCTTGTTCTTGATTTTTTTCAATGCATGCTCCTACAGTGGTGCCTGTTCAGATTATTTTGGGGTAGAGGGTGCAGGTAGGAGGTCGGTGGGGGGTATGACCCTTTGAATGAGGTGCTTTGAGGTGCTAACACCCGTCCCCATAGGGCTAGTTCACATCATAGGCTAACACATCACCAGCCCTGACCCCATTGCACTCCTGATATCACCCCAGCCCAGCCCAACCACCCTCCTGCAGCACAGCCAGAAGCTGTTAAATAGGATTAGACTGGCTACCTGCCTAGCTGCCGCTCAATGCTAGAATGGTACTCTTATGCATCTCCTGGTTTACAAATGGCTGCCAACAACAACATGTGACTATTTATATTGAATAATAATACCATACTATGATACCTGTTCAGACAATCTCCATTGGTTAGGTTTGGTACTACTAATGCTATCCCCTCAGTACTGATTTACATAACTTAGCATTGTTAGTTAAGCATCGTTAGCGGGGCGTTTCATGCCTAATTGGGATCTATTGGGTGGCCTCACACTTAAGGGCACTCAGGCTCAAGGCAATTAGCTGCTTTGATGCCGACTGACTGCTCTGTGTGTTTTTCTACCTCGTCACATTTCTACGTCCATGTTGCACTGCACTGTAAATGCCAGTGATATAGGCCTTTTGGTTCAAAAGTATAGTGCACACACTAGACAAAATCCCATGATTTGAACATGGAGACAAAAAGGGGACGTTTGTAGGACAGACAGAGCAGTCTGTTTTCTTGAAGCGCATGATGTGACGTGCCCAAAGCAGCCTCCCTTTTTCTTTAGGACCAGTGGACACCAATTCCACAGGGTAAGAGGATTTGTGGCCAAATCCCCTGTTGATCTTTGTAACGTTTGTGTCTTACAATTAAGTACAGATGGTTTGCCGCTGTAAGGCTAGTAAATAACTAGGGCCTCTATTTTTGCCAGGGTTTTTTACTGGTAATCCCGCTATGTAACAGTTTACCGAGATTTAAATCTGCCAAGGCTTTACCTCGCCCACTTCTCCCTATCCCTCACTCCATCAAAAAGCTCCTTATCCTCATTTGCATATGCTATCATTAAGTGGGAGCACACACAGAGGGAGTAAATGACTATATCTGTTAACATGGACAGGCATGATGCCAGTAATCTCTTTTATTCATCCTCTCAGTTGACAAATCCACATCTATAGACGCAGAGCCATTGTCTAGCCGCAAATCTATCTGTTTTGTCATAGAACTTGGGGTATAGATGAGTGACTAACAGTGCAGGCACACACACACAAACACACACACACCTTCTGAAAAAAAACAGATGAAAAACTTAATGGATAGATAGACACATGAATAAAAGACAACATGATATGTATAAAATAGTAGATGTGGTTACACTTTATTTGGATAATCATAGATAGTACATCTATAGATGCTCTACAAATGGTCATTCTATCAACAAACTATCTGTTGATATAACCCAACCCCTCTGAATCAGAGAGGTGCGGTGGGCTGCCATAATCGACATCCACGTCTTCGGCGCCTGGGGACTGCTTGCTAAGGTTATGTTAGGATTAGGGTTACATTTAGATTTAGAATAAGGGTTAGCACAGGGCTCGCCAACTCTGTTCCTGGAGAGCTATTGTCCTGTAGGTTTTCGCTACAACCTTTATCTAGAGCACCTGATTCTAATAATAAGCTGGTTGATAAGCTGAATCAGGTTAGTTACAACTAGGTGTTACGGATACAGTTATCCTGTGTGTGTGTGTGTATCCTGTGTGTGTGTTTTTTCTCTCCTTCTCCCCTCACAGGTGAAAATCATCACTCCCCAATCAATCAACAATCAATCATCAATCAGAAGACACACCTCCTCCTACTTCCTACCCTATCACAGTTCCTTTCCCATGGTTTAAAAACCCCATCATTTGTTTGCTCTAGAGAGCAATCTCTAGCTCAATCTCTAGCTCAATCTCTCTGTAAATGCCATGTCTGTAGGTCTCTGTGTTTCACTCTCGCTTTGTGTCTTAACCTCTCTTTTGTTTAAGCACCTCATAGCACTTTGTCATCACCTGTGAGTATTGTTTTTGGTTATGGTGTTTGTTTGTTGCTGGTGGGAAAAGGGGGAAACCAAGACAAGTCGCCCATGGGCATACACTACCCGTAGGTGAACTTTGTTAAATACACTAGTTAGAACTGGGCGGACCACCCACTGTATTTTTTTGGTTAGTTAGTTAGCTGTTGTTAAAGTAGGCTAGTCTAGCTTAGGGGTGTTTTGGATGCTTATTGTTTCTTTCCTTGGGTCCAGCTCAGCCCCTTTTCCTGCTCCCCCCATTACCGTGTGTTTATAAATAAACCTAGAGTTTGACGGTAGATTTCTGTTGTCGTGGTTATTTCGTGCACACTTTTACTTTGTCACAATAATAATTTGCACGAGTTATGTTACGGGTCTCATTACCATCCCCCCTAGACTGTCGGGCCAAAAGGGATTCGTAACACTAGGGTTGGAGTGAAAACCTGCAGGAGGGTAGCTCTCTAAGAACAGGGTTGGAGAACCCTGGGTTAGAGTAAGGGTTAAGGTTAATGTTAGGGTAAGGGCCTCCCGGGTGGCGCAGTGGTTAAGGGTGCTGTGCCATCAGAGAATCTGTGTTCGGCGCCCAGGCTCTGTCGTAACCGGCCGCGACGTCTGTGGGGTGACGCACAATTGGCCTAGCGTCGTCCGGGTTAGGGAGGGCTTGGCCGGTAGGGATGTCCTTGTCTCATTGTGCACCAGCGACTCCTGTGGCGGGCCGGGCGCAGTGCACGCTAACCAAGGTTGCCAGGTGCACGGTGTTTCCTCCGACACATTGGTGCGGCTGGCTTCCGGGTTGGATGTGCGCTGTGTTAAGAAGCAGTGCGGCTTGGTTGGGTTGTGTATCGGAGGACGCATGACTTTCAAACTTCGTCTCTCCCAAGCCCATACGGGTGTTGTAGCGATGAGACAAGATAGTAGCTACTAAAACAATTGGATGCCACGAAATTGGGGAGAAAAAGGAGTAACATTTTTTATTAAATAAATAAAATAAAAATGTTAGGGTTAAGGTTAGGGTTAGGACCAGGGTTAGTCGTTAGTTGAAATGATACTGATAGTCTGTAGATTTTCTGTAGAGTATCTACAGATGGATTAACTAAATGAAGGGCTACCATAGATGTTTTTGAGGATTTTAAATCTCAGGGAGGTAGCCTAGTGGTTGGGCCAGTAGCTGAAAGGTCACTGGTTCAAATCCCCCAGGCGACTAGGTGAAAAATCTTGCGATGTGCCCTAAGCAAGACACTTAACCCTAATTGCTCCTGTAAGTCGCTCTGGATAAGAGTGTCTGCTCAATGACTAAAATGTCAATTGCGACAGTGGCTTGCAAAAGTACTCAAACCCCTTGGCATTTTTACTATTTTGTTGCCTTAGGACCTGGAATTAAAATTGAATTGTATCATTTGATTTACACAACATGCCTACCACCTTGAAGATGCAAAATATTTTTTATTGTAAAACAAAAAAGAAATAAAACAAACAAACTGAAAACTTGAGCGTGCATAACTATTCACCCCCCCTCCAAAGTCAATACTTTGTAGAGACACCTTTTGCAGCAATTACAGTTGCAAGTCTCTTGGGGTATGTCTCAAAAGCTTGGCACATCTAGCCACTGGGATTTTTGCCCATTCTTCAAGGCAAAATTACTCCAGCTCCTTCAAGTTGGATGGGTTCTGCTGGTGTACAGCAATCTTTAAGTCATACCACAGATTCTCAATTGGATTGAGGTCTGGGCTTTGACTAGGCCATTCCAAGACATTTAAATGTTTCCGCTTAAACCAGTCGAGTGTTGCTTTAGCAGTATGCTTAAGGTCATTGTCCTGCTGGAAGGTGAACCCCTGTCCCCGTCTCAAATCTCTGAAAGACTGAAACAGGTTTCCCTCAAGAATGTCCCTGTATTTAACGCTATCCATCATTCCTTCAATTCTGACCAGTTTCCCAGTCCCTGCCGATGAAAAACATCCCCACAGCATGATGCTGCCACCACCATGCTTCAGTGTGAGGATTTTGTTCTCGGGGTGATGAGAGGTGTTGGGTTTGCGCCAGACATAGCGTTTTCCTTGATGGTCAAAAAGCTCAATTTTAGTCTCATCTGACCAGAGTATCCTCTTCCATATGTTTGGTGAATCTCCCACATGCCTTTTGGCATGTGTTTGCTTATGATTTTCTTTAAGCAATTCATTTTTTTCTAGACACTCTTCCCGTAAAGTCCAGCTGTGTGGAGTGTACGGTTTAAAGTGGTCCTCTGGACAGATTTTCCCATCTCCGCTGTGGAGCTTTGCAGCTCCTTCAGGGTTATCTTTGGTATCTTTGTTGCCTCTCTGATTAATGCCCTCCTTGCCTGGTCTGTGAGTTTTGGTGGGCGGCCCTCTCTTGGCCACAACTTTGTCCCTGACCTGATTGGAGAGCTCCTTGGTCTTCATGGTACCGCTTTCTTGGTGGTGCCCCTTGCTTGGTGGTGTTGCAGACTCTGGGGGCTTTCAGAACAGGTGTATATATATTGAGATCATGTGACTTAGATTGCACATAGGTGGACTTTATTTAATTAATTATGTGACTTCTGAAGGTAATTGGTTGCACCAGATCTTATTTAGCGGCTTCATAGCGAAGGGGGTGAATACATACAGTGGGGCAAAAAACTTGTGCAATTGTGCAAGTTCTCCCACTTAAAAAGACGAGAGAGGCCTGTAATTTTCATCATAGGTACACTTCAACTATGTCCAGGCCCGTCTGAAGTTTGCTAGAGAGCATTTGGTTGATCCAGAAGAAGATTGGGAGAATGTCATATGGTCAGATGAAACGAAAATATAACTTTTTGGTAAAAACTCAACTCGTCATGTTTGGAGGACAAAGAATGCCGAGTTGCATCCAAAGAACACCATACCTACTGTGAAGCATGGGGGTGGAAACATCATGCTTTGGGGCTGTTTTTCTGCAAAGGGACCAGGACGACTGATCCGTGTAAAGGAAAGAATGAATGGGGCCATGTATCGTGAGATTTTGAGTGAAAACCTCCTTCCATCAACAAGGGCATTGAAGATGAAACGTGGCTGGGTCTTTCAGCATGACAATGATCCCAAACACACCGCCCGGGCAACGAAGGAGTGGCTTCGTAAGAAGCATTTCAAGGTCCTGGAGTGGCCTAGCCAGTCTCCAGATCTCAACCCCATAGAAAATCTTTGGAGGGAGTTGAAAGTCCATATTACCCAGGAACAGCCCAAAAAAACATCACTGCTCTAGAGGAAATCTGCATGGAGGAATGGGCCAAAATACCAGCAACAGTGTGTGAAAACCTTGTGAAGACTTACAGAAAACGTTTGACCTCTGTCATTGCCAACAAAGGGTATATAATAAAGTATTGAGATAAACTTTTGTTATTGACCAAATACTTATTTTCCACCAAATTAATCAAAAATCCTACAATGTGATTTTCTGGATTTTTTTGTCTGTCATAGTTGAAGTGTACCTATGATGAAAATTACAGGCCTCTCTCATCTTTTTAAGTGGGAGAACTTGCACAATTGGTGGCTGACTAAATACTTTTTTTGCCCCACTGTATGCATGCACCAATTTTCAATTTTTTATTTTTTTAGAATTTTTTGAAACAAATCATTTTTTTCATTTCACTTCACCAATTTGGACTATTTTATGTCCATTACATTAAATAAAAATACAAATCTATTTAAATTACTGGTTGTAATGCAACAAAATAGGAAAAACGCCAAGGGGGATGAATACTTTTCCAAGGCCCTATATAGCGTACCTTAAACAGGTCAGTTTGAGTGGAAGTCATTACTGGATTATGTAACTAATATGTGAGTCAGGTTATGTCTTCAGTCACATACAGTAGGCCTGTACATCATTAGGGCTGTGGAGTAACAGGAGTAGTTACCTCAGCCTGCTGGGTGAACCACAGATATATCACAGTATCATAAACATGATGCTATTTGCTTAACTTTGGTCTGTAGATAATGTATGATTTGAGCTACAGTCCACATAAGAGGCCCGTTAAGGCCATCTTTCTCATGGGACGGTGCTAGGGCCCAGAGCAAAGCAGGCCTTAACGAGGAGAGCACCATTGGCAGGGGTTACCACCAACATCCTGAAATTGTGATAATCAGAAAAATAACCAACTCCTCGGCAACAGTTGATCCCCATATGCTGCTTTTCACATTCGACTGCTCTCAATATTCAAATGTATTTATACATGCTCTGTAAGTAGGGAGCTCCGCTCCGCTCCGCTCCGGATTCATCTACATAAGACGGTAGTTACGCTGAAGCTGGAGTGCCTTGGGATAGGAACAGATGGGAGCGTTTAGCAACCTTATCACCACCCCCCTCAACCTCTCCTTCTTTTCTCTCCTCTTCTCTACCCTTCTCCCCACGTGCTACCCCCCGCCGGCTGTTCAGTTAACCTGTCACTTGTCATTGCCCAAAAATCCAAGGTATCATATGCCTCGCTGTGACTTCCTCCCTCCTCCCCCCTCCCCTGTCTCCTTCACAATGGCATGAAAGTCCCCTGTCGTCTCTTGAAACATAAGGATGTGGCTTTTCCTCTCTGGTGTCGCGTAGTGCGTGGCGCTGGTTGTTACCTTTTGATACAGAGTGTGTTGCTGAGATCACAGACCCCATGTGTAGCTCCTCTTGCATAATGAGCGGAGTCTGTTAACGTGACACTGCAGTCACAAGCAGTGCAGCAGGCATGACACACTGGAGCAAAAATACTTCTGATAACCATGAGATAACTCTGGAAATGTTTATCGAAGACACCAAAGCTTTGTCATTGTCAGTTTCACTCACTGTGCTGCTGTTTCTCTGAATACCTCTTTACTACCATGACATCATCATACCTGATCCAATCCAGTCTGATAGACACGTCCCCTTCTCGGAAATGGGACTGACTGTGTGGCCTCACTGATTGACTGTAAGATCATCAGGACTGGAGTATTACTGGTTATGATTGGTTGTTGTTTTGTCCAAAGTATAATGTTAGACCAGTGTATGTTTATAAAATGTTGAATCAAATGATAAGCATTTATAAAGGCTTATTCACAAGTTTTTGTAACTTAATAGTGTGTAAAAAGATAATCATAGTGGATGGCGCTTGGTTCCTGTTGGAATTTCGAACTGTTGTCCGTCCACAGAGGGCAGCTCCCAGCAGACATTGCAACGCCCACAGTTTGTTGTTGTTGTTTATGTTGCTTTCATAAGGTCATCCCCACCACATGGGGCAGCATACTTACAACAGCCACCCCATAGTTCTGTTTGTCCCTGACAGTCTGTTTATATGTGGGCTCCCCTCACCCCATTCTAAAGGTCAAAGAGCTATTACACTCATCCTGTCACTGTAGTTCCATCACTATCGGTTAGCTACTAGTTTACTGGTCTGCCTTATTCAATCATTGCACGAATAAAGGATGCTTATGGGTGAGTCAGAGTATAGTGAATGGCAACAGGACTGGTGTGATCTGGGTTGGAGAAAATTAAAGCCCAAAAGCTACGAATCGGTCAATTCCACTCTATTTCTCTGATAAATGTTCTAATCCAATACATTTAGTGTATGTAACTGAGAGTTAATAATAAATAGAGAGTAAATAGCTACATATGCTTTATCTATCTGTATGGACTGAGATTGTATTGTTTTCACAGAGTGAAATGCAGACCCAATCCTCTGCAGTTCCAGTCTGCACTGTGTGTCTCTAGGAGCAGGAACAGCTAGGTCAGGTTGTTAGCAGCAGAGCACTGACAGTCCAATCCAGCACACATTCACCAGACTCTTTTGTTTTTACCTTCCTTTCTTCTGCCAAGAAAAAAAGAGGGTGCATCGCTCTTCGGAGTAACCCACTGACACCTCCCTCTGATCTGCCTGCTTTCTTCCTACCCCCCCTCTTCTCTCTTCTCCCTCCATCCATCCCTCTCTCCCCTCCTCCCCACCCTCTCTCTCCCCATGCTCATGTCATCTCCTGAGAGTCAGTCTCCTGGTTGCCACAGTAACCAGTTCACCTCTCTCTCCAGTCTCAGTGCACCTAAAGAGAAGAAAGAATATGTCTGCTGGCGAGGAGGGAGAGAAATAGGGAGAGAGAGGGGGAAGGAGGAAGCAAGGCTTGAAGTGAGTGAGAGCCTAGACATACACCCTTCCCCAAAAAGGGGATAGACATGTTTCAGTAATGGAAAACTGCTGTTTCACATTTCTGTCTTTCTTCTGTTTTTATCCAGCGCCATGAAAAATCCCCCAGAACAGATACAGCTGCTAGTGGGTGAGAGAGAAAGAAAGAATAGGAGAGAGATGGAGGGGAGAGAGGGAGAGAAATGGAGATATGAGAAAGAGAGAGTGGGGAAAGGAGGTGTGTGTGGAGAATGTGGGGGGGGGGGTCTGATATGACAACCTTGCTTTTTGCACATTTGCAGGCTTCACAGGACAGTCATTTCAAAATCACCATCACAAATCACCATCCACCAATCCCTACCCGGTCTCCCTTCTACCCTCCCTTCTACCCTCCCTCCCTAACCTCCTTCCCTACCCTCCTCCCTATCTCACTCACTCCCTCCCTCCCTCCACTTTTCCCCATCCCAGTTTACTGGTGGAAAGGGAGCTGTCTCTGTCTGCCCTGCCAGCCTCAGCTCCAGTGTGCCCTGCATGCGCTCTCATTCCAAAGACAAGGCTAGTCCTTCGTCGCTTTGCTCTGCGCCCTACTACACTCGCTCAGACACTGCCAATTACACCTACATTACCACCTCATTACCCTGGACGCAACAGCCACTGCTACTGCAGCAATCACAACTAAAACGCAATATAAATCAATTACATTCATCTTGACATTATTTGCAAGTGTTTTTTCAATGGATGGGGGGTGGGGGCTGTCACATGTTAAATGCTCTCCTGGTGATTGTGGTCATTTAGAGTGATATGGTAATGCAGTGTTGGCTATTTCCCTATGCAGTTTTTTATGTATTAATCTTGTGGAATTACCTTTCGGTGATGTGAGATGATTTAGGTATTTTAGATGACGCGTACTGGGTAGTAGACTAAGCATTTCATCTAATCACCTCAACCGTCACCAATACAGTTATTATACTATCATCCTCATCATCCTATGTATGTTGTGCTCTTTACGTGCCAAATATACTCACGTATATTTCCCCTCTCACAGAATGCAAATGACTGAATAGTGGGACCTTGATTATATTGATGGTGCATTGATTTGTAATGGAGGTACCTAGCCTCACTGTCTATCTGTACAGTACGGTGTAAGTGTCGTCCCTGCAGACCCCAGCCCAGTCACCCCATCCAGAGCTTCTCCAGACTAGAGGCAGAGCCATCATTGAGCATGATGTTAATGGGGTTCCCTCCTGCTGGTTAACGAGGGCAGGCAGACACGCTGCACTAATTGCTCTGTGTGATATATAACAGCCAGCCAAGCAGCCTGAGTTTGGGACAGAGAGCGCATGAATGCAATGAGACTGAGACAGCAGCTGCTTGCCTTCCTCTTAGCCCAATATTTGCTTATTAACCCTGGGCTGGCTCTGGCTCTGGCTCTGGCCTAGTGTGTCTATGGGGAGACTGGGGTTATATATCAACAGCAGAGGGGCTGTGTTGTGGCATGCATGGTGCCTGGGATGCTGGTTTTTAGACTAATTTAGAGCCTTGTAATCTCCATAGGAGGACTCAGGGTGCAGTGTTTGAGTGTCAGTGACTGTGTCAGCGGTGGCAGACATCTGTCTGTCTGTCTGTCTGTCTGTCTGTCTGTCTGTCTGTCTGTCTGTCTGTCTGTCTGTCTGTCTGTCTGTCTGTCTGTCTGTCTGTCTGTCTGTCTGTCTGTCTGTCTGTGTGTGATACAGATGTAGAATCTTAATTTGAGCCAGTTTGCTACAGTCAGTAGCATATCCATCCACCTTGCCTCTCTGACACCAAGGAGGGATGAAATCCCAACCAAGGTCTTGGGAAAACCAACAGTAATTAGTGATACATAGACAGAAATGACTGGCCAACTACCACCCTCAGCAGACTAGAGATTTGGGAGACTGTGTTGTAGTAGTTTGAGAATACAGCAATGGAATAGCTTACTGCAACGACACCCCATTGAATACATCTGGAAAATAATTCTCTCTGTGAATAACTGTGGTTAATTGACTATGCACTGAACTGCACAGTATGTTCAACCTGTAAACAGAGAGAAACACAAGTGGGAAGAGAAGCCTCAGAGGGGAGGAGAGATGAGGAGCTCTGTTCTTTTCTTTTCTGTCTCCACGGTAACATTGATTGATATTCTTCAGGTGGAGCAGCAGGGCTGACCACTGCAGGCTAACACTCCACTCCACCGCCAGAGGGGTGGGGGGAGGGAGGGAGAGGAATAGGAGTGGTGAAGGCTCAGAGACAGGAAGTGAAGTAGAGAGGGAGAGGGGGGTGGTAGAGGTAAGGGTAGAGAAAAGTGCACGGAGACAGGGAGAGGGGGAGGGGAGAATCAGTAGAATATCTGTTGGTCAACCCCCAGATCCTTTTAATCCCAGACACTCCTGTATCGACTCTGTTGAAATGAGGCACAATATACTTTGCGCACACATGTGAGTGTGACTGCATAAGTGTGAGTGTGTGTGTGCCCTGTGCAGTTTGGCCATAAATCTGAGGCTGGACTAATGAATGTGTCTAGGCCACAGTGACCCTGTTTCCTAACTGTTACTATGGCAACACAGGGCCACCTTTGCATGAGAGTGGCCTGCCTGGCCACTCCCCCAAGCCTTCACCTCTTGTGAAGGGAGAGAGAGAGAGGGAGACAGAGAGGGAGAGAGAGGAGAGGGAGAGAGAGCGAGGGGGAGAGAGATGCAGGGGTTCTCTCCCTGTGCTCTACTGTGTGTTAATTTCACACGTCTGCTTTATTAAGAGGTAGTCGGGCAGAACGCTATAATTAATTAATTACACACACACACACACACACCAATTTACTGAGCACTCTCCCAACTTTACTCTCCCAACTTTACTCTCCATTGGTTGGCTTCACTCTTTTTTATTCAAAACATTACAAACAGTACAGTGTCAGGCAATCAACTTAAACAACTCCCCTGTAGCATCGTACAGTATCTTTATTCCAGGGCAAAATGTTTTTTAGAAAAGCCAGTTTATATGCAGCATGATACAAGTGACTGTGATTGTTTTATCTCAGTAAAACATATGTATGTTGAACTGCATCAATCAAACAGCAGCTGTTCATATGAAAGATTCCCAACTATAATATGCCAGATAATCTGCTGCTATTAGCTAGAGCGAGTGAGGTAGAGCACGGAGAGATGTCTTCACTCAGTGTCTTCTCTTTCCCTCTCTCCTTCTTTCTCCCTCTCTATCTCGCCCTCTCTCTCTCCCTCTCTCTCCGTCTGGCTCCTGAATATTTAATGGGGCTGAATTACAGAGGCCCTCAACCATAATAAATGGAGAATCAGACAATTAAAGCAGAAGCGCCTGTGCTTTGAGTCTTACCTCTCCCAGAGGAGTCAGAGATTATTTAAAGTGGCACACTGTTTGATTATCTAATCCTCCCCTTGCCCTTCTGTTTTACTTACCGCGATGCAGCACTGCACTGTGCTGCACACTGCCTGCTCCCTCCGTTTGCCTTCGCAAATTACCATGAAATGCCAATGAACACTCAATCTATCTAAGACCAGTCTATACTGTAGGCGTTAGATCTGAGGAAGGACCTGAAGTCACAGCCACTGATCTTTTTCTTCTTCTTCTCACTTAATTGACTTGGTTTTTAACAGAGGTTTGGTTTAGCTAGGGATGGCCTGGTTTTCAGAGCTGGTATCGACATCACATTTTACAAAACATCATTTATTTGAAAGAAACATGTTTGGAAAGTTGACAGGTGTTTGTTTTTGTGTGTGTGCGAGAACCATAGACATTAAAACCAGTAAATAGTGAAAGCGCTGACGTCATCTACATATTCCTATGAAAAACTCCCGATGGAGTATTTGAAGCGCTCCATATTGCTGAATGGGGCTGAATGGCACCAAAACAATAGCTAAGGTCCATGGTGAAAGTGGCCTTAACTAGCAAAGGTCATGGTTGATGTAGTCGTTTTCATCCTGCCTGAGAGAGTCAACCTTAATGTCTATGGCATAAGGGCGCGAGCCTCCTCGTAGCCTGCCTACCTGTGATTGGTCTGTGTCAGCACAATGTCCCGTGTGACGACAAACATAGTAGTCAGAATGGAACACTTTAATTAAATATCTCAATTTGTAGTGAGCTTTAAAAGAATTCACCATGGTGATCGAACTTGATTGTAATAAACACATTTTAGTGCCCAAAACAGCCATAAAAATATAAATGTTTGGCCGTTCTGCCGATCGTAACTTTCTAGGGCAGACCAGTAGCCGACCTGCAGAGGTTGTGACTTCACGTTCCAGACCGGACACTGGGGGGCGTGAACCCACAAGTGGAACCTCTCACTCCTTGATGGTTGCTGACATCCAGAGAGATGACTCAGGACAGGTGAAAACACTGATCTCTGTATGGACTATTGAACTGTCACAATGCCTGGAGTGGTGGGTGCAGAGTCAAACGCAGAGAGCAGAGGATACTGGGGAAACCAGACTTTATTTCGGTTTCCAATGTTAACGCCCAAAACAACAGGCGAAATAATCACAAAAATGTCCAACCCAACACAAGGCACAAACGGACAGGAACACTACACGCACAACCACGACTAACAGAAAAAAACAAGCGGGCCTAACATGCTTAAATAGTCCTGAATCAAAAACTAAATAAGAGACAGGTGCAACCACTAAGACAAAACAAACAGAAAAGGAAAAGGGGATCGGTGGCAGCTAGTAGACCGGCGACGATGACCGCCGAGCGCCGCCCGAACAGGCAGGGGAGCCACCTTCGGTGGGAGTCGTGAATGTACCCCCCTCCCTGACAGGCGGCTCTGGCAGCGCGCCACCACCGGCCTCGAGGGCGACCCGGGGGGCGAGGCGCAGGGCGATTCGGGTGGAGGCGGTAGAAGTCGCTCAGTAGTGATGAGTCCAGATGTCCACCACCGTACCCCTCCCAGTCCATGAGGTACTGTAGGCCCCTCACCCGGCATCTAGAGTCCAGAATAAAACGTACAGTGTACGCCGGGGACCCCTCGATGTCCAGAGGGGGCGGAGGGACATCCGGCACCTCACCTTCCTGCAGGGGACCAGCCACCACTGGCCTGAAGAGAGACACATGAAACAAGGGGTTAATACGATAGTAAGGAGGAAGCTGTAACCTATAATACACCTTGTTTATCCTCCTCAGGACTTTAAATGGCCCCACACACTGCGGCCCCAGCTTCCGGCAGGGAAGGCGGAGGGGCAGGTTTCGGGTAGAGAGCCAGACCCGGTCCCCCGGTGCGAACACGGGGGCCTCACTGCAGTGCTGGTCAGCGCTCCTCTTCTGCCGTCCACCAGCTTGTTTCAGTGATTCCTGGACGGCTCTCCAGGTCGCCTTCGAGCGCTGCACCCATTCCTCCACCGCAGGAGCTTTGGTCTGGCCCTGATGCCATGGGGCCAGGACCGGCTGGTAGCCCAACACGCACTGGAACGGTGACATGTTTGTGGAGGAGTGGCTGAGGGAATTCTGAGCCACCTCCGCCCATGGGACGTACCTTGCCCATTCACCAGGCCAGTCCTGGCAATACGACCGCAGAAGCCCACCCACATCCTGGTTCACTCTCTCCACCTGCCCATTACTCTCGGGGTGAAAACCCGAGGTCAGACTGATCGAGAACCCCAGACGTTCCATGAACGCCCTCCAAACTCTGAACAAGAACTGGGGACCCAGATCAGAAACGATGTCCTCAGGCACCCCGTAGTGCCGGAAGACGTGGGTAAACAGGGCCTCCGCAGTCTGTAGGGCCGTAGGGGGACCGGGCAACGGGATGAGACGACAGGACTTAGAAAACCGATCTACAACGACCTGGATCGTAGTGTTTCCCTGAGACGGGGGAAGGTCGGTGAGAAAATCCACTGACAAATGCGACCACGGCCGTTGTGGAACGGGGAGGGGCTGTAACCTCCCTCTAGGCAGGTGTCGAGGAGCCTTGCTCTGAGCACACACAGAGCAGGAGGAGACATAAAACCTCACGTCCTTGGCCAAAGTGGGCCACCAGTACCTCCCCCTAAGACTCCGCACTGTCCTCTCAATACCAGGATGACCCGAAGAGGGTAGTGTATGGGCCCATCGAATCAAACGATCATGGACACCAAGCGGCACATACTGAACACCTGCTGGACACTGAGGAGGTGCCGGTTCCAACCGTAACGCCCGCTCGATTTCCGTGTCCACCCTCCATACCACCGGTGCTACCAGACATGAAGCTGAAAGGATGGGAGTAGGATCGATGGACCGCTCCTCGGTGTCATAGAGACGGGACAGCGTGTCAGCCTTAGTATTAAGGGAGCCTGGCCTATAGGAGATCGTGAAACGAAATCGGGTAAAAAATTATGGCCCACCTGGCCTGACGCGGATTCAATCTCCTCGCTGCCCGGATATACCCGAGATTACGATGGTCAGTCCAGATGAGGAAAGGGTGTTTGGCCCCCTCAAGCCAATGTCTCCACACCTTCAGAGCCTTGACCACAGCTAACAACTCCCGGTCCCTCACGTCATAGTTCCGCTCCACTGGACCGAGCTTCCTCGAGAAGAAAGCGCAACTTCGGTGGCGTGCCCGAGCTCTGTGATATAGCACGGCTCCCACCCCAGCCTCGGACGCGTCCACCTCCACTATGAACGCCAAAGAGGGGTCTGGATGAGCCAGCACGGGAGCGTCGGTGAACAGCTCCTTCAGACGATTGAAGGCTCTGCCCGCCTCCGCTGACCAATGCAAGCGTGCCGGCCCCCCCCTTCAGCAGTAAGGTAATGGGAGCAGCCACCTGACCAAAACCCCAGATAAACAGGTCATGCTCCAGCAGTCGCCCAAGTACCCTATGCACCAGAGACACATCAAATCAAATCAAATTTTATTTGTCACATACACATGGTTAGCAGATGTTAATGCGAGTGTAGCGAAATGCTTGTGCTTCTAGTTCCGACAATGCAGTAATAACCAACAAGTAATCTAACTAACAATTCCAAAACTACTGTCTTATACACAGTGTAAGGGGATAAAGAATATGTACATAAAGATATATGAATGAGTGATGGTACAGAGCAGCATAGGCAAGATACAGTAGATGGTATCAAGTACAGTATATACATATGAGATGAGTATGTAAACAAAGTGGCATATTTAAAGTGGCTAGTGATACATGTATTACATAAGGATGCAGTAGATGATATAGAGTACAGTATATACGTATACATATGAGATGAATAATGTAGGGTATGTAAACATTATATTAGGTAGCATTGTTTAAAGTGGCTAGTGATATATTTGACATCATTTCTCATCAATTCCCATTATTAAAGTGGCTGGAGTTGAGTCAGTGTGTTGGCATCAGCCACTCAATGTTAGTGGTGGCTGTTTAACAGTCTGATGGCCTTGAGATAGAAGTTGTTTTTCAGTCTCTCGGTCCCAGCTTTGATGCACCTGTACTGACCTCGCCTTCTGGATGATAGCGGGGTGAACAGGCAGTGGCTCGGGTGGTTGTTGTCCTTGATGATCTTTATGGCCTTCCTGTAACATCGGGTGGTGTAGGTGTCCTGGAGGGCAGGTAGTTTGCCCCCGGTGATGCGTTGTGCAGACCTCACTACCCTCTGGAGAGCCTTACGGTTGTGGGCGGAGCAGTTGCCGTACCAGGCGGTGATACAGCCCGCCAGGATGCTCTCGATTGTGCATCTGTAGAAGTTTGTGAGTGCTTTTGGTGACAAGCCAAATTTCTTCAGCCTCCTGAGGTTGAAGAGGCACTGCTGCGCCTTCTTCACGATGCTGTCTGTGTGAGTGGACCAATTCAGTTTGTCTGTGATGTGTATGCCGAGGAACTTAAAACTTACTACCCTCTCCACTACTGTTCCATCGATGTGGATAGGAGGGTGTTCCCTCTGCTGTTTCCTGAAGTCCACAATCATCTCCTTAGTTTTGTTGACGTTGAGTGTGAGGTTATTTTCCTGACACCACACTCCGAGGGCCCTCACCTCCTCCCTGTAGGCCATCTCGTCGTTGTTGGTAATCAAGCCTACCACTGTTGTGTCGTCCGCAAACTTGATGATTGAGTTGGAGGCGTGCGTGGCCATGCAGTCGTGGGTGAACAGGGAGTACAGGAGAGGGCTTAGAACGCACCCCTGTGGGGCCCCAGTGTTGAGGATCAGCGGGGTGGAGATGTTGTTGCCTACCCTCACCACCTGGGGGCGGCCCGTCAGGAAGTCCAGCACCCAGTTGCACAGGGCGGGGTCGAGACCCAGGGTCTCAGCTTGATGACGAGCTTGGAGGGTACTATGGTGTTGAATGCCGAGCTGTAGTCGATGAACAGCATTCTCACATAGGTATTCCTCTTGTCCAGATGGGTTAGGGCAGTGTGCAGTGTGGTTGAGATTGCATCGTCTGTGGACCTATTTGGGCGGTAAGCAAATTGGAGTGGGTCTAGGGTGTCAGGTAGGGTGGAGGTGATATGGTCCTTGACTAGTCTCTCAAAGCACTTCATGATGACGGAAGTGAGTGCTACGGGGCGGTAGTCGTTTAGCTCAGTTACCTTAGCTTTCTTGGGAACAGGAACAATGGTGGCCCTCTTGAAGCATGTGGGAACAGCAGACTGGTATAGGGATTGATTGAATATGTCCGTAAACACACCGGCCAGCTGGTCTGCGCATGCTCTGAGGGCGCGGCTGGGGATGCCGTCTGGGCCTGCAGCCTTGCGAGGGTTAACACGTTTAAATGTTTTACTCACCTCGGCTGCAGTGAAGGAGAGTCCACATGTTTTCGTTGAAGGCCGTGTCAGTGGCACTGTATTGTCCTCAAAAAAAAAAAGTTATTTAGTCTGCCTGGGAGCAAGACATCCTGGTCCGTGACTGGGCTGGTTTTCTTCTTGTAGTCCGTGATTGACTGTAGACCCTGCCACATACCTCTTGTGTCTGAGCCGTTGAATTGAGATTCTACTTTGTCTCTATACTGACGCTTAGCTTGTTTGATAGCCTTGCGGAGGGAATAGCTGCACTGTTTGTATTCGGTCATGTTACCAGTCACCTTGCCCTGATTAAAAGCAGTGGTTCGCGCTTTCAGTTTCACGCGAATGCTGCCATCAATCCACGGTTTCTGGTTAGGGAATGTTTTAATCGTTGCTATGGGAACGACATCTTCAACGCACGTTCTAATGAACTCGTACACCGAATCAGCGTATTCGTCAATGTTGTTATCTGACGCAATACGAAACATATCCCAGTCCACGTGATGGAAGCAGTCTTGGAGTGTGGAATCAGCTTTGGTCGGACCAGCATTGGACAGACCTCAGCGTGGGAGCTTCTTGTTTTAGTTTCTGTCTGTAGGCAGGGATTTCCGAAAGGAGGGCGGGGCAGGGCCTTATATGCGTCGCGGAAGTTAGAATAACAATGATCCAAGGTTTTTCCCGCCCTGGTTGCGCAATCGATATGCTGATACAATTTAGGGAGTCTTGTTTTCAGATTAGCCTTGTTAAAATCCCCAGCTACAATGAATGCAGCCTCAGGATGTATGGATTCCAGTTTGCAAAGAGTCAAATAATTTGTTCAGAGCCATCGATGTGTCTGCTTGGGGGGGAATATATACAGCTGTGATTATAATCGAAGAGAATTCTCTTGGTAGATAATGCGGTCGACATTTGATTGTGAGCAATTCTAAATCAGGTGAACAGAAGGATTTGAGTTTCTGTATGTTTCTGTGATCACACCACGTCTCGTTAGCCATAAGGCATACGCCCCCGCCCCTCTTCTTACCAGAAAGATGTTTGTTTCTGTCGGCGCGATGCGTGGAGAAACCCTCTGGCTGTACCGCCTCCGATAGAGTCTCTCCAGTGAGCCATGTTTCCGTGAAGCAAAGAACGTTACAGTCTCTGATGTCCCTCTGGAATGCTACCCTTGCTCGGATTTCATCAACTTTGTTGTCAAGAGACTGGACATTGGCGAGAAGAATGCTAGGGAGTGGTGCACGATGTGCCCGTCTCCGGAGTCTGACCAGAAGACCGCCTCGTTTCCCTCTTTTACGGAGTCGTTTTTTTGGGTCGCCGGCTGGGATCCATTCCGTTGTCCTGGTTGAAAGGCAGAACACAGGATCCGCTTCGTGAAAATCATATTCTTGGTCGTACTGATGGTGAGTTGATGCTGATCTTATATTCAGTAGTTCTTCTCGACTGTATGTAATGAAACCTAAGATGACCTGGGGTACTAATGTAAGAAATAACACGTAAAAAAAACAAAAAACTGCATAGTTTCCTAGGAACGCGAAGCGAGGCGGCCATCTCTGTCGGCGCCGGAAGTAACAAAACTACCTCCACATCTGCGCGTGTGGCAGAATAGATCAGTATATCATCGATATACACCACCACACCCTGCCCGTGCAGGTCTCTGAGAATCTTGTCTAAGAATGATTGGAAAAAGGCTCGAGCATTCTTCAACCCATACGGCATGACTAGGTACTGATAATTACCAGATGTGGTACTAAACGCGGTCTTCCACTCATCTCCCTCCCGGATACGCACCAAATTATACGCACTCCTAAGGTCCAGTTTTGTGAAAAAACACGCCCCGTGAAATGATTCCACCACCGTGGCGATGAGAGGTAGCAGGTAACTAAACCCCACTGTGATGGAATTTAGACTTCTATAATCAATGCACGGAAGCAGACCTCCCTCCTTTTTCTTCACAAAAAAGAAGCTCAAGGAGACGGGTGACGTGGAGGGCCGAATGCACCCCTGTCGCAGAGATTCAGTGACGTATGTCTCCATAGCCACTGTCTCCTCCAGGGACAACGGGTGCACGTGACTCCTGGGAAGTGCAGCGTTTACCAGGAGGGTTATCGCGCTATCCCCTCTTCGGTAGTTGGGTCGCCTTCTTCTTACAGAAGGCGATAGCCAAATCAGCATATTCAGAGATAATGTGCACAGTGGAAACCTGGTCTGCACTCTCCACCGTTGTCGCACCGATGGAAACTTCTCTGCACCTACCTGAACACTTCTCTGACCACCCTCGGAGAGCCCCTGTTTCCATGAAATCTCAGAATTGTGATTAGCCAGCCAGGGAATCCCCAGCACCACTGGAAACGCAGGTGAATCGATAAGGAAGAGACTAATCCGCTCCTTATGATCCCCCTGCGTTACCATGTCCAGTGGAACCGTGGCCTCCCTGACCAGCCCTGACCCTAATGGTCGGCTATCTAAGGAGTGCACAGGGAAGGGTTGGTCTTGCGGCACCAGGGGAATCCCTAGCCTTAACGCGAGCCCACGATCCCAGCTGCGCCTGAATCGACTAGCCCCTTATGCTGTAGAGAGGGAGAAAACTCATAGAAATAAATTAGTAAGAACATATGACCAACAGGGAGCTCTGGGTGAGTCTGGTGCTGACTCACCTGGGGTGAACGAGGAGTGCTCTGCCTGCCCTCCCGACTCCCAGACGAGCTCCTCCAGCACCGATTGGCATTGTGTCCGCTCCGACCACACCTGGTGCAGAAGGAGCCTCCTCCTCCGATCCCCCTCGATGCGGCCCCCCTAACTCCATGGGGATTGGAGCGGGAGGGCCGAGAGGTGGAACCAACAGGGCCCGTTCTGGACGCCCGCGGGCAGCCAGCAGGTTGTCTAGTCGGATCGACATGTCCATGAGTTCGTCGAGGGAGAGGGTGGCGTCCCGTCAAGCTAGCTCCCTGCAGACATCCTCCCGGAGGCTAAATCGATAGTGGTCCATCAGGGCCCTGTCGTTCCACCCCGCCCCAGCAGCCAACGTCTGGAACTCCAGCGCAAAGTCCTGCGCGCTCCTCGTCTCCTGTTGCAGGTGAAACAGCCGCCGCTCGGCCTTCAGGTGGGTGGTCGAACACGGCCCGGAACCGGCGGGTGAACTCGGGGTAGTGGTCCCTCGCCGAGTCTGGGCCATTCCACACTGTGTTGGCCCACTCCAGCACCAGATCCGGATGCCGTAGGAGGGGTAGGTGGTGCTGGCGGAGGAGGATCTGGGGGTGAGGTAGAGAGGCCACTCCTCTCCCATCGGTCCATCCTCTCCATCATTTGGTCCATTGCCGACCCGATACGGTGGAGAATGGCCGGACTCGCTCCTCCATGGATGGGAGAGGAGGTGCAGCTGCTCCTGCTGACTCCATAATGTGGTGCGTGCTTCTGTCACAATGCCTGGAGTGGTGGGTGCGGAGTCAAACACAGAGAGCAGAGGATACTGGGGAAACCCAACTTTATTTCGGTTTCCAATGCTAACGCCCAAAACAACAGGCGAAATTATCACGAAAATGTCCAACCCAACACAGGGCACAAATGGACAGGAACACTACAAACACAACCACGACTAACAGAAAACAAGCCCGCACAAAAACAGGCGGGCCTAACATGCTTAAATAGTCCTGAATCAAAAACTAAATAAGAGACAGGTGCAACCAATAAGACAAAACAAACAGAAAAGGAAAAGGGGATCGGTGGCAGCTAGTAGACCGGCGACGATGACCGCCGAGCGCCGCCCGAACAGGCAGGGGAGCCACCTTCGGTGGGAGTCGTGACATGAACAGAGAAAGTGAGAGATTGGAGAAAGGCCTACTTTTTTGTCATGTGCATACAAAGCACATTTTTTTCACACGTGGCATCATTTTGGGTGTTCAGATCATAGATATTAATTGAATTGATAGTGATAGCTAACTTAATGCTTGCCAGTGCCGTGTGGTTTCCCTATGCACAAAGGTTTCACATCAGTGCAGCTGAGAGGGGAGATCTACTATACATATTCATGAGGTATACAGCTGAGGCCCAACACTGGGGCCATTTAGCATCAGCCAGGGAGAAGCCAATGATAGCATTGTAAATGCACAGCCATCAGTGGCTTAATGACTTGAGTCTAACACTGGCCAATTAAGACGCACAGTCACTCACCATGGCCCAATGGCCCCCATTCATTTCAGAGGAAATAGAGTCTGAAGTGAGCCTGTGTTCACATCCCAAAAACGTATGTATGTGTGTGTGTGTGTGTGTGTGTGTGCGTGCGTGCGTGCGTGCGTGCGTGCGTGCGTGCGTGAGTGAGTGAGTGAGTTGGCCAATGTTTAGCTCAGCAAGGAACCTTAGTCCCAATACATACAAACCTTGCTCCAATGTGAACTGCGTAAATGCAGTAGGTGTGTGTAGGAGAGGACAGTGCTGAACAGCTGTAAGTTAGTCCTAATGAACAGAATGAGCACTGATACACAGCTCTGCCCATCATAATATCATCACACACTAATCACGCCCTAATGCCACTACTGTCTGTGTACGTGTGTGTGACCCTATTTTAGCTATTTTTGTATGTATCAAGGGAACATAGTCACGGCCTGCCGTTGTCATGGGGTTGTTGTACTGCAGAAGATAATTTATTTGTTTTTGATCATTTTGACTACCTTGATCCTCATAGGATGAATCAATATGAACGTTAGGAATTCATTTAAAACGTGCTGTGCAATGACCAACGACAGACAGTAATGAGTGATTGATACAGTCTCTTGCTCCAGGGCATCGTTAGTTAGACTATTATTGTCTTGTCACTGGGACAATGTAAAATGTCCATCCACAGTTAATAGCAGTAGTGTGTGTTCAGTCTGGCAGAATATGACATCTTTATCCTCCACTCTGGCGTACACGCCTACGGAAGGAGGGAGTCGTCAGCCCCAGGCTACTGTAACTAGTTAATGAGCAGAGGGATGTTTCTCCTGATTATCACCATGTAGAGAAACTGTTGCTCACTCAACTGCATACATACTGTACATCTACAATACATGGTGTGCCTGGATTTAATGCTAGCTAGCTAGCTATAGATAGATAGATAGATAGATAGATAGTCTGTAACTTGCCTTACTGTCAGTGTGTTCCCAAGCTGTAAGCTCAACCAGGTAAGAGAGAGGAACATATATACATAATATATACAAAAGTATTTGGCTAGTTCAGCCACACACATTGCTGACATGTGTATAAAATTGAGCACACATCCATGCGATCTCCATAGACAAACACTGGCAGTAGAATGGCCTTACTGAAGTGACACCGTCATAGGATGCAACCTTTTCAACAAGTCAGTTCGTCAAATGTCTACCCTGCTAGAGATTTCCCAGTCAACTGTAAGTGCTATTACTGTGAAGTGAAAATGTCTAGGAGCAACAACAACTCAGCCGCGAAGTGGTAGGCCACACAAGCTCACAGAACGGAACCACCGAGTGCAGAAGCGTGTAGCGCGTAAACATCGTCTGTCCTCGGTTGCAACACTCACTACCGAGTTCCAAACTGCCTCTGGAAGCAACGTCAGCACAAGGACTGTTTGTCGGGAGCTTCATGAAATGGGTTTCAATGGCCGAGCAGCCGCACACAGGCCTAAAATCACCATGCACAATGCCAAGCATCGGCTGGAGTGGTGTAAAGCTCGCTGCCATTGGACTCTGGAGCAGTGGGAACACGTTCTCTCGAGTGATCAGAAACACTTTCTCTCTTTCAGCATGACAATGCCCCTGTGCACAAAGCAAGGTCCATACAGAAAGGGCTTGTCGAGATCTGTGTGGAAGAACTTGACTGGCCTGCACAGAGCCCTGACCTCAACCACGTCAAACACCTTTGGGATGAATTGGATCGCTGACTGCGAACCAGGCCTAATCGCCCAACATCAGTGCCCGACCTCACTATTGTGGCTGAATGGCAGCAAGTCCCCACAGCAATGTTCCAGCATCTTGTGGAAAGCCTTCCCAGAAGAGTGGAGGCTGTTTTCGCAGCAAAGGGGGGACCAACTCCATATTAATGTCCATGAGTTTGGATTGAGATGGTCGATGAGCATGTGTCCACATACTTTTGGTCATGTAGTGTAGCTAAGGAAAAGATTATGTGTATTATTGTTTTCATCCGTTGTACCTGGAAACCTGTGTGTGTACTAACTTACTGCATGTGTGTGTGTGTGTGTGTGTGTGTGTGTGTGTGTGTGTGTGTGTGTGTTTCCATTGTGAGCTTAGCACATTATGCAGACAATTGTTTGGTAGGAAGGTGCTGGGATAGGGATAGCGTTGCCCTGACAACCCCAGTAGCTGTCAACAGCTTCCTGTAATGGTGACAAATGGTGGTTATTACAGGAGGGGTAATATGGTGGAATCCCCCTCTACTGAACTGTACTGTACTGCCTTAGAGATACGGAGCTTCTTCTCCTAAGGACTGACAATTAATAAGACCAGCCCTTATTACAGTACAACTCAGGGCCTCTTCTACTCTGACATAACAGGCCTGTGTTGAAGATAATTATAGTGAAATCTTTTGAACACGTTGAGCGTTTGATTGAGCATGCCAGGAGTGCCTTGATGGGCAAGTTTCGAACCCTTGGGACTATTCCATAGATTCCATTGCGCTAGACAAGCTCAATCAAGCGCAGCTAAAGTATTTGACAGAAAACAAGTAGTATTTGAGCCCAGGCATGGCAGACGCCGCTGCATAGGACCTTGATGTGTTGTTGTTCAAGAATGATTTTTAAAAGAGTCTTTCAGAAGTGGAGAGAAAACACAATAATTATGCAGTTCATGTCTTTTCAACAGCAGCTTCAAGTCTGAGCGCAGCAGGGAACACACACGCGCGTACACACACACATACAGACACACACAGAGGGAGTAGACTGAGAGAGCGTGTAGAGGATATATTCATTATAGATGCAGATAGCTGCAGGTGGGCTAGCGTACTGCTGTTCATGTCAGGTAGTGTGAGTTTGTGTGGCCAAGGTTACAGTGACAATAATAACCCCTGTCTCTGGGGGTGAACCAACCTCCACTCCCCAACACGGCACATCCTGGCAGAGACAGCCTGGCAGAGACAGCCTGGCAGGGAGCACAAGCTATTGCTAGTCGGCTGGCTCTGCAGGGACTGGGCTTCTGCCCTACTTGGAGGATAATCAAATGATGATGAAGCAAATTTCTATTTTTGTTGTTGAAAGATAGCTTGGATGTATTTTTTTATTTACGTGTGCTGTTCAGCTGCCACAGTTCAAAGTTCAAAAGGGATGTTAAAAGTGTTTATGCTCCTAAAAGACAGCTTGCATTTTGACAATATAACATTAGCCTATTTCAGCAAAGGGATGTGAGAAATGTTTCAGTGAGAAGCATTTTAATACCAGACTATATCTTACCTCCCATCTAGAGAGAGACAGAGAGTGAGGCTGTGAGGCCGGAGTCTTCAAGCGCCTGTTGGAATCTGTCAAACAGACACGGCTGACATTTTTATGAAAATTGCTCTGCCTGGCCATGATCTGTATTAGCATATGAAAGTTGTCTTCTTCTCTTTTATTTCTCTCTCTCTTGCACATTGGTGTATGCTAATTTGTAAGTCATTTCAGATGACAGAGAGTGGTTGTATCCCAGAGGTGCTGTCTCTTTCTCTCTCTCCCTTCTCTCTCTCTTTCTAACCTCCCATACTGTCTCAAACTCCCTCTCCCATATGCGCTCTTTCTCTCATAGTCTATTTCTCTCTCTCCTCGTGTCTCTATCAGTGTAGAATCAGCTGATGCCTCAGTACTGTGCTGCGGTTCCTACGCAGTGGTCCTTTTGTCAACAGTCATGGAGAAAGCCCCCTTTTAGGAAGATGGTCACCCAGCAAGCATAGGCCAGCCTGGAGAAAGAGTTCAACAATGCCACCATGTGTCTCCCAGGGAGAGATGATTTGTTAATGTTATTCATTTTTGTGTGTAAGGTTGTTGAGTTATTTTATCAGTGCAAAATTGCCAAAAACTGAATTTCCTAAATGGAAACAGCATGAGAGGACATTTTACAATATCATGTATTAGTATGGCTACAATTCTATGTTACTATTCATGGCTATGATTCAGTCAGAATTTGTTAAATACCCCATGTAGAGAATACAGTCTACATTAGTACTCACTGCAGAATCTATTGAGTGGAGACACACAGAGGGTGACTTGTGTTCCTGATCATGGCCATGCCAAGCACCTGGCTAGAGGAAGAAGAGGGGAAGGGGATGGATGAGGATTGGTGCCACCTGGGGTTTGGTGATGCCATTGCCATGCCCTCAGACACACACACACGCATCACACACACACACACACACACACACACACACAGCTCTGCGTTATCAGGGAGGGCTCTCTCTCTTCCCTCGTCTGCGTTAGTATTCAGTAGGCGGACTGGGGGGAGCAAGGGAGGGCGTAGTAGAGCCCTGTGGATCGTTATTATTGACCAAGCCTCTGTGTAGCCCTGTGCTGCAGAGACAAGTCCACACACACACACACACACACACACACACACACACACACAGTGCAGTTGCTGGTTGCTGTAGTGTGAGTCAGTTGAACATTCCATATTCACAAGTATCCCTAAATAATAGTTAAAAATATATATTGATTATTAATTGGGCTTGATAAAATAAATATAATTATGAATGGTCGTAGAGAGAAACCCCATCCTAAGCATGCATCGGGAATCTGATTTCAGCCCTCCACTGAGAGGAGTGGGATTCAATAAACAACAATCTAGAGGCTCTGTGTTTGTGTAATTATGTGTGTGAGTGAGCAAGACTGTGTGTGTGTGTGTGTGTGTGTGTGTGTGTGTGTGTGACTCCACACAGACTTTTGGAGGTGCTCGAGCACACACACACACACACGCACACACACACACTCCTCGCTCCACACAGACTTTTGAGATGCACGAGCACACACACACTCACACTCCTCGCTCCACACACACACACAAACACGCACGCACAAACACACATTACTCGCTCTCCGTTGTCATGGATTAGATGAAACCTGTTTTAATGAAAGCGCCTCTCATTCATAAGCCTGTAGAACAAAATCTTGTCAGCTTTTGACACCTAGCAGCATGCCAGGCGAAGTTCAGTGGAAAGGAGGATCAAAGAAGGAAGGACAGGAGAGACTGACTGATTCCCCCTCCTTTGATATATGTTATTTATAATAGCTTGGAAATGAATTATTTTTCTTAACCTGCATGTCTGTCTCACTTAGGGTTGTCTTGTCTTGAAGAAAATAAAGAACATTTGAGTTGTTTAATAGCTTGTAAAATATCACATCTACTGAGGAGTGTAATTGGTTTAGAAAACACTAGGATTCCATTCTCCTCTGCTATAAGGTTTAGCAGAGATGATGTGTTTGTCTAGCATGCAAGTACACACCCACACACACACACACACACACACACACACACACACACACACACACACACACACACACACACACACACACACGAATGCGCAAACACTCTCCTTTCCCCCTCATTTTACCAGTGGTTGCCTGTCACACACAACTGCATGTAAATCACAAGCTGAAAAGCCCTTCAGGATATCAAATCCATGCTCTAACTAGGTCAACGCTCGCTCCTCACAATGCACTGCTGCTGCATCCTTCTCACCTCCCTCTCTCTCTCCTTTTATATCTGCACAACATGACCAAAAGTATGTGGACACATACACATATGCTTGTTGAACATTTCATTTCAAAATCATGTGCATTAATATGGAGTTGGCCCCCGCTTTGCTGCAATAACAGCCTTCACTCTTCTGGGAAGGCTTTCCACTAGATGTTGGAACATTGCTGAAGGGACTTGCTTACATTCAGCCACAAGAGCATTAGTGAGGTCGGCCACTGATGTTGGATGATTAGGCCTGGCTCGCAGTCGTCGTTGCAATTCATCCCAAAGGTGTTTGATGTGGTTGAGGTCAGGGCTTTGTGCAGGCCAGTCAAGTTCTCCCACACTGATCTCGACAAACCATTTCTGTATGGTCCTCGCTTTGTGCACGGTGTCATTGTCATGCTGAAACAGGAAAGGGCCTTCCCAAACTATTGCCACAATGTTGGAAGCACAGTATCGTCTAGAATGTCATTGTATGCTGTAGCGTTAAGATTTCCCTTCACTGGAACTAAGGGGCCTAGCCCGAACCATGAAAAACAGCGCCAGACCATTATTCCTTCTCCACCAAACTTTACAGTTGGCACTATGCAATCGGGCAGGTAGCGTTGTCCTGTCATCGCCAAACCCATATTCGTCCGTCGTACTGCCAGATGGTGAAGCCAAAGAACGTGTTTCCACTGCTCCAGAGTCCAATGGCGGTGAGCTTTACACTACTCCAGCCGATGCTTGGCATTGTGCATGGTGATCTTAGGCTTGTGTGTGCCTACTCGGCCATGGAAAACCATTTCATGACACTCCCGACCAAGAGTGCTTGTGGTAACGTTGCTTTCAGAGGCAGTTTGGAACTCGGTAGTTAGTGTTGCAACAGACGATTTCTACGAGTGACGCGCATCACAACTCGGTGGTCCCATTCTGTGAGCTTGTTTGGCCTACCACTTCGTGACTGAGCCGTTGTTTCTCCTAGATGTTTCAACTTCACAATAACAGCACTTGCAGTTGACTGGGGCAGCTCTAGCAGGGCAGAGATTTGATGAACTAACTTGTTGGAATTGTTGCATCCTATGATGGTGCCACTTTGAAAGTCACTGAACTCTTTAGTAAGGCCATTCTACTGCCAATGTTTGTCTATGGAGATTGCATGGCTGTGTGCTCGATTTTATACACCTGTCAGAAACGGGTGTGGCTGAAATAGCCGAATCCACTAATATGAAGGGGTTTCCACATACTTTTGTATATACAGTGCATTCGGAATGTTTTCAGACCCCTTGACTTTATCCACACTTTGTTAAATTACAGCCTTATTCTAAAATGTATAACATTGTTTCTTATCCTCATCAATCTACGCACAATACCCTATAATTACAAAGCAAAAACAGGTTTTTAGAAATGTTGGCAGATGTTAATTTTTTAAAACTGAAATATTACGTTTTCATTTTCAGACCCTTTACTCAGTACTTTGTTAAAGCACCTTTGGCAGCAATTACAGCCTTGAGTCTTCTTGGGTATGACGCTACAAGCTTGGCACATCTGTATTTGGGGAGTTTATCCCATTCTTCTCTGCAGATCCTCTCAAGCTCTGTCAGGTTGGATGGGGAGCGTCGCTGCGCAGCTATTTTCAAGTCTCTCCAGAGATGTTCGATCAGGTTCAAGTCCGGGCTGTGGCTGGGCCACTCAAGGACATTCAGAGACTTATCCAGAAGCCACTCCCGCATTGTCCTCCTGTTGGAGGGTGAACCTTCTCCCCAATCTGAGATCCTGAGAGCTCTGGAGCAGGTTTTCATCAAGGATCTCTCTGAACTTTGTTCCGTTCATCTTTCCATCGTTCCTGACTAGTCTCCAAGTCCCTGAAAGAAATTTCCACAGCATGATGCTGCCACCACCATGCTTCACCGTAGGGATGGTTCCAGGTTTCCTCCATACATGACGCTTGGCATTCAGGCCAAAGAGTTCAATCTTGGATTCATCAGGCCAGAGAATCTTGTTTCTCATGGTCTGAGAGTTCTTTCGGTGCCTTTTGGCAAACTCCAAGCGGGCTGTCATGTGCCTTCTACTGAGGAGTGGCATCCGTCTGGCACACTCTACCATAAAGGCCTGATTGGTAGAGTGCTGCAGTGATGGTTGTCCTTCTGGAAAGTTCTCCCATCTCCACATAGGATCTCTGGAGCTCTGTCAGATTGACCATCGGGTTCTTGGTCACCTCACTGACCAAGGCCCTTCTCCCCCGAGTGCTCATTTTGGCCGGGCGGCCAGCTCTAGAATGAGTCTTGGTGGTTCCAAACTTCTTCCATTTAAGAACGATGTAGGCCACTGTGTTCTTGGGGACCTTCAATACTGCAGAAACGTTTTGGTACCCTTCCCCAGAGCTGTGCCTCAACACAGCTCTACGGACAATTCCTTCGACCTTGGTTTTTGCTCTAACATGCACTGTCAACTGTGGGACCTTATATAGACAGGTGTGCACCTTTCCAAATCATGTCCAAACAATTGAATTTACCACAGGTAGACTCCAATCAAGTTGTAGAAATATCTCAAGGATGATCAATGGAAACAGGATGCACCTGAGCTCAATTTCGAGTATCATAGCAAAGGGTCTGAATACTAATGTAAATACATTTTTCAGTTTTTAAGTTTTAATGAATGTGCAGAAATGTCTAAAAAAACTTTTTTTTCTTTGGCATTATGGGCGTGTAGATTGATGAGGAAAAACATGTATTTAATCAATTTTAGAATAAGGCTGTAACATAACAAAATGTGGAAAAAGTCAAGGGGTCTGAATACTTTCCAAATGCACTGTTATAGTGTATCTCTTTCTTTCTCTCTATTTCACCTTCTCTCTGTGTTTTCTCCTTCTTCATTTCAACTCTCCTCTTTCTATCAAATGTAAAATATCACAAGGTTGAATCAATATTCTTTAATTAAACATCAAGGACATGAACAGAGGTTCGCTACTGCCTTCTATGGATTCAAGTAGGATTCTGCACAAAGACCAATACAAAACAGTATGTCTCATTACTACTTTTTCCCTTCTATATCAAATAGAAAATGGGGTCAAAATAGTGTAGATTGTTGCAGTGCTGTAATGGGTTTTGTGTTTTACAGACAGTATTCAATAAGAGGTGTAGGTCACTGTTCCAGTTCTCATAGCTTCAACACCGACTGGCATAGATGGGAAGGAAATGGGAGGTACTGTGCACATGCCATTCGCAACCCCATCTTAAACTGCATCCTCCATCATCTCTGGCTGAGGAATATCCTCCCAGCTCCTGCTATGACAGCTCCGGCAGCTATCAGGCATTAGTCCTCCTAAACGTTGACGACCTCCCCCCATTTCCAGTTTTCCCACGAATTAGCATGATATTAGCACATCCGACCTGAGCTGCGCCGCGGTGCCATGTCAAAGCGCTGTGTGATCTCTGTCCCTGGATCTCTCTGCTTTAGTCTGAAAGAGAGAGAGTTCCGCCAGGGAGACAGAGCAGAGCGATGAGCTATGTGATAACGAGCGGTGTTAGACTGCCACAACACACAGCCGTGTCACATTCCCTCTCAGATGTGTTCAGCTAAATGGGCTGGAGCAGATGCTCAGTGTCTGGAGTCTCGTCGCCTGGCACATCACAGAAGACAACTCTGCAAATATTTACCAAGCCGCATGGATATTCTATATCAAGTTTTGCTATGGCTGTTTTTAGTGTTTTTATTTGTTGAATCATATCTGTACATGCAGGATGATTCTGATACCACCCTGTTGTGAATGAAAAAGAAAAAGAAAACATATACACCACACAGCTGTATGGTTGTACAGTATGTTGCTCCTAAGCTACATAAGCAGGTTGAATGCTGCATATGTCTAACGATTAGCTGTGTCTTGTCATGTTGCAGCGCCTCGGTTCCTCATCACCTCCACGGGAGCCCTGTACATCTTGGACGTGCAGAATGAGGATGGATTGTATAACTACAGGTGTATGACCCGCCACCGCTACACAGGAGAGACCAGGCAGAGCAACAGCGCACGCCTCTTTGTGTCAGGTATGCAGAGGGACAGTACAGCTTGGATACGAGTCTGTTGTGCAAGTTTGAGTGCCAATGATAGCCTGGAATACACTCTGAATATCACTAGGTTTCACTATTGTTTCACTTCACTCCTTCAATCTGGACCTGCTCCAAGCTAGTCAACTGAGTAATGCTAACAATGCATACTTTTGACCAAAATATTGCATTTCTCTCACCTTTGGCCATTGCTCCTCCCTCAGACCCCTCCAACTCGGGGCCGGTCATCCTGGATGGTTTTGAGCGTCGCGAGGTGATGACATCACACCGGGTGGAGCTGCCGTGCAAGGCGTCTGGTCACCCGGCCCCGAAGTACCGCTGGCTGAAGGACAACCGTCCGCTAGAGCCGGACAGCCGCTTCAGGCAGAGTGTGACGGGCCTGTTGATAGAGAGGGCGCAGCCCAGCGACAAGGGAAGCTACGTGTGTGAAGTGTGGAACAGCTATGGCAACGCAGAGGTGGTGGGGAGGCTGCAGGTCAAAGGTCAGAAATAGACTGTGTGCAGCATGTTGTGCTAAATGTACAGTATATTTGTTGTTCATCTGTTAATTGTATATCTGAAATACTGTTCAGAGTTGGATAATGTTCAAAGTTCATACATTTCTAGCTGATATACAGTATGTCGCATTGACAAGAGAATATAAGCTCCCTCTCCCTCTTCCAGAGCCCCTGAAGGCAGTGGTCAGCCCGAGGAAGGTGAAAGGCAGCGTGGGTAGCCAGGTGTCTCTGTCGTGCAGCGTGAGTGGCTCGGAGGAGTACGAGCTGTCCTGGTACCGGAATGGAGAAATTATCTACCCTGGGAACAGTGTTCGTATGACTGGCAACAACCGGGAGAACCTGGTCATGGCTGGGATGGCTAAGAGTGATGGAGGAGCCTACCAGTGCTTCGCTAGGAAAGGCAAGATGTCCGCCCAGGACTTTGTCCAGGTCATTCTGGAAGGTCAGTACTCTCAGTGGATGTCTGTGTGGTCAGGGGGTTAACAATGTTACTTTCAATCGCAGCAGAAAACCTGTGTGTTTTTGTTTTTGGGTAGTTGTGTGTTTTTAGTGTGTATGTGCATGTGAGCATTGTGTGACTATGCATCTGTGTGTGAGTGTCCATGCATGTGAGTGTGTGCTTGCCTGCATGTGTTTTTTTTGTGTGACTGCAGAATTGGGGAACACCAACCATTGATCAGGTGTCTGTGTGTGAGTGCTAATGAGGGCTGCAGTAAAACCCTGCCACAGCCCCTATGATTAGATTATCTGAACAAGCCTCACATTGCTCTCACGGCCTGAACTCTGTTGCTGTGGCAACTGTCTCCCATGGCCATGGACCAATATAAAGAGGGTATTGATAATCTATAATGAGGAGGAGGAGGAAGAGGAGGGGGGAGGAGGAGTAGGAACAATTCCAAATCCTCTTCACTGAGATATACAGTATTAGTGTGAATGGACACTGTGTGTGCTCATCATGATCCTTTGATGCATGTGACTTGAGGTCAACAGTTTTTTTTTATCCCTGATTTACTGTATCTGGCAAAGAGACAATGTAATGAATTCTCCTTTTATAAACTAGACATACTAGACATATATCTAGGATCAGTCGACCCAAACCTAATCATCACCTTGACCTTAAAGGAAAACTCCACCCAAAAACTATATTTTGGTATTTGCTTCATTAGTCCATTGTTGATATAATCCCAAAATGTTTTGCTTGTCAGCAATCAAGTTTTCAAGATATGTAACTTTCAAAATACAGAAATATGACCCGAATGACAAGTAAAACATTTGGGGAATATATCAACAATGGACCAATTAAACAAATACCAAAAAATACTGTAGTTTTGAGGTGGAATTTTCCTTTAAGGCGGATAAAATGCAGCTGACTTTAGATTGGTATCTAGATCTACTAGAAAACACGTATCTTTAACTCTAACCCACCTCCCATCTTGTCTCCCTCTCCCCCTCTCTCCAGACGGCACGCCCAAGATAATCTCTTCCTTCAGTGAGAAAGTGTTTGGAACCAACGAGTTTGTGTCACTGTTCTGCACGGTGAAAGGCACACCAGAGCCCAGGGTGATGTGGACGCTGGACGACGATCCGGTCATCAGGGACTCCCGCCACCGCATCGGCCACTACACCGACCAGGAGGGCCATGTGATCAGCCACCTGAACATCAGCCAGACAACAGGGCCAGATGGGGGTGTCTACCGGTGCATCTGCAACAATTCGGCCGGGGCGGTATCCTACCAGGCGCGAATAAACGTAAGAGGTGCTTGTCAGATCAGCTCCTCCAAAACAATTACATTTTACACATGTATGAATTTATGAATGATGAATTCATTTGTTGTTGTTGTTGTTGTTGTTTTTCCTGATGCATGTGTTTTTTCCCGAAGATCCTTTGAGAGTGCCTGACTAACCTCTTTCGAACTTGTTTCAGTGTCTCCTTGTTGTTTGTGTGTTCTGTGTGTGTTGTGTCTTAGTTGTGTGTTAGTTGTGCGTTCTGTGTGTGTTGTCTGTTAAATGTGTGTTCTGTGCGTATTGTGTGTTATTTGTGCATTAGTTGTGTGTTCTTTGTGTGTTAGTTGTGTGTTAGTTGTGTGTTCTGTGTGTGTTGTGTGTTATTTGTGTGTTAGTTGTGTGTATGTTGTGTGTTAATTGTGTGTTCTGTGTGTGTTGTGTGTTAATTGTGTGTTCTGTGTGTGTTGTGTGTTAGTGTGTGTTCCGTGTGTGTTGTGTGTTAGTTGTGTGTTCTGTGTATGTTGTGTGTTTAGTTGTGAGACATTTTTTGTTTCTTTCCTTCTTGTTTTGTTTACGTACTGTATGTCACAAATATGTGTATGTGTGTACATGTGTGTCTGTGTTTTTGTACATGTGTCTGTGTGTGAGCGTGTTCTATCTGGTCTGTTTTCCCCTACGGTCGTTCTGTCTGTGTCGATGTGTGTATCTTTGTGTCAACTAGCTCCCCTGTCTGTCTGTACCCATCTTTTTCCTTTTGATTTCATTTCCTATTCAAAACATGCCAGATTATCCTAGGGGCTCGTATAGTGTTGCGATCATCACTCACTGGTGTCAGCGGTAACTTCTCTAATGCCCTACTCCCTACCTAACATTCACTGATGGCTTTATATTGGGACGCCATTAAGTTGATTTACACTAGCACTAGCATTTGACTGAGGAGCAATCTACACTCAGCAGGGAGGTGCCGGGCAGCTCTATAGCCAGCTACTGTAAGACTGACTGTCACCATGGTTACTAGGGGTATATCTAGAGACTCCAGGCCCTTCATCCTCCACTCAATGCTAATTCATTACCTTATAAAGGCTCAAAACAGAGAAGGATAGGCCTTCTGTGTTAGATATTGGATAACTCATTTTGATGGTTTTCGCACTGGAAAGCACAATAATGTAGCTGAGCATGGGCTTAGTGAGGGGATGCTAAAGTCTCCAGTTCAGTAGGTTAGCTAGCCTAGCGCAGAAGAGAGCGGAGCTGAGCAGAGTGTCCATGTCTTCTGAATGCAGCCTGAGCGTAGAAGATAAATATCCACAGGTGGCATAGCAGAGACAGTGTAATGACTGTTTCTCACATTGTTTGCTTCTTAATCATGCTAAAGAGAGTAGCAACGTGGAAGCCTTTACAGTGCGCTAGAGGTGCACACCACCACAGATTTAGTTCAACTGTTCTATCTAGCTACAGTACCTAACTCTAGATTTGTACCTTTCTGTAAAGTGTTAGTTTTCCTATGGCTCCTATAGGCAATACAGGATGGATTGGGTAACTGTCATCTATCTACAGTATGTTAAATATCCTAATAGTCAGTCAGTATCCCTGGTAGGGTCTGTATTATAGAGCTGTGTTGGTTACATGCTGTTGGTTTTCCAGCAGTATGAGAGAGCGAGCAAGGGGAACATGAGTAATGCTTTTGATAATATGTTCATAAGTGGAGAGTGGGAACATTGGGCTCTAATGCTTGTCAAATGCAATCATGCCTGGCGTCTAGCAGGTGCTAGAACAGTGTGATAATATTCACTTCACCTCGGAGAGTTTAAAATAGGAAAGTAGGTACACGCCCTCTGGAACACTCAGCTATGGATCGGTCCCAGGGACGAGGAACTAGGGTGATTTTATATTACTATTATTCAATGAGATTTATGTAAATGATTGCCTTTTATTTCCTAATTACAGGAAAATGAGGTGTTGATATTATACTAATAGTAGGATATTGTAGTCATGGCACTTAGCAAGTCCCAATGGAGTATAGTATTTTAATATGCTTTACAATCTCCAATAAATGTTGTCCTTGTCTTTCAGAATGAATCCCTGTCTGTCTCCATGGTTTCTGACACACTTAAACATCTCAAATTTCTAAAGTTTCACATTTCTCAGCCTCAAAATCATTTTAAGAGAGGTATTTCTCTTCTGTCTCCATTAAGGGCCTGCCAGCATACGACCAATGAAAAACCTCACCGCCATTGCTGGGCGGGACATGTACATTCACTGCCGCGTCATTGGCTACCCGTACTACTCCATCAAATGGCACAAGGACGCCAACCTGCTCCCCTATAACCACCGGCAGCGGGCATTTGAGAACAATGGCACGCTAAAGCTGTATGATGTACAGAAGGATGTGGATGAGGGAGAGTACACGTGTAGCGTGCTGGTCTCACCTTCTCTCTCCACCAGCCAAAGTGTGCACGTCAGTGTGAAAGGTACAGTATGCACTCAAACCTTTAACCTACTCAGTTAAAGATATAAACCAGGGGTCCCAACCTGTAGAGCTATCTGCGGGCTTTATGCTATGTTCATAACCAAGTAGCAAGGTGGTAATTACCAGTTGTGAGGTTGTAAATTCAGGCAATGGCATCTAGAATAGGCTACCTGCCACCCCTCTAACATACATGATTCTACTCATGATCTACTCAGAAGGACCTTGATTTGATGAATCAAGTGTGTTAGAGCCTCTTGTATAGACACTTTACAGATATATGCCATAATCAGTAAAAGGTATGGCTCTTACAATCAAATCAAATTGTATTTTTCACATGCTTTGTAAACAACAGGTGTAGACTGACAGTGAAATGCTTACTTACAGTGCCTTGCAAAAGTATTCATCCCCCTTGGCGTTTTTTCTATTTTGTTGAATTACAACCTGTAATTTAAATGGATTCACCCCCTTTGCTATGAAGCCCCTGAATAAGATCTGGTGCAATCAATTACCTTCAGAAGTCACATAATTAGTTAAATAAAGTCCACCTGTGTGCAATCTAAGTGTCACATGATCTGTCACATGATTTCAGTATATATTCACCTGTTCTGAAAGGCCCCAGTGTCTGCAACACCACTAAGCAAGGGGCACCATCAGCAAGCGGCACCATGAAGACCAAGGAGCTCTCCAAATAGGTCAGGGACAAAGTTGTGGAGAAGTACAGATCAGGGTTGGGTTATAAAAAATATCCAAAACTTTGAATATCCCACGGAACACCATTAAATCCATTTTAAAAAAGTGGAAAGAGTATAGCACCACAACAAACCTGCCAAGAGAGGGCTGCACACCAAAACTCACAGACCAGCAAGGAGGGCATTAATCAGAGAGGCAAAAAAGAGACCAAATATAACCCTGAAGGAGCTGCAAAACCTCACAGCGGATATTGGAGTATCTGTCCATAGGACAACTTTAAGCCATACACTCCACAGAGCTGGGATTTATGGAATAGTGTCCAGAAAAAAAACATTGCTTAAAGAAGAAAATAAGCAAACATGTTTGGTGTTCACCAAAAGGCATGTGGGAGACTCCACAAACAAATGGAAGAAGGTACTCTGGTCAGATGACACTAAAATTTAGCTTTTTGGCCATAAAAGAAAACACTGTCTGGTGCAAACCCAACACCTCTCATCACCCCGAGAACACCATCCCCACAGTGAAGCATGGTGGTGGCAGCATCATGCTGTGGGGATGTCCTTCATCGGCAGGGACTGGGAAACTGGTCAGAATTTAAGGAATGATCTTTAAGTCATACCACAGCTAAATACAGGGAAAATCTTGAGGGAAACCTGTTTCAGTCTTCCAGAGATTTGAGACAAGGATGGAGTTTCACCTTCCAGCAGGACAATGACCCTAAGCATACTGCTAAAGCAACACTCGAGTGGTTTAAGGGAAAACATTTAAATGTATTGGAATGGCCTAGCCAAAACCCAGACCTCAATCCAATTGAGAATCTGTGGTATGACTTAAAGATTGCTGTACACCAGCAGAACCCATCCAACTTGAAGGAGCTGGAGCAGTTTGTCCTTGGGCAAAAATCCCAGTGGCTAGATGTGCCAAGCTTATAGAAACATACCCCAATAGACTTGCAGCTGTAAATGCTGCAAAAGGTGGCTCTACAAACTATTGACTTTTTTTGGGGGGGGGGGGGGGGTGAATAGGTATGCACGCGTAAGTTTTCTGTTTTTTGTCTTATTTCTTGTTTGTTTTACAATAAAAAAATATTTAGCATCTTCAAAGTGGTATGCATGTTGTGTAAATCAAATGATACAACCCCCCCCAAAAAATATATATTTTATTTCCAGTTTGTAAGGCAACAAAATAGTAAAAATGCCAAGGGGGTGAATACTTTCACAAGCCACTGTACGTGACCTTCCCAACAATGCAGAGACAAGTCTAAAAATAATATTTAAAAAAGTACATGAAGAATAAATACACAATAAGTAACTTGGTTATATAAGTAACCTGGCTATATAGACAGTGAAAAAGAGCTCCACCATGTGGTGGTCTCTAATAGAGGTGGCAGTTTAGATATAGGTGCAACTGCCCCAGCATCCCGGTAAGAAGACGGAAATGACCGGTAGGAGACAGGGATGCAATTCACACATTATTTACACTCTCAAGACAGGCACACACACACAGCAAACTGGAAGTGGACTAGGTGGAAGTGTTGTAGTGATAGTGATAGTGGTTTGTAGATCAGTGACTCGCTAACACTAGCGTGTGTTAGGAGAGTACAGGGCTGCAGAAGAAATGGTCAATGGGTTGTGGCCCAGCCGTTGATGTGCAGGGCAGAGGTTAATGCTCCTCACTCTGCCACTGCTTGCTGAAGACTTACCCCGGACTTGGCTAGATTGTGCTTTAATACTTGTCCTGGTCACACCTGCTTATTGGACAGATGTACTGTGGAGATGCAGTTCAGCAGGATCAAAGGTGGTGATGGGCGGTCAAATGTCCTAATCCGAGGTCACTGGTTGTGGCATGTAACTGGAGAGCTCCAGAGATGCAAACAGAGTACAAGACCATGGTGCTTGCCTACGGAGCTGTGAGGGGAACGGCACCTCAGTACCTCCAGGCTCTGATCAGGCCCTACACCCAAACAAGGGCACTGCGTTCATCCACCTCTGGCCTGCTCGCCTCCCTACCACTGAGGAAGTACAGTTCCCGCTCAGCCCAGTCAAAACTGTTCGCTGCTCTGGCCCCCCAATGGTGGAACAAACTCCCTCACGACGCCAGGACAGCGGAGTCAATCACCACCTTCCGGAGACACCTGAAACCCCACCTCTTTAAGGAATACCTAGGATAGGATAAAGTAATCCCTCTCACCCCCTTAAAAGATTTAGATGCACTACTGTTCCACTGGATGTCATAAGGTGAATGCACCAATTTGTAAGTCGCTCTGGATAAGAGCGTCTGCTAAATGACTTAAATGTAAATGTAATGTAAATGAGTAGCCTGTAAACAATGGGATTCCATCCCCCGCCTCTGCAGAGTCAGGGAGTCAGGCAGAGTTAGGTAGGCTACTTGTTTCAAGAGTTAGAGAGGGCTTTGAGTTAGTTCATGAGAGGGACTGTAAGGGTTTTCTACACATGTGGTACCAGTGCTGAGTTGATGTGCAGGGGTACGAGGTAGTTGAGGTAGATATGTGCATATCAAAATCAATCCAATTTTATTGGTCACATACAGATATTTAGCAGATATTATTGCGGGTGTAGCGAAATGCTTGTGTTCCTAGCTACAGCAGAAGTATTTAAGTGCAGTAGTATCTAAATCAATTCACAACAATACACACAAATCTCAAAGTAAAAGAATGGAATTAAGAAATATATAAATATTAGGACGTGCAATGTTGGAGTGGCATTGACTAGAATATATTAGAATACAGTATATACATATAAAATGAGTAAAACAGTATGTAAACATTATTAATAACCTCTCAGGGATAGGCGTCCCGCTAGCGGTGACTTCAGGTGAAACTGGAATTCAAATCACTTCAATTCCGGAATTCAATTCAAATAAATAATATAACAATTATGGATATTAAACATTTAGGTACATACCAGTATCTTATATCGGTTGAATGTTTAAATTCTTGTTAATCTAACTGCACAGTCTGATTTACAGTAGCTATTACAACGAAAGTATGCCAATGCGATTGTTTGAGGACGGCGCCCCACATCAAAATATATTTCCACCGGCACAGGTTTCATACATTCACAAATAGCGATTAAATTTTCACTTACTTTTTGAAAATCTTCCTCTGTTTTGTCATCCAAAGGCTCCCAGCTATAACATGTAGTGTCGTTTTGTTAGATAAAATCCTTCTTTATATCCCAAAAAGTCAGTTTAGTTGTCGACTTGTTCAACATGCAGAGAAACTAATCTGAAAATCTACCCCTAAACTTTGTTTCAACAAGTCAAAATACGTTTCTATTGACTCCTCAGATACCCTTAAATGTAATCAAACTATAATATTTCTTACGGAAAGAAGTGTGTTCAATAGGAAACTGATTTTAGCAGGTGCGTCTTGTCGAATTTCCAAGACTGTGTCCCTGTACTAAAACTGATATTTCTTATTCGTTTTGGAAGTTACAAGCCTGAAACCTTGAACATAGATGGCTGACACCATGTGGAAGCCATAGGTATTGCATCCTGGGAGCTATAACATTCTATTGTAAGAGCATGGTCTCTCAAAAACAAAATTCTGGTTGGTTTTTCTATGGATTGTCTACAGGATGGGACTAAGCACAAACACCTGAGGGGCTCCTGTGTTAAGGGTCAGCGTGGTGGATGGGTTGTTGTCTACCCTCACCAACTGGGGGTGTCCTGTCAGGAAGTCCAGGATCCAGTTGCAGAGGGAGGTGTTCAGTCCCATGGTCCTTAGTTTAGTGATGAGCTTGGAGGGCACTATGGTGCTGAGCTATGGTCGATGAACAGCCTTCTCACATAGGTGTTCCTCTTGGCCAGGTGTGGAGTGCAATAGATATTGCGTCATCTGTGGATTTGTTGGGGCTGTATGCGAATTGGAGTGGGTCCAGGGTGTCTGGGATGATGGTGTTGATGTCAGCCATGACTAGCCATGACTAACATTGTAAAGAATCCCATCGTCAGCTGATCTGAACATTCACAGCCGCTATGCCAGTCTGCCAGTACACTACAGTACATAACCTCAGACGGCTCTCCCCACTGAGCACAGATGTCAATTAAACGTCTATTGCATGTTGGTTCAACATAATTTAATTGAAATGACATGGAAACAACAATGATTAAACCAGTTTGTGCCCAGTTGGTCTTTCCTCAATAATGGTGCTGCATAATTTGAAGTATCAGAAAGAATGTACCAATCGGAATCCTCTCTCACGGGTCTCGGCGGCGCCGCCACGTTAACATTTGTGCGAGGTGGGGGAAATCACGCCGACTGTGGCCCTAAACAAAGCCCAGAACAACGACATTCCCACTGTACCTAATTTGCCTCTCAGCTGCTTAGCATTCTGAGGCTGCGGAGGAGGGGAAAAGAGTGGGAATCCCCAGGAGCCCATTATTCTTACTTTGTTGAGAATTAAATAATTGTTGAAGTGTCGTTTATTTCAATGTTATTTTAAATCATGAATTCTTCAAAGCATCTGCTTCGCACCATGGCTATAGTGTCCCCAGAGAGAGAGAGAGACAGAGTAAGAGAGAGTGAGAGAAAGAGGGAACAAGGGAGAGGTAGAGGACAACCAGCCTCTCCGCAAGGGGAAATGTAATTAATTTCTCTCTCTCATCTGCATCTCCATAGTGTTAAGCCAAGCTATTAATACATTTAGAAACTAGATGGGTGTTACGCACGCCTCTATGAAGAGGGAACGCGACACCCTGCTACAACTAAACTCTCCGTGAAGTGAAAAAGGTATGGACTGTAGGTGCGAGTAAGGATGACAACAGACAGAATGTGGTACCGTTTACAAGGACTTTATTCCTTCACACGGTAATATGGGGAAAAGGGGCTGGACGGAACCAAAGCAAAGAAAGTAAATCTCAAAACCTCCCCCTCTCCTATCTTACCTGCCTACCCACTACTTACCTAATTTAGCACCACCTGGTGCCCTAACCAAAAATACAGGGGGTGGTCCGCCCAGGTCTTACCTAGTGTGCCTAGACAGCGAATATGCTACGGGTATATGTATGCCCGCGGGCCTCTTGCCTAAGCACTCCCAAGGTGCCTTCCCCTTTCTCCCCCTGGGAACAAATTAAACAGAATATTAAACCATTTTTAAACAAACTAACAAACGACATCAAATAAGCTCTATCTGAGCAACAAACTCACAAAATATACCAACTCTCAGCAAAATCAACCTCTAGCAAAATCTCTGGCAAAATCTCAGAAAATCTCTCTACAAAAAGCTCTCCCTCCTGAACAGAACACTGGCATTTATATATCTTCAGATGGAATGGGTAATTGGAGACAGCTGTCTTGACAAGGGGGCGGAGTCAGCTCTCCAATTAGCCCTGGAGTCGACCAATCAGCTGCTTGAGGGCTTACCGGAAGCCATTTCCTGAAATAAACACATACACAAACACAAACTACAACACATAAACTGGGGAACGTAACAATGGGGATGAGGATGGTTGATCAGAACTAACTAAGTTGAATCCTTGCTTTAAGATACAAACATAAATACCCTTTCCATAACTCTACCCGTCTCTTTCTCCTGCAGTTCCCCCCACCATCCATCCCTTCGAGTTCCCTCGTTTCTCTATTGGCCAACGTGTGTTCATTCCGTGCGTGGTGATGTCAGGTGATCAGCCTGTCTTCATCACCTGGCAGAAGGACGGTCGGCCAATCCCGGCCAGCCTCGGCGTAACGATCGACAACATAGACTTCACCAGCTCCCTACGTATCTCCAACCTGTCTCTCCTGCACAATGGCAACTACACCTGCATCGCACGCAACCAGGCCGCCACCGTGGAACACCAGAGTCAGCTCATCGTCAGGGGTGAGGAGGGGGGGTGAGGAAGGAGACAGGTGAGGAGGGAGAGGAGTGAGGAGGGAAGAGAGTTGAGCAGGGAAGAGAGGTGAGGAGGGAAGAGAGTTGAGGAGGGAGAGAGGTGAGGAGGGGGATATAAACCAATGAGGAGATAAGAGGGTGAGGAGGGGAGAGGAGGGAGAGGGGTGAGGAGGGGGATATAAAGCAGTAAGGAGATGAGAGGGTGAGGAGGGGAGAGGAGGGAGAGGGGTGAGGAGAGGAGAGAGGTGAGGAGGGAAGAGAGTTGAGGAGGGAGAGAGGTGAGGAGGGGGATATAAAGCAGTGAGGAGATGAGAGGGTGAGGAGGGGAGGAGGGAGAGGGGTGAGGAGGGAAGAGAGTTGAGGAGGGAGAGAGGTGAGGAGGGAAGATAGTTGAGGAGGGAGAGAGGTGAGGGAAGAGAGTTGAGGAGGGAGAGAGGTGAGGAGGGAAGAGAGTTGAGGAGGGGGATATAAAGCAGTGAGGAGATGAGAGGGTGAGGAGGGGAGAGGAGGGAGAGGGGTGAGGAGGGGAGAGGAGGTTGAGGGGGGAGAAGATGTGGAGGGAGGGGTTGGGGGGAAGATGTGGAGAGGGGTGGGAGGGGGAGGGAGGGAGTTGATGTGGGAGAGAGGGGGGAGAAGGATTGACACCACTCAAAGATATGAGTCGAGAACGTATTTGCTAGTTTTTCCAGTATTCTGCAAGAGTAAACTCTCTTCATATGTTCCCCTACAGTTGGAGTGGATCCAAATCAACCTACCACTAGGCCTATGTTGGGTATAGCAAAAGAAAACCTATATGCTAAAACATAATATAACCCTAAACCCAATAGCAGTGTTGCACATTCTGTTTTACTGTAATCTTTTAATGTTGTGATGTGAGATGCCACTTATTCCACTACTGGGCTAATATGCTAACCCACTCGCTAGCATTGGCTCTTCTTGTTTTTCTCACACTTGGTGTGAAAATATAGCATTTCTAATTTGTGGTATTTAAGCCACAAGGTATTACAAACTCAAATCTACAACACCATAACAGATTAACCTGTTTTAATTACCTTTTGTTTGTTGCTCTCCCAACCAGTCCCTCCAAAGTTTGTGGTGCAGCCCAAGGACCAGGACGGCATCTATGGAAAAGCTGTGATCCTCAACTGCTCTGCAGAGGGATACCCCGTCCCTACCATAGTGTGGAAGCACTCCAAAGGTAAATAGGCCAAAATATAAAAGAATTGTGTTAAGTAGAGAGTTAATGTTTTGACATGGAGTGAAACAGGGAGGTACTGCATGAACCTGTCCAAATAGAACACAGATGTTCCGTTTCCATTTCAAAACGTTTTGCTACAGTGTGCACTACTGAGCATGACCCAGGATTAATTAAAAGCTATTCTTCTCCCTTCTGACCACTATGATGATATGTTTACACACTTGGTTCATGATTGAGGATAAATACCCTTCTGTAACTGTGCATCTTCCATTTCTACTCCTTTGACTATCTTGCTGAATTGCATAAACACAACATTGTCCTTCGGCAAGCTTTTTTTATTAAAGAGCATCTGTTTATGAGAGCCAACACAGCAAACACAGTGTCCACAGCCTTAAGGTTGAATTGTGAAAGCTCAGCGCTGCAACTCTAAACAAATGTAAAGAGGAAGAAGGGAAGGCAACATCTTCTCACGTTACCGTAAAGGAGGAAATGGAAATGGACTGTAGTTTTTGTTACTGCAAAACATCCATCCATTATGTAATAATTCTTCATAATTTGGTCATAAACTATGCAAGAGGTGTTTTTAATACATCTTACATCTTCCCCTCCTCCTCTCTCTACCTCCCTCCACCTCTCCCTCTCTCCCTCTCTAGGTGCGGGGGTTCCCCAGTTCCAGCCTATAGCCTTGAACTCGGGCTTCCGTATCCAGGTACTGGTCAACGGCTCTCTGCTCATCAAACATGTGCTGGAGGAGGACAGCGGCTACTACCTGTGTAAGGTCAGCAATGACGTGGGAGCTGATGTCAGCAAGTCCATGTACCTCAACGTCAAAAGTAAGTCATCTGTCATGGCTGTATTTTTATTTTATTTTTAATTTTACCTCTATTTAACTAGGCAAGTCAGTCAAGAACAAATTCTTATTTTCAATGACGGCCTAGGAACAGTGGATTAACTGCCTGTTCAGGGGCAGTTATCAGCTCGGGGATTTGAACTCTAACCACTAGGCTACCCTGCCGCTGGACTTCAGTGTCAAATGGAAGACCCCCCCCCATCCTGAAATGTATGTGTTCTCCAATGTAATTCAAAAATAATAATAATCCAAACTCAGTGTCAAAAGTAAGATTCCTCTTCCAGTCAGGATTATGTACCTTAACCTCTTAATGGGGGGGTAACATATACTACCTGACATGATGACTCCTTGCTGTCCCCAGTCCACCTGACCGTGCTGCTTCTCCAGTTTCAACTGTTCTGCCTTATTATTATACGACCATGCTGGTCATTTATGAACATTTGAACATCTTGGCCATGTTCTGTTATAATCTCCACCCGGCACAGCCAGAAGAGGACTGGCCACCCCACATAGCCTGGTTCCTCTCTAGGTTTCTTCCTAGGTTTTGGCCTTTCTAGGGAGTTTTTCCTGGCCACCGTGCTTCTACACCTGCATTGCTTGCTGTTTGGGGTTTTAGGCTGGGTTTCTGTACAGCACTTTGAGATATCAGCTGATGTACGAAGGGCTATATAAATAAATTTGATTTGATTTGATTTGAACATATGGAATTGTTTTAAGAAATGATACCACGGATCATTTAGATATTTTATTTGAAGTTTATGACCCCTTTCGGTATCAATTAGTTATATTTTTGTATTATTTGATAAAATGTTGAATTTGACCTTGACTATCATAGCCCAAAGAAAATAATTGAATAACACAATCATAAATGGCAAAAAAGACAGTCAAATGCATAAAGGAATAAGGTATTGAAGTGTGTCCTTTATCCTGGAGATATAAGAAAGCTCAGGATATATTTTAGTTTTTTTGGACATATACTTAACCCGTTATTTTTGTTGCCACAAAACTACCTCCATACTTCCATTCATTTGTATGGGTTACCTTCAGACAAGTCCTGTCGTAGAGCACAAAACTACCTCCATACTTCCATTCATTTGTATGGGTTACCTTCAGACAAGTCCTGTCATAGAGCACAAAACTACCTCCATACTTCCATTAATTTGTATGGGTTACCTTCAGACAAGTTCTGTCATAGAGCACAAAACTACCTCCATACTTCCATTAATTTGTATGGGTTACCTTCAGACAAGTCCTGTCGTAGAGCACAAAACTACCTCCATACTTCCATTCATTTGTATGGGTTACCTTCAGACAAGTCCTGTCGTAGAGCACAAAACTACCTCCATACTTCCATTCATTTGTATGGGTTACCTTCAGACAAGTCCTGTCGTAGAGCACAAAACTACCTCCATACTTCAATTTTTTGTCTGGATTACCTTTAGACGAGTCAAAACGGAGCAAAACTGAGAGAGAGAGTCTCCCCTTTCCATAGTGGGGTCATAATAGTTTGTAGGCCAAACCGTTTGGACACTACAGATGTTTTTGTGAGAAGACTGATTTTCTGGTGTCACATGCTCTGACAAACACCGCTGTAGCTCGGCCACCTTCACCGCAGATGGCCGACATGAGACGCAACCCATGAGACGCAACCCATGAGACGCAACCCATGAGAGGCAACCCATGAGACGCAACCCATGAGAGGCAACCCATGAGAGGCAACCCATGCAAAAAACCTGATATCTCTAGCTTAAATTGACAGATTTTAATGGGATTTTTTTATTATGTTACTTAGATTGACGCATGGTGCGTTAATAGACTCTTAATTAAATATGGTATGCATGTGGGAGCAGAGGGTTGAAAGAAGTAAGGAGAGCTTGGAGAGATCTCACATTTGATTGGTTTCGTTATCCAATAACAACTGCTTTAATTTCACTTGCTGGACAAGAATATAGTATCATGCATTCAATTTATATTATATCATCCATAAGAAATAAGTCCCCAAATATTTGGGGGAGATTATGTAATATTTGAAAGGGGTTGAAGGTGCTGAAAAAAAATCAAATTAATTTAATTTAATTTAATTTTACTTGGGTGGATGGAACTGGCTCTAGAGGTGGGTGATGGGCACAACACCACATCATGTCACTACCAATCAAATCCCAGTGGTTAGACTGGGAGACACACAATGATGGGAGATGGAGGGAGGAGGGAAAGAGGTAGGAGAGATGGAGACAGGTAGACAGGGCAGGGGAAATTATATTGTATCAGAATTTAAATACAGTTAAATATTACACACACAAATAAGACAGAGGGAGAAAGACAGGAAGAGAGGACAGAGGGAAATAGGAAGCAGAAGAGGAGGAGGAGAAAGACAGACACACAGAAGAGCAGCCTATGGAGGGGAGGGGAGAGAGAGAAGGGGGAGACAAGGGAGGGTGACGGACGGGTAGTCCATCCCTCCACCCCCCCCGGCCCTCTTTTCCACATGGCAGCCTCTGCCTGCATACAGAGTTCAGAGCCTAATGGAGGGGAGCTAAGTCCATGGCCACTCAGCGGATAAACGCCTGTGTTTCTCTGAGAGAAAAAGAGAGCGACGGATACTGGGAACGCTGCATGGTTGCTTTTGTGGGATATGTTCAGGCAGAAAGATACAGGGCCATGGTAGTGGTGGTGTCGTGGTGGCACCACACTGGTGGCCTCTCTGTCACAGAGCACAGTGACACCAGTCACTTAACATTTAGCCATTTAACGCAAAGAGACTACCCAGCACTATACTGGACCACCACACTGTAAATACAGAGCTAAAACAATGTGGCTCTTTGACATCCCTAGCACTCCATTCCCACACATGGAAACTCATTCCAGCACAGACCACTAACATGACAAAATCAAACAGAAATGGATGCTCGGGAAGACTCCATAAAAAGGCTTTCATGAATGTCTCTAGTGAGAGCCAACATGTAGCCTAGTGCTTCCCCATAGGTCTCCCTTTAGATGTTAAAGTCTATGATTATACTATACGTTTCGGCTGTAGATTTTTCCAATAGGAACACCTCCCTCTTCAGGTGAAAAAAGGAAACTGTTGAAAAAGTGAGGCCAGACTAATGTTTTCATCTTTCATGTTGAAGGAGTTCCCATTTGATGTTGATGTTGAATAGACTATGTAAACTGCACTGATTTGTAATATGAAGGAGGAACTGTTGATTGTCCTAAATCAACATAAACATTTTTAGCCAAAGTTTCTGGCTAAATTAGGTTCTTAGTGTGTCTGGGAGGTGTGTGTTGTTTATGTGTACAGTTGCAGTCGGAAGTTTACATACACCTTTAGCCAAATACATTTAAACTCAGTTTTTCACAATTCCTGACATTTAAAATTCCCTGCCTTAGGTCAGTTAGGATCACCACTTTATTTTAAGAATGTGAAATGTCAGAATAATAGTAGAGAGAATGAGTTATTTCAGCTTTTATTCCTTTCATCACATTCCCAGTGGGTCAGAAGTTTACAAACACTCAATTAGTATTTGGTAGCATTGCCTTTATATTGTTTAACTTGGATCAAATGTTTTGGGTAGCCTTCCACAATTTTCACACAATAAGTTGGGAGAATTTTGGCCCATTCCTCCTGACAGAGCTGGTGTAACTGAGTCAGGTTTGTAGGCCTCCTTGCTCGCACAAGCTTTTTGGAATTGAGGTCAGGGCTTTGTGATGGCCACTCCAATACCTTGACTTTGTTGTCCTTAAACCATTTTGCCACAACTTTGGAAGTATGCTTGGGGTCATTGTCCATTTGGAAGACCCATTTGCGACCAAGCTTATTGACTGATGTCTTCAGATGTTGCTTCAATATATCCACATAATTTTCCTGCCTCATGATGCCATCTATTTTGTGAAGTGCACCAGTCCGTCCTGTAGCAAAGCACCCTCACAACATGATGCTGCAACCTTCGTGCTTCACAGTTGGGATGGTGTTCTTCGGCTTGCAAGCCTCCCCCTTTTTCCTCCAAACATGAAGATGGTCATTATGACCAAACAGTTCTATTTTTATTTCATCAGACTAGAGGACATTTCTCCAAAAAAGTACGATCTTTGTCCCCATGTGCAGTTGCAAACCGTAGTCTGGCTTTTTTATGGTGGTTTTGGAGCAGTGGCTTCTTCCTTGCTGAGCAGCCTTTCAGGTTATGTCGATGTAGGTCTCATTTTACTGTGGATATATATTATTTTGTACCTGTTTCCTCCAGCATCTTCACAAGGTCCTTTGCTGTTGTTCTGGGATTGATTTGCACTTTTCACACCAAAGTACGTTCATCTCTAGGAGACAGAACGTGTCTCCTTCCTGAGAGGTATGACGGCTGCCTGGTCCCATGGTGTTTATACTTGCGTACTATTGTTTGTACAGATGAACGTGATACCTTCAGGCGTTTGGAAATTGCTCCCAATGATGAACCAGACCTGTGGAGGTCTTCAATTTTTATCTGAGGTCTTGGCTGATTTCTTTTGATTTTCCCATGATGTTAAGCAAAGAGGCACTGAGTTTGAAGGTAGGCCTTGAAATACATCCACAGGTACACCTCCAATTGACTCAAATGATGTCAATTAGCCTATCAGAAGCTTCTAAAGCCATGACAGCATTTTCTGGAATTTCCAAGCTGTTTAAGCACAGTCAACTTAGTGTATGTAAACTTCTGACCCACTGGAATTGTGATACAGTGAATTATAAGTGAAATAATCTGTCTGTAAACAATTGTTGGAAAAAAATTACTTGTGTCGTGCACAAAGTAGATGTCCTATAGTTTGTTAACAAGAAACTTGTGGAGTGGTTGAAAAATGAGATGTAATGATTCCAAACTAAGTGTATGTAATCTTCCGACTTCAACTGTATGTGTATGTTTGTGTACGTGTATGTCCTTGTGCGTGTGTGTATCTCTGTACGTAGCATGTGTGTGTGTGATCTCCTGCTGCACTCCTAAGGCTGGGCTGGGTGCTCATGTAATTCCAGTCACACAGTGTGGGAGCTTATACCCTTGTAGCTGTTATCTGGTCAGAGCAGAGTGTCTGTCTGTCTGTCTGTCTGTCGCAGCCAAATACTGCTACCTCATGACTAGCTCTCTGTCTGTCTGTCTGTCTGTCTGTCTGTCTGTCTGTCTGTCTGTCTGTCTGTCTGTCTGTCTGTCTGTCTGTCTGTCTGTCTGTCTGTCTGACTCAATCACTCATGTAATACTCTCACACAATTCCTCAAAAACACACACACACACAGTACATGTACCAGGACACGTACACTTACGAACAAGCACATACACACTGATATGGATAAACACAATTATACACTGTACACCAGTGGAGGCTGCTGAGGGGAGAGCGGCTCATAATAACAGCTGGAACTGAGTAAATGGAATTGCATCAAACACATTGAAACCATGAGATTGATGTATTTGATACCATTCCACCGACTCCACTCCAGTCAGTACCAGAAGCCCGTCCTTCCCAATTAAGGTGCCACCAAACTCCTGTGCACTACACACTTACATCTAGACACACACAGCAGAGTACCCACAGGAGTGGGAGATTTTCATCGCTGTGTAAATTTTTTGGACATAGGCTGCTCAGTATTGTCTGCACGCACACACACACACACACACACACACGCACACACACACACACACACACAGACAGATGTCCCTCTGCGTTGTGTGTGTGTGCGTGCGTACGTGCGTGCATGTATGTGTCTGTGTGTGAGCCTGTGTGTTCTCCCTTAGGTTGAGCTGATCTCCCGGATCAGGTTGTTGTTTTGATCATTGTGCGGTCGGATCGGGGCGATCGGGTGTTGGTTGTGTCTGCCCCTCCTGCTCTCTGGAACGTGAGCCTCCCTGGGAGCCCTGCTCCCCTTGTCTCCTATGGATCAGTGTGCTTGTGCCAGACGAGACCCTCGTTAACCCACAGGGCCTGTCCTCTGCTGACCAGGTGTAGTGTTATATACTGTACCCACACCAGACTGTATCCTCCTCTCCATACATGTAGGCACTAAGCATGCTGCAGACTAGCAGGTGTAGTGTTATATACTGTACCCAGATCAGACTGTATCCTCCTCTCCTCTACATAGACGGTAAGCATGTAGCAGACTGCTGGAGCAGTACAGGCTGTGCTGTACTGGTGTGTGTTGTTTATCCAGGCCATATGACACCACTGCTGCTTGGGAAGCTGCTGCCACTTAAGAGGCTTAGGTGTAAATTAGAGCAACACTGGAAGTGATGGCTGTAAAGTGGTCAGGTGATATACAGTACTGGATGAGCTTTTGACTGGGTGATCACTCATAGAAGTTTACCTGGCTGTGTTACTGGAAAATACACACATATAGGCATACACACGCACACGCACGCGCACGCACACACACGCACGCACGCACGCACGCACGCACGCACGCACGCACGCACACACACACACACACACACACACACACACACACACACACACACACACACACACACACACACACACACACACACACACACACACACACAGGCCATTACTGAAGAATCATGGTCCTCACAGGCTGCTACTGTAATTCAGCGGTTTAGACAGATTCCATTCGGCCAGGCTATTGTGGCAGAGGCATGGGGAAATTAATTGCGGCTGTTGTGATGTCATAGTGAGACGTTTTCATTGTTATTAGTGTCTGTGCATAGGCTAATGCCTAACCATAATACACCATGCATCAACACATTGGAACGCTGTCACAGACGCCCACAGCCAGCAGAAATAGCTTATGTTGCACTAGCAGTATTTTCACAGCTTTATGTGTGTGCGTGCGTGCATGTGTACGTGTGTGCGTACATGTGTACGTGCGTGCGTGCAAGTGTACATTCACAGTATTCATACTTTATATATCATAGGTTCAGAATATTTGGCATATTGCCTAGACACGTTAACACTTCATTCTACCTTCCCTTGCCCTTATTTAGATTTTGTGCTGCTGAGGGAACCAAAAACATCTGAACCCATTCCCCTGTCTAAATGACTACAGTCTCTACTGTATACTGTACGTACCTCCACTGATGCAATTGACTGGATGCATCACTAATCCAGAGTAGGTTGGTTTTATCAAAGTGGGTCAACAGCCACTTAATGTTTATCAGTGCCAATTAGGATCAATTAAGGGCAATACACTCATAACGCTCCGAGACACAATGATGAGAGCACGCACATAATGAGACTTAATTGGTGAAAAACAGCATTGTTGCCTGGTCGCCAAGCTCCCAATCACCCAATCAGACAGCTTCCCTCAGACACTGGAGTATAGAAAATAATCATTCTCTCTCTCTCTCTCTCTCTCTCTCTCTCTCTCTCTCTCTCTCTCTCTCTCTCTCTCTCTCTCTCTCTCTCTCTCCTTCCTTCCTCTGTTACAGCCAACTCCCCACACAAAGCAGCCTGTCTGCAGCCATATACTCAGCATCATGCTCAATATCCAACCCAATTGTGCAGCTAAGGGAATTATTTTGGTGCAGTGAGTAGAGCTAGCACCCAGTGAACCAGTCATCTCTGTGCCATCACCGCCATTCCCCCTACCTACCCACTCTACACACACACACACACACACACAGTGCCCCAGGGGCAGTGGGCTCCTGTAGGGAGTGATCCCGTCTCGTTCTCATCTCACTCCCATGGTTCAGTCATCCAACCAGGGCACCCTGTGGCCTACATTCCTCAGCCAGAAACTCACTCTGCTGGGGTAAACAGAGCCTGATGCCTGCGGCTGTCCATCCGACCTAGAATCTACAGTCGTACACTACCGTTCAAAGGTTTGGGGTCATTTAGAAATGTCCTTGTTTTTTAAAGAAAGGCAAAAAATTTTGTCCATTAAAATAACATCAAATTGATCAGAAATACAGTGTAGACATTGTTAATGTTGTAAATGACTATTGTAGCTGGAAACGGCAGATTTTCTATGGAATGTCTACATAGGTGTCCAGAGGCCCATTATCAGCAACCATCACTCCTGTGTTTCAATGGCACATTGTGTTAGCTAATCTAAGTTGATCATTTAAAAGGCTAATTGATCATTAGAAAACCATTTTGCAATTGTGTTACCATGCTGAAAACTGTTTGTCTGATTGCCTGGACTTCTTTAGACTAAATCTGCATCAGCAGTTGCATTCAGAAAGAAATAAGAAACTCATCAGTCTATTCTTGTTCAGAGGCTATTCCCGAGAAATTCAAGAAACTTTTCCACATTTTGTTAGTGTCTGTTCTTTTGCCCATCTTTATCTTTAATTTTTTTGTTGAGAAGGCCAATAAGGCCAGCACAGTCACCTCTTCACCGTTACTGGTGTTTTTCTATTTAATGAAGCTAAAATGGTTTCTCAAACTAAACACTCAATACTTGTCCTCTTGCTTTTTTCCCACTACTCTTTCAAGTGCCAATTCAGGAGTGACACACTATGTAGATATTCCATAAAAAATCTGCCATTTCCAGCTAATAGTCATTTTCAACATTAACAGTGAATACACTGTATTTCATATCGATTTGATTATAAAACAAGTTTAGACATTTTTGCTATGAGAGGTTCATGTTTCTGTTAAATGACCATTCAATGCTCATGTTGATGGCATCAGGTTGGTATGAGATGGGATGTTTTGTTATCTGTTTCAACATTGATCATCCTTGTTTGCCTGGTGATACAACCTGTTTGTCATGTGTTTGGAGTTCCTGTGCCACAAAATGTACAGTGCATTCAGAAAGTATTCAAACTTTTCCACAATTTTGTTTGATTGGATTCAATATTTTTTTCATTCAACATCATTTGTTTAGAAAGGTGCACACCTGTCTATATAAGGTCCCACAGTTGACAGTGCATGTCAGAGCAAAAACCAAGACATGAGGTCGAAGGAATTGCCGTGAGAGCTCCGAGACAGGATTGTGCCGAGGCACAGATCTGTGGAAGGGTACCAAAAATGTCTACAGCATTGAAGGTCCCCAAGAACACTGTGGCCTCCATCATTCTTAAATGGAAAAAGTTTGCAACCACCAAGACTATCCCTAGAGCTTAGCAATCAGAGGAGAAGGGCCTTGGTCAGGGAGGTGACCAAGAACCCGATGGTCACTCTTACTGAGCTCCAGAGTTCCGCTGCAGAGATGGGAGAACCATCCAGAAGGACAATCATCTCTACAGCACTCCACCAATCAGGCCCTTATCGTAGAGTTGCCAGACAGAAGCCACTCCTCATTAAAAGGCTGATGACAGCCCGCTTGGAGTTTGCCAAAAGGCACATAAAGGACTCTCAGACCTTGAGAAACAAGATTCTCTGGTCTGAAAAAAATAAGATCGAACTCTTTGGCCTGAATGCCAAGCTGGTCTGGAGGAAACCTGGCACCATCCATACGGTGAAGCATGGTGGTGGCAGCATCATGCTGTGGGGATGTTTATCAGCAGCAGGAACTGGGAGACTAGTCAGGATCGAGGGAAAGATGAACAGAGCAAAGTACAGAAAGATTATTTATGAAAACTTGCTCCAGAAGTCTCTGATTGTCCTTGAGTGGCCCAGCCATAGCCCGGAACTTAGCCTGATCGAAGATCTCTGGACAGACCTGAAAATAGCTGTGCAGCGATGCTCCACATCCAACCTGACAGAGCTTGAGAAGATCTGCAGAGAAGAATGGGAGAAACTCCCCAAATACAGGTGTGCCAAGCTTGCAGCGTCATACCCAAGAAGATTTGAGGCTGCAATCACTGCCAAAGGTGCTTCAACAAAGTACTGAGTAAAGGGTCTGAATACTTATGTAAATGTCATATTTCAGTAGGTTTTTATAAATGTGCAAAAATGTCTAAAAAACTGATTTTGCTTTGTTATTATGGGGTATTATGTGTAGAGTGAGGGGGGGACGATACGATGTAATCTATTTTAGAACAAGGCTGTAACGTAACAAAATGTGGAAAAAGTCAAGGGGACTCAACTCTTCCCGAATGCACTGTATATATTGATTAATGTATTGAGACAGACAGGGTCTATTTTTTGCTTTTATTTACTCTTCTTGAGCCTCTAATGGACCACAACAATGCAGGCAGTGTTTTTAACTATCGTTTCTCCTGACTATTTGCTCAAGGATGTTATTGTTTGTCACATGACCAACATTATTACAAGATACAGAGATGCGTTATATATCCCTGTTTTTATTTTGGGTCTGCGTTGCGACATTCGGGGCTGGGATAGTATAATCATGGTCCTGTTGGAAATCAATGGCTGGTCCATGTTCTATTCCTGGTACTATAAATGGCCTCTTCTGAGAACGGGGATGGAGAGAGAGGGAGAGAGAGATTGTCCGATGCTAGTTGGCATGGTAACCTGGCCAGGTGAAAGGGAGCCTGGGAGGGGTGAGCTGCATCATTTTCTCTCGCGGGAGCAGAATATCCCAGAATTCCCTGCAGGCAGGCAGAGAAGCAGGCTGAGCAGGCTGGAGTGCATCATGGTTGTTGCCCTCTGGGCTGGAGGTTTTGAAACAGGGCTCTTCTAGCCTCTCCTCTGTCAGCTAGAGATACACATATCCGTCAGTGCTGCTGAATAAAGCGCTTGCGTGCGCGCATGCCTGTTTATTTAGTCCGTAGGGTGAAATAAAAATGAGTGGTTGTCTAATGTGTGTGTCTCCCAGTGGAGGCGTCACCTCGCTCCCCTGCCCCCAGAGCCGTGTTCCTCTGCCCATAATTCTGCTAGATATTAAAGAAATACGTCAACACAGCAATTACAGAAACAGCCTGGCACTGTGGCAAATGCCTCAGGACAGACAGACAGACAGACACAGCTGTGCTGCTTACTCTCTCACACACTGGTTACATTGGTCTTGTCTCCTCCTGTGTGATGCCCACCTCACCTCATGTAGCCCTTCCTTACAGTAGGCGTTTCATTGACTACGTTTTTTTCAACAGTGTAGCGTCCCATTGAAGGCCTCTCATCCAATCTCAACATGATCCTATGTCATAATTATGGTAATTCTGGTGGGCAACGTCATCAATGTGTGTTATAGTTTATGACTATGTAAACATTTGTAAAATGAGACCACCATTGTTCAAAATACTAACATTTACAGAAGGCTGTAATTAATATTTTTTTCCCTCACTTCTCCAAGTGCATCTCACAAAAAATTCATAGTTGTCATGCTAAATAAATCAGCCTTATTTTTCTGTAGCACGGCTCAAAATGGCTGGGGAGTGAATAAGAGATGAAGCTTAAATGTCTGCACCCCCTCGCCTGACACTTCCTATTACATCACAGGAGCCATGGTGTGTGTGTGTGTGTGTGTGTGTGTGTGTGTGTGTGTGTGTGTGTGTGTGTGTGTGTGTGTGTGTGTGTGTGTGTGTGTGTGTGTGTGTGTGTGTGTGTGTGTGTGTGTGTGTGTGTGTGAATGGGGGGTGGGTAGGTGGAGCAGAGTGTGTCATTACACACTCAGTTGTGGGGGTAATGAGCTGTGTGTGTTTGAGTCTCTAGTGTGTGTAGTGTGCTGTCCTTAGTGTGCTGTCAGAGACCGACCAATAACTATTTACTCCTATCCAAGCCTTGTCTGCTTGTGGTCATAAGATGTTAGCTGTCACAGGTCAACATAACAGGCAGGCATGGAGTTTGTTTTATATTATGTTAGAAGTTGGAGCAAACCAGCACACTTTGCAACCAATGAAGTCAGCTATACTATGACTCAATTAAGTGTAATTTGAGCAGCGAGATTTGATTCATTACACTGTTCCCCTGTCTTGTAACTACCCTCCATGTGGCAGGTATCACTATGATGTCCCACTGGAATTGTATTATGGCTAAACATGTTCAGCCAGTCTTACTTCATAACTAATGTAACATATGCCTTCTCCTCTTTTCTCTCTCTCTATCCCTCTCCTCCTTTCTCGATCTCTGTATTTCTCGCTCTCTCTCTTTCCCTCCCCTCTTTCTCTCTCCCTCCCAGTCCCAGCCATGATCACGTCGTACCCCAACACCACGCTGGCCACGCAGGGCAGTGAGAAGAGGATGAGCTGCACGGCCCACGGGGAGAAACCCATCATGGTGCGTTGGGAGAAGGAAGATCGCATCATCAACCCAGAGAGCAGCCACCGCTACGTGGTCACCGTCAAAGAGGTGGCCGATGAGGTCATCTCCACCCTGCAGGTACACATACACACCACCAAGGGGAGTGGTACTGCTCGCTTCCCAGTTACAGTTACTTCAGCTGAGGCCAGGTGGAGCGCTACTGGTTATGCAGAGATTTTGCTTGGACCAAAGCGTTGGAGAAAAAGCCTGCCTACTGAGTTTGTCAGTTTGTTATGATGGCTCATCATGAGACCTGTCTGTGAATGATATAGCCCAGAATGTGTATTTCCCATGCACTTTCTTATCTATGTAGCTGACCCTCTTTTTCCATTTTCTGTAGATCCGGCCTACAGGGAGGGAAGACTCTGGCTTCTTCTCCTGCCATGCCATCAACTCCTATGGTGAAGACCGAGGGATCATTCAGCTAACAGTGCAAGGTACAGCTGCCTAACACTGACAATTGTCATGAAAACATCATGAAATGAAAAGATATAACCCCCCCCCAAATAAGGTAATGATGCAACATCAGCATAATAATAACAATAATAATAATAATTTATTCAACTTACATAGCGCTATTCATTACATAAAGAATCTCAAAGCGCTTTAAAGCAACACAAAAAAAGAGCAATTTAGAAAACAACAACAGCATTATTCAAGGTTATCAGAGGGTCGGAAAGTTCATGGCTTGACTGATCATCGGAGGGAGATGGTCAAAAGGGCAGAGTAAGCAAAGATGGTCTCTGGAGCATGTCCAGGGGCATGCAGTGTCATCAAGATGTCTCGCCATCCTTGCCGTTTGTGTGGCTTCTCCATAGTAGGACTTGGATGAAGTTTGAGCTCAGCCACTGCAGTTAATGGACTCCCTAGTAGGTGTAGCTAGCTAGCTAGTCCTTCACTACTACCATAGTGTTGTATACCCATATTAGAGCTCTGCTACCCCAACCAAGCCTGACAATCCCCGACATTATACATTGGGTTAGGACCGGGTAGGGCTTGTTTTTTCAACAGTAAGTATGGTACGGGCAGAGCTCGGGAATCACTAAATTGATCACTAACATTTTGAAGCTGAGCTATTTGCTGGTGCTCTGCTGCACTGCACAGTTATATCTGACTAAGATCATAACATTGTGTCAGAGGTGCTTCAACCTCTTCAAATATAAAACAGGACAGATTATTTCACAGATAATAATAATGTTCATTGAGTTTTGTCACGAAAAGTAGCTAAAAGCTAACTGCTCCCCCGTGTCTCTTCATTGAGCAGAGCAGCCTAAGTGGAGCTGTTGCTATGAATACTCCGAGTCAAAGCGCCATGAGCAGAGCAGCCTAAGCGGAGCTGTTGCTATGAATACTCCGAGTCAAAGCGCCATGAGCAGAGCGAATGCAGAGTGCGCTACGCACAGGGAGCGAGTGACAGACAGAGGGGCATCTAATAGATTTACTAAAAGCGGAAGTTATTTCTGATTTCGGGTTTAAGGTTTCAGGCAGGCCGGGGCCTTAAATTTGGCTGAAGCAATCTGGCCTGAGTTGGGTAGGACTTTAATGTCGCAGGCATGGGAAGGGCTTGGTGTCACATTCTGACCTTAGTTCTTTTATTATGTCCTTGTTTTAGTATGGTCAGGGCGTGAGTTGGGTGGGTGGTCTATGTTCCGTTTTCTATTTTGTGTATGCGTTTGGCCTGGTATGGTTCTCAATCAGAGGCAGGTGTCGTTAGTTGTCTCGGATTGAGAATCATACTTAGGTAGCCTTTTCCCACTTGTGTTTCGTGTGTGTTTGTTTTCTGTTTTGTGTGTCGTCACCAGACAGAACTGTTTCGTTTTCGTTCGTTCTCCTTGTTATTTTGTTTTTGGTGTTCAATGTTAATAAATGATCAACATGGACACGTACCACGCTGCATATTGGTCCGATCCTTCATACTCCTCATCAGAGGAAGACGAATATCGTTACACTTGGGGTTAAAATTCATGCCTGTGCAGGGGTCTAACACATATGTGTGACTTTGTGGTGTCCTTCAGAGCCCCCGGACCCTCCTGAGGTGGAGATCAGAGAGGTGAAGGACAGGACCATCGCCCTCCGCTGGACCATGGGCTTTGACGGAAACAGCCCAATCACAGGCTTCGACATTGAGTGCAAGAACAAATCAGGTATAAGACAAACAATAGTTATCTTTGTAAGAGATGGTATGTTCTGGATGCCAGCGATGTATAGTAATACTGTAAGCAGTGTTTCACCTATATTCATTTTGCAGTGGTGGGCTGTCACTACTCAATTGTTGCCTCTACTCCAAAGTTATGATTTATATACAATATTTCTACCGAGACGTGCTTTTAAAAGAATAGTGTGAGATTTTGGCAAGTAAGCCCTTTTTATACTTACACAGAGTCAGTTGAACTCATGGATACCATTTTTATAACATTTGTATGTCTCTGCATGCAGTTTGAAGTAACTTGCTTACTAGGTTTAGTGCAATGTCTATGACTTCCAGTCTTTCTGCTGACACTAATTAGCAATGGCTCACAAAACGACCTTCAACTTCTTTCAAACTGCACGCAGAGACATAAACATGGTATCAATGAGTCACAAGTTATTCTGATTCTGGAAAAGTATAAAATGGCTTGATTTCCAAAATTTCGCACTATCCCTTTAACAGGGACAGAGTGACAAGTGACAACATCAATTTGTAGCAAACAAAGTGAGCAGTGGTGCGAATGAGAGCCACGAGTGCACAGCCACCACTTGCTCCTCATCTTCATACAGTGCAGTGGCACGCATTAGTTATATTTCAGATGGTGTCAACAAAATGTCATTTTCATGCACTTTGGAGTAGAATGTCTTAAAAAAAATCACCATCAGTGACATTCTCACAGTCGTTCTACAAAAAAATCTCCCGGAGGTGCATTCCCCAGAACACCCCCAGGAAAGAGCAACCCCCCCTATCACCGCTGCCTTTTCCACTGCTGCTAAAGATAATCTTAGGCGAAACACTGTATGAATACAAATCCTTTAACTTCCTGTGTATGTCTATAGTCTATCCTGATTAAATGCTTCTCTGTATCATCATGTTAAGATGGATGTGCTCCTTTTGTCTTCCAAATAATCATTATTCATGATATTTTCTTGTCTCAGTGCTATAATTCAATACCGCAGATTAATGCACTTAGCAGGCGCTGACCTCTAGCCCCACTCAGTGGTCCTCACAAACCCACATAAACCTTGACCTCCGGCCCTGCAGGCTCCTGGGAAACAGCCCAAAGGACCAAAGATGTGTCTCCCCAGCTCAACCAGGCCACCATCATAGACCTGCACCCCTCCTCCACCTACAGCATCCGCATGTTCGCCAAGAACCACATCGGCAAGAGTGAGGCCAGCAATGAACTCACCATCACCACAGACGAAGCAGGTATAGACTCACCAGACCACCACTGGTAATATGTATGCACTTGCAGCATGCACACACAGACATCCCAGCTAACAACAAATGTTCCCGCAGCTTTAGAGATCGTTCTCTTAAGAGTCTCAATAGGTCATTAACTAAGGTTTTCATAGGAATGTTCCCGTGATGTGCAAGGAATGTCTCCAAGAGACCATTCCCTTAATGTGAAATAGAGCTTACCGAGATTGTGGTTCCCATGTTCTCAGAACATAAGATATTAATGTTCTATACACGTTGAATGAGACCATTGCAAGAACATTCATGTGTCCAGTTTTCTGTGGGTTAGGTGAATATTCCATCAACGGCCCACCAAACATACACAGAACATGGTTTCCATGTGGGCCTTTGCACTTCACCAAACAGAGGAAGGGAAGGGTGCTCAACAACCATGACGAAAAGGGTTTACCAAGATAAACTTCCAATAGCACTAATTTGAGGTAGAAAGGAGTTGGAGCACTCAACAAAAAAAGCTGAGAGAGAAGCTGATTTATTTTAGCTCACTGTAATCAAATCAAATGTATTTATATAGCCCTTCGTAGCTGATATCTCAAAGTGCTGTACAGAAACCCAGCCTAAAAACCCAAACAGCAAGCAATACAGGTGTAGAAGCACAGGATGCGAACAGGTGACTGACGTTTTAACGTTAAGCTGACGTCTTCCTCAGAGTGACCTGACCATTGCACTTAGTTCCTTTTTATAGCCTAGTGGCCTATTGAGACACAACAATGTACGAAAATAATAATGATTTCATCAAGGTAAATGGCAAATGATAGTACAAAAGAATGCTAATAATAACAGAAATAGTGTGATATTTGGGTGTTTGTGAATCCGGAGACACAGAGACCAATAAAATCAAGGCAATAACATTATAGAAACAAAGACAGTGAAAAATCATAGTTTGGCTCCTTAGGATCTACAGTGTCTAAGGCAGCATTTCCCAAACTCTGTCCTCGGGACCCCAAGGGGATGCACCTTTTGTTTTTTGCCCTAACACTACACAGCTGATTTAAATTATCAAAGCTTGATGATTAGTTGATTATTTGACTCAGCTATGTAGTGCTAGGGCAAAAAACAAAATGTGCACCTCATGGGTTCCAGAGGGCCGGTAAACCCTGGTCTTGTTACATAACTAGGAGTGATGGGTGCGGAGTCAGGCGCAGAGAGCAGAGGTTTAAGGAAAAACGTATTTATTTTGGTGATAAATAGTCCTGCCAAAACAACAGGCTAAGAAAATGACCGGCCCAAAACAGGACCCAAACAGTCCGGAAAAAATACAAACTATACCATCCACACAACAGAACAGAGAAACAAGCCCGCACAAAAGCAGGCGGGCATACCAGGCTTAAATAGCCCTAAACCAAACCCCAAACGAGGAACAGGTGAAACCAATAAGACATAACCAACAGAAAAGGAAAAAGGGAATCGGTGGCAGCTAGTAGACCGGTGACGACAACCGCCTAGCACCGCCCAAACAGGAAGGGAAGCCACCTTCGGTGGAAGTCGTGACAGTACCCCCCCTCCCCTGACGCGCGACACCGGCCTCGAGGACGACCCAGAGGGAGAGGCGCAGGGCGATCCGGATGGGGGCGATGGAAATCCCTCAGCAGTGATGGATCCAAGATGTCCCCCCCCAGCACCTCTCCTCTCCATGAGGTACTGTAGGCCCCTCACCCGGCGTCTAGAGTCCAGAATAGAATGTACGGTGTACGCCGGGGACCCCTCGATGTCCAGAGGGGGGCGGAGGGATCTCCGGCACCTCACCTTCCTGCAGGGGACCAGCCACCACCGGCCTGAGGAGAGACACATGAAACGAGGGGTTACTGCGATAGTAAGAAGGGAGCTGTAACCGATAACACCCATTGTTTATCCTCCTCATGACTTTAAATGGCCCCACACACTGCGGCCCCAGCTTCCGGCAGGGCAGGCGGAGGGGCAGGTTAGGGTCGAGAGCCAGACCCTGTCCCCCGGTGCGAACACGGGGGCCTCACTGCGGTGGCGGTCAGCGCTCCTCTTCTGCCGTCTACCAGCTTGCTTGAGTGATTCCTGGACGGCCCTCCAGGTCTCCTTTGAGCGCTGCACCCACTCCTCCACCGCAGGAGCTTCGGTCTGGCTCTGATGCCACGGTGCCAGGACCAGTTGATAGCCCAACACGCACTGAAAAGGTGATATGTTCATGGAGGAGTGGCGGAGTGAGTTTTGAGCCACCTCCGCCCATGGAACGTATCTCGCCCATTCTCCTGGCCGGTCCTGGCAATACAAACGCAGAAACCTACCCACATCCTGGTTCACTCTCTTCACCTGCCCATTACTCTCGGGTGATAACCCGAGGTCAGGCTGACCGAGACCCACAGACGCTCCATAAACGCCTCCAAAATCGGAACGTGAACTGGGGACCCTGATCAGAAACAATGTCCTCAGGCACCCTGTAGTGCCGGAAGACGTGGGTAAACAGGGCCTCCTCAGTCTGTAGGGCCGTAGAGAGACCGGGCAATGGGAGGAGAAGGCAGGACTTAGAAAACCGATCCACAACAACCAGGATCGTAGTGTTCCCTTGAGACGGGGGAAGATCGGTGAGAAACTCCACCGACAGATGGAACCACGGCCATTGTGGAACGGGGAGGGTCTGTAACTTCCCTCTAGGCAGGTGTCTAGGAGCCTTACTCTAAGCACACACCGAACAGGAGGAGACATAAAACCTCACGTCCTTAGCTAAGGTGGGCCACCAGTACTTTCCCCTAAGACCTCGCACTGTCCTCTCAACACCCGGTCGGCCCGAAGAGGGTAGTGTATGAGCCCACCGAATTAATTGATCACATACACCAAGCGGCAAGTACTGAAGACCCATAGAACATGATGTTGTTGGAATATTCTCCTAACCCTATTGCAACATTCTCATGAAATGTGTCTAGAACTTGAATTTCTGAGAACATGGCAACCATGTCCTGTGTATGTCTGGTGGAATGTTGATGAAATATTCTCCTAACCCTTATAAAACTAGACACATGAATATTCTTGCAACGTCCCATAAAATGCATCTAGAACATTAATGTTGTAAGAGGGGAATGGGGAGTCAAGTCAATTCATTAACAGTAGAGTGACATCAGCTCCATTGGCTCTATTGCATTAATGAAGACACGCTGACCCTGCACTAAAAGCAGGACTTTTCAATTAACAGACCATGTTGTAAATGTCACACTGCAATCAATAGACCACGGGCCAGCCCCTCTGCAAATTGCCCCTGTTCCCTTTGGTGGTTCTTTGGTGGTTCCTCCCAACCCCCACTCTGCACTTCTCTCTCTCACTTCTCTTCTGACTGTCTGTCCCCCATGACCTCTCATAAACATGACCACCATCTTCATTATTGTGAAGTGGGCTGGGCCATCTGAGACCAACTACTCTGGTCTACCCATAGATACAGTAGGACCTTAGCATTCCATGTCTCAGAATCGTAGATTTGACTTGACCTTGGCATAACCTTCAAAATACACTCAGTTTGGATAGTTCCATTCCATTGGCAGAATGCTGGTAGACTGACTTCTTTGCCCTGTACCTCATCTACTACACTGACAGTAGCTCAGATCTCAATTACCTTAATGTGTCTTTTCTTCTAGCCCCTGATGGTCCCCCACAAGATGTGCAGCTTGAAGCTTTCTCCTCTCAGAGCATCAAAGTCTCCTGGAGGGTAAGATACATTTAACCTGCTATTACCACTAGGACTGAATAACCCTTACTGCAGCTCTATGGTCTGTTTGCTACATGGTCTGCTACTCTTCAGGGCCTTGAGGGCCACAACCATTCTTCTGTCCTTAAAGAGCTTTTAAAAAATACAAATTTCCCCCAATATCTAATGTGCGTTTCCCTCTCCTCCTTCTTCACTCCCCCTCTCTGTCCTCCCCCAGGCTCCTAAGAAGCACCTCCAGAACGGAGCGATCCGAGGCTACCAGGTGGGCTACAGGGAGTTCAGCTCCGGGGGAAACTACCAGTTCAATGTCATCACCATGGAGACGACGGGGGACAACGACCACAGTGAGAGCATCACCCTGGACAACCTGAAGAAGTTCACCCAGTATGGGGTGGTGGTGCAGGCCAGCAACAGCGCTGGGACTGGACCCTCCTCCCAGGAGGTCATCTCTACCACACTGGAGGATGGTGAGGACACGCGCACATGCACTAAGGCACACGCACACACACACACACACGCACGCACGCGCACACACACACACACACACACACACACACACACACACACTGCCCTTAGCTATCAGTAACAATATGCTAGACAGTGGAAATCTTATGGATTTCACACATTTATTTCGCTGAATGAAGGTATTCTACGGTATTGTGGTGCATCAAGGGTCAAACGGCGGATGTTTTGTCTTTGAGGGGAGGGAACTCCCAGGATGGAGCTTTATTGCCATCTAGTGGATAGTGTTGATACTGCTTGTGTTGTGACTGTCACATGATCAGTATGTGGCGGTCATTATTGCCATGGCTCAAGAAAGCATGAAGAATGCTAGATCCCAAGAGTTCAAATAAGCATTTTGAAGTTCACTTCCATTGTCCTCCAAGAGTAGCTCAATATTTCCATCTCTTCAGTAATCTCTTCTGTTCATGCTTCTTGTTTGGAGAGTGAGGTAACAGTGTTGTTTTTACTCCTGCCTGGTTGTAACAGTTCCCAGCCGACCTCCAGAGAACGTCCAGGCCACGGCGGCGTCCCCAGAGGTTATCTCTCTGTCCTGGCTGACCCCTCCTAAAGATGCCCTCAACGGCATCCTGCTTGGCTTCAGAGTCATCTACTGGGCCAACCTGCCAGACGGAGGTACAGCAACACACAGTACACAGTACACACACACACACACATGCGCGCACGCAGCACGCGCACGCACGCACGCACGCATGCACGCACACACACACACACACACACACACACACAGAGAGAGAGAAGGATGTAGATGTTATACTGTATCTTGCCTGGTCCGTAAGACACATTGTATATAGAATGTATACAGTATCAACATGATTCGCTATGCATGAAAATTGAAGTGGATGAATGAGAGACATTAGCAGTGACCCAGGCTTTCTAGTCCAATTCAGACAGCCTGGCATGGCATGCAGTCGTCACGTGCTGGAGAGACATCAGAGTGACCGCTTCTGACAGCCACGTTACCTTTGACCCCTCATCTGTCATATCACATCCTCGCTGATGGCCCCTGGATGCACTAATAGAAAAGCACCGCTCACAGCCTGACAGCTCAATCTAGTTTGTATATTAACAGTGCATTTCATAGTGGGACACGCTCCAGAGTCCCAACAATACTACAGCCATAGCCATGTGTTGTATATATTCTATACATATTGATATTGTATGTAACATTGAGTATGAATACAGATCTTATTCATTTAAATGAAATATGTCACTCATTATGTGCGATAAAAAAATCATATTTATGTATTTATTGTCTAAACCTTCATCCAGTGCCTGTTGTGCTCTTCATATATTCAAAATATGAGCCAAATATCATGGGTTGTTTAACCCTGATGCACCAGCAGACGGGGCTATAGGCCCTTTTTCTAAGTCGGTGGAACAACTTTGTTTTATTCATCCAACACTGCTGTTCTAAACATTTGACTCTATCCCGTCACTGCAGTAATCAAACTCAAAATAATGTTTTCTTTTATTATTTGCATTCAAGCACTCATCAATGGTGTATATTTATCACCCATTTCATGAGTCAGAATAGTGATTAAAACTATCGTAAACCACAGCATATATTGTACTATACATTTCCAAATCACAGCATTCTGACTCGTAAACCTTTCACTCACTGTTATATCCCAAAGAAGTGCTCTGAACAGCTCACAACACAACCATAAAGGATGGAGCTACAGAGACATAGATGAACAGATTCCAGCTAGTGTAGAACACTTGAGCTGTTAATATGCTATGGCTGCATTGGGACAGTTTGGTGTTTGAATGGCATCATTAAAGAGAGCGAGGAGGAGGGAGGGAAAGAGGGAGGAGGAGGAACACCTGTACTATAACAGAGAGGATGGCGCACTAGCAGACTGTGGCTCACATCCAGACTGCAGTAGAGGAGGGAAGAGAGAGAGAGGGAATGGAGAGAAGACAGAGGATAGAGAAATGAGCGGGAGAGAAAGAGGGAAGTGAAAGAGAGAAAGAGGAGAGAGATGGAGAGACATCTATAATTCAACACTTAGAGAAGCTTTGTCAGAGTCAAGGAGAGGCTCACCAGAACAGACCTTGGATGGGCTTTTCAATCCCGTATTTGTGTCCATGGTTTGATTGAATAAGGTGTAATGTATGTTCACCGCTAAGACATCCTTGGCCACCTTATTTTATGTATGTGATATACTGTACAAGTATATCACATACAAAGTGATAAAGGCATGGAATGGCCTCCCCTCCTCCCTGAAAGCTTTAGGCAGCCTCCAAGCCTTCTCATCAAAGACAAAAACATGGGTTAAGTCCAATCAAAAGTGTTCACACTGATTTTAATCTAATAAACCACAGTGACTTTTTAATGCAATAGAAAACACTCTAGAACACACACATGTGTATACAACAGGTGCAATAACTGCGTTTTTTTTTTCAATATTTTGTTTTTACTAGGTGTTTTATGTGTTTTTACAACCCCAATATTATCAAGTCCAACAGCATGTGCAATTATTTTTATGTGTAATGTCTTGCCTTCTGTTTTGAATAACGTCTGATGTATGTATCAAATGTATTCATGTTTATTTGTTCACCTGTCAAGGGATTGCAGATGTATATTAGCTGTTAGCTCAAATCTGGTGCAATGCATCACTACTCACTCCTAAACCTTATGTTTTGTTATACTGTAATCACGTGTTATGTGAATAAAGTCATACCAGATTAAAACAGAATAATAATAATCATGACAGCTGTGATGGAAACAGGGAGTTTCGGTACAATTTAAAAAATGCCGACAGATCATTTGTTTGATTGACATGGGGGGGATCGTTTTGTGTCTGTAATATGTACTATGTGAGAAATTGCAGTGGAAACTCTTTTTTTTGGCAAATATTGATATTACAACCATCGTATTAAAGTAAACTTGGAGTCACGCGATGACATGGTGTGTGGTCCTCCCACTGCGACTCGGGGAAACCATGCAATTTATTAGAGCTGAAAAAAAGCTGAAAAAAAGCTGAAAAAAAGCTGGTGAAATTATGATGAACTTCACAGGGTTGTGAAAGTGCAAAGTGGTCTTGATGCTCCTTGCCAATATATATCAAGCACAAGAGGTTGGTGGCACCTTTATTGGGGAGGACGAGCTCGTGGTAAAGGATGAAGAGGAATTAGAGAAATGGTACCAAATACATGTGTTTGATGCCATTCCATTTGCTCCTTTACGGACATTATTGTGAGCCATCAACAGCCTCCACTGATTATCGAGGGTCTTATTCTGATGACATGATGATTGATGCTTGACTGCTGTTTGACAAATAATAATATCCATAATAATCTCATCATGTATACTAGCGTACCCGCACAGCTTACCCACACTGTATCGGCAAGCTGTTGGCACATGCCAAGACCACAGTAGGCACATTTTCTACTTAACACAGCAGTTTCTGGGACAAAACTATCGGTAGAGTTGAAAATACGATGGAAACACATTGAACTTTACATTTTTATTCGGTACATGAAAACCTAAGCAAAAAAGTACATTTTGTGTGCATTACATCATCACCCACTGATTTTATCTGCTAAACGTGTGTTTGGTGGAAGCACCACTGGTATGAAAATGCACATATTTTCTTCATGCAGATTTTTTAATATTCGCATTAAAATCGGTCGCCAATTGGTTGTAAAACCTAGCTGTTGTTCTTGTTTTAAATTAACTTAATTAAATATACACTGCTCAAAAAAATAAAGGGAACACTTAAACAACACAATGTAACTCCAAGTCAATCACACTTCTGTGAAATCAAACTGTCCACTTAGGAAGCAACACTGATTGACAATAAATTTCACATGCTGTTGTGCAAATGGAATAGACAACAGGTGGAAATTATAGGCAATTAGCAAGACCCCCCCAATAAAGGAGTGGTTCTGCAGGTGATAACCACTTCTCAGTTCCTATGCTTCCTGGCTGATGTTTTGGTCACTTTTGAATGCTGGCGGTGCTTTCACTCTAGTGGTAGCATGAGACGGAGTCTACAACCCACACAAGTGGCTCAGGTAGTGCAGCTCATGCAGGATGGCACATCAATGCGAGCTGTGACAAGAAGGTTTGCTGTGTCTGTCAGCGTAGTGTCTAGAGCATGGAGGCGCTACCAGGAGACAGGCCAGTACATCAGGAGACGTGGAGGAGGCCGTAGGAGGGCAACAACCCAGCAGCAGGACCGCTACCTCCGCCTTTGTGCAAGGAGGAGCAGGAGGAGCACTGCCAGAGCCCTGCAAAATGACCTCCAGCAGGCCACAAATGTGCATGTGTCTGCTCAAACGGTCAGAAACGGACTCCATGAGGGTGGTATGAGGGCCCGACGTCCACAGGTGGGGGTTGTGCTTACAGCCCAACACCGTGCAGGACGTTTGGCATTGGCCAGAGAACACCAAGATTGGCAAATTCGCCACTGGCGCCCTGTGCACTTCACAGATGAAAGCAGGTTCACACTGAGCACATGTGACAGACGTGACAATCTGGAGACGCCGTGGAGAACGTTCTGCTGCGTGCAACATCCTCCAGCATGACCGGTTTGGCGATGGGTCAGTCCTGGTGTGGGGTGGCATTTCTTTGGGGGGCCGCACAGCCCTCCATGTGCTCGCCAGAGGTAGCCTCAGACTCCCTGTGAGACCATATGCTGGTGCGGTTGGCCCTGGGTTCCTCCTAATGCAAGAAAATGCTAGACCTCATGTGGCTGGAGTGTGTCAGCAGTTCCTGCAAGAGGAAGGCATTGAGGCTGTGGACTGGCCCGCCCGTTCCCCAGACCTGAATCCAATTGAGCACATCTGGGACATCATGTCTCGCTCCATCTGTTGCACCACAGACTGTCCAGGAGTTGGCGGATGACTTAGTCCAGGTCTGGGAGAAGATCCCTCAGGAGACCATCCGCCACCTCATCAGGAGCATGCCCAGGCATTGTAGGGAGGTCATACAGGCACGTGGAGGCCACACACACTACTGAGCCTCATTTTGACTTGTTTTAAGGACATTACATCAAAGTTGATTCAGCCTGTAGTGTGGTTTCCACTTTAATTTTGAGTGTAACTCCAAATCCAGACCTCCATGGGTTGATAAATTTGATTTCCATTGATAATTTTTGTGTCATTTTGTTGTCAGCACATTCAACTATGTAAAGAAAAAAGTATTTAATAAGAATATTTCATTCATTCAGATCTAGGATGTGTTATTTTAGTGTTCCCTTTATTTTTTTGAGCAGTGTATATACACTGAGTGTACAAAACATTAGGAACATTAGGAACACCTTCTCTTTCCATGACATGGACTGACCAGGTGAAAGCTTTGATCCCTTATTGATGTCACCTGTTAAATACACTTCAATCAATGTAGATGAAGGGGAGAACTAAGATTTTGAAACATTGAGACAATCGAGACATGGATTGTTTATGTGTGCCATTCAAAGGGTGAATGAGCAAGACAAAATATTTAAGTGCCTTGGTTTGAGTGCTGGGTTTTTCACGTTCAACAGTTTCTTGTGTGTCAAGAATGGTCCCCCACCAAAAAGACATCCAGCCAACTTGACACAACTGTTGAAAGCATTAGAGTCAACATGGGCCAGCATCGCTGTGGAATGCTTTCAACACCTTGTAGAGTCCATGCTCTGATGAATTGAGGCTGTTCCGAGGGAAAGAGGGGGGCGCAACTCCATGTTAGGCAGGTGTTCCTAATGTTTTGTACACTCAGTGTATATTTGCGTATTTTATATATACTGAACAAAAATATAAATTCAACATAGAACAATTTCATTGATATTCCTGAGTTACAGTTCATATGAGGAAATCAGTCAATTTAAAGAAATAAATTAGAACCTAATCTATGGATTTCACATGACTGGGAATACAGATATGCATCTGTTGGTCACAGATACAGTTAATATACACTTAGGTTGTCAAGTCAGAAGTTAACATACACATAGTTTGGAGTCATTAAAACTAGTTTTTCAACCACTCCACAAATTATATTAGTTCACTGTATTACAATTCCAGTGGGTCAGAAGTTTACATACACTAAGTTGACTGTGCCAGCTTGGAAAATTCCAGAAAATGATGTCATGGGTTTAGAAACTTCGATTAGGCTAATAAGACATCATTTGAGTCAATTGAAGGCCTACCTTCAAACTCAGTGCCTCTTTGCTTGAAATCATGGGAAAATCTAAATAAATCAGCCAAGACCTCAGAAAAAAATTGTAGATCTCTACAACTCTGGTTCATCATTGGGAGCAATTTCCAAATGCCAGAAGGTACGAAAAGTGCAAATCAATCGCAGAACAACAGCAAAGGACCTTGTGAAGATGGTGGTGGAATCAGGTACAAAAGTATCTATATCCACAGTAAAACAAGTTCTATAACGACATAACCTGAAGGCCGCTGCTCCAAAACTGCTATAAAAAAGCCTGACTATGTTTTGCAAGTGGTGACAAAGTTTGTACTTTTTGGAGAAATGTCCTCTAGTCTGATGAAACAAAAATAGAACTGTTTGGCCATAATGACCATAATGACCATTGTTATGTTTGGAGGAAAAAGGGGGAGGCTTGCAAGCAGAAGGACACCATCCCAACCGTGAAGCACGGGGGTGGCAGCATCATGTTGTGGGGGTGCTTTGCTGCAGGAGGGACTGGTGCACTTCACAAAATAGATGGCATCATGAGGCAAGAAATTTATGTGGATATATTGAAGCAACATCTCAAGACATCAGTCAGGAAGCTAAAGTTTGGTTGCAAATGGGTCTTCCAAATGGACAATGACAACAAGCATACTTCCAAAGTTGTGGCAATATGGCTTAAGGACTTCAAAGTCAAAGTATTGGAGTGGCCATCACAAAGCCTTGACCTCAATCCCATAGAACATTTCTGGGCAGAACTGAAAAAGCGTGTGCGAGCAAGGAGCCCTACAAACCTGACTCAGTTACACCAGCTCTGTCAGGAGGAGTGGGCCAAAATTCACCCAACTTATTGTGGGAAGCTTGTGGAAGGCTACCCGAAGCGTTTGACCCAAGTTAAACAATTTAAAGGCAATGCTACCAAATACTAATTGAGTGTATGTAAACTTTTGACCCACTGGGAATGTGATGAAAAAATAAAAGCTGAAATAATCATTCTCTCTACTATTATTCTGACATATCACATTCTTAAAATAATGTGGTGATCCTAACTGACCTAAGACAGGGCATTTGTACTAGGATTAAATGTCAGGAATTGTGAAAAACTGAGTTTAAATGTAGTTGACTAAGGTGTATGTAAACTTCCGACTTCAACTGTACCTTACATTTTTTTAGAGTGGCCTTTTATTGTCACCAGCAAAAGCAAAGAAAAATTGCTGACTTACAGAGATGTAAACAAATTTGTGCACAAAATTTGAGAGAAATAAGCTTTTTGTGCATATGGAATGTTTCTGGAATCTTTTATTTCAGCCCTGAAAACATGATCATGAGAACGGTGAGGAATCAGCCCAGAACTACACGGGAGGATCTTGTCAATGATCTCAAGGCAGCTGGGACCATAGTCACCAAGAAAACAATTGGTAACACACTACGCTGTGAAGGACTGAAATCCTGCAGCACCTGCAAGGTCCCCCTACTCAAGAAAGCACATATACATGCTCGTCTGAAGTTTGCCAATGAACATCTGAATGATTCAGAGGACAACTGGGTGAAAGTTTTGTGGTCAGATGAGACCAAAATGGAGCTCTTTGGCATCAACTCAACTCGCCGTGTTTGGAGGAGGAGGAATGCTGCCTATGACCCCAAGAACACCATCCCCATCGTCAAACATGGAGGTGAAAACATTATGCTTTGGGGGTGTTTTTCTGCTAAGGGGACAGGACGACTTCACCGCATCAAAGGGACGATGGATGGGGCCACCCAAATCTTGGGTGAGAACCTCCTTCCCTCAGCCAGGGCATTGAAAATGGGTCGTGGATGGGAATTTCAGCATGACAATGACCCAAAACACACAGCCAAGGCAACAAAGGAGTGGCTCAAGAAGAAGCACATTAAGGTCCTGGAGTGGCCTAGCCAGTCTCCAGACCTTAATCCCATAGAACATCTGTGGAGGCAGTTGAGGGTTCAAGTTGCCAAACGTCAGCCTCGAAACCTTAATGACTTGGAGAAGATCTGCAAAGAGGAGTGGGACAAAATCCCTCCTGAGATGTGTGCAAACTTGGTGGCCAACTACAAGAAAAGTCTGACCTCTATGATTGCCAAAAAGGGGTTTTGCCACCAAGTACTAAGTCATGTTTGCAGAGGGGTCAAATACGTATTTCCCTCATTAAAATGCAAATAAATTTATAACATTTTTGACATGCGTTTTTCTGGATTTTTTGTTGTTATTATTCTGTCTCTCACTGTTCAAATAAACCTACCATTAAAATTATAGACGGATCATTTATTTGTCAGTGGGCACACGTACAAAATCAGCAGGGGATCAAATACTTTTTTCCCTCACTGTAGTTAGTTCATTTGGCATTTGACAAGTGCTGTAACTCAAGTAAGTTAGTTCATTCTGCATTTGACAACTCTTGATATCCTTATTTTTCTTCCTTCCTTCTTCCCTGTCTCTTTTCCTTGCTATGTACTTCTCTTTCTCTGCCTTCCTCCTCCCCATATTTTTCTAATTGCTCTCTATCCCCTTCTCTTCTTCTCTCTCTCAGAGCTGGGGGAGATCCGTAACGTGACCACCTCTAAGCCATCTCTGGAGCTGGATGGTCTGGAGAAGTACACTAACTACAGCATCCAGGTGCTGACCTTCACCCGGGCAGGGGATGGGGTGCGCAGTGAGCAGATCTTCACCCGCACCAAGGAGGATGGTACGCACACTTGTAGACCAGGACACCCCAGGCACTGATCTAGGATCAGCTTACCCTCCCCAAATTCTAACCTTAACAGTTAGGGGGAAGATGCAAAACTGTATCATACTAAATTGGGGTTAACCTAGAGGCCAGAGGTCAACTGGCAGGTAAACCGTGCCTAGATCTGCATATCCCCTCTTGCATTATGGGAGAGCATGTTGCCAAGTATAAATCATTTTGACAGGACTTCTGTTTGAATTTGGTGTGAAATTATAGAAATATGAGTTGATAATCGGTGCAGACAACTCACATTAGTAGGTGAAAAACTGCAGCTCCAGCATATTGCAGATCGCCATGTAGCATAAGAAGTTAAGGCACGCTCACTGGAATGACAGATTTTGACACTGACTAAATTTAAATACAGAGTGGTTTCCTTAGATGTTGCTCAAAACAAGAATAAGGGTAATAATGTATATTTCCCTATTTCACGGTTTTCCCTCACCAGTCCCTGGTCCTCCGGCTGGCGTGAAGGCAGCGGCAGCATCTAACTCAGTGGTGTTTGTGTCGTGGCTCCCTCCTCTCAAACTCAACGGCATCATCAGGAAATACACTGTCTTCTGCTCTAACCCACACCCCACGGTAAGGAGGGCACAGAGTACAAGGTCTCAGAGCATAGTGATGAAGGCAAGTCAGTGGTGGGCATACAATACATTTGAGGCCTAACATAATTGTAGGAGAGGAAGGCACCAGGTTCAGGGGCTAGACTAGATATGGCATGAGAGGTCTTATAAATCATCCCTCCAGCTCACATTGTCATGGCTGTGTCATCAGTGTTCAGCTCTAAGGATTGATAGTTTGTTACAGACATTTGGAATAGGTCCTGTATCTCTCTGCTAACATCATGCCGGTCTCTCCCCTCCTACAGGTGAGCAGTGAGTTTGAAGCAGCTCCAGACATCTTCTTCTACCGTATCCCCAACCTGAGCAGGAACCGTCAGTACAGCATCTGGGTGGTGGCCGTCACCGCAGCCGGCCGCGGAAACGCCAGCGACATCATCACCATCAAGCCCCTGGCCGAGGGTAGGTGGAGCTAGGGCTGTTGCGGTGACTGTATTACCGCCACAGGCGGTCATGAGTCATGAAGGTAGTCACAGTAATTAGGCTATCAAACTTTCTAATTGCCTGGAACTATATTGTCCCTCTAATCACTCTGACATCAATGCAAATGTATTTGTGAATCTAATCAAACACTTCCCATGAGCCTATGAGCTCATGTTGCACAACAGTTCTATAGACTATGCAATTGCGGGAGAAAACAGAGTGATGGCCGCTAATAAAAAGACGAGGATCCCATCAGCTTTCTATAGGCTAGGTCCACTATATTTATTTCTCAACTTTCCGAAAATTAAGCACATTGCAACAGGAGTATAGCCTACATGGCTGGCATGAAAATAAACCACGGGGAAAAGCGTCATCCATTCGCTATTTAAGTGCATTTTTCCCAGCTGCCCGTTTCGATACAGGTGCATGATAATGGTCCATTCTAAATCAAAACAAATGTCACACATATATTAGTTAGGATATGCAAAGACAATATTAAAGAAGAGTCTGATGGGTGACAATATTAGCCTATCACTTGTGAATTATATATTATCACTTGTGAATGATGCCCAGCATAAGAAACAAATACTTTTTTTTGTGTGACTTTTTCTTATCATAGTAGTACACCTCATGTAGCCTAGCCCATAGGCCTATATGTTTTAATAAGGATATTATCACAACTGAAGTGGCCAAATTACTTATTAAAATTAAGCACATTAATCCGCTTTACAAGGGGTGTAGAGCATATGTAAGCAGTGCGTGAGTTTTATGTTTGGGGAAGATAATTTTAACCATAAAAATGCACCTTTATAATAAAAGCATTACAAGCATAAATGCATTTGCGGTCACTTTTGATAATGGTGTTTTCTGCTAATGGAACATTTGGGCTTATAGCCTACTACCATGTGCGCATTGCTGCGTTTATAATGTGAAGAAATAGCCTAATAGTTTATCAACATTTTAAGCTAAACGTTCTGATCTGTTGCGTCATTAACATTGCATAAAAACTTTTTTTTGACTCTAGTTGTATTAATTTGGGATCTATCGCATCTCACAGACTATGCTTGGAATATTAATTTCTCACACAGAATAGAATAGGTCGACGATTGTACTATGGGGATAGTATATTCACATAGGCTAGTGCTTTTACTGTTTGTTAGGCCTACTAATCTTGTTGGCTGACGAAAAGTAAATGTGGACAGTTCTTCCAATATCTTCAATATGCACCTCGGAATTGGATAAGGACGTGCACAGTTGCATCCCCGATGTGTCTATCTTCACTTCACTAGCCTGTGAGAAAGACCTGATCACACGATGGAGAGCCATGTGAGTGAGAGGCGCTTCGGATTGCGCAGCTCACTCAGGGAGAAGGGCACAACGCAGCACTCCGGGTCGCAAAAGGCATGGATTTTGTTAGGCTGCATTATGGCCACAAAGGAGATCCCGCCGTGGAATTCGAGGCGTTATCAAGTGCTTGTCAAATTGTGAATGAGAGACTATTGAAGTGTGAACAGCCTGCGCAAATAAACAAAGCAGAGCTCATGCCTTTCAAGCAACTTTTTTCAAATGATCATTAGTCTCATCATGCAGCCTTATAATGTATTAAAAATCAAAACATATAGCCCAATGTTTTGTAGAACAACTAAAGTTACATTTATAACTCTAAATTAATCATATAAACTCATCAAAAAAGAAACACACATTTTCTTATTCAAAGATAATTAGGAAAAATCCAAATAACTTCACAGATCTTCATTGTAAAGGGTTTAAACACTGCTTCCCATGCTTGTTCAATTAACCATAAACAATTAATGAACATGCACCTGTGGAACAGTTGCTAAGACACTAACAGCTTACAGACAGTAGGCAATTAACGTCACAGTTATGAAAACTTAGGACACTAAAGAGGTCTTTCTACTGATTCTGAAAAACACCCAAAGAAAGATACCCAGGGTCCCTGCTCATATGTGTGAATGTGCCTTAGGCATGCTGCAAGGAGGCATGAGGACTGCAGATGTGACCAGGGCAATAAATTGCAATGTCCGCACTGTGAGATGCCTAAGACAGTGCTACAGTGAGACAACACCTGCACAGAATCGGTACATACGGACATCACACCTGTGGGACAGGTACAGGATGGTAACAACAACTGCCCGAGTTACACTAGGAACACACAATCCCTCCATCAGTGCTCACACTGTCCGCAATAGGTTGAGAGAGGCTGGACTGAGGGCTTGTAGGCCTGTTGTAAGGCAGGTCCTCACCAGACATCACCGGCAATGATGTCGCCTATGGGCACAAACCCACCTTCGCTGGACCAGACCGGACTGGAAAAAGTGCTCTTCACTGACGAGTCACGGTTTTGTCTCACCCGTGGTGATGGTCGGATTGGCGTTTGAGCATTACACTTGTCTGTCCTCTGGAGCGGGATCAATTTGGAGGTGGAGGGTCCGTCATGGTCTGGGGCGGTGTGTCACAGCATCATCGGACTGAGCTTGTTATCTCTGCAGGCAATCTCAACGCTGTGCATTACAGGGAAGACATCCTCCTCCCTCATGTGGTACCCTTCCTGCAGGCACATCTTGACATGACCCTCCAGCATGACAATGCCAACAGCCATACTGCTTGTTTTGTGAGTGATTTCCTGCAATACAGGAATGTCAGTGTTCTGCCATGGCCAGCGAAGAGCCCGGATCTCAATCCCATTGAGCACGTCTGGGACCTGTAGGATCGGAGGGTGAGGGCTAGGGCCATTCCCCCCAGAAATGTCCGGGAACTTGCTTGGTGGAAGAGTGGGGTAACATCTCACCGCAAGAATTGGCAAATCTGGTGCAGTCCATGAGGAGGAGATGCACTGCAGTACTTAATGCAGCTGGTGGCCACACCAGATACTGACTGTTACTTTTGATTTTGACCCCCCTTTGTTCAGGGACACATTATTCAATTTCTGTTAGTCACATGTCTGTGAAACTTGTTCAGTTTATGTCTCAGTTGTTGAATCTTGTTATGTTCATACAAATGTTTACACATGTTAAGTTTGCTGAAAATAAATGCAGTTGACAGTGAGAGGACGTTTCTTTTTTTGGAGTTTAGGAGTACCTATTTCTTTGTTAACTGCTCAACACAGAATAACAGCATGTGCACACTCCCTCAAATCGTTTGGAGAAAATACCCTTTCTACTTTATTCAGCTTTGTTCAATTGTATTCTTCATACAATAAAATAATATAAAATAATACCACGGAATTATAAGAAAATCTTGTCTGCTACATTGACTAGTGTAGCACACAGCCATTTGACAAAGACAGAGTACGCTATCATTTTCTTTTGAAATAGACTACATATCATGCTTCTTTAGACCTGTCTAAAATAAATCATGGATTGATTGTGAAGGTGTAGGCTATATTACATGGATTTATTAGACTCTTTAAAATGGCTTGCTTGTAGGCTAGGTGGGAAAGCCAGGAGAAGCTAAATGTGTTTGTTAATTAACGGTCAATTATCGTGAGACCGACAGTTATTTGCTTGACAATCACCGGCTAACCAAATTTCGTGATCGCCACAGCCCTATGTGGAGCTTATGGTTTCACTTCTCAGTATTCAGGAGTAGATGATAACAAAAGGTGTATCAGTCTCTGAATGATTTTTGAAGACACAAAAGAGGATGTTTGAGTTGTGTGCATCAGAACATTTAAAGGGGCGCAACCCTGAGAAACTCTCCCGGAGGTAAATAAGGTGAGAAAAGAAAAGAGGAGACTATAGTGTCCCTGCCTCCTAACTCAGGATGTGAATGCAGCATCAAACTGAATGCAAATAGGTCTGCTATTCCACCCTGTCAGCACTGTGCTTCTTTGTGAGAGCTGTTAAGCCGAGGGTGAGCAGTGATAGCCAGTGTAGTGTTCTCATCCTGCTAGAGGCAGGGGTGATAAATGTAGTCCCCACTCTGGAGCTCCAGACCTGATGTGTTTTAGATATCCGTCTGCTGCACGACCAGCCTGGTTCCAAACAGATTACTTTACATCTGTCCAAGCACAGAGATGGGCTCTGCATGTGTAGAGGAGAATTCAATAAAGATGGATAAGAAACTAATATTGTATACTGCTTTTTCAGAGCTTCCCTTGACGGTATTTGGGATTGATTTCCACTTTTGGGAGTATTCCATTAATTTTGTTGTACCAAGCAAACTAAATCAAGTCAGCCCAAGTATTTAAAATGATTTGACCCAGTTGTGGTATGTTTGTGTGTGTGCAGCTCCTGCTCAGATTCTGACGTTCAACGGCACCGTGACCACACCCTGGATGAGGGACATCGTCTTGCCCTGTAAGGCGGTGGGCGACCCAGCCCCCACGGTCAAGTGGCTCAAGGAGACGTGAGTACAGGAAAGTCTGACCCACAGCTGGGGAAACACATCATGCTGCATGTAGTTCAGACAGTAGCACTTAGTACAGACTGTGTTTTGAGTAACTTTTAATGCTTTCCACTTGAACTAAATACCAGTGAAAAAACAGTGGCTCTTTGTTTTTACAGTATCCTTTCATACTCATCAGCAGAATGTTAAAAAATCATAGTTGTTTACATGTACAGCATGTTCCTACACACAAAAAAGTAGGGGTAACATTATCCAAGACTTTTAAATGATTTTCGCTGCTGCGTATCTCACCGTAGTTCATTGTCTAACTGTCTCTCGTACATTTGTGATTCAGCAACGGAAGCCCCGCCCCTGCTGTGATTGACAGTAGACGCATCATCCAGGGCAATGGCAGCCTAGCCATCCGCACAGTGAAAGCTGAGGATTCTGGGAACTACACCTGTGTGGCTAGCAACAGTTTTGGGCCAGATAAAATCATCCTCAACCTGCAGGTTCAAGGTAACCGGAAGGAGTCTGTGGTGGAACAGTACAGTATACATTTACATTTACATTTAAGTCATTTAGCAGACGCTCTTATCCAGAGCGACTTACAAAGTGGTGCATTCACCTTATGACATCCAGTGGAACAGTAGTGCATCTAAATCTTTTAAGGGGGGTGAGAGGGATTACTTTATCCTATCCTAGGTATTCCTTAAAGAGGTGGGGTTTCAGGTGTCTCCGGAAGGTGGTGATTGACTCCGCTGTCCTGGCGTCGTGAGGGAGTTTGTTCCACCATTGGGGGGCCAGAGCAGCGAACAGTTTTGACTGGGCTGAGCGGGAACTGTACTTCCTCAGTGGTAGGGAGGCGAGCAGGCCAGAGGTGGATGAACGCAGTGCCCTTGTTTGGGTGTAGGGCCTGATCAGAGCCTGGAGGTACTGAGGTGCCGTTCCCCTCACAGCTCCGTAGGCAAGCACCATGCTCTTGTAGCGGATGCGAGCTTCAACTGGAAGCCAGTGGAGAGAGCGGAGGAGCGGGGTGACGTGAGAGAACTTGGGAAGGTTGAACACCAGACGGGCTGCGGCGTTCTGGATGAGTTGTAGGGGTTTAATGGCACAGGCAGGGAGCCCAGCCAACAGCGAGTTGCAGTAATCCAGACGGGAGATGACGAGTGCCTGGATTAGGACCTGCGCCGCTTCCTGTGTGAGGCAGGGTCGTACTCTGTGGATGTTGTAGAGCATGAACCTACAGGAACGGGCCACCGCCTTGATGTTAGTTGAGAACGACAGGGTGTTGTCCAGGATCACGCCAAGGTTCTTAGCGCTCTGGGAGGAGGACACAATGGAGTTGTCAACCGTGATGGCGAGATCATGGAACGGGCAGTCCTTCCCCGGGAGGAAGAGCAGCTCCGTCTTGCCGAGGTTCAGCTTGAGGTGGTGATCCGTCATCCACACTGATATGTCTGCCAGACATGCAGAGATGCGATTCGCCACCTGATCATCAGAAGGGGGAAAGGAGAAGATTAATTGTGTGTCGTCTGCATAGCAATGATAGGAGAGACCATGTGAGGTTATGACAGAGCCAAGTGACTTGGTGTATAGCGAGAATAGGAGAGGGCCTAGAACAGAGCCCTGGGGGACACCAGTGGTGAGAGCACGTGGTGTGGAGACGGATTCTCGCCACGCCACCTGGTAGGAGCGACCTGTCAGGTAGGACGCAATCCAAGCGTGGGCCGCGCCGGAGATGCCCAACTCGGAGAGGGTGGAGAGGAGGATCTGATGGTTCACAGTATCGAAGGCAGCCGATAGGTCTAGAAGGATGAGAGCAGAGGAGAGAGAGTTAGCTTTAGCAGTGCGGAGCGCCTCCGTGATACAGAGAAGAGCAGTCTCAGTTGAATGACTAGTCTTGAAATACCACTCAATTCAAATGAATTCTCCATTTTATTGATGGTCATAAAAACAGAAATGTGTTCATGGTATGTAGTGAAGTGCATTCGCAAAGTATTCAGACCCCTTGACTTTTTCCACATTTTGTTACATTACAGCCTTATTCTAAAAATTATTAAATATGTTTTTCACCCTCATAAATCTACACACAATACCCCATAATGACAAAGCAAAAACAGTTTTACATTTTAATTTTGCACGTTGACATAAGTATTCAAACCCTTTACTCAGTACTTTGTTAAAGCATCTTTGGTAGCGATTACAACCTCGAGTCTTCTTGGGTATGACGCTACATTACAAGCTACAATACACACCTGTATGTTGGAAGTTTCTCCCATTCTTCTCTGCAGATCCTCTCAGGATCTATCAGGTTTGATCGGGAGCATCTCTGCACAGCTATTTTCAAGCCTCTCCAGAGATGTTAGATCTGGTTCAAGTCCGGGCTCTGGCTGGGCCACTCAAGGACATACAGAGATTTTTCACGAAGTCACTCCTGTATTGTCTTAGCTGTGTGGTTAGTGTTGTTGTCCTGTTGGAAGGTTGACCTTTGCACAAGTCTAAGGTCCTGAGCGCTCTAGAGCAGGTTTTCATCAAGGATCTCTCTGCTCCGTTCATCGTTCCCTCAATCCTGACTAGTCTCCCAGTCCCTGCTGCTGAAGAACATCCCCACAGCATGATGCTACCACCACCATGCTTCACCGTAGGGATGATGCCTGGTTTCCTCCAGATGTGACGCTTGGCATTCAGGCCAAAGAATTCAATCTCGGTTTCATCAGACCAGAGAATCGTTTTTCATGGTCTGAGAGTCCTTTAGGTGCCTTTTGGCAAACTCCAAGTGTGCTGTCATGTGCCTCTTACTGAGGAGTGGCTTCCGTCTGACCACTACCATAAAGGCCTGATTGGTGGAGTGCTGCAGGGAAGGTTCTCCCATCTCCACACAGGAACTCTGGAGCTCTTTCAGAGTGACCATCACACCTTGACATGTCTATCTATATAAGGTCACCTCCCTGACCAAGGCCCTTCTCCCCCGATTGCTCAGTTTGGCCAGGCGGCCAGCTCTAGGAAGAGGCTTGGTGCTTCCAAACTTCTTTAATTTAAGAATGACGGAGACCACTGTGTTCTTGGTGACCTTCAATGCTGCAGAAATGTTTTGGTACCCTTCCCCAGATCCATGCCTTGACACAATCCTGTCTCGGATCTCTATGGACAATTCCTTTGACCTCATGGCTTGGTTTTTGCACTGACATGACATGTTGACATGCACTGTCAACTGTGGGACCTTATATAAACAGGAGTGTGCCTTTCCAAAACATGTACAATCAATTGAAGAAACATCTCAAGGATGATCAATGGAAACACGATGCACCTGAGCTCAATTTTAAGTTTTCATAGCAAAGGGTCTGAATAATTATGTAAATCAGGTATTTCTGTTTTTTATTTGTAATACATTTGCAAAATATTCTAAAAACATGTTTGTGCTTTGTCATGATGGGTTATTTTGTGTTGATTGAGGAAGGAAAACATGTACTTAATCCATTTTAGGATATTGGCTGTAATGTAACAAAACGTGGAATAATGTAAGGGGTCTGAATACTTTCCAGTACTCTATGCCCCTTGAGATAGGACCTAATTAAAATCCATGTTTTTACTTCTAGTTCCTCCAGACCAGCCTCGTCTTACCGTTACCAAGACGACCACCACATCTATCACTCTGTCCTGGATACCAGGAGACAACGGAGGCAGCTCCATCAGAGGTCAGACTCCAACACAGCAAGCAGCAACACTAACTATTATAGGAGATTTTATTGTTTTACCTTGGAAAACAAGTTACTGACTTCATTAAATAGTGTCCCCTATGAGCAACACCAGGATGGTTGTTTAGCAGACAACAGTGCATCAGCCTAACCTCTCTCTCTCACATCAGGCTACATCCTGCAATACTCAGAGGACAACAGTGAGCAGTGGGGCAACTTTGCCATCAGCCCTAGTGAGCGTTCCTATCGCCTGGAGAACCTGAAGTGTGGCACCTGGTACAAATTTACACTGACGGCACAGAATGCTGTGGGGCCAGGGCGAATCAGTGAGATCATCGAAGCTAAGACTCATGGGAAAGGTAGAGAGATGGTGACATCCTTTTACGTATGTTATGAAATAGTGACTCCATTGCTTTGACACAATTAATACAAAACTGATACTTATGAATGGACCGCTCATTAAAGTGTGTGTGTGGTCTGACTCCTCTCTCCTCCCTGCCCAACAGAACCCCAGTACTCTAAAGAACAGGAGCTCTTCACCAGTATCAATGCCACGCGTGTCAAGCTCAACCTGATTGGCTGGAACAACGGCGGCTGTCCAATCACATCCTTCACGTTGGAGTACCGTTCGGTGGTGTCTCCCATATGGACCACCGCCCAGCGCACCTCTCTGATCAAGAGCTACATCCTGTATGACCTGGCCGAGGCCACCTGGTACGAACTGCAGATGAAGGTGTTCAACAGCGCCGGCTCAGCAGAGAAGAGGGTCAAGTTCGCCACACTCAGCTACGACGGCAGTGAGTGTACTTGTCTCTTACATTTACATTTACATTTAAGTCATTTAGCAGACGCTCTTATCCAGAGCGACTTACAAATTGGTGCATTCACCTTATGACATCCAGTGGAGCAGCCACTTTACAATAGTGCATCTAAATCTTTTAAGGGGGGTGAGAAGGATTACTTTATCCTATCCTAGGTATTCCTTAAAGAGGTGGGGTTTCAGGTGTCTCCGGAAGGTGGTGATTGACTCCGCTGTCCTGGCGTCGTGAGGGAGTTTGTTCCACCATTGGGGGGCCGGAGCAGCGAACAGTTTTGACTGGGCTGAGCGGGAACTGTACTTCCTCAGTGGTAGGGAGGCGAGCAGGCCAGAGGTGGATGAACGCAGTGCCCTTGTTTGGGTGTAGGGCCTGATCAGAGCCTGGAGGTACTGAGGTGCCGTTCCCCTCACAGCTCCGTAGGCAAGCACCATGGTCTTGTAGCGGATGCGAGCTTCAACTGGAAGCCAGTGGAGAGAGCGGAGGAGCGGGGTGACGTGAGAGAACTTGGGAAGGTTGAACACCAGACGGGCTGCGGCGTTCTGGATGAGTTGTAGGGGTTTAATGGCACAGGCAGGGAGCCCAGCCAACAGCGAGTTGCAGTAATCCAGACGGGAGATGACAAGTGCCTGGATTAGGACCTGCGCCGCTTCCTGTGTGAGGCAGGGTCGTACTCTGTGGATGTTGTAGAGCATGAACCTACAGGAACGGGCCACCGCCTTGATGTTAGTTGAGAACGACAGGGTGTTGTCCAGGATCACGCCAAGGTTCTTAGCGCTCTGGGAGGAGGACACAGTGGAGTTGTCAACCGTGATGGAGAGATCATGGAACGGGCAGTCCTTCCCCGGGAGGAAGAGCAGCTCCGTCTTGCCGAGGTTCAGCTTGAGGTGGTGATCCGTCATCCACACTGATATGTCTGCCAGACATGCAGAGATGCGATTCGCCACCTCTTCACTGCTGCTATACATAATGCAGCAAGTTATAAGTTGAAAGATATACACGCTTAGATTGACTTATTCAGGATAACTGAATGAAAATTGAAGAACTGTATTTTAAAAGGCATTTACCTTCCCATCCCTTGAAAATTGTCACAACTGATCGAGTCTCCATCCAAGATGTTAATTTACGGCGTAGGTACTATACCTGCCTTAGAGCAGAAGTAAATGAATTCATATTTTTCTATTTACTGGTGCTGCCATTAAAGAAGCTGTCTCATGCAAGTCTCATGCAACTGATGAATGGGGCAGTAAAGTACCTCCAATAGATTTTCTGCTGACTCCAGTGGCCGTGGTGGTTGTTATGTCTGCTGCTGCTGTTTATGACACCTCCATCACTGCCCTATCGAGCGCTCTGCGCTGCATGAATTAAATAATTATGTGATCTACCGACTGCAGAGGGGCTAGAGGGGGGCAATAGATGAGCAATCACCTGCCAGTGCCAACACCCCCCAGTCCCATAGCGATTCAATGGCCTTACCCAACCCTAAACCTTACTCTCTCTCTCTCTCTCTCTCTCTCACTCACTCACTCACTCACTCACGCACACACACACACACACACACACACACACACACACACACACACACACACACACACACACACACACACACACACACACACACACACACACACACACACACACACACACACACACACACACACACACACACACACACACACACACACAGCCCCCATCCATCCATCCCCCAGCCATCCACGAAGGGGAAAAAAAGCTGACTATTCAGCGAATAAGGAAGAGTTCACCTCTTTTAAGTAGTGCTTCAGTTAACTGGGCATTATTGGAAATTCGGCAGAAGGTCAGGTGCTGATTGCAGGCAACACAGTACTACAACAGCTTGTTGGAGCAGATTGAGTGGGATTGCTGGGAAAGACATTTCGTTTGGGATGTAAGCCCTGTTACCTTTTGCCAGGCGCTTGCTGCATGTTTTAAACATTAACACAAAGGTCATTTAGTATTCATCGACAGACCTTGTATAGACGTTAATTGACAGTGAGTGTACGAAATGATAGGAACACCTTCCTAATATTGAGTTGTCGTGCGGTAGCAGAGAGAACAGTTTATGACTTGGCTGACTGGAGTCTTTGACTACCAGTCAATCTATGTCATGGAAATGTTTTGTTCACTGTGTGTATATTTGAATTTGGCTGGTGTTTTGCAGTCATTGTCTTCTCTACCTGGTCTGGTTTGCACACTTGACAATCCTGTAGTTAAGTACAAGAAACGTACGTGGTCTTGTCATAACAAATATCACAACATTTTGTCAGCTAATTACATTTCTATGACCTGTCCCCAGGTACCATCGCTCCCCTGGTGAAGGCCCCGACGGTGAGTGCGGGCAGTACGTCCAGTAACGAGGGTCTGAAAATGGTGACCATCATCTCATGTGTTCTGGTGGGCATCGTGCTGGTCTTCGTCCTGCTACTTGTCCTCAGGAGGCGGAGGCGGGAACAGAGACTGAAGAGGCTTAGAGGTGAGAGGTCACAGCAGCAACATGATTGGTTAGATTTCAGTAAAAGATTTCTGTAACTATTGTCAAACTATTTTCAAGTATACTAAGAGAATCATCTGTATGTAATGTGATTTTTGTTCTTGTTTGCTCTGTAGATGCTAAAAGTTTAGCCGAGATGCTGATGAGGTAAGCATGAGCAGTTTGACACATAACTTAATAGATAGTTAATATTGTTTAATACATTACTGGAAGAAGAAAACATGAAATACTGTTTCTATGGAATCATATCAGAATCACTATTATATGAATATCTTATGCAGTGTGTAATGAGATCTGCATTGACCTGTGTATGGCTTCCTGTGTTCCCCATGCAGTAAAAACACACGACCTGCAGACACCATCAACAAGCAGCAGCAGACCATGAGAATGCACATCGACATCCCCCGAGCCCAGCTGCTCATAGAGGAGAGAGACACCATGGAGACAGTCGGTGAGTGGACACTGATACATTATGCTGCTTTCATGTGTTCTCTGAATTATCGGCAACTTGTGACTTAAACTTACAGAACGCTCCCAGACACACCATAACTCATAATGAGCTTCCAATTAGGAAATACGAGTGGGATATTTGTGTAACATTGGATAACAATGTGTGAATATCACATATTTGTGGCCTTCTAAGTGTTAGTAGTGCCTACTGTGGTTATTGTCATCGTACTGTAGGGACCATGTTTGTGAAAGCTCTCTTTCTCTTTCAGATGACAGGTCCACAGTGCTACTGACTGACAATGACTTTGGGGAGACCCAGAAACAGAAGTCGTCTACGGTTACCCACACTGTCCACTACCAGTCCCTGTCACAGGCCACCGGACCTCTAGTGGATGTATCTGACGCTAGGCCAGGAACCAGTAAGTCCAGTACGAACATCCTCTTTACATTACTGGAGGTAAAACTAGAATGGATAAGTGGTATCAGGATTGCATTCATACGGCTGAAACTGATACAGCTAGAGTGTATTCTAGACAACCAGACTGACTCCAGTCCTCAGAGAGTCATCAGTAGCATTATGATCAGTGTCACTACCATCTCCACTGATGTTATTCACACAGATTAACAATTCCTTTCAGCACAATGTACAGTGCCTTAAGAAAGTATTCATACCCCTTGAATTATTCCATATTTTGTTGTGAATTCAAAATGGATTAAATATATATATTTTCTCACCCATTTACTCACAGTACCTCATAATGACAAAGTGAAAATATGTTTTTAGAAACTGTAGCAAATGTATTGAAAATGAAATACAAAAATATCTAATTTATATAAGCGATTTCAGCTGTGGGTCTTTCTGGGTAAGTCTCTAAGAGCTTTCCACACCTGGATTGTACAACATTTGCCCATTATTCTTTTCAAAATTCTTTCAGCTCTGTCATATTGGTTGTTGATCATTGCTAAGACAACCATTTTCACATCTTGCCATACATTTTCAAGTATATTTAAGTCATAACTGTAACTCGGCCACTCAGGAACATTCACTGCCTTCTTGGTAAGCAACTCCAGTGTAGATTTTGGCCTTGTGTTTTAGGTTATTGTCCTGCTGAAGGAAAATTAATCTCCCAGTGTCTGGGGGAAAGCAGACTGAACCAGGTTTTCCTCTAGGATTTTGCCTGTACTTCATGACTTGCCTGTGCTGAACTCCCCAGTCCTTAATGATTACAAGCATATCCATAACATGATGCAGCCACCACTATGCTTGAAAATATGGAGAGTGAAACTCAGTAATGTGTTGTAATGGATTTTCCCCAAACAGAACACTTTGTATGTAGGACATAACGTTTTTTCCCCCACATTTCTTTGCAGTATTACGTTTGTTCCTTGTTGCAAACAGGATGCATGTTTTGGAATATTTTTATTCTATACAGGCTTCCTTATTTTCACTCTGTCAATTTGGTTAGTATTGTGGAGTAACTACAATGTTGTTGATCCATCCTCAGTTTTCTCCTATCACAGCCATTAAACTCTGTAACTGTTTTAAAATCACTATTGGCATCATGGTGAAATCCCTGAGTGGTTTCCTTCCTCTTCGGCAATTGAGTTAGGAAGGATGCATGCATCTTTGTAGTGACTGGGTTTATTGATACACCATCCAAAGTGTAATTAATAACTTCACCATGCTCAATGGGATATTCAATGTCTACTTTTTTTATATATATTTTTTTACACATCTACCAATAGGTGCCCTTCTTTGCCAAGCGTTGGAAAACCTCCCTTGTCTTTGTGGTTGAATCTGTGTTTGGAATTCACTGCTCGACTGAGGGACCTTATAGATAATTGTATGTGTGGGGTACAGAGATGAGGTTGTAATTCAAAAATCATGTTAAACACTATTATTGCAAACAGAGTGAGTCAGTGCAACTTATTATTAGAATAATTTTTGTTATTTAACCTTTATTTGACTAGGCAAGTCAGTTAAGAACAAATTCTTATATACAATGATGGCCTACCCCAGCCAAACCCAGACGAACCTGGGCCAATTTTGTGCCGCCCTATGGGACTCTCAATCACAGCCAGATGTGATACATCCTGGATTCGAAACAGGGACTCTAGTGACGCCTCTTGCACTGAGATGCAGTGCCTTAGTCCGCTGCTCCACTCGGGAGAAAATTATGTGACTTGTTAAGCACATTTTTACTCCTGAACTTTTTTAGGCTTGTCATAACAAAGGGGTTGAATACTTATTGACTCAAGACATTTCAGCTTTTCATTTTTTAACCAATTTGTAAACATTTCTAAAAACATAATTCCACTTTGACATTATGGGGTATTGTGTGTGGCCCAGTGACAAAAACATCTCATTTGAATCCATTTTGAATTCAGGCTGTAACACAACAAAAGGAGGAAAAAGTCGAGGTGTGTGAATACTTTTTGAAGGAACTGTATGTGTATGGTATCCAACCAAAAAATGAGCCTATTTGCAAAGGACTGCAGTCAACCCAATCAAACATTCTCTTTGACCATGATGGTTTTCTCACTGCTATTGTAAGCTCTATGTATTTGTGTGAAAACAAGAAGTCCCGAGATGAACTCCATGTGCAGAGATATTGTGATGGTGGGTGTTTTCTCTTTGTTGGTTCATGACAGGATAGAGTGTCCAGACTCATTGCTATAGCCAGCTACAAACTTTAAAACTCCTTTAAAAACAGTCAGCTTAAAAAACAGAGCATTGCGTTACTCGAGATGAGCCCTTGCTAAGTGACATAACACCCTGGTGTGTGACTGTGATGTAACATCCTGTGTCCTTCCTCCTCAGACCCCACAGCCCGCCGCACAGCCAAAGCAGGCCCTGCCGCACGCAACCGCTACGCTAGCCAGTGGACCCTGAACCGACCACACCCGCCAGTCTCGGCCCACACCCTGAGCACTGACTGGAGGCTGCCCACGCCACGGGTGGCCGGCTCTGTGGATAAGGAGAGTGACAGCTACAGTGTCAGCCCATCTCAGGACACAGGTAACAACGCACCTGAAGATGAGACAAGTCTGTAACAACAGCTGTAACAGTCCCCATATAAGAATGTCTGCAACATAACCCTTAACCATGTCTATAACAAACCTTTCACCTCTGTATTAACAACAGATAGGCCTACTATAAAACTTGTAACAATGCCAACACTTATTAACAAATATAATGCTAGCATTAGCCCCTAACTGCTTTACTAGCACGACCTCTAACCCTAACCCCTGGTGTAGACCGAGCGCGGAGCAGCATGGTGTCCACAGAGAGCGCGTCATCCACCTATGAGGAGCTGGCGCGGGCCTACGAGCACGCCAAAATGGAGGAGCAGCTGCGCCACGCCAAGTTCACCATCACAGAATGCTTCATCTCGGACACGTCTTCGGAGCAGATGACGGCAGGCACCAATGACTACACAGACAGCCTGACCTCCAGCACGCCCTCCGAGTCAGGCATCTGCAGGTTCACCGCCTCCCCGCCCAAGCCTCAGGACGTCAGCCGAGTCATGAACATGGCCGTGCCCAAGGCTCACAGACCGGGTGAGGCCGCGTAGACACATAGCTAGCTCTGCTATAGCTAACACTTGAGTCCTGAGCTCTGTTGCTAACCTGTTGCTAACCTTCGCTAACCTTCATCAGGCCTGTAATGCTATGGGTTTGTAAATATTTACTGCTGATGTATTCACTCAACTGTTGAATATGCTGAAGATAATGATGTAGTAATGCCACTTGATGATGTAGTAATGCCACTACTACTTGATGCAACAAATGTGGAGTTTTGCAGACAGTTCTTTGCATAAATTACAGGGACATGTATTAATGAATTAAGCTTATTCTATTGACGATAGTGCAACAACATTACATTGCAGGAAGACCAATCTTTAACATTGAACCACTTAAGTCTGTGATCTGCTATGAGGTCACTTTATCTCGTAAATTCAGTCTATTTTTTTATTAAAGTCATCATCTCTATTCATTCTATTTTTGGATCATTGTAGAGTATATTTTATTAAACTCAGACTTTGTAGACTTTACTCAGATAACTGTGTAATAAACTGCACTAGTGTCTTAAATCTATAACATTACTTATTTAGGTTATAGAAAAGCCACAGTCTCCTTCATCCATTACCCCAATGTGTATAATGAGATATGGGGGGGGGCTTTAAACCACATTGTAAATGTTATCATTCATTTAATGTTGATCAAGGCCATGAGGACAGATTGCAGCATGGCGGTATGAGAATAATTCATCACTGAAGTATTCTTTGGCATATAACCTCAATAACCAGGCAAAGTTTGTATACATAAATCTTCTTAAGGCTAGGTGTCCCGCTAGACAACTTCCGGTGAAACTGGATGGCACGCAATTCAAATAAATAATCATAAACTTTATGGATATTAAACATTGATGTACATACAGGTGTCTTATATCGGTTAAAAGCTTAAATTCTTGTTAGTCTAAATGCACTGTCTGATTTACAGTCAAATTTACAGCGAAAGCATGCCATGCGATTGTTTGAGGACAGAGAGCCACACATAAAAATATTTTTCCACCGGCACAGGTTTTATAAATTCACAAATAGCGATTAAATATTCACTTACTTTTGAAAATCTTCCTATGATTTGTCATCCAAAGGGTCCCAGCTACAACATGTAGTGTCATTTTGTTAGATAAAATCCTTCTTTATATCGCAAAAAGTCTGTTTAGTTGGCTCCATCGATTTGAGTAATCCACTCATTCAACATGCAGAGAAAGGAATCCAAAAAGCTACCTCTAAACTTTGTTAAAACAAGTTAAAATACATTTCTATTTCATCCTCAGATTAAAATGTAAAATGTAATTAAACTATAATATTTAATACGGAAAGAAGTATGTTCAATAGGAAAACGGTATTAGCAGGTGCGTGTCCTCTTCGTCGCGCGCGCATACACGAATTTTCAAGTCTGTGTCCGTGTACTAAAACTCATTATTCTTCCTCATTTTGGAAGAAACAAGCCTGAAACCTTGAACAAAGACTACTGACACCCAGTGGAAGCCATAGGAATTGCATACTGGGAGCTAGATTTAATTTATTTACCTATATGTTCCATTGGAAGAGCATTGGATTTTCTCCTACCATATCGATTGTGTTATAGTCTTCTACATTATTTTAACATTTCTACAAACTTCAGAGTGTTTTTTTTCCAATGGTACCAATTATATGCATATCCTGGCTTCAGGGCCTGAGCAACAAGCAGTTTATTTTTGGCACGTCAGTCAGGCGGAAATGGAGAAAAGTAGACCCTATCCTGAAGAAGATTTATGTAAATTACTTTCACATACTGTATAAGCTAGTTTTGTTGGTTGGAGTGGCAGATGTGATGAGCTTGTATCTGAGGGGGTAAAGACATTTCTATTTCCACCCAACCCTTCCCACAGGGGCAGTCATTTCTCTAATGAAGTATTTTGAACTGAGATTTTTCCATAATTTGGACCTGTTATGTTTAATTCAATGGTGTTGTTTTCCAAAAGCTAACTCCAATCTCTCTCTCTACTTTGTCCTGTAGGGGGCGAGCTTGTGCACCTGCCTCCTTACCTGCGCATGGACTTCCTGCTGAACCGGGGCATGTCGTGCACGGGTACTGGGGGGAGGGGTGGTGCCGGGGGGGAGGGGGCCATGGGTCAGGCCTGTCTGGAACCCCAGAAGAGTCGCTCCCTGAAGCGGCCGTCGCGTATGGCGCCCCCTACACCCACAGAGGCCCCCCAGGCCACCAGCAGGGCCAGCAGCAGGGACCCAGTGCCCCAATGGCAGCCCGGCTCAGCCGCCACCCTGCCCCACAGAGAGGGCTCAGAGCTGGCCCAGGCCGCCAAGCTCAGCACCTCCCAGGAGTCCCTACTGGACTCACGAGGACATCTCAAACAGACCAACAACCCCTACGCAAAGTCCTATACGCTAGTATAACACCAGAGGCATGGGGCTGGACTAAAACTCACACTAACACTGGACTTATTACACTTACAAGTGCAGTAAACTGACTCTCACCACACAGTCCTGTATATAACGTCCCCTTTCTTCTTAAACGAGGGATAACTTTTACTAATCTCCTTTTATTTATTTTGGAGCTTTCTTTGTTTTTTTAAACTTGTGAGAAATTTCACTCATCTGAAATGACACGCAGAGCTTGACAAAATATTTACGTTATGCGGGAACATCATTTATTATTGATTATTATTTTTAATCAATAATTATTAATCATGGATTATTTGTTGTTAGTTGTCAACATTTAATGATTATTAATTATTGATTACAAATGATCAATTATTACCATTACTACACTGTTTTAATAAGAACCTGGACAACTTTTTTCCGGAGTGTGAGATGATAATTTGGAGCCCATCATTTTTTTTCTATGGAAAATTCCTTTTAAACACTGAATGAAACTTGGGAAAATCTGAAATCTGAGAATGAAAGCAATTGACAGCAGTCCAAACTTGTCAGCTGCTCGCAAATTGTTACTTTTTGAAGAAAAAATAAATCTATTTCCTATGGATGCATGGGGACTGACCAATTAAAGACTATTATAAGGATTATGATCACTACTGGACAGCCCAGTTGAGCATTTTGTCACACTATGAAATGATCCAATGTGAAGATTTATTATTCTTATTACTATAAATATATATATAAAAAGAGATCACTTTTATTTGTGGATATTACAGGGAAGAATTGATTTGGTTAATGAAGTCCTTAGTCATGTTTGCACATATCTCGTTTTGATTAGGAAATGGAGTCACTATTGATATTTCTCTGTATTCCATTCTCTGATGGTGCAATATGAAAAAAGATTATGAAAATTATATGGATACTATTTGCTCTATACTGTACTATAATGAAAAGAATGACTATGTTGTGAGTATACTTACAGGGCGGGACAAACTCCAGCTATGTATCAGGTGTAGTTTACCACTGCTAATTTGCCAGGGTGGTAGATGAAGTTAGCTAGAACAGGGAGGGTTAGAGATTTAACGGTTTGCACTTCATGACACCCAAAAAGTGTGTCCAGTCAGAGCCCCTATTCTCAGTGCACTAGGTAGAGTCTTCAAGACTCTCACTCTCCTCTTCAGTAGATTTACTGTTGCTGCATTGCAGTGATGCTCCTCTACAGGGAAAAAACAATGAGACAATCCAACAGAATCCCCCTTTCAAACCAAACCTAAAGTCTATGGGAAATATCTGTCTAAAGTGTGGATATAACAAAACTGTCTTGTTGTTGTCTACCCTGGCCCATTTCTTTCTTTCTTTAAGTCCTGGAGGGAGAGTTTGATAAGAATGCTGTGAGGTTATTAATGCCAGTTTTTATTATTAGTTTTAATTCATTGTCTTCATATTCCTTTTAACAAGATGTTGCTTTTTATTTTTAACATGGTGTTCACCATGGTGGCACTGAAATAAAGAGAAATTAACACACCGTTCAAATTTGATTAATAAAAAGGCTGTTCCCAAAATGATCCTGCAAATTTGGACATGAATGACTGGCGATGGGTCTTTTTAGAGGCACTGATAGAGGAGGATGCCTCCGAAGGTTTCCCTGTGTGGGTCACTGGGGGAGTGAGTGAGTGAGTGAGTGAGTGAGTGAGTGAGTGAGTGAGTGAGTGAGTGAGTGAGTGAGTGAGTGAGTGAGTGAGTGGGTGGGTGGGTGGGTGGGTGGGTGAGTGAGTGAGTGAGTGAGTGAGTGAGTGAGTGAGTGAGTGAGTGAGTGAGTGGTGGTGAGTGAGTGGTGAGTGAGTGAGTGAGTGAGTGAGTGAGTGAGTGGGTGGGTGGGTGGGTGGGTGGGTGAGTGAGTGAGTGAGTGAGTGAGTGAGTGAGTGAGTGAGTGAGTGAGTGAGTGAGTGAGTGAGTGAGTGAGTGAGTGAGTGAGTGAGTGAGTGGGGTGGTAGTGGTGGATTTTTGGATAACTCATCTTAAAGGGCAACTGAACGTAAAAAGCAACTTCTCTGGTTGAAAACGGCCTATGTCAGAAACATTTATTCCAGTGCCAAAATTGACAAAAACGTTTAAGTAGAATAACTTTGCTTATAAAGTCAGTATATTCCAAAACAGAGTTTTGTGAGATTTGTGTAACTGAGGTCGTCATGACTTACATGAGGGTTGGGTTTGGATTACAATCATGCCCATGAAATGGGATTGTATCGCCAAGGGAGAATTGTTATGCACTGAGAAATTAATGCGGTGATTGCGCTCTATCCAATCATAGCAGCGAACCTCCAGACAGCGAGACAGACCTGCCTATTAAGCAACTCCCCAGACTCTGACTCATTTACATAAAACAACTTGTCGCCAATGTTATGTTGAAAGAACATTTGGCCCCAAAGCCCTTTATGGAGTGAACAACTTGCTAATGTGTTTGATAGTGATCACTCAAGTCTGCCACTGTTTTGGTCAAAATGAGAATTGAGACAACTGCCTCTTGTCAATATTCCAAAATTCCAAACCCTTTCTAGAGTGTCTCGTGTCCCGCTGCGACCTGTTTTGTAAGATGATTCGCTATGAAACGCTGCCAGACAGACACACTCTGGTAATAAAGTAGTTTTCATGCACATGTTATACCTTGAGAAATACTGCACCAAACACCTTAGCTAAATGTAAAATTGTGCGACTAAGACCTCGGCAAAAATGTGAAAATTACATATTTCTTGATTTATCTCTATGTTGTTGCTATTGTGCCTTAAGAGGGACAAATAACAGTAACTGCCAGGGTACGATAAATCAAACATAACACCCACACCTAACCACACCCCCAAGACTCAAATCTCATTTATCTTTTTTTAAATATATAATTATTTTCTTTTTTCTCCACACCAGATACAAACATACACATACAAACAACACATTACAGACGTACACAAACAACGACTATCTCATCTGCCCAGGTCCGCATGCTCACCCCCCCCCCCCATCCCTAGTACCAGCATTATTGTTTGCCACATGCCCTTAAATTGTACCAATTTGTTTTTCTCAGTTACCCATGCTATTTCAATAATTAATCATTAGATTTTTCCATGGTGTTGATGATGGCAGATGAATTGATTTCCAAGTTTTGAAGTATCTGTTTTTTAAAGATGAGTGATGGAAGAGAATCATCCAGCCCATTGGGTATCTCTCACTACACCCCCATATGACACATCTTGAAATATGCAGACAGATGGATTAAACGTTCGTTTACATTCTAATACTTCTGACAGCCAACTTTCTTGCTCCGCCCATAACCTTTGGACTTTATAGCGTTCCCAGAAAGCATGAATGATTGAGTCATTGTACGTTTTACACTTAAGACATGACTCTGCCATTGTGCCGTGGAATTTGTGAATTTTGTCTCTTGTATAATAAATTGTAAACATTAGTTTATACTGGATTAAGCGTACATTTTTGGGTAAGTGTAATTTCATTAGTTATGCTCCAACATTCCCTCCATCTTGTGACAACATCATTTATTTTTAAGTCTTGGTTCCAATAGTTTATCTAATTTATCTTAATGAACAGCAGAAAAATGCATGCGATTCGGTGAGTTCAGCCACTCTTTAAATGAATTTAAACAACAGTCATTGATGATCATCACATTCATTACAGCACTCACGAGTCTCACAATACTAAAATTCTCCAAATGAAAATATTGTTTGTACCAATGACCTTGAATGTTTTTTCGGTGCTAAAGATATTAACCAGCGCTCATTAATAACTTTTAATAACTTGTGCACAACTCTTTGCCTGCAGGTGGCAGTGTTGCAAAGTTAAGCTGTCTATTTTCATTGAATAACACACTTCATCAATGTATCATCTCTAGGTAGCCTCAAAACATATCAGATACATTTCACACTTACCGTCTCATATTTCTAGTAAATTTGGTAATGGTTGCCATCCTGAAAGAAGAATGTGAGACGGTATATTCATATTGACTGATCCAATGGGTGGTGTTCTTCAAGACTATTAGGAGAAGGTTTAGTTATGGGGGGAAAATGTGACCTGGCAGGATCAATAGCCAGGATAGATCAAACCAATCAATCCTTATGTTCTTGCTGCAAAGAAGTGTGTGTACAAAAACAGTGAGAATTAGCCTACATTCAACTCTCATGGCGCTGCTTCGGATGTGTTCTGTGTATAGACAAACCTAAACAAAAACACACTCAGTTGCTGCTGAAAGGCCACATTTCAGGGCCTAACAATTAAGTCCCTTCAAACACAAACTCTCTAATATGCCACTAGCTAGCACAACTTGGCATTTTAACCCATTAGGTGCTGAAAACAGCTCCATTTCAATCCCCCAGTGAGTGGGTGTGGTGTTAGGCTAGTAGCTGTGACTTTGAGTAAGAGGCGCTTACTAAATTGGTCTATTGATTGGGAGCCTTCCAGACTGTCACTCTGGAGATTCAGCCTGAGCTCCCCAAACGACGCCTCGGCCTGAAAATTGCTTCCACTGTCCTATATCACAGACTGGGGGGCTAATGGAAAGGAGTATTACTCAGCATGACAACTTTATTCGCCATCCTCTTCTGAAGTACACAACAAATTAAATGCAGTGACAGAGATTTACTCAGCCCGCCACACTTGGCCGTTATTAACTGCTGTCATAAATAAAAGGTGCGGGCCGGACTGAATTCCCTCTGATATGAAGGAGAAATATGGAGCTGTCTGTCACTGGGCCGGGCTGGTATGTTGATTGCATCTATAGATGGACGTGGAGCGCTGCTTGATTTGCTTGAATTAAGACATGTTAAATGCAATCACATGGTCGGCCAAGGGTGTATGTTGTGTGTGGAGAGGGGGGTATGGAGTTGGTGTGGCATCTGGTGTGACATATGGAACATAATGGTTTCTTTATGAGATATTGGGATATGGGTACATGATGACAGTGAAGTAGGAAGATTAATCGTTTCACAGTCCTCATTTCAGATGTTAATTAAAACTACGACCATATGACTCAATGGAGATGATATAAGAATTATTGAACTGGGTGTGTGTTACAGTTCAGTTGCTGTACCGTACATCCTTCTGGGGTTCAAGAATCCATGGCATGGGTGTGATTGCTCAGAGTTTTGGACCTCCAATTTAGTCTGAAGTCAGTATATTTCTCCAATGTACCACCATCCTACTCAGTATACTGGTCTATCTCAACTCCTACTCCCAACCCTGGTTCGTATGCTGGCTTCCTGCCAGCGTTGATATCAAACAATGCTGCAGCATCTTTCAGGAAGAGAAACCACTTCACATATCTACATAATGTTTCCTTATGCCTCAGTCCAAAGAATACCTCAAATAGCCAGGCAGCACATCCCACTGACACCAACGTCACAAATATGAAGTTCCATCTGCATGGACTCTGGGGTGCACTAGCCCCTTGGCAAATCGCTACTGTAGGTTAAACCACTTAACAGCGGTGTTAGTTAGCTTACCAACAGGGTCATCCCAGTATATTTTCATTCAGTAACTTAAAATGTACAAATGCCCATTGTAAAAACTGCATACAGTACATAACAGCAAGATTTTGAGAAAGTGTAAACGCGAAGACAGAGACAGAGTGTCATTGATCTTGGGCAATGTATTTATAGTAGAGTGTTGAGTGTCTGTCACCTCTGACAGAGACCCTCCATTGACCACCAGCACTGAGTCATAAGGCTGAATCTCTTGGTGCCTGAAAACACAACTGCTTCAGCAGCTGTCAGTAGAAAGCATGAATAGGACATTCTTGGGTTAGGGTCAGCCCTAAAAACATTCAAAGTAGACTGAAGAGGATGGTATAGTTCCACCATAGTAAACCGTATGGTGTGGCAAATCAATAGTCTATCCATGCAACACATGTAGATGTCAAACCCAATACATGTTAATGTCATCGTCACCAATCAACTGCATTACAGTTAAAAACGACTTTGACTACAGTACCACCACCGGTATGCTAGCTCTGCTACCAGTTTATATCAGCGCGAGTTAGCATTTAGCAGTCACTTCTTCTAAACCTGAAAACTTCTAATGTGATGCTGCGATAGCCAAATATATCCAAATTGGACTTTAGTAACCACACCGTGGGCCTTTTACAATACACAAATCATGACGGATTAGACAAATATCCACTGTTAGTTCATATTTGTTAAATGTGCACCAATCCGTCGTCCTTCTTCAGTCCCCCACGGCCTGCGTTCCATTGACCTCTTTACCGCATCTATAGCCAGGTTATAGATTCCTGTATGTAGGATTAGAACAACACTTAAGGCTTGCACAACCTCAGTGATAGTATTTTTACCGCAAGTTTGTGTCCCGGTATCCCGCTTAATAGCTTAGTGGTTAGCTGCTAGCCGTCAAGCTAATAGAGCAGGCTAGTAGTGTTAGCCACCTGGTGCTTTTATCCATGGCTGGGCACAAATGTGATAGGTGCAAGATGATTTCCACACAAGAGGAGGGAGGGAAAGTGGAATTGATCAATGGACAAGAGTCTGTCTGCCCTACATGCATCACCATCAAGCAGCTTCGGGAAGAGATTGTCCAGTTGCTAGTGCAGATGCAGCAAAAGCAGGACCTGCTTTCCAAGTGGCGACAACCCAGGAAAATCCTATCTCAGTCTCGATTGCCTCCTACTGCAACCAAGGTGAGTCGGGCGGTGTCTTTATATTGAATGTAAGAATGCAATAAACTGATATACAATGATTTAATTATTTCCAATGACATTTTCATGCTTACTGAAACCTGGCTTAAACCTGAGGATTGTAGGACTATAAATGACACTACCTCTCCAGCCTTTTCTTATGTAAAGAAATCCAGTCCTTATGGCTGTGGTGGTGGGGTGGCTGTCATTCACAGAGACAAGTATACAGTGCATTCGGAAAGTATTCAGACCCCTACCCTTTTTCCACATTTTGTTACATTACAGCCTTATTCTAAAACTATGTCCGCACAATACCCCATAAAGACAAAGCAATATTTTTAGCAAAAAAGTCAGATCATCTGATGCAGCATTCCATCACTTTCCTTCTAGGTCAAATAGTCCTTACACAGCCTGGAGTCATTGTTCTGTTGAAAAACAAATGATAGTCCCACTAAGCGCAAACCAGATGGGATGGTGTATCGTTGCAGAATGCTGTCGTAGCCATGCTGGTTAAGATTGCCTGACAGTGTCACCAGCAAAGCACCCCCACACCATCACACCTCCTCCTCCACGCTTCACGGTTGGAACCACACATGCGGAGACCATCCATTCACCTACTCTGCGTCTCACAAAGACAAAGTGGTTGGAACCAAAAATCTAAAATTTGGACTCATCAGACTAAAGGACAGATTTCCAGATTTCCTTGTTCGAGAGAGATATATATACATATATTTTTTACCATTTAGTGTGTGCACTGTATTTACACTTGGGATATTGCATTTCAACATTAAAGTTAAGACAATCGCTGACGGACATCTTTAACTCGTCGCCAAACCCACTGGCTCCAGGTCATCTACAAGTCTTTGCTAGGTAAAGCCCCGCCTTATCTTAGCTCACTGGTCACCATAGCAGCACCCACCCGTAGCACGCGCTCCAGCAGGTATATCTCACTGGTCACCCCCAAAGCTAATTCCTCCTTTGGCTGCCTTTCCTTCCAGTTCTCTGCTGCCAATGACTGGAATGAACTGCAAAAATCCCTGAAGCTGGAGACACGTATCTCCCCCACTAGCTTTAAGCACCAGCTGTCAGAGCAGCTCACAGATCACTGCACCTGTACATAGCCCATCTGTAAATAGCCCATCCAACTACCTCATTCCCATACTGTATTTATTTATTTATCTTGCTCCTTTGCACCCCAGTATCTGTACTTGAACATTAATCTTCTGCACATCTAACATTCCAATGTTTAATTGCTATACTGTAATTACTTTGCCACCATGGCCTATTTATTGCCTTACCCCCCTTATCTTACCTGATTTACAAACACTGTATATAGACTTTTTCTACTGTATTGTTGACTGTATGTTTGTTTGTTCCATGTGTAACTCTTTGTTGTGTATGTGTCGAACTGCTTTGCTTTATCTTGGCCAGGTCGCAGTTGTAAATGAGAACTTGTTCTCAACTAGCCTACATAGTTAAATAAAGCTGAAATAAAATAAAACATTTAATTTAATAAATCCTCCCAAGGAAATGTTCAAGGAACCAGAGTAAAACGTTCTCAAAACCTCCTTGTAACCTACAAAGAAAGTTCCCAGAACAGACAATATTCACCTCCGTTCTAAAAATGTTTAAAAAACATTCTGTTTTACCAATCATAAAACGTACAGCTTTGTTCCCAGACCAATTTGGAAACCAAAAATGGACGTTCCCACAACATCCAGGAAAGCAAATGTGCTAGCTGGGCTCATTCCTATTATATTCACACATGGCTCAACATATAACACAGATCTGAAAACAAATCCACTGTAATTGGTAACATGTTATTGTTGTAAGTTTGGCATATAGAACATACTGTATATGTAAGGGATAATGAGGTGTATGGGAAAGTTTGAGAATCCCATTATGTATCTATTGGATCTTTGAAGGCACTTGATCAGCAGGGTTTCAGTGCAAAAAGATTTTAAACAGTTGTCTCAATTGACTGCTGCAACATTATTGGCTTTAAAGCCATATAGTAAATCACCTAGATCGATCAATGCAGTCAAGTTCAGATTACAGTGCAAGCTCAGGATGAAGCTGTTAAGCTAAGAAGCCTGTCAAACAGTGTAATGATGCTTAGCTTCAAAATGTTCATGGTTCAAGCAAACACCTTACCTATCAAGCTGACTTAACATGTTCTGCCTACCTCAAATCCTATATGATATACTTTTGTTTTTAAGATACCTTTAAAAGTTATTTGAATTGATAATGTAAGGTCCTACAGTTGAAGTCGGAAGTTTACATACACCTTAGCCAAATATATTTTAAACTCAGTTTTTCACAATTCCTGACATTTAATACTAGTAAAAATTCCCTGTCTTAGGTCAGTTAGGATCACCACTTTATTTTAAGAATGTGAAATGTCAGAATAATAGCAGAGAGAATTTATTTCAGCTTTTATTCCTTTCATCACATTCCCAGTGGGTCAGAAGTTTACATACACTCAATTAGTATTTGGGAGAATTGCCTTTAAATTGTTTATTTTTGGTTAGCCTTCCACAAGTTTCCCACAATAAGTTGGGTGAATTCTGGCCCATTCCTCCTGACAGAGCTGGTGTAACTGAGTCAGGTTTGTAGGCTTCCTTGTTCACACATGCTTTTTCAGTTCCGCCCACAAATGTTCTATAGGATTGAGGTCAGGGCTTTGTGATGGCCACTCCAATACCTTGTCTTTGTTGTCTGTCGTGGTCATTTCCTGCATTACTAAATGAGGAGAGTTTACAAACCACACACCAGTCAGAGTTATACTTAAACTTCATATTTAATTATATGAGCTTCACCATAGGCCTTTGACTCTCAGATCAATTCAGTGTCTATAAATGAATTCTGAAAATGCTAACAAAATAATTCTAGTATCTTCTATAGCCAAGATACACCCCTCTCAACTTACATGACGAACCACAGATCTCAGAAACTTCACAAAGGGCTTTTTACTTGAGAGAGGAGTATCCCATAGCCAGATAGCATTAGCTATAAATTATCGTTCAGTTTGGTCTCTAAAACGAGATTCTAATCTCATTCCTGGTACTTCATAGTACCAAAACATTATTTCACTATCTGGAACGCTCTTTAGGCTTTATTGGCCAAAGACATCGTAAATCTCATCTGTCAGTGCTATCTCATAGAGGCCCATCCTCAGTGGAACACACACACACAATATTCGACAGATTCTATTCTGTCAAATAAAACAACCATTCTAAAGCAATACAAAGATTATAAAATAATCTTACAAGCACTATAATATAATCTTGCAATTTTCCACAACATCTCCCATTCACATGGTTTAACAGATACATTCACATATGAAGACAGTGTTCCATTCTGACCTCTCCCCTCTCTGGGCCCCAAATTACTTTTCCCTAGAGAAGAAAGGGAAAATGTAACTGCCGACAGTATAGTCCAAAAAGAGACATTCTAATGACAAGTGTCTCACATAAGCATATCATGAAAGTAAATAAAACATCTTATTTATCTATGTTACCTAACTAATTCTGATTCAGCTACGACATGTCATTAAGCCATTTTACTACAACTTTGGAAGTATGCTTGGGGTCATTGTCCATTTGGAAAACCAATTTGTGACCAAGCTTTAACTTCCTGACTGATCTTGAGATGTTGCTTCAATATAGCCACGTCATTTTCCTCCCTCATGATGCCATCTATTTTGGGAAGTGCACCAGTCCCTCCTGCAGCAAAGCACCCTCACAACATGATGCTGCCACCCCCGTGCTTCACGTTGTGTTGGTGTTCTTCGGCTTGCAAGTCTCCCCCTTTTTCCTCCAAACATAACGATGGTCATTATGGCCAAACAGTTATATTTTTGTTTCATCAGACCAGAGGACATTTCTCCAAAAAGTACGATCTTTGTCCCCATGTGCAGTTGCAAACTGTAGTCTGACTTTTTTATAGGCTGTTTTGGAGCAGTGGCTTCTTCCTTGCTGAGCGGCCTTTCAGGTTATGTCTATATAGGACTCGTTTTACTATGGATATAAATACCTTTGTACCTGTTTCCTCCAGTATCTTCACAAGGTCCTTTGCTGTTGTTCTGGGATTGATTCTCACGTTTCGCACCAAAGTACGTTCATCTCTCTGAGACAGAATGCTTCTCCTTCCTGAGCGGTATGATGGCTGCGTGGTACAATGGTGTTTATACTTGCATACTATTGTTTGTACAAACGAACATGGTACCTTCACGCATTTGGAAATTGCTCCCAAGGATGAACCAGACTTGTGGAGGTCTACCATCTTTTTCTGAGGTCTTGGCTGATTTCTTTTGATTTTCCCATGATGTTAAGCAAATAGGCACTGCGTTTGAAGGTAGGCCTTGAAATACATGCACAAGTACACCTTCAATTGACTCAAATTATGTCAATTAGCCTATCAGAAGCTTCTAAAGGCATGACATGATTTTCTGGAATTTTCCAAGCTGTTTAACGGCACAGTCAACTTAGTGTATGTAAACTTCTGACCCACTGGAAATATTGTACAGTGAGTTATAAGTGAAATAATCTGTCTGTAAACAATTGTTGGAAAAATTCATTTTTTCATGCACAAAGTCGATGTCCTAACCGGCTTGCCAAAACTATAGTTTGTTAACAAGAAATTTGTGGAGTGGTTGAAAAACAAGTTTTAATGACTCCAACCTAAGTGCATGTAAACTTCTGACTTCAACTGTACGTACTTTAACTTCTTCGAGATAGGGGGCACTCTTTTAATTTTTGGATAAAAAACGTTCCCGTTTTAAACAAGATATTTTGTCACGAAAAGATGCTCGACTATGCATGTAATTGACAGCTTTGGAAAGAAAAATCTGACGTTTCCAAAACTGCAAAGATATTATCTGTGAGTGCACCAGAACTAATGCTACAGGTGAAACCAAGATGAAATTTCATACAGGAAATGGTCCAGATTTTGAATGCGCTGTGTTCCAATGTCTCCTTATATGGCTGTGAATGCGCCAGGAATGAGCCTGCACTTTCTGTCGTTTCCCCAAGGTGTCTGCAGCATTGTGACGTATTTGTAGGCATATCATTGGAAGATTGACCATAAGAGACTACATTTACCAGGTGTCCGCCCGGTATCCTCCGTCGAAATTATTGCGTAATCTCCAGCTCCATGCGCGTTTCCATTTTCTTCAGAGGAGAAAGTCAACTGCCACGAATGATTTATCATCGATAGATATGTGAAAAACACCTTGAGGATTGATTCTAGACAACGTTTGCCATGTTTCTGTCGATATTATGGAGTTAATTTGGAAAAAAGTTTGCGTTGTAATGACTTAATTTGGGGGGGGTTTTCTTACCCAAACGTGATTAACAAAACGGAGCGATTTGTCCTACACAAATAATCTTTTTGGAAAAACTGAACATTTGCTATCTAACTGAGAGTCTCCTCATTGAAAACATCTGAAGTTCTTCAAAGGTAAATGATTTTATTTGAATGCTTTTCTTGTTTTTGTGAAAATGTTGCATGCTGAATGCTAGGCTTAATGCTATGCTAGCTATCAATACTCTTACACAAATGCTTGTTTAGCTATGGTTCAAAAGCATATTTAGAAAATCTGAGATGACAGTGTTGTTAACAAAAGGCTAAGCTTGAGAGCAAATATATTTATTTCATTTAATTTGCGATTTTCATGAATAGTTAACGTTGCGTTATGGTAATGAGCTTGAGGCTATAAATAGGATCCCGGATACGGGATTGCTCGTCGCAACAGGTTAAAGGTCCTACACAGTCATCCTATTTTGCAAGTAAAAATTGCCTTTGAATGACCAAAACATCATGCATAATTGTTTTCCGCTCTTAAAATGCTCAGAATTGAATATATTGTACATTTTCTCCCATCTCTAACTATTAGGAAGCATGAAATAACACGCAGAGGTGGAAAACACACTCAATTGTCGTACTTGAGTAAAAGTAAAGATACCTTACTATAAAATGACTCAAGTAAAAGTAACCCAATAAAATACTACTTGAGTAAAAGTCTAAAAGTATCAGATTTAAATGTACTCAAGTACAGTGGTGGAAAAAGTACTCAATTGTCATACTTGAGTAAAAGTACAAAGTAAAGTAAATTCTATACATCAAATTCCTTTTATTTAGTAAACCAGGCGGCGCAATTTCCTTTTTTATTACTTTTTTTGAAAGCCAGGGGCACACTCCAACACTCAGACATTATTTACAAAGGAAGCATTTATGTTTAGTGAGTCCACCAGATCAGAGGCCGTAGGAATGACCAGGGACGTTCTCTTGATAAGTGTGTGAATTGAAACTTTTTCCTGTACTGATAGCATTCAAATTGTAACTAGTGCTTTTGGGTGTCAGGGAAAATGTATGGCGTAAAAAGTAGCCAAAAGTATAAATAGTGAAGTACAGATACCCAAAAAAAACGACTTAAGTAGTACTTAAGTATTTTTACTTAAGTATTTTACACCACTGATAACAGGTTCAGTGGGCGGCGAGCTTATATTGTTGAGCTCGCCTTCACTGACAGCTCTTTGAAACACCCTTGTGGTCTTTGCCAGGTAACAAGGTAAACAATGGACCACGTGTCATTCTGAGCTGATCATGGACTGTTGAATATCAGACGAACTGAAGGAATACACAATTGTATTTCTATTGTTTTCTTACTAATTTACAGAATACAGTTCACTGATAGACTTCTTCACAATAATTAGTAAGGCCTGAGTCACCTTAGAAGCTTCAACATAAGGGAATGTACATAAAAACAGCATACAATAAATGTACTGGACAATTTATTGGTGCCTCTGTATTAGCATAAAAAAATAACAATATGTTTTGAATTGTATGTATTGATCAGACATGTATTTGATCATTTACAATAGGCCAGCATAGCCAAAATATTGATCGACATAAACACTCATGAAAAATAAAGGTGAGAAATAATGGTGAGACGTCATTTGACATTAAAAATAATAATTAGAGCAGTGTAATGATGCTTAGCTTCAAAAGGTTAATTGTTAATGCACACACCCAATAATAGGCACCTGGCCACCTAGCTCTCGAAAACCCTTCTTCTCCATATGTAGGGGTTTCAGCAGTTACATTTGTCAACATTTTATTCCTTCTGAACTATAATTCTGAGGCTTTAACGTTTAGAAAAGTCAATAATCATCGCTTTCAAATGGTTTTCCGAAAGACGCTGATATTCCCCTTATCTTTCCAACAAGTTCAGTCTCAGTGCAGTTAGACGTTCACCCACGTTCTCCAAAAGTCCAATTTTTAAGTTGCTCATTCTAGGCACTCATTCCGAATGGTTAAGAATGGGGTTAAGGTTTGGGATAGGGTTAAGGTAAGAGCTAAAACAAGAATAAAAAACCAGTGTCAATAACTGGGATAAAAACAGAACCTTCTGATCCAGAGTCATGAGATTATGCCCATGACTTCATTTCCTGACTTCCTCAGGACATGGATAGACGTCCAATTTTGAAGTCAATCTTGAAAGACCTGGCTGTATCTTTCATATCAGAGAGAAAGAATCTTTCAAAAAGATACACTTACTGTAGCAGTTTTGTACAGATCAACAGCTGTGTCTGCCTCCAGTTGACGAACTACACTTCCTACTCTGTAACGCTTACACACAGGTGTTTGGAGCATGCTAGATAGCCAATGATGTCTTCCCTTTGTCTTCCGTAAACAAGCACTGCAACATGGAGAAATGGCCGTGTGGGAACACTATCCCTAACCCCATAAAGGTGTGTAGTAATTTAACCTTATTTATTTGTTATTATTATTTGTCACTGATATGAAAGATACGTTCCTTATGTTTCCAAAAACTACCGCAAGTGATACAATATTTGGTTGTGCACGTTTTTGTGAAACTTTTCAAATTTTTGTGTGCCTGAAATGCTCAATTGATGCAGATTTGAAATTAATAACATTGATTTAAAAGAAATCCCGCTATGCCCTCAGACGAACCATCAAACAAGCAAAGCGTCAATACAGGATTAAGATTGGAGGATACAGGATACAGGATTAAATACAGGCTTAAAAACTGGGGAGTCCTACTACACAGGCTCTGACACTCGTCGGATGTGGCAGGGCTTGAAAACTATTATGGACTACAAAGGGAAACCCAGACACGAGCTGCCCAGCGACGCGAGCCTACCAGACGAGCTAAAGGCTTTTTATGCTCACTTCGAGGCAAATAAAACTGAAGCATGAAAAAGAGCACCAGCTGTTCTGGATGATTCGGTGATAACGCTCTCGGTAGCCGATGTGAGCAAGATCTTTAAACAGGTCAACATTCACAAAGCCGCGGGGCCAGGTGGATTACCAGGACATGTATTCAAAGCATGCGTGGACCAACTGCAAGTGTCTTCACTGATATTTTCAACCTCTCCCTGACTGAGTCAGTAATACCTACATGTTTCAAGCAAACCACCATAGTCCCTGTGCCCAATGAAGCGAAGGTAACCTGCCTAAATGATTACCACCCATAGCACTCACGTTGGTAGCCATGAAGTGCTTTGAAAGGCTGGTCATGGCTCAGACCAACAGCATCATCCCAAATACCCTAGACCCACTCCAATTCGCATATTGCCCCAACAGAGCCACAGAAGACGTCATCTCAATAGCACTCCACACTGCCCTTTCCCACCTGGACAAAAGGAACATCTATGTGAGAATGCTGTTCATTGACTACAGCTCAGCGTTCAACACCATAGTGTCCACGAAGCTCATCACTAAGCTAAGGACCCTGGAACTAAACACCTCCCTCTGCAACTGGATCCTGGACTTCCTGACGGGCCGCCCCCCCAGGTGGTAAGATTAGGCAACATCACGTCTGGCACGCTGATCCTCAACACTGGGACCCCTCAGGGGTGTGTACTTAGTCCCCTCCTGTACTCCCTGTTCACCCACGACTGCGTGGCCAAACACAACTCCAACACCATCATTAAGTTTGCTGACGACACAACAGTGGTAGGCCTGATCACCGACAACAAAGAGACAGCATATAGGGAGGAGGTCAGAGACCTGGCAGTGTGGTGCCAGGACAACAACCTCTCCCTCAATGTGAGCAAGACAAAGGAGCTGATCGTGGACTACAGGAAAAGGCGGGCCGAACAGGCCCCCAGTAACATCGATAGGCCTGTAGTGGAGCGGGTCAAGTGTTTCAAGTTCCTTGGTGTCCACATCACCAACGAACTATCATGTTGGCTCCCTTGTCAGACTCATGATACTTACATTTAGGTCAGTGCTTGCAAGATCCACTGACCACTGTCCGTAATGGTACAGCATTTGTCTTCAGGATTAGCATCCTGGAAAGACCCATCGAATGTTCTCCCCAGTTGCACGCACACGTGTGACATAATAGTAATTTTCGGTGCAGCCTATCCACCCAAAATGAAAAGCAGCAACCACTGTCGAATGTCTTCATTCTTCTGCAAATAGTGCAAAGTATACTTTACACTATGGCATCCATTCACAACACAGTGTGTTTTTGTGGGCATGCTGGTTAGTAGCTTGCTAGCTAACAGTCCCACCACAGATGAAAGGTTACCAGTGTCTTTGGTTGTACGTTCTGCTTGAGCTAGCTAAAGGTTTGTAAATGAAGCCAAAGTAAGGTGTAGGTGGACATGTGATGAGGATTTTAAATGAATTAAAATGATAAGATGCTACTGGGACTGTTGATATTGCAAACACACAACTCAAAGCAATAGGCAAGAGAAGAATATGTATTTTGTTTTGCATTTTGAACATGTTTATCTAACCAGCTTATTTAGCTGTTCTGTGTTGCTATCTAATATTAGAGCATGGATAAGCTTTTTAATTAAAAAAAATACATCATGCCTGTTTATATTTCAAACCCTATTTGGACGTCCTACAGTTAGAATACAATTCTCCACTTTTCCCTGAATGTTGACACTTATTTCAGGTCTCAATCCAGTTTAGATAAACTCATGACAAAAAAAACAAAAGAAAGATATCCAAATAGCCAGCTACAAAGCACAGTGTCCCCACATAGCTTTGCATCAGGTCCCCTGATGATCCAATGATCTCAGGTCATTTGTCCTACTACTCAATAGGAATGTACTACTACTCATGCATGAACTACAATGTTGCCTTTTATGGTTTATTCATGACATTACTCCTAAGACAATCCATAGTGCTGATTATAATCTTTCAACACCGCATTTGAAAGGATCGCCATCTAAAAAAAGATAACTTCACGGGGTACACGGAAAATCAGTAAAGATAGTTTCAAGTGCTTATGACACATTCCGGAGTTTATTATATTGTAGCTCCAAGATATCAGCATTATTAGCTTTCAGAGCCTGTTCAACCTCCCTGGTGATGAAATGGATAAATATGAGTTATGACATTTTACAAATCAAATGGATTTAGTATTGTCAAAGTAAGGCCTAGATTCAATCGGATTAAGCGTTAACCAGCGGGACTGAGTTGGCGGTGTCAGAGGTGTTACTGTGTTGGAGCTTTCAAATCGGTGAACAGCTGCTTCTGTGATCGTCGTCATGAAGCCACACCCACCTCACTCACGATAGAAGTTCAGAAAGAGAGAGTGTATGCTATATAGAAATAATCAACCTCAAATTGAAAATCATTCAACAAAATAATGATAATTTCTATCAGCCTAACTGAGGTATAGATAACATCTCACATTCAAGTGTTCAAGCTTGTAAACAAGGCCGTAAGGGATTTCTCTTAATGCGTCTCCGTGCAGCCAATGGCAATGTCCGCTTTAGGTAGAATGCCGAGAGCCGCTTGTGGATTTGACAGCTCTAATGCGGTTGTTGGCTAGAGCAGATCTGACAGAATCTAGCCCTAAGAAAATAATTTTGGGCCCTTGTGTTGATTTGGTGTTTGGTGTGGAGTGGAGTGGAATACTTTAATGGGGCTGTGTACAGGGTGGGGGCTGGATTCAATCCGTGTCATGGAACATTGTCTTTGAATTTCGAGCTGTAACGTGGAATTCCCCCGATGCTTCTGCGATACGGATTGAATCCAGCTCCTGGGTGTGTTGTGTGGCAGTAATATTGTGAAGGAATAGTCATGGAGGAAATTAGATTTTGTTCAGGTGGAAGCGGGCAGGGCCATTTGCAAACACGGACATGGGCGGCACAATCTGCTCAGACCTGGATGTGTATTTTGTCGGTGGGGATAGCTGCTGCTTCATGACTAGTTTGAATCATGCTGGCATGTTGTTTTCAGAGTTCAGCTGGGCTTGCCATGTTCGGCACTGGTGTTTGATTTATTGATTTTATGTTCGGCACTGTCAAAATGATTTATTAAATAAATAAAGAAAATAGACATCGATGACAGGCACATGGGCTAGTGGGGACCATAAACAAACACAATGTTAACAAAATAACTTCTGACTCAATGTTTACCTCTTGGATATTTATTAAGTATTCTTTGAACGTGTCTCTACTGAAGATTGATGGTATTGTACAGTATATTCCACTCATTTGGGTTTGAACAACAAAAGGAAACAATGGGGATTCAATAGAAACACCCATTAAAAAACAATTAATGTCGAAACAAAGTCATACAAACAAAATAAAAACACTTTCCAATGACGTTGAAGGGAAGGAAAATAATGGAACAAGCCCTAGATTTAGTTAGCAAGTTGAGACACCGGAGACATTGGAAAGCAAATTGTAGCCATTGATTCAATTCTAAATGCATCAGCCACTGGGCGCTGCGATAACTGGGAGGGATCAAACAAGACAAGCTGGAATGTCTGGAAACACTCCCCACAACGAGAGGGAAACACCCTTCATAACAGACATACTAGGGAAAAAAATCTTTAGATTTATGATGCCACAGTTGAAAAGAATGCAGAATCTGACGATCAATCTTCACAATACATTTGGCTACATGTTCCGCCTGAGGGTGATAGAACCCTGGTTCCAGTTTCTTAATTGCTTTACAAGGAAACCTACTTATCAAGCAGTGTTTTATTGTTCAAATGGGTATATTGTAGCGTACACGACATGAGAGAGACATGAGAGGACTACTACCGGTTTGGACTGCTACAGCAACTGGAAAATATAGAGTGTAGTAGTATTACAGTATCATTAAAAAATGAAAATAGCAAAATCATAGGAAAGATCAAGATTTATCCAGAACTTAACCATCATTTATGGACACAGCAATCAATTAATAAGTTACATATAATCATTTCAAAGATATCAGTGACCCCTTGATCCTTGAACCCTGACCCCTCCCTCTAGCCTTCCCTCTTCCCCTTAACTCCCCCTCAGTTGAGTCCATAACGGTGTGGTTTGATTGACATGCAAGACCAAACCCCCAACTGGTGCAGTCCCGGCCTATGGGAGACAGAGCTGCCTGGCTCTGTCCTGCCCACTCTAGGACTTTACTTCCTGCTTCTTCTTGCTCTGGAACTTCCGGAACTGTGATTGGATGGCCACAGCAGCCTTCTCCGTCTCCGGAGCCTTCATGTCGATGTCCGCAAAGTCCTCCTCAGGAGCAGCCTTAGAGTCATCTGTAGTGAGGCAATAAAGACAGTGAGAGACTGGAAGAGAGAGTGAGACAGCATAGAAAAACTGGGGAATCTTACTGTATGTGACTCTACCACAGTTGGGGTCACTCTATTTCATCCCTCGATCATGAATGGAAAAGGTCACCTAAAAAATGGACAGTTTTCAATTCATGAATTGACTGACAAACCTTTGTTAATAGCTATAGAATGTTTCAAAGTTCATAGAAATGTGTTTAATTTGAATTCAATTCAATAGATTATGTTTAAAGAAGCAGCCTTTTTCGAGCGTATACAGAGGGTAGGGGGCTTTGCAACTTCAAAGACTTTAAATCAGGGGATAAAATGTGAAATATGAAGCAAGGCAAGCCTTTCTAATCTCCCATACATATACATGCTGTCATGTCCTCTCTTCATCCAGGAGGATTTCATTTTCTAACTCCCCTTTCATTACTCATACATTCCCCCCTTTAATCTAGAAGACAAAAGACATGTACATTAATACATCAGAATATGTTTATGTTTTATTTACTTACAAATGTAAGGTTAAACGTTTCCTAATACATAGATAATCACAGCCAAAATGCCAGCAAAGACTAAATGAGTTCAGATCAGTGCCCATGCTAGATACCAAAGAGGGAACATTCTGTGAATATTAAGCCTTGGTTAATTGCTTAAATATGAGGAGTGAACATACAGAATTGGATGCGTGAAGTGACTGTGAATGACCAAAAAAGCAATACTGGGTGCAATTTCTGTGATGCAGGTTCAATTACTAGGTCTCATCCCAACAGCATTGGGATGCGATAGTATATGTCAGTCTCCATTCACATGCATCTACTATGTGGATTGAATACTGAAAGATCTATTCCTTTACAAGATGTCACAAATGCCATATGCATTTTACATTGTACATAGTTGTGAATGTACACTCGTAGAAAGAAAAGGTGCTATCTAGAACCTAAAAGGGTTCTTCGGCTGTCCCCATTGGAGAACCCTTTGAAGTACCATTTTTGGTTCCAGGTAGAACCTTTTGGGGTTCCATGTGGAACCCTTTCCACAGAGGATTTTACCTGGAACCAAAAAGGGTACCCCTATGGGGACAACCGAAGAACCCTTTCGGAACCCTTTCTTCTAAGAGTGTACTAACATATAAAATGTGCACACATACAGCAAAATGAACAACATACGTTTAGGTTTAGATGGATTTTCTTCACGACCGTGGCATCCTTTGAAGACAAAATGTTTTCAATGGAGAGGAATGTACATTTCATGATTGCAGAGCCCATACAATTACTCTCCATGCTATCTTTCCTTGTGTAATGGAACAGTGTGGGGACATCCCATTTCCCTGTGGGCCTAACCCATCTAAATTGATTGAAGTCAGTGGCTATTGCCAGTGTGGGTGCGTTGTTTTTTAAATATAGTTTCTGGAGGAAAGGGATGTTTCTCATGTACATATCTTGTGTTCTTCGTTAACAGACTGAGTACCCCCCCCCCCCCCTCTCCTCTGATACATATTGCACACTTCACAACAAGGTCACAGTCCTCCTAAACCATGAATTGAGACTTGAGGAGGTGCATGTGTGAATATCTAAATTCTCCCAAATTGATGATGTCTTCATTTCTGGGGGAGATGGTAAAAGGTCATGTTGGAGCTGGTGACTGTCTGATGTATGCTGCTCAGGGACACTGGGACAATGATTAATGAAGGTATAGTCTCAGAACATCTAGGTGAGAGCACTCAGTAGCATATGGAGGTGTATTACAATAGCTGGAATCCAAACTACATGTAATCCCCACTACCAAGTATATAGTTCACCAAATTTGTATAGAATAAAACATAGTCAATATAATACTGAATAAAGTCAGCCTTAAAAACTATAGGACTGAATGTGAGATTGTGGTAATAGATCATTCACTCATGTTACTAGAGCAGGCATGGGATGCCATTGTCAGTCTTTACATTATTATAGGTCCCTATGGTACATGTATTCTATCAACTTAAACTTAGGCAATAAAACCAATCAAATTCAATTGACAGGAGTATGGTATTTGTGTGTTTTTACCTTTGAATTAAACTGTATAACAATACAACTCATCGTCCAACCAGTTGAGACTAATATCCATATGAACACCAGGTCTTACTCTTTATACTGTCATCAGTGGCTCCAGAAGGGTGGAGAGGAGGCTCACGGCCACCCTGTTATGCTGAAGGAAGGATCAATTTCATGTGCAGAATGGCCAAATGAACCCTTTTAAAAGTGATTGGCTATCATTAACCTGCCGGCTTCATTGTGTCTTAGGATGAGATCCCAGGGATGGGGGGAAGGACATAGTATATGTTACATCATTCGATTATATTGTGTATTGTTTAAAAACTTAATAGGATCAATTATTGGCTCTGTCGATACATATAGACTACAGGAAGTAGGAGGTTTCACCTTCTAGTGTACAATATGACTATCAAATACCAAAGTCAGGGAATAATCTTGGGGAATAATCAATTATTTGATCAAGAATCTATTTGAAGTAGGACTTTTAATTAAATTGATCCTGTAGTCACATTCACTTTACCTGAATGACTGAATTCTACACTTAATGTCATTTATAGATATCAAAGGATCCTCCAAAGTATTGCAAGCCTAAGTTTGACGTCTCTAACTCTGAGGATTTGAATGTCATTATCATGACAACAATACCATGCCCCAGCTTGGAAAGTAAGGTCTTTCTGTGAATTTCAGGCATGAATGTACCCAAGGTAGATTGTCTTTATTTCTATAATGGCATATTTTCTTTCATAAAAAAACACAGAGAGTTAGTCAAGACAAATTATCAGTTGAGTTATGAGACATCTCTGATTCTCTGTTTTTGCTGTTTTTGGACATTCTGCTCTCCATGAGTAGAACTGCAGACTGTGGACTCTCACTCAATGTGTTCTATGACTCTCACTCAATGTGTTCTATGACTCTCAATCAATGTGTTCTATGACTCTCACTCAATGTGTTCTATGACTCTCACTCAATGTGTTCTATGACTCTCACTCAATGTGTTCTATGACTCTCACTCAATGTGTTCTATGACTCTCAAGCAATGTGGTCACATGAACCAACATGGATGGCGTTTTCGGAAATTCACAAGATGATTTTTAAAAGCAGGATATTAGTTAGTTACAGCAGGCCTACGTGATGTATGTAGTGTATTTTGTCATATTTTTCCTGTATAAATCCTGTACACACCTTGTCCAGCAGGTTTGCGGTTTCCACTCATGGCTCCAGATCCTTGTCTCTGCAAAGGAAGAGATAGCGAGGGATCAATATTCCAATATTCAATACTTTACATATGGGGAAAAACTTAGAGGTAGACCAGTAGCCAGAAGGTCTCGGGCCGTTTGTGTACATCCATGCGTACATGTGTGAGCTTCTGCTGAGACTTCTGCTCCGTGGAGGAAGCCCACACTCCCCATCCTGCACATCACATCCCTACCTGAGTTATTAATACAGTGCTTTCAATGAATTGAAACACAGCAGATGAGCTTTGATGCCAGGTAGGCGGCTGAGGAGGGAAATCACAACAACAAAAAATGGTAGTGTCCTCAGTTTCCTCAGTTCTCCTATAGAAGGGGAAGGAAGGGGAACTCATTTCAAAGCTTTGCCATCTGTCTCACTGTTAGTGTGGAAAAACTCCCAAGGATTCACTGAGGTGATGGGATGGCATCCTTGTTAGGTCTCATCTGTCTGTGTTATACTCTGTCACATGGGGTGAGGTTGATACTGGGGTTCACCAGAGGTTACTAACACCCTCCCTTACTCTCTCCATCTCATTTTCTCTCCCCCTCACTCCATCTCTACCTTTCTTTTCCTCTCCCCCACCTTCTTCTTCTCTCTTCCTCTCTCCCTGCACCCTGCAGCTCTCAACAAACAATGCCTGAGCAGACAGGGGCCATGGCTCTGGACCCAGAGAGAGAGAGAAAGAAAGAAAGAGAGAGAGAGAGAGAAAGAAAGAGAGAGAGAGAGAGAGAGAGAGAGAGAGAGAGAAGCAGAGGAGGGATGGGAAGCTAATCCAAGTTCAAAGGAATATAACACTCCTCCATATCAGGCCACATTAGAGCCATGAAATGAACTTCTACAGCCCAGACCAGCACTCCAGCGCAGTGCCACACAAGACACTACACATGGCAGTCTATCCTCTATGTAGGGAAACACTGTCAAGGAGTACCGTAGGCAACACTTGGTAGGAACATAGGGTACCACTGAACAGGTATACAAACAACACAACGGACAAGACATCCTATAGAACAACACCTCCAAAGACTGCCATGCAAGATACTGTAATACAGGCAACTACAGTGAAACAACACACACACACACACACACAAGCTCAAAAGTTTACATTATGAGTTGGTATTTCCCAACTGGAAAGGAGAGGATACCTTTATTGCTTTTCCACTGGTGCTGCTGTGATACAGTAGAGAAGCTCAGCACATAGAGTGGTTACAGAGGTCAATGAAGAAACAGTAATCGCTATCTAATCTGCTCTAATCTTTGTGTTGTTGATCGTTGTCATTAGGGACCCTGTAATTGTTTAATGGTTGTTTTCTCTTTAATGACACGCAAGCAACGGCCAACAGATGTGAAAGGGAACAGCTGTGATGAAAACCATCAACATGAAGGATGGTTTCTCCTAGTCTTCATCAGTTTGAGGAAAATCCCTGATTTAGGGTCGCATCAGCTCTGTGAACGCACCCCCAGTCTCTACACACTCCTCCCTCTCTCACTTCTCTTCCTCCTCCTCCCTCTCCCTCTCCCTGTGATCCTCCTCTCTGCCTGGCTATGGTTAGAGCTTACATAACCAGGCTGGTCATAACGTTCAGGAAGATTACTCTGAACACACTGGCACATTTTCCACATTACTCCTCTTTGCTCTTTTTTTTCTCTCCAATGAGTCTTTTATCTCGCCCTCTTTCAGCTCTATCTTTGTTTTACAGCGCCTAATAAAATGTGCCCCCAAAAAATTATACATTTGCATGAGGCTTTAGAAACCATGAGTGAATTCCAAATGAGACGTTTGTCACGGCTGCCTGATTCTCACGTTCCCTCTCTACTCTCACTTCTGCTTGGCTCCTTGATGCTTATCGTTCCCGCACTCGCTCATGCAAGTTTAGCAGCTATTGCCAAAGTCCTGCCAGCAACATCATCAACAAGCCATTCAAAACATTATGTATTCTATATTATACATAATTATGGGTCACATGCTCAGTGTGGTGTGGCGGCTTTCCACACTGAACATTTCATTAGGCGCAACAAAGTGTGGGCCGTTGTCTGTGCTGAGTGTCAGATGAAGTGATGAAGCTGTAACAGTCTGTTAATTAATAGCGTTACACATGGAGCACAGTCCCTATCTGAGCCATTTTACTAGAATACTGTAGAGGTTTGAGCGGGCACAACAATAACATCCTCACACGCCCTCTGCCTATCTCTCTCTCTCAAGCATGCAGAGGAGCAACATTTGAGGATCTAGATTAGCATGACAACGTGGTCCGTTAGGCTCTTTTGCTGTTGTAACTCTGTGGGTTGGCATCATTAGTCCACCAATAGAGTAGCATGTGGATACAAACTGAACTTGCCGTGGAAGCAGAAAGCATCTTCCATAAAAGAGGAGATAAAGCAGTGGATCATGAATATTTGGTGAATGATGTCGATGCTTCGGGGTTTGGGGAGATGTGAACTGCCTTACTTGTCTTTTTGGGTGAAACTAATGCAAAAAAAACAGTTTTTTGCATTTTATAGCCAAGATAAAAAAATACCCACAAATACCCATAATTTGTGACTGGCAAGAGACCCACCACAATACATGGAGACATTGACATGATCTGCACAAACAGAGTTATTAGCATTTTGTCTCATGAAAGAAGGCTTGAATTAATATGTATGTCTGAATGAATGAATGAATGAATGAATGAGGACACAATGTGCACTGCCAGTTTGGCATGGAGGAGAGACCAGCAGATTTGTCACGCACCTGCAACCCTGTCTCTGGAAGACCTCAGCATCCACACACGCACGCACATACACACTCACACAAATGCTCTCTAACTCTCTTCCACTTCCTGAAAATCCCCATGTTTTTGAAAGAAAAACTTTTTTTTTTTGTCTATTAAAATAACATCAAATTTCTCAGAAATAGTGTAATGTTGGAACTGACTTTTGTAGCTGGAAACAGCAGATTTTTTATTGAATATCTACAGTACATAGACGTACAGAGGACAATTATCAGCAACCATCACTCCTGTGTTCCAATGGCACATTGTGTTAGCTAATCCAAGATTATCATTTAAACGGCTAATTGATCATTAGAAAACCCTTTTGCAATTATGTTAGCACAGCTGAAAACTGTTGTATTTCAATTTATGCTCAGCCGTGCCTCGCAAGTGCTACACCAACTGATCTGTTTTGTTAACAAAGCTCGAATTTTGAAATATAATATGGTCTGAGAAGAACAATATTGGCAGGCCAGGCATGTCCTGTGATAATGTAATAGGCATACTGCACAAACCTCATTCCTACAGAACTGTTTTTATTAGGTTAAAAACATTTAAGCCATGTTTAAAAATACATCTGAGTGGTAGATGCCGGCTTGCTTTTGACCGCGAAAGTGATCTTGACTCAGAAAAGGTTGGCGACCACTGGTATAGATAAAGGTGAGGAGACAGGTTTAAGAAGGATTTTTAAGCCTTGATACAATTGAGAAATGGATTGTGTATGTGTGCCATTCAGAGGGTTAATGGGCAGGACAAAGGTTTTAAGTGCCTTTGGATGGGTTATAGTAGTATGTGCCAGGTGCACTGGTTGGTGTAAAGAACTGCAACACTGCTGTGTTTTTCACACTCAACAGTTTCCCGTGTGTATCAAGAACGGTCCACCACCCAAAGGACATCCAGCCACCTTGACACAAAATGTGGGAATCATTGGAGTCAACATGGGCCAGCATCCCTGTGGAACGCTTTCGACACCCTATAGAGTCCATGCCCGGACGAATTGAGGCTGTTTTGAGGGCAAAAAGGGGGGGTGTTCCTAATGTTTGGTATACTCAGTGTAGAACGCAGTGTATGTTACTGATAGGAGAGAGTCTGCATATGAAAGGTAGATTGTAACCACAGATTTAGAGCTAAGTGTGTTTATATGACTGTACCCTCCACTTCATTTCTGATTGTGTAACTAATATCCCAAACTAGAGATGTGGGTAATGTGTACTGTCTCCTGACTGAAGTCCAGGAGGTCTGCACTACAGTGTGTCCTGCTTCAGCTCAGCACAGTTCAGCCTGGTTGGGCCCATGGACAGCGCAGCTTACACAGCAGCCATGGAAAAAACACTACATTAGGTTGGCCACTGAGAGATGCCAAAACAGATGGCTCCCAATGTTGGAATACTTGTTTGGTGTGGCCCGCGAGTGAGCAAGAGAGTGTGTGTGTGTGTGTGTGTGTGTGCGCATGTGTGGGTGTGTGAGTTTGTGTGCTTTGTGAGTCCAACTCATGCCAGACCTAAATAAAACCTGAAACTCAGATGTGTGAGGGTATGTACAAATCTTTATATTTAGTTGCGTGTGAACGTGTGCGTGGGTATGTGTGTGCGCCAGTGTGTGTCTGTTACACGCTGGCATTCCTCAGTTCCATCACACCCCGTCCCAATACATCTGAGCCTCTCCTCCACTCCTTTCCTCCCCTATCTGCTCTCCTCTCCTCTGCTCTCCTCATCTCCTCTACTGGGCTTAATTTCATTAACCCACAGACCTATCATGAAGAATGACCTTGTCTCCACCTCATTTCATCTTTACTGATAGATGTGTTCCTGACACAAGAGAGCCTAGGACACACAAAGAGTAATGACCGAATGATCTTCCATCAGAGTAATGAATGAATGGTGCTGTGGTGAAAAACATAGGAACACAGCAATGAGAGACAGATTAACAAAGCTTTTACACAACCTAACCTTTGCACACTCAAATTTCAGAAATGTTGGTAAATGAGCTTTAATTGTTTAAAGAAATTAAGAAAAAGATTGGTGCTTTTACTAATCATGGCCTGGGGTTGTTCAACGACAGACATGTATTTATTTAAAAACTTGGTTTCATTTTAGAGAGACAATTAATCATGTTTTCTTTGCACACACAGAAAAAAATATGTTTTATTGTCACATACACTGGATAGGTGCAGTGAAATATGTTATTTTACAGGGTCTGCCTTAGTAGTACAGCACCTCTGGAGGAAATTAGGGTTAAGTGACTTGCTCAAAAGCACATCAACATATTTTCTTCCACCTTGGGTATTCAAACCAGCAACCTTTCGGTTACTGTACCAACACTCTAACCGTGAGGCTACCTGCCACCCCCTGCTATTGCGCTTAGCAAAAAAGAACACACATTTTCATACACATCTAAAAGCTACGAATTCAAAATATGACAACAGTAATATTTTACACACACACGAAGGAACCCATTTTATTTGAGTTTATTTCCAAAAAGCTATAATCACCAATTTTTCACACACACACACAAAACATTCCTTTTTCAGGACACAGTCTTTCAAAGATAACCCAAATAACTTCTCAGATCTTCATTGTAAAGAGTTTAAACACTGTTTCCCATGCTGAACCATAAACAATTAGTGAACATGCACCTGTGGAACAGTCGTTAAGACACTAACAGCTTACAGACGGTAGGCAATTAAGGTCACAGTTATGAAAACTTAGGACACTAAAGAGGCTTTCTACTGACTCTGAAAAACACCAAAAGAAAGATGCCCAGGTTCCCTGCTCATCTGCGTGAATGTGCCTTAGGCATGCTGCAAGGAGGCATGAGGACTGCAGATGTGGCCAGGGCAATACAGTTCAATGTCCGTACTGTGAGACACCTAAAACAGCGCTACAGGGAGACAGGACGGACAGCTGATCGTCCTCGCAGTGGCAGACCATGTGTAACAACACCTGCACAGGATCGGTACATCCGGACAGCACACCTGAGGGACAGGTACATGATGGCAACAACAGCTGCCCGAGTTACACCAAGAATGCACAATCCCTCCATCACTGCTCAGACTGTCTGCAATAGGCTGAGAGAGGCTGGACTGAGGGCTTGTAGGCCTGTTGTAAGGCAGGTCCTCACCAGACATCACCGGCAACGATGTCGCCTATGGGCACAAACCCACCGCTGCTGGACCAGACAGGACTGGCAAAAAGTGCCCTTCTCTGACGAGTCGCGGTTTTGTCTCAATAGGGGTGATGGTCGCATTTGATTTATCACCGAGGCTTATACTCTGGAGCGGGATCGATTTGGAGGTGGAGGGTCCGTCATGGTTTGGGGCGGTATGTAACAGCATCATCGGACTGAGCTTGTTGTCATTGCAGGCAATCTCAACGCTGTGCGTTACAGGGAAGACATCCTCCTCCCTCATGTGCCACCCTTCCTGCAGGCTCATCCTGACTTGACCCTCCAGCATGACAATGCCACCAGCCATACTGCTCGGTCTGTGCGTGATTTCCTGCGAGAAAGGAATGTCAGTGTTCTGCCATAGCCAGCGAAGAGCCCGGATCTCAATCCCATTAAGCACATTTGGGACCTTTTGGATCGGAGAGTGAGGGCTAGGGCCATTCCCCACAGAAATGTCCGGGAACTTGCAGGTGCCTTGGTGGAAGAGTGGGGTAACATCTCACAGCAAGAACTGGAAAATCTGCAGCTGGTGGCCACACCAGATACTGACTGTTACTTTTGATTTTGACCCCCCTTTGTTTATGGACACATTATTCTATTTCTGTTAGTCAAATGTCTGTGGAACTTGTTCAGTTTATGTCTCAGTTGTTGAATCTTGTTATGTTCATACAACTATTTACACATGTTAAAAAAGTTTGCTAAAAATAAACACAGTTGACAGTGAGAGGACGTTTATTTTTCTGCTGAGTTTATATACACACTTTTAGAACCACATATACCAAGCAAATGCTTATGCAACAGGCACCACTTTTTAGAGGCTAAAAGTTCACAAAAACTTCACATGTAAAACATGTAAAACTGTACCTATTTATCTTTCTTTTAACATTTATTTTAAGAGCTTATATCCAAAACGCTATATCTACCGATTTTTCACACATATATCTGGGTCTGGGTGAGAGATTAAGAGATTGCGTTGGCCCCTGACCTCAGTGGCTGGGTCTGTCTGTGGTGAACGCCAGTGGTTGCTGGTCACTCTCCCCGACCATGTCGTGCCGACAGTCATTCAGGAGCATCATGGTGATACATTGAGACATATGTCACAACATTATGTCAGACTCTCACTGAACACGCCAACTTGCCGTTCATCATTAAACACTGCAGTCAGGAAAAGGCATAAAATACACAAACATTAACACAGGCACAAACTAAAACAGATTCTCATGGGCCACCAAGCAGCACAGCCATTTCCAGAGATGCCACTGATTAGGAGTAGGAGATTGGAGAAAGAGGAACAACAACAGCAGTCATGGTCTACTCAGTCTATTACATAGTGTTTCACTGAGACTCAGGCAGTAATATGGCCAGTTAAACTGTGAGTGGGCACAGTTACTGCAGGAACTGCAGAGATAACGATTCCATGGTGTTCATTTAGTTCAGTTCAGTCAGTTCCCAGTTGAGACAGGCATCATGGGCACAGCTTGGACTGAGGCACTCAGGAGCTGCTTGTCACGTCATGCTCCCAGTCCCATATGTCAAAGCCGGAGAGGAAGCTTAACTAATGGGATGAGGGTGATGATGGTGATGATATTGATAATGATGATTATGTTTCCAGCACATAAGGCTGGTTTTTCCTAGCATGGTTGTGTCATAAGTTATAGTGAGCACACAGCTCTGAGCTTAGGGAGGTGTTGGTAGATAACTCAGAGCTGTGATTCCTTCTTACACACACACACAAAAGACGTAAGCAAGCATAAGACCCTGCCATCCTCTGTCCCTTCCACAGGAGGTAAATTGCTGACGGGTGAGTCGGTGAATCCCCAGGGCATGCTCAGCCCAACCTGGTCCTATACTCGCATGCAGAGCTTGGCACGCACCACAGCGCAGTGCGTTTAACCTGGTGCCACCCAGAGGTCTGCACTCAGCACTCCACAGCCCTTCAGCTTGACTCTTCAACCTATCTGTCTACCTGGCAAAGCCACCCAAAGTCACGCCAAACTGCTTCCTCTCACTGTACACCTTAACCCCTTACTAGGGGTAGATGGGATCCGGGTTACTGTATATGAGCCAAACCTCATTGCCTCAAGCTCACATTGATGGCCTGGATATATGGTATAGAGCTGCCTTTATGGCATAGCTAGTACATAACCTTAACAACGATGTGTTGTTGTGAAATTAAATATCATCAGTAGGCAGATAGAGACATTCTCTTCCTGCTGCTAGTTAATGTATTCATCTCATCTCTCATGACTAAATGGAGTCAAATTTCTGCTGTAGTTTAAACCTAGATCGGAGCATCACTTCCTGTTTGATGTTAAACATGTATGTTTAACCATTGATATAATTTATTTAATAAAGCACGCCCTCACAATGATGTGATGAAAGGGTGGTGTGGTAGTTAGGGGGTTGAATTAGTCAAATAAATAAATGTCTCCTCGCTGACGTTTCTGGGGCTATTTTGGGTGTTTCTGGCAGCTTGGTCTCTCCAGAGGTTCTCCACACTGCAGTCAGTGTCTATTAACTATTCAACAAGGAGGAGAGGAGACGCTAGGCAAACTAGGACACAGATGACAATGTCGACAACTCAGCCCCAACCAACAGTCCTCAGCAGCACTATCGTTGGTGGGTGTGCAGGGGATGGGACTCGGGAGCCGGAGTGACAGTGTGGAAGACTGGCTACCAAGGCTCAGAGGGATAGGAGGGAGGTGGGAGCTGAAGGGAAGCAGGGTTCAGGTAGGATGGAGCCGGCTACTGAGACAGGCTGATTCAGACACTGGACTATGACAGCTATGGTTCATAGCCACCAGAACTGTTACCAAAAATGTGCACTCAAGCTTAGTGGATTTTCTGCTGCAAAGCACCCATTGTGATTTGGTACCATACATGGACGCTGAAATTGTATCCACCTAAGCATTGGCGCTCTCCTAAGCTTATCTATGTACAGGCCCTACAGTGATTTGTATTGTTGTCTGGTAAATTAAATGAACACTGAAATTGGACAAGACAAGCAATAAGCCAGCTGATTGGAGTGAATGTGGACTATTCAAATGAACCATTTTCACCACTGACCAATGGAACCCTCACTGTATTAACCTAAGAATAACCCCTTCTTCACACATTACCAGGTGTCGAAACTCATTAGCATACCGGTACGCCAATGTTCCCTAATCAAAAAGACCTGACACAAGAAGAGTCTCCTTTAAATGAATGCTTTCAAGGCAGAGCTTTAAGCTGAGATGGTCTTTGTCATTATTCCAGGCTCTATGGGAGGAAAGGGATCTCCTCAGCTCAGCTGCCAACACATTAGATAACTCTGGATTAACCATAATTCTGTTTTGTAGCCCGATATTCAGCTTAAAAGCTCCGGGCTTGGCAACGTTGGATGGAAATGTGAAAAATTCAATGCATGCACATACAGAAATGATTACTTAGCCTAATAATCGCTGGAATCCTGTCAAGTGTCCATCTACCTTGAAGGGTAGTACTAGAATGCCTACTCGTTAAGCAGACGCACAGAAGCCAAGTTTAGAGGATAGAGGATGTCCATGTTGGAATGGGATGGCATAATGGTAAAGATCTTCCTCTCATGCGTTAATGCTCTGGTGTTGGAGGGCACAGTTAAGGCATTCAACTTTATGTTTAAGTCATTCAGCACACATTCTTATCTAGAACAACTTAGAGAAGGGAGTGCATACATTTTCACACGGTCACCCTTGGGAACCGAACTGGCGTTGCAAGTGCCATGCTCTACCAAGTGAGCCACACAGGCTTGACTCATCCATCTATCCAGAATCTGAAGCTGACATCGTCATTATTAGATACAGACTAGGTCAGCGGTGCCCCTGAGAGAAGGAAAGTTAGGGGACGACCTTGGTGGTAGGAGTGACCGTGGGAGAGACTATTTTGAGATGGCCTCCTCTTCGTGACAGTGTTAAGTGACAGTTGTTGAACTTTAGTTCATTCTCTCCGGCATTGCATTTAGCTGTTTGTTAATATCAGCATAGAAGTCAATTGAGTAGATTCTGCCTCTGCTCTTCACTTTAGACCTGGGAATGTTGCCTATGTTCATTCAGTCTGCACACTGACTGATGTAACAAAGGAGAGTGGAATTTTGCAATGACAATAACAAGGCTTCAGACTTAGGTATGAGCATCATAATTCCAGATACTGTCTGAGTATAATGTAAGTTCTTAATGTTTTTCTTTCCGTCCATACTTTCTGGAAAGTTCAGATTCTGTATTTACTGTCTTTGTATAAAAGGTAATTATCATTCCATGCGTTGCCATGGTAAACATTGAAGGACGGAAAATGTAGAGACAGACAATCCAGCAAGACATGAATCTCTAATTATAGAAGAAGAGGGACCTAGTGACATGTGAGTGCTGTGCTTCTAGTGGGCCACTCATTCCAAGTCGGGTACTTCCATTGACATCCAATCTGCCCTGGCTGCCAGCCCATGATGTGTTAACAGAACCTTCCTTCCCTCACTGACCTGTATGTGTTGTACTAACTACAGTACTCATTATCAGACAGACAGGAAATAGCAGTTTTTCTCCCTGCTGGAATAACCGGAGCAAAACTAATGATACAACAGCATGGTTTCCCCATAAAACATTAACACGCATTAGACAGACTCCAGAGCTCTCTCTCTCTCTCAGCACACATCCAACAAAGTGCACAACATCTTTCAGCAGCACATCTGTATATACAAGCGTCTCAGAGTAGGAGCGCTGATTTACAGTAGTATCAGTTTTGTCTTTTAGATTCGAATGAATGGACCTGATCCTGGATCAGCACTCCTACTCTGAGATGTTTAATGAATACAGGCCCAGACAACATGACGGCTGTTGTCTACACTGTATTTCTATTAGGATGAGTAATCATAATGAGAAGTTGATCCATACAGTCAATCCTGTGCCTCAGTCCTAGCTCGAGCACATGGCTATATGTAGCTTGTTATTATACAGTAAGTGTAATCCTTTGGCATCACATGGAATGTGTTACGAAAGCATCATAAAAACAATGGGGTATTAGATGTTTAGGCGTCGCTATAAATGCATCGTATTTATTTTACTTTATTGAGATTAATGCTGAATGAGACTAAAACAAATGTCCTGAGACTGACTGTTATGAGAAACTGGAGCTCAGATGCTAACCTCCCTTTATGACTCTCTGAGACATGCAAAACTGGGTTCAAATAGTTTGTTTTCTTTCAATACTTTAGCTGTGCTTGAATGAGTTTGCCAAATATATGGGTCTGGCGCAATGGAACAAATGGAATAGTTCCAAAAGTGCATACTTTAGTCCCATCTGGCATACCTGGCAGGCTAAGTCTAACAATCAAAGTATTTGAAAGATCTTAAATACAATTTGAACCCAGGACTGCTTCCATGCTTAAATGTGTCTGCAGTGTAAAGCTTACTACAAGCTCTATGCAGATGCAAGATTTCGGAGTGTTGCAATGTCATTTTTAATACCAAAAGGAGCATCTTCTTGTAAATGCTCCAGCATTCAAAACACATTTTTACTACCTGAAAATTGAGACATGCTGTATCATTCCTTCTGCAGCTGTGGGGGCAGTGTTGTCGCTTGATTGATATAGCTGATCTAAAAGCTATAAAGGCTATTCATCAAAGTAGCGTATTTTGCATTGATAACCAAATATAATCTCAGCGACTGTTCAAACTGTAAACCAAAACATCAAGAATCCACCCAAAAAGGTATTTTGTTTACTACAGGCTATTGTGAAATGGTAGAACCTGCTGTGGCCAGCTTGTTAGCCTTGTGCTTTTTCTCCAGGATCAAAACATGATAATGTTCTTATTTGTATCTGATATGGGAATAAATACAGACGTGGCCAAAAGTTTAGAATGACACAAATATTAATTTTCACAAAGTCTGCTGCCTCAGTTTGTATGATGGCAATTTGCATATACTCCTGAATGTTATGAAGAGTTATCAGATGAAATGCAATCAATTGCAAAGTCCCTCTTTGCCATGCAAATGAACTGAATCCTCAAAAAACATTTCCACTGCATTTCAGCCCTGCCACAAAAGGACCAGCTGACATCATGTCAGTGATTCTCTCGTTAACACAGGTGTGAGTGTTGACGAGGACAAGGCTGGAGATCACTCTGTCATGCTTACTGAGTTTGAATAACAGTCTGGAAGCTTTAAAATAAGGGTGTTGCTTGGAATCATTGTTCTTCCTCTGTCAACCATGGTTACCTGCAAGGAAACACGTGCCATCACCATTGCTTTGCACAAAAAGGGCTTCACAGGCAAGGATATTGCTGCCAGTAAGATTGCACCTAAATCAACCATTTATCAGATCATCAAGAACTTCAAGGAGAGCGGTTCAATTGTTGTGAAGAAGGCTTCAGGGCGCCCAGGAAAGTCCAGCAAGCGCTAGGAAACTCCTAAAGTTGATTCAGATGCAGGATTGGGGCACCACCAGTACAGAGCTTGCTCAGGAATGGCAGCAGGCATGTGTGAGTGCATCTGCACGCACAGTGAGGTAAAGACTTTTGTCAAGAAGGGCAGCCACTTCTCTCCAGGAAAAACATCAGGGACAGACTGATATTCTGCAAAAGGTACAGGGATTGGACTGCTGAGTACTTGGGTAAAGTCATTTTCTCTGATGAATCCTCTTTCCGATTGTTTGGGGCATCCGGAAAAAAGCCTGTCCGGAGAAGAGAAGTTGAGCGCTACCATCAGTCCTGTGTCATGCATCCTGTCAAGCATCCTGAGACCATTCATGTGTGGGGTTAGTTCTCAGCCAAGGGAGTGGGCTCACTCACAATTTTACCTAAGAACACAGCCATGAATAAAGAATGGTACCAAACATCCTCCGAGAGCAACTTCTCCCAACCATCCAGGAACAGTTTGGTAACGAACAATGAGTTTTCCAGCATGATGGAGCACCTTGCCATAAGGCAAAAGTGATAACTAAGTGGCTCGGGGAACAAAACATCGATATTTTGGGTCCATGGCCAGGAAACTCCCCAGACCTTAATCCCATTGAGAACTTGTGGTCAATTCTCAAGAGGCGGTTGGACAAATAAAAACCCACAAATTCTGACAAACTCCAAGCATTGATTGTGCAAGAATGGGCTGCCATCAGTCAGGATGGTCTTGAAAAAGAAGGGTCAACATTGCAAATATTGACTCTTTGCATCAACTTCATGTAATTGTCAATAAAAGCTTTTGACACTTATGAAATGCTTGTAATTATACATCAGTATTCCATAGTAACATCTGACAAAAATATCTAAAGACACTGAAGCAGCAAACTTTGTGAAAATTAATATTTGTGTCATTCTCAAAACTTTTGGCCACGACTGTACACAAGCAGCATATCAAACTGGGATAATATTTTAAGTTACACTAGCAAGATTAAGTATATTTACGAGGGCATACACTAAATTACTAAAAGTATGTGGACACCTGCTTGGCGAACATCTCAATCCAAAATCACGGGCATTAATATGGAGTTGGTCCCCCCTTTGCTGCTATAAAAGCCTCAACTCTTCTGGGAAGGCTTTCCACTAGATGTTGGAACATTGCTACTTCCATTGAGCCACAAGAACATTAGTGAGGTCGGGCACTGATTTTGGGCAATAAGGCCTGGCTCGCAGTCGGTATTCCAATTCATCACAAAGGTGTTCGATGGGGTTGAGGTCAGGGCTCTGTGCAGGCCAGTCAAATTCTTCCACACCGATCTCGACAAACCATTACTGTATGGACCTAGTTTTATGCACGGGGGCATTGTCATGCTTAAACAGGAAAGGGCATTCCCCAAACTGTTGCCATAAAGTTGGAAGCACAGAATTGTCTAGAAAGTTATTGTGTGTTGTAGCCTTAAGATTTCCCTTCACTGGAAGTAAGGGGCCTACCCCAAACCATGAAAAACAGCCCCAGACCATAATTCCTTCTCCACCAAACTTTACAGTTGGCACTATGTATTCAGGCAGGTAGCATTCTCCTGACATCCGCCAAACTCATTTCGTCCGTCGTTTCCACTGCTCCAGAGTCCAATGGCGGTGAGTTTTACACAACTCCAATCAACGCTTGGCATTGCGCGTGGTGATTTTAGGCTTGTGTGCAGCTGCTCGGCCATGGAAACCCATTTCATGAAGCTCCCGACGAACAGTTCTTGTGCTGGCGTTTTGGAACTCGGTAGCCACTTGTTGCTCTTAGACGTTTCCACTTCACAATAACAGCACTTACAGGTGACTGGGGCAGCTCTAGCAGGGCAGAAATTTGACAAACTGACTTGTGCCATGTTGAAAGTCACTGAACTCTTCAGTGAGGCCATTCTACTGCCAATGTTTGTCGATGGAGATTGAATGGCTGTGTGCTATTGCCACCTTGACAATGGGTGTTGGACCAGCGACGATATAATGTTACCAAAAGGTGTCCTCTACTCCAAAAATCCCACTCCACCCACCTGCGTGCATGCACATAGATTTACATTTACATTTAAGTCATTTAGCAGACGCTCTTATCCAGAGCGACTTACAAATTGGTGCATTCACCTTATGACGTCCAGTGGAGCAGCCACTTTACAATAGTAGATCAACGAAGTGAAACTTGAAGTAACCTTTAATAATTGCTAGAAATTAAATCTGCCTCTTCTCCTTCTCCTGGTGTCTGTCCCCATCCCACACCTCTGATGTTAGCCCTATGTTGTGGACCAGGTTATGGGGAGTGCACAGCAGACAGGGATCAGACAATTTAGCTGGATTACAGATCATTTTAGCATAATCTCTGCTCATTGTGAGGGGCGATTAGGGTCAGAGTGTGGCATCGTGATTCACAATGAGCACTGAATCATTCTGAACCAGGACCATGTCTCACCAGCGTAATGTTGCATGTTTCGTACACCGTGGAGTATTACATAATGGACTGATCTGAGGACTGTGACCAATTTCAATTTCAGAGAAACATATGATTTAAAAAAATTATACCTATGCACTCTGTCAGATGCCAGTTAGTCATTCAAAAGAGATTATACCAATTAATATGACATTTCCACTAACAGATTAACTCAAAAATATTGTTCAGGTCAAAAACAACAAAAAATGTACTTTGGCTAATTTCCTCAGACTTCCATTGACTGAATTGGTGCCTAAATCTGTCGAACAGGCACTTCTGAGCTGAATTTAATTCCCTCTTTCTGACTTTCATCAGTAGAAACGAGGGTAAAAAGGACACAAAGAGACACTACTCTTCCCTACCTCCCTCGCCTCTGCTACACCGACCTTTTTACACTAATTGGTAGCAACCTTCTCTCATTCTCCTTTTCCATTGATGTAGAAAAGGCTAGAGAGAAGAGGGGGCCTGGTGGTCCACTTCTGATGATGAAACAGAGGGCTTTGCTAAGTAGGCACCAAGGCCACCATGCATCCAAATTGTTGGATGCAGTTCCATATTGGACTCTTTGTCTGATGCATTGCCATTACTTAGACAGAGCATCAGTAGGTTAATATTTAAATAATACTATTTTCAAATAGAGGATGTTATGAAACTGTTTAAGTTTCTATATCATAGAAATGTAATAAAATGTCAAAATGAAGTTACAGTATATACCACTGTTAGTTGATCATAGCATGCATGATTGACAGTTTTTGAATCAACAAACCATTTCCTTATTATTCTGCATCTACTGTACACACATCCATATGAATGGCATACTTCAGTACTTGTCATCTTAACCTACACTGACAACTCACATGGAAAACACCAAACCACTGGACCATGCTCTCAAAGCTAATCAAACAAGGCTGACTGCACCCTGTTTTTAAGCCTGGAGGCGACACTGGCTGTGCTGCTCTTTCTGTCTATATATCTACCAATCTATCTCTCTTCATCTACTTTATCTATCTACCTGCACGATCACAATCGACAACTAGACATTGGTATTATTTACAGCACGTTAAGCGTCTGTTGGTTGGGTCCCCCAAGTCTCTACAGGGATAGAACATTCTGGATCATCTACCCATCTTCTTAACCACACTGCACCTTCACTGTGGAGGCAGTGTTTTATCACATCGTGTTTCATAATTTCATAATGACATCACGCTCAACGTACTAAAATGCTTATTTTTACCGCAAAATAAATTTGAAGGCAATAGAACAAACAGTGTTGTGATTTGTTGCCATTGTGAAGAGGCTGTGAAATTAAACAAGTGAGTGTCTCATCAACACAAAATATATCATGGCTGTTGAATGAGCCTGACCTGTCTAAATCTGAATGTTTTTTTAATTGAACAAGTTCTCATTTGCAACTGCGACCTGGGCAAGATAAAACAAAGCAGTGTGACATAGACAACAACACAGAGTTAAACATGGAGTAAACAATAAACAAGCCAATAACACAAACAAGTCAATGACACAGCAGAGAAAAGAAAGTCTATATACAGTGTGTGCAAAAGGCATGAGGAGGTAGGCAATAAATAGGCCAATAATTAAAATTCAGCAGATTAACACTGGAGTGATAAATGAGCAGATGATGATGTGCAAGTAGAGATACTGGTGTGCAAAAGAGCAGAAAATTAAATTAAATAAAAACAGTATGGGAATGAGGTAGGTAGACTGGGTGGGCTATTTACAGATGGGACTATGTACAGCTGCAGTGATCGGTTAGCTGCTCAGATAGTTGATGTTTAAAGTTGGTGAGGGAAATAAAAAGTCTCCACCTTCAGCGATTTTTGCAATTCGTTCCAGTCACTGGCAGCAGAGAACTGGAAGGAAAGGCGGCCAAATGTGGTGTTGGCTTTGGGGATGACCAGTGAGATATACCTGCTGGAACATGTGCTATGGGTGGGTGTTGTTATCGTGACCAGTGAACTGAGATAAGGTGGAGCTTTACCTAGCATAGACTTATAGATGACCTGGAGCCAGTGGGTCTGGCGATGAATATGTAGCGAGGGCCAGCCGACTAGAGCATACAGGTCGCAGTGGTGGGTGGTATAAGGTGATTTGGTAACAAAACGGATGGTACTGTGATAGACTGCATCCAGTTTGTTGAGTAGAGTGTTGGAAGCTATTTTGTAGATGACATCGCCGAAGTCGAGGATCGGTAGGAAAGTCAGTTTTACTAGGGTAAGTTTGGCGGTGTGAGTGAAGGAGGCTTTGTTGCGAAATAGAAAGCCGATTCTATATTTGATTTTGGATTGGAGATGTGACAGGACGGGATAGATACACCGCACCACAGACAGAACCAAATCTCCACCCGAGCGGATTTACATAATCCTGCATGCAACAAAAAATATTGAACAAATCTGCTTAATATCTGAGTATTTGTGGAGAGCATTCCAATCTAGCCTGTTGACAGAGGGACGGTCACTTGTCTCTAAATGTGGAGATAATGTGGATTTAGGGCCCGGGTTATAATGCTATCGCCAGAGGCCTGACACAAGAACTTAATGCATGTACAGATGCAGTTACAAATAATACACAGGAGTATACTTAAGAAATGACCCAGCTGCTTTTCAAGACCACAGATGGCTCCTAAAGCCCCCAGCCAGGAGGCTGCAGCGTGGACGGTTGCGATGTGTTTAAAAGACACTGAGACCAAGCAATTCTTCAGGCTCTGGCTGAGACTGGGAACAGGGTGTGTGACTGGTTTATGATTGCATGTGATTCTTTCTCTGATTATCTCCCACCCTCCCCCATACACCGTGCGCACCACCTCTTTTCTACTCCACACATGCATAGTCTGATTATATAACCCAGTCGTAACCCAATACTGGGCCCCATCTTGACTGGTTACCTGCACATTGTTTGGAACACATTGTCATTTCATACCAGTGTCTTCATACTGGGCACAAACTGGTGTGATTATTTAGGCCTATTTATAGGTAAAAAAAATTGTATGAAAGTAAATGGTTGGTGGGAAGTGAGCAAGTGGGGACTATTGGCATTGATTTCCATTTAATTATTTATTCACAGAGCCGCTCTAAAGCCTTGGCTTGATTCTTTATGGGCATATAAATCCATCATGGAGATGGGAAGCTAGTGAATGTCTTGTGTGCTGCAAGATCCCACTTTGTAATGTCTTATTAAATCACATTTTATTTGTCACTTGCTTCGTAAACAACAGGTTTAGACTAACATTGAAATGCTTACTTTCAGGCACTTCACAACAATGTAAAGATATATTCTTTCAATAATAACACACGGAACAAATACACAATGAGTAACAATAACTTGGCTATATACACGGCGTACCAGTATTGAGTCGATGTGCAGTGATACAAGATAATTGAGGCAGATATGTACATATAGGTAGGGGTAGAGTGATCTCATTTATAAAATCCTGTGTTCATGCAGTACCATAGAAACCTATATAAACATGAGCAGGGAGAATCATTGTCAGATAGGTGCTCTGCGACGGTCACACCCTGACCTTAGAGAGCCTGTTTATTTCTCTATTTGGTTAGGTCAGGGTGTGATTTGGGTGGGCATTCTAGTTTTCTATTTCTTTGTTGGCCGGGTATGGTTCCCAATCAGAGGCAGCTGTCTATCATTGTCTCTGATTGGGAATCATACTTAGGCAGCCTGTTTTTCTTTTTTTTATTCATTTTAAATAAAGAAGATGTACACTTTCCACGCTGCGCTTTGGTCTCATTCCCGACGATGGCCGTAACAGCGACGTACAGTATGATCTCATACCTCAGTGTATTTTGTATTTGTACTTCTTATGGATCCCCATTAGCTACTCGTCCAGGGGTCCAACAAAATTAAGGCAGTTTATACATTTTTTTAAACATTCACAGATTTCGCAACACACTGTGTGCCCTTAGGCCCCTACTCCACCACATATCTACAGTACTAAATCCATATGTATGTATAGTGCGTATGTTATTGTGTGTGTGTGTGTGTGTGTGTGTGTGTATCTGTGCCAATATTTGTGTTGCTTCACAGTCCTCGCTGTTGCATAAAGCGATTTTTACAAATCTAGTTTTACTTCTTGCGTCAGTTACTTGATGTGGAATAGAGTTCCATATAGTCGTGGCTCTATGTAGTACTGTGTGCCTCCCATAGTCTGTTCTGGACTTGGGGACTGTGAAGAGAACTCTTGTGGCATGTCTTGTGGGGTATGCGTAGGAGTCTGAGCTATGTGCCAGTAGTTTAGACAGCTCGGTGCATTCAACTTGTCAATACCTCAATACATCAATACCTGATGAAGTCAATTTATCCCCCACTTTCAGTCAGGAGAGATTGACATCCGTATTATTAATATTAGTTCTTTGTTTACTAAGGTTTACTAAGGGTTGGTAACAGGCTGATATTGGTTGGCTATTGGAGCCAGTAAATGGGGCTTTACTATTCTTGGGTAGCGGAATGACTTTAGCTTCCATGCAGGCCTGAGAGCACACGCTCTCTAGTAGGCTTAAAATGAAGATGTAGCAAAAAGGGGTGGTAATATCGTCTGCTATTATCCTCAGTAATTTTCCATCCAGATTGTCAGACCCCAGTGGCTTGTCATTGTTGATAGACAACAATCATTTTTCATGTCTTTCATAATTGTCATCACAAGTAGATTTTGGTTGATGTCGACTTAATGTTGCACTAAAGACCGGTAGCTAACACACCTAGAAAGCCAATCCAAAACCCAGGTGTGTTATGTGTTTTCTACTCAATGTGTTTAATTTGTATTTTTTTTTATTTAACTAGGCAAGTCAGTTAAGAACTAATTATTATTTTACAATGACGGCCTACCCCGGCCAAACCCTCTCCTAACCCGGAAGACGCTGAGCCAATTGTGCACTGTCCTATGGGACATCGAATCAAGGCTGGTTGTGATACAGCCCGGGATGGAACCAAGGTAGTGTAGTGATGCCTGGAGCACTGAGATGCAGTGTCTTAGACCGCTGCGTCACTCGGGATCCCACTGGGTAGGGTTGCCTGGGAATGCTTCCCTCACACACACACTGAGGCAGCCACTGACCGAGCCACTCCATTGGACCACCTATCCAGGCAGAATGTGTACCAGGATAGAGAGAGGGCAGCTGTAGAGAGAGGAGGGGGCAGCTGTTGAGAGGGGAGGGGGGGCTGCTGTAGAGCTAAGAAGACTAGCCTCATCTGCCACTACCACGGCCAGCCAGTCAGTCAGTCTGTCTGTCTGTCTGTCTGTCTGTCTGTCTGTCTGTCTGTCTGTCTGTCTGTCTGTCTGTCTGTCTGTCTGTCTGTCTGTCTGTCTGTCGGTCTCTCTCTCCTGTCTGTCTGTCTCTCTCTCTCTGTCTGGCTCTCTTTCCATGTCTGTCTCTTCTTCTCTGTCTCTCTCAGCCAACTGCTGCTGGATTCCATTGACAGAAAGCAATTGTGTTGCACGAGGCCAACTGTACTAGCCTATACACCGGGAAAGTGACCAAAAAAAATGCAGCTCAATTGTTTCTAAGATTGGCCCATTGTTCTGAGGGAACGAGACAGTGATAAGGTCCAAGATTGGGGGCCTCACTTATTTCCATTTCCCCCTGCTCTGCGCATGCAGTGACAGAACAGAATGTGTTATTGCAATGGGTCAGCGGTATACCTTGAATTATTCAGTGACTGTAGGGTGTACTCTTTTCCGGCGCTCAGTGCAGTGTTTGCATATACTGGATTCTGGGATGGCTTGTTCTGTTTTTCTCTAGCAGTGTAATAAACACAGAGACCAATTGCCTTCAGCTGAGACATGATTGTTATAGACATGGTTTTATGGCTTAACTGAACTGACTGATGCATTCAGTTGATTGGCAGACTTTGTGTCTAGGTCAATATCACTCCCGCTTCAACTAACACATTTACTATTCATGCTGGATTAAGCATTAATTTACATGTCATAGCTCAACAATCTTGTTTATCAAATGATTCTCACACAGGTAGAATATTCCCTTATGTAGGCCTCTCTAAGTAGTTCTGCCTACTTCAAATGCAAAATATTAAATGAGAAGACTACATGATTGAGCAGGCCTTTACAGTATGACAACAACCATTAAATAAAGACTGCATAAAACATTTTGACTATGTATGGCTCTTACAGCAACCGCGGCCATTAGACAACCTGCTTTCAATTTCCCGGAATATTTGTATTTTGCGCGCGGAACACCTGGAGCGGAATGCTGGTTTGTTCTTCGGTGATTTCTGCCAGATTAGAGGCCATATGAAACTGTATCCATTCAACAAAAGTCTTCAGTTATTATGTAACCACGTAAATTCATGTTTCCTCTTTTCATTAGGCTAATTGACCGTTTATAATCCTAGTATGTCCTCGCTTTTAAGTATAGAGTTAGTCAGATGATTTATGGTTCTCTTCTAACAATACATTAAAATCATAATGCACCAGAAAACAAATGTGGAGCTGCTGCTGGGCTGCAACCTGGATTCAAGGGTAGACGTAACATAGTAAAAGTACATCTGTTTCCCTCCATTTAGTATGCTATGTTAGGTTTTGTATGGTATGTATTCATTTGTGGATGTCTTTCATCCATTTCGTATTATTTGTTACAAATTACAATTTGTATGATATCCCAATGGGCTCAGATATCAGTTCAATGTATAATTTGATTTACATTTGGTTGAGTTGTCAACTAATGTGATTTCAACATGATATAAAAAAAAAGTTTGTGTTATATTGCCTACCTGTCCACCTTGACCAACCACACTCCTTTCATTTTGCCTTAAAGATTTCTTCAGGATCGGTGTCCCTTCCACGGGACGATTGAGCTAATGTAGGCTAATGCGATTAACATGAGGTTGTAAGCAACAACAACATTTCCCAGGACATAGACATATATGATATGGGCAGAAAGCTTAAATTATTGCTAATCTAACTGCACTATCCAATTTACAGTAGCTATTACAGTGAAAGAATACCATGATATTGTTTCAGGAGAGTGCACAATTTTGAAAATGAAAAGTTATTAATAAAACAAATTAGGCACATTTGGGCAGTCTTGACACAACATTTTGAACAGAAATGCAATGATTAATTGGATCAGTCAAAAAGTTTGCACATACACTGCAAAATCGAAATTGCACCTGGTCTGAAAATAATACATTGTGGCCTTTCTCTTGCATTTCAAAGATGGTACATAGAAATAAAAAAGAACAGTTGTTTTTTTCTTTGTATTATATTTTACCAGATCCATTGTGTTATATTCTCCTACATTCCTTTCACATTTCCACAAACTTCAAAGTGTTTCCTTTCAAATGGTACCAAGAATATGTATATCCTTGCTTCAGGTCGTGAGCTACAGGCAGTTAGATTTGGGTAAGTCCTTTTAGGCAAACATTTGGGGAAAAAGGGGCAGATCATTAAGAGGTAAAAGTAACCTTCTGTGTTAGGTAACCGTAACAAGTGTGATATACTGTATTATACTATTTTGAGCTTCCTGGATTTACGTTTCCTATGTTACGTCTAGTCTATGAGACCAGGCCTGGAATTGTGTTTACTTTAAGGTGTCTAACCTACAAAGATAAGCACGCAGGCTATATTTCCAAAGCTATATTTCCAAAGCATGCATTATTGTATTAACAAACTAAACAAAAAATTCCACATAAGGACAAAAATTACCAGTGGTGGTTCAGAGAGGACCGTTTTGGGTTGGTTTACCGGGAGTTGGATAATAAATTATTTTAGATCGGCTGGACTTCACTGACACTTGCTTATATTCTAGCGAAACGTTTACTATTGTTGCCATAGCAGAAACTACAAATAATTTATTTTATTTCAGGCTGTATCCTAATTGGCTACTTTGACACGATTTGTTTGCGCTCCGTTTGAATGGTGAAATTAGCAGCAGCAGACCATCCCATAGATTCGTTTATTAGCCTACGCTATTATAATAGCGATAATTGAAATAAAGCAGGTACACCTACCTCACTCATGATTCCCAAGTGTTGTAGTGTGGCAGCTAGGATGATTCCAGTATTTGATATACAGTTGATGTACAGTTGTCACTGGTAAGAAGTCCTGTCCACGATGCCTTGGATCCGTTATAGCGGGGAGGTTTTATACTACGTGAGTAAATCTTACATGTCATCACGTTTCCATTAAACCAATAGGAATGTCGTCGGCACTATCTCAAATCACCACTCAGAGCTAAAACATGCATTATAGTCGTACGCAAAGGCAGCATTATCAAGTTATTGTCACCTCAGCTGATTATTAGATAAAACAAACCAATACCACTTCTGTTGCCACAGCACAGTGTAGACGACACATCAAAGCTACCCAGATGTTTTCATGAAATGCAAAGCAGCTAATGTCATCCAATGATAATGGCACTGCAAGTTGTATAGGAAATGTGTTATAGCAACACATTTAGCCTTATTATGTGGGAAGACAGCTTTGCCCTGACCAACATAGCTGCAGGAAGTAGGGGTTCTGAGAGTGCTGCAGTTCAGTTGAAAAATCACAATTAAAAGGGTATTAATACCAGTCAAGTTTTTTTTTTTTTACTATTTTCTACATTGTAGAATAATATTGAAGAAATCAAAACTATGAAATAACACATATGGAATCATTTAGTAACCAAAAAAGTGTTAAATCAAAATATATTTTTGATTAGAGATTCTTCAAATAGCCACCCTTTGCCTTGATGACACCTTTACACTCTCTTGGCATTCTCTCAACCAGCTTCATAAGGCAGTCACCTGGAATGCATTTCAATTAACAGATGTGTCTTCTTAAAAGTTCATTTGTGTAATTTCTTTCCTTCTTAATGCGTTTGAGCCAATCAGTTGTGTTGTGACAAGGTACGGGGTTATACAGAAGATAGCCCTATTTGGTAAAAGACCAAGTCCATATTATGGCAAGAAAAGCTCAAATAAGCAAAGAGAAACGACAGTCCATCATTACTTTAAGACATGAAGATCAGTCAATACGGAAAATGTCAAGAACTTTGAAAGTTTCTTCAAGTGCAGTCGCAAAAACCATCAAGCGCAATGATGAAACTGGCTTCCATGAGGACCGCCACAGGAATGGAAGACCCAGAGTTACCTTTGCTGCAGAGGATAAGTTCATTAGAATTACCAACCTCAGAAATTGCAGCCCAAATAAATGCATCACAGAGTTCAAGTAACAGGCACATCTCAACATCAACTGTTCAGAGGAGACTGTGTGAATCAGGCCTACATGGTCGAATTTATGCAAAGAAACCACTAGTAAAGGACACCAATAACAAGAAGAGACTATCTGTCCTTTTGGTCTGATAAGTTCATATTTGAGATTTTTGGATCCAACTGCGTGTCTTTGTGAGACGCCGGGTAGGTAAACGGATTATCTCTGCATGTGTGGTTCCCACCATGAAGCATGGAGGAGGAGGTGTGAGTGTGCTTTGCTCGTGACACTGTCTGTGATTTATTTAGTTTCAAGGCACACTTAACCAGCATGACTGGCACAGCATACTGCAGATAAGCCATCCCATCAGGTTTGCGCTTAGTGGGACTATAATTTGTTTTCAGCAGGACAATGACCCAACACACCTCCAGGCTGTGTAAGGGCTATTTTACCAAGGAGGAGAGGGGTGGAGTGCTGCGTCAGATGACCTGGCCTCCACAATCCCCCGACCTCAACCAAATTGAGATGGTTTGGGATGAGTCAGACTTCAGAGTGAAAGAAAAGCAGCCAACAAGTGCTCTGCATATGTGGGAACTCTTTCAAGACTATTGGAAAAGCATTCCAGGCGAAGCTGGTTGAGAGAATGCCAAGACTGTGCAAAGCTGTCGTTAAGGCAAAGGGTGGCTATTTGAAGAATATATTTTGATATATTTAACACTTCTTTGGTTACTACATGATTCCATATGTGATATTTAATAGTTTTGATGTCTTCACTATTATTCTACAATGTAGAAAATAGTACAAATAAAGAAAAACCCTTGAATGAACAGATGTGTCCAAACTTTTGACTGGTACTATATTCAACAAACTTCTGGCTGTCTTTTTGAGTGGGTGAATGAAGATTGATCAAAGTCTCATTCATTATAATTTCTACACATAAAAAAAAAAAAATTATCTGTTTTTACACTTTCAAGTTATGGATTCATGATGTGTAAATTATGGGCCAATACCTACATCTAATATTTTATTTGCAACATCGACCAATACCGATATATACAGTGCATTCGAAAAGTATTCAGACCCCTTCACTTTTTCCACATTTTGTTACATTGCAGCCTTATTCTAAAATGGATTAAATTGTTTTTTCCCCTTCATAAATCTACATGCAATACCCTTTAATAACAAAGCAAAAACAGGGTTTTAGACATTTTTGCAAATGTATAAGAAAACAGAAATATTTAATTTACATAAGTATTCGTACCATTTACTCATTACTTTCTTGAAGCATCATTGCCAGCGATTACAGCCTTGAGTCTTCTTGGGTATGATGCCACAAGCTTGGCACACCTGTATTTGGGGAGTTTCTCCCATTGCCTCGAAGCCACTCCTGCACTGTCTTGGCTGTGTCCTTAGAGTCGTTGTCCTGTTGGAAGGTGAATCTTCACCCCCAGTCTGAGGTCCTGAGCTTTCTGGAGCAGGTTTTCCTCAAGGATCTCTCTGTACTTTGTTCTATTAATCTTTCCCTCGATCCTGACTAGTATCCCAGTCCCTGCCACTGAAAAACATTCCCACAGCATGATACTGCCACCACCATGCTTCACCATAGGGATGGTATTGGCCTCGTGATAAGTGGTTCCTGGTTTCCTGCAGACGTGACGCTTAGCATTCAGGCCAAAGAGTTCAATCTTGGTTTCATCAGACCAGATAATCTTGTTTCTCATGGTCAGAGAGCCCTTTAGAGAGCTTCAATGCTGAAGAAATGTTTTGGTACCCTTCGCCAAATCTGTGCCTCTACACAATGCCTCTTTCGGGGCGGCAGGTAGCCTAGTGATTAGAATGTTGGACCGGTAACCGAAAGGTTGCTGGATCGAATCCCCGAACTGACAAGGTAAAAATCTGTAGTTCTGCCCCTGAACAAGGTAGGCTGTCATTGTAAATAATAATTATTTCTTAACTGACTTGCCTTGTATTTTTTATTTTTTTAAAGACACAATCCTGTCTCAGAGCTCTACAATAGCTTCGACCTCATGGCTTTTACTCTGACGTACTGTCAACTGGGGATCTTACATAGACAGGTGTGTGCCTTTCCAAATCATGTCCAATCAATTGAGTCCACAGGTGGACTCCAATCAAGTTGTAGAAACATCTCAAGAATGGTCAGTGGAAAAAAGATGCACCTGAGCTCAATTTCGAGTCTCATAGCAAAGGGTCAGAATACTAATGTAAATAAGGTATTTTTGTTTTACATTTTTTGCAAAAATGTCTACAACCTGTTTTCGCATTTTAGAATGAGAATAAGGCTGTAACATAACAAAATGTGGAAAAGCAAGTTTCTATGTTCATAAGTGTCACAACTTCCGCCGAATTCGGTCCCTCTCCTTATTCGGGTGGCGTTTGGCAGTCGACGTCACCGGTCTTCTAGCCATCGCCGCACCACCTTTCATTTTCATTTTGTTTTGTCTTGTTTTCCCACACACCTGGTTCACATTCCCTCATTAGACTAGATGTATATTACCCTCTGTTTCCCCCATGTCTGAGTGTGGAATTGTTCTTTGTGTAGGGTTTTACGCTACAGGCTGGCTTGCGCTAGGTTTGTTTCAAACCTAGGTTTGTTTGAGTGAAATGCATCAGAAAGGTATTGGAAAGTTCCGGAAAACATCAGGGAAGATAATAAGGTTAAAATTGCGTGTTTTGTCACAGTCCCTTCTAACGTGTCCTGCACTGCCTGGGAGCATCGTAGAGAGGCACGCACGTGTTCCTGAGAGTCATAGCTTTTAGACATGGGTCGTAATAGCTAATAGCCCCAACTGCTCAAATGCTCCAGACAAATCCGGAGGAAGAAAACAGAAACCAGTAAGTTTGTTATAATAGCGCACATCAGAGATGACTCACAATTGGAGGAGGGTCTCAAGCGGAGGAGGAAGGAAAATAACAGAAATAATATATTATTACGGGATATTATGCCAAGTTTCAAGAGGCCCTCTGAGGCTCCAGGCAATGTTATTTATAATAAGGGTCATGTGGAGAAAATTGGCCCTCCCTTCAGCAAAATATGTTTTATCTAAACCCTCCCTGAACGCTTGAAAAAGTGACCCTCCCCGATACCCATAACAGTATTTAAAACCTAAAGTGGATAGCAGACAACATGCCTAACATTTATCCTCACTTCTTGGACAGACCAGAGCCTTAGTTATGCAGTTTTAGAAACTGTTCTTCATCCTGTAAACATTACATGGCAATGCAGGAATGGCGCACAGGGCTGCAGGCCAGATGGTTGTTGGTTTGCAGACCACCATGGAGAAGAGTAGGGGTGGAAAGATGTCCTTTATAGTAAAATCATTGCATGAATCTATCATTGTATTTGCAGGTCTGAGAAAAAAAATCCTTTTATAAAGATTTCATGCATTTCTACATAATTTGACAAAACATTTTAATACCACACATATTACAGAAATTATGGTTTGAGAATGGACAGAGAGTTCATGTGTTCATTTTATCATATTTCTCCAATGCCAAAATAGTTTGTCTTGTTCGCAAAGAAACAGTCTCTGCTTGCAAATAATAAAGAAATCTGAGCATGGTACTTTCAAAAGTTAGGCCTACCTTTCCACCCCAGACAGAGTAGGCCTACCGACGCAGAAACTTTTAAGCTTTAACTGCTGACTACTCTTCTTTCATAACTTAACACAATGACAGAAGGTCACAAGTGTTTACCTAAAAGCTGCCTATAGCCTAATGTCATCTGTCAAACAGGTAGGCCTACCTCTTCTTTCTTAAATAGGAAGAAATAGGCTCCAACACAAAGCTTTCTTGTTGTTAGTAAAATCTCATTAAAATGAAGACGGTTAAAATGAATTATGCCTTCTCGAATTTGCCTACTTTCAGCACCATGAGCTGTCCATTTCAGATTGATTGCTCTGCAGCTGCTGCTTCAAGTTTCAGCACCACAATGTAAGTTACTTGAATCTGGCTTATTGTGAGGTCAATAACGCTGATAAATACATCATGGGCAAGAAACATATTGTTTTTCATCAAATCAATTATAGTAGTAGCAAGCAATCAAAGTTGACCTCCAGTCCTCCTCATCTTTGCGTTTTTCCTACAGGTAAAACGCAAAGATGTATTTATGTAAATTTCGATCCATCCCTTAGTTCCCTAATGGTAAGTCCGCCACTGACTGCCTCACTGTAGTAGCAGATCACCCACCAACAGAAATGAGTGGGTCCTGTCTGTACAGCATGGAGTGGTATGGTTTATGATTCCTGTCTCGGAGGGGTTTACAATTAGTCTCCTATTGTCCAGTAACAATGTTTTGGCTTTATGGTTTTGCTTTAAGCAAGGGAGGCATCGATTCTATTCATTGGCTGGGTTGAACAAGTGTAACAGTATTGCTTCCTCTCCTAACCCAAACCTGGGCTCGAACCAGGGACCCTCTGAACACATCAACAACTGCCTCCCATGAAGCATCATTACCTATTGCTCCACAAAAACCACAGCCCTTGCAGAGCAAGGGAAACAACTACTTAAAGCTCTCAGAGCGAGTGATGTCACCAATTCACACTGGTTACACTCACCCCCTTTGACCTCCTCCTTCTACGCAGCAACCCCAGCAGAGCCCAACTGAGTGATCTGGGTCAATAGCATCAATGTAACAGTGTTGCTTCTGTCCCTCTCCTCACACCAACCTAGGTTCGACCAGGGACCCTCTGAACAAATCAACAACTGCCTCCCATTTAGCACCATTACCTATTGCTCCACAAAAGCCTCAGCCCTTGCAGAGCAAGGAAAACAACTACTTAAAGGTCTCAGAGTGAGTGACATCACTGATTCAACCACTATTAGCACTCGTTGCTAACTAGCTAGCCATTTCACACCATTTACACAAGTCCACTGGCCCGCTCTGTTGTTTGATAAGGTCTAGAGGTTTATAACTTTCATAGTGCAGCCATTTTGCCGACTTTGGTTGTCCTTATCTGTCAAATGGCATAGGGAAAGTGTTTTTCAGGTCTCCACACTTTATCCTTGTTACCGCGATTCATGTTTTTCTTTGCAGCTTCGTCCAATATTGATTCACCTGAGTAGTTATTTGGATTCAAAGCCGCCTCACTTTTGTTTAGGTATGTGTTCCATAAATTAATCAATTTAAGACTAGCTAACTTTCAATCAGCCATTGTTCCACATCACAACCACTTGGAGCTCCCAGCTGCATCCGAACCAGCAGACCCACCAGTCTTCCTCTGGGCCAGGCAGGGGGATTGGGGAATAGTGCTCTATGTTTTACCTCCATTGATCATCAGTCATTCTGTGCATGGATTTACCTGGATCCAGGAATGAAATGTTTAAGCCCTACTACACACAAACATGTACACACATACACACACACACACACACACACACACACACACACAGAGAGAGAGAAAGACAATCCCCAGGGGAGACACAGAGTTTGTTGTTACACATGGTTCAGTAAAAAAAAGGAGTCTCTTCAGTTTGTTATGTTCGTTATGTTAAAATACAATTCTATGGTTATGGGTCTAATTGGTATTCTGTGAGAACATTTAGCTGTATTTGCATAAACAGTTCCCAGTAATTCATTTGGCAGTTAAAACTTGGAGATCCAGATGACGAGCAATCGATGTGAGATGAATTTTTGTTACAGTTTACGATGTGAGTTCCTGGTGATTAAGTAGCTCCAGTGGTATTTGGTGGGAAGAAGCGGTGCAGGCCTGCATTCTAAGCACACACCCAGTTCCCACAGCGAGATACAGTACTATATTTCCACAGAACCAGCTCTGAGATGAGCAATGCATGAGTCCTAATAACCAGCTTGCATTGACATTTAACCTCAATTTGATATCATAACATACATGAAGTTTACTTTGAACTGTTTGTAATATTATTCAAGATCATTGGCAAGCTGCTCACTCCAGTCGCGTGGATGTATCTCTAGGAGGTCTATATGGCAGATGCTTGAAATAAAGATCATGACATGAAGCAACAAGATCATTCACTTTAGTTTTCAAGCAGTTGTACTGGAGTTCATTCAGGAACAACATCTACCCACTCTGCAAAACATCTACATGGAAAACTGATTTGAAAAAAGTAATCAAAATGAGGGAATTTTGTCTTTTTTCACCCAACTTTTAACCTAAATCCAATGACATGGTGACACGTTTTGTTGATTTCACGTTGAATTCACTTTAGTTGACAACTCAACCAAATGTAAATCAAAACTAAACGTTGAGCTGACATCTGTGCCCAGTGGGTACTCTGCAAAACTACTTATGCAAGCAGGATATCATCATTGCGCTCTTGAACACAGTCCTAATCGATTACCTCTGAATATCTTGGTGTGAGGTTAGAGGAGCCTTGTCATTGAGTCACATTCACTCTCTGACCGAAAGACAATGCAAAAATACTGTCAGGGTGGCTGTGGAATAAACTTCTGATGTGGGGAATATTTGAGTAGATTCTGATGAAACCTAAAAACGGTTGGGAAAACACAGAGAGGATTTCAGCTTGATTGGCTGTTTCACCATCCTGTCTGTCTGTCTGTCTGTCACGCTGGCTCTGGCCTTGGCACAGACAGCTAAAGTCAGCTGTGAGTCACCACTCTGCTCTCCTTTTTCAGGTCACATTATTGCTTTTAATAGAGGTGTCTTAATTGTAGAGGGCAATTAAATAGCACTCTGTGACACCCCCTACTCCCACGCAGCTTACTTGGCCTTCCATTCAGCTCCAGGGAATCTCTCTCTCTCTCTCTCTCTCTCTCTCTCTACCTATAACACAAACCCCTCTTCCTGTCTCTCCCACTGTCTCATTCTCTACATATCAGATTCATAATATCTATCTACTCTCTAGCCCTCCCCCTCTGCAATGCATTCTGTAAACAGCAGTGAGGGAAAGGGGTCTGTAAGAGCCTCTGTATGTTTTATGTGTCAGGCTGGCGACTTGCATCTAATCCCAGTAGTCTCGCCTCTGCCTGTGGCCAGTGTGAAGAGACAGAGACAGCTGCCTGTTGACAGCCTGCCTGCACGGCTGCCTGCCTATACTGGGAAAGTCCTCCAGCCAGCCCTGCACTGTGCTTTACTGAGGGTTAGGCTTGGCATGGTAAGGCAGTGGTTCTACTCTTTGCAATAAATACACTTTTTTATTTAATTCCATTTGTCATTTAATGTTCCTGAATCTCCTCTCTGCAATGGTAAGGCATTGGTTCCAAACTCCAGTCCTCGAGTACCCCCAACAGTTCACATTTATATTGTAGCCCCGGACAAGCACACCTGATTCAACTCGTCAACTAATCACCAGTCCCTCCAATGAGTTGAATCAGGTGTTTTTTTGTCCAGGGCTACAACAAAAATGTGTGCTGTTGGGGGTACATGAGGACTGGAGTTGGGAACCACTCTGGTAAGGCACAGAATGTAAGGGATTCCTATTACAAGCACTGCTGATTGGTTGATTCAGCAGCCTGTTTAAGTGGCCTTTATCCACAGGTTAAATTATTCTCCATAGGTTCATTTTTGTAGTGAGTCATTCTTACAAATACATTTTTGTTATACTATCTACATTATTTATTATTTAATCATTCATCCAACATGCTTTAATGACTTCAGTAACTTACAATGGTAGGGGATCGTTTGTTTTTTAATAGTTACTAATGGTATTTACACACACATACAGGCTGACCAGAAGTCTAATAGCCTACTGAACATGAGACTGTGACAGCACACCACAGTTTAGGCACTCAGTTTACCTGACTGTGCTTCCTTTTAAACAATAGTTAATTGCGTGACAAATCAAACTAAGCCAAGCAGTTCTACCCTGTCAGATGTTATACTTGGAGACAACCCTGGAGCCTATATGCATTCCCAAAGCTATGCCTTCCGATGCACTGTGCAACCCAGACTCTCCAAGCAGTCCACACTTGCCAAGTCTGACAATTTGAAGCCAAGCCCAGATGCAATGTTGGTCTCATATTGCTAAGGTCAGGTTCATATAGGCAAGAACCATCTACTGGTGAGCATTTGTAAAGACAATGTGGTGGTCTCAGTTGTAGTCTGTACTAGGACATGCAGGACTGACTGATAAAGTGTTATATTCCACTGTCAATACAACAGACCGCAATCAATGATGACATGCACAAACGAAATGGCCTCTCATGTAAAGCATTTTCACACTGAAGTACAACTAACATGGGTTATATTATCTGTGCCTCCTCAAAGCATCCAATATCCAATGGGTAAAAAAAATAATTCATCAGCTAGTGGAGAACAAGTTCTCATTTACAACTGCGACCTGGCCAAGATAAAGAAAAGCAGTGCGACAGAAACAAAAACACAGAGTTACACATGGAATAAACAAGCGTACAGTCAATAACACAATAGAAAAAAAAGAAAGTCTATATACAGTGTGTGCAAAGGGCATGAGGAGGTATGGCAATAAATAGGCCATAGTAGCAAAGTAATTACAATTTAGCAGAATAACACTGGAGTGATTGATGAGCAGATGATGATGAGCAGATGATGATGTGTAAGTAGTGATACTGTTGTGCAAAAGAGCAGAAAAGTAAATAAAAACAATATGGGCAGGAGGTGGGTAGATTGGGTGGGCTATTTATAGATGGACTATGTACAGCTACAGCGATCGGTTAGCTGCTCACATAGCTGATTTTTAAAGTTATTGAGGGAAATGTAAGTCTCCAGCTCCAGCGATTTTTGCAATTCGTTCCAGTCACTGGCAGCAGAGAACTGGAAGGAAATGAGGCCAAAGGAGGTGATGGCTTTGGGGATGACCAGTGAGATATACCTGCTGGAACGTGTGCTACGGGTGGGTGTTGTTATCGTGACCAGTGAACTGAGATAAGGCGGAGCTTTACCTAGCATAGACTTATAGATGACCTGGAGCCAGTGGGTCTGGCGATGAATATGTAGTGAGTGCCAGCCGACTAGAGCATACAGGTCGCAGTGGTGGGTGGTATAAGGCGCTTTGGTAACAAAACGGATGGCACTGTGATAGACTGCATCCAATTTGCTGAGTAGAGTATTGGAAGCTATTTTGTAGATGACATCGCCGAAGTCGAGGATTGGTAGGATAGTCAGTTTTACTAGGGTAAGTTTGGCGGCGTGAGTGAAGGAGGCTTTGTTGCGAAAGAGAAAGACGATTCTAGATTTGATTTTGGATTGGAGATGTTTGATATGAGCCTGGAAGGAGAGTTTACAGAGTCTGGGAGGAGAGTCTGCAAAGTAGTTGGTGAACCAGGCGAGGCAGTCATTTGAGAAACCAAGGCTATTGAGTCTGCTGATAAGAATACGGTGATTGACAGAGTCGAAAGCCTTAGCCAGGTCGATGAAGACGGCTGCACAGTACTGTCTTTTATCGATGGCGGTTATGATATCGTTTAGTACCTTGAGCGTGGCTGAGGTGCACCCGTGACCAGCTCGGAAACCAGATTGCACAGCAGAGAAGGTACGGTGGGATTCAAAATGGTCAGTGATCTGTTTACTTGGCTTTCAAAGACTTTAGAAAGGCAGAGCAGGATGGATATAGGTCTGTAACAGTTTGGGTCTAGAATGTCACCCCGATTGAAGAGGGGGATGATCGCGGCAGCTTTCCAATCTTTAGGGATCTCGGACGAAACGAAAGAGAGTTTGAACAGACTGGTAATACGGGTTGCAACAATGGCGGCGGATCATTTTTAGAAAGAGAGGGTCCAGATTGTCTAGCCCAGCTGATTTGAACGGGTGCAGGTTTTGCAGCTCTTTCAGAACATCTGGTGAAGGAGAAGCTGGGGAGGCTCTGGCAAGTAGCTGCGAGGGGTGCAGAGTTGTTGACCGGGGTTGTGGTAGCCAGGGGGAAAGCATGGCCAGCCGTAGAGAAATGCTTATTGAAATTTTTGATTATCATGGATTTATCGGTGGTGACCGTGTCGCCTAACCTCAGTGCAGTGGGCAGCTGGGAGGAGGTGCTCTTGTCCTTCATGGACTTTACAGTGTCCCTTTTTTTGGAGTTAGAGCTACAGGATGCAAATTTCTGTTTGAAAAAGCTAGCCTTTGCTTTCCTGACTGACTGTATGTATTGGTTCCTGACTTCCCTGAACAGTTGCATATCGTAGGAACTATTTGATGCTAATTGCAGTCTGCCACGGGATGTTTTTGTGCTGGTCAAGGGCAGTCAGGTCTGGAGTGAACCAAGGCCTATATCTGTTCTTAGTTCTAAATTTTTTGAAAGGGGCATGCTTATTTAAGATGGTGAGGATATTACTTTTAATTAAAAGACGACCAGGCATCCTCGACTGACGGGATGAGGTCATCGTAGCCTAGTGGTTAGAGCGTTGGACTAGCTGACAAGGTACAAATCTGTCGTTCTGCCCCTGAACAGGTAGTTAACCCACTGTTCCTAGGCCATCATTGAAAATAAGAATTTGTTCTTAACTGACTTGCCTAGTTAAATAAAGGTTAAAAATATATATATATCCTTCCAGGATACCTGGGCCAGGTTGATTAGAAAAGCCTGCTCGCAGAAGTGTTTTAGGGAGCGTTTGACAGTGATGACGGGTGGTCGTTTGACTGTGGACCCATAGCGGATTAAGGCAGTGATCGGTGAGATCCTGATTGAACACAGCAGAGGTCTATTTGGAGGGCAAGATGGTCAGGATAATATCTATGAGGGTGCCCATGTTTACGGATTTAGGGTTGTACCTGGTGGTTTCATTTATAATTTGTGTGAGATTAAAGGCATCTATCTTAGATTGTAGAACTGCTGGGGTGTTAATTATATCCCCGTTTAGGTCACCTAACAGAACAAACTCTGAAGATAGATGGGTGGCAATCAATTCACATATGGTGTCCAGGGCACAGCTGGGAGCTGAGGGGGTCTATAACAGGCGGCAACAGTGAGAGACTTATTTCTGGAGAGATTCATTTTTAAAATTAGAAGCTCGAACTGTTTGGGCATAGACCTGGAAAGTATGACAGAACTGCAAGCTATCTCTGCAGTAGATTGCAACTCCCTCCCTTTGGCAGTTCCATCTTGACAGAAAATCTTGTAGTTGGGTATGGAAATCTCAGAATTTTTCGTTGCCTTCCTAAGCCAGGATTCAGACACGGCAAGGACATCAGGGTTGGCGGAGTGTGCTAAAGCAGTGAGTAAAACAAACTTAGGGAGGAGGCTTCTGATGTTAACATGCATGAAACCAAGGCTTTTTCGATTACAGAAGTCAACAAATGAGAGTGTCGCAGGGCCTAGGTTAGCCTCCACATCACCCGAGGAACAGAGGAAGAGTAGGGTGAGGGTACAGCTAAAAGCTAGCAAAACTTGTCGTCTAGTGCGTTGGGGACAGAGAATAAAAGGAGCAGATTTCTGGGCGTGGTAGAGTAGATTCAGGGCATAATGTGCAGACAGGGGTATGGTGGGGTGCGGGTACAGTGGAGTTAAGCCCTGGCACTGAGTGATGATAAGAGAGGTTGCATCTCTGGACATGCTGGTTATACTGGGTGAGGTCACTGCATGTGTGGGAGGTGGGACAAAGGAGGTATCTAAGGCATGTACAGTGGGACTAGGTGCTCCGCAGTAAACTAAAACAATGATAATTATCCTAAACAACAGTATACAAGGCATATTGACCTTTGAGAGAGACATAAAGCGAGACATTAAGCAATCACAGGTGTTGATTGGGAGAGCTAGCTAAGTCAACAACGGGTAAAACAACAACAGTTAATCAGCTAAGTCAACAACAACAGGTAAAATGGTGATGAATGGGCAGAGAGGATCGGTTAACTACACACAGGGCCTGAGTTCGGGCTAGGGCCGACAGATAAACAAAGGTAAACAAAGTGGAGCACCGTGATAAATGAACAGTCCAGCAGGCATCAGCTATGTAGTCAAGTGATCATAGGGTCCAGTGTACAGCAACAGATGAAACAGGGAAGCCGCTAGGTAGTCGTTACTACGCTAGCACGCAGGAGACACGGCTTTTAAAGTTAGCAGTCCGGGGTAAGGAGAAGCGTCTGCTCCGTCGTCCGGCAAAGGCCGGACGATGGAATTACGTCTGTGGACCAGTTGTGGTGGTACGGAGGGGCTCTGTGTGGACAAAGGGACGGGGCCAAATGGCGAAAGAGGTATTGTAGTTGTGGTAATTTCATTTGCTAGCTGGGAGATGCACCTGACTCAGGGCTAGCTTCGTGGCTGGGTCACTCAGTGGCAGCTAGCTAGCTGTAATGATCAATGGTCCAGGGTTTACAGCAGAAATCTGGCGTTGTAGTGGAGAAAAACAGTCCGAGGCTGGCAGGTATTATCCAGGCTAAAAAAACGGCTGGTGCCTGAGCAGAGGGTAAAGTCCACTAGCAGTGGCTAACAATGACTAAATAGCTAGTAACTTAGCTAATTAGCTGGCTACCTTCTGATGAAAGTTTTGGCTATAGGGTCTAACAAAATAGCGGATCCGTGTCACATTGAGTGAGGCGGGTTACCGGAAGGTATATTTAATTTTTTTTAATGGAAAAAGAGATTGAAAAATATATTGGAATATATACAAAAAAAGACGAAAAATACAAAAAGTAAACGAGAGGACAACAAACCACGTCTTCACTGCTACGCCATCTTGGATTTGTTCGTCCCATCGCTTCAACTCCCCTACGGACTTGGGAGAGGCAAATGTCGAGAGCCATGCGTCCTCTGAACACGACCCTGCCAAGCCGCACTGCTTCTTGACGCACTGCTCACTTAACTCGAAAGCCAGCTGCACCAATGTGTCAGAGGAAACACTGTACAGCTGGCAACCAAAGTCAGTTTGCAGGCGCCCAACCCGCCCCAAGGAGTCGCTAGAGTCCAATGGCACAAGGAAATCCCGGCCGGCCAAACCCTGCCCTAACCCGGACAACGCTGGGCCAATTGTGCGCCGCCTAATGGGTCTCCCGGTCACGGCCGGCTGTGACACAGCCTGGAATCGAACCTGGGTCTGTGGTGACCGCTGCGCCACTCAGGAGGCCCCCATTATCTCATTGTTATGGATGTATCCAAAGAAATGTCACTAGAAAACAGCTTAAACAAATGATAATGCAGAAATGTTGCTGTTATTCTGGCTGAATTTTTTGATGCGACTGTAAGTTAGTCATAGTTGGCTAGCTAGTAAGCAAGGGATAAGAGTGTTGCCAGCCAGTATGGCAATGGAACATTTAGAACAAATGACTGGATCGCGTCCATAGCTACAGAACAAAAAGACTGAACGTGTCAGGACTATATATTGTGGAAGGATGAAATAGTATGAATAAATTAATCAAAACAATGTTTTAAATGAAAATATGTCAATCATTATTTGAATATGTTGGTAACCGATTTAAAGTGCCACCAGCCACCACTGATTGACACAGAACGAACATCTAACAAAACATCTGAATAGAGAACACATCCCACCATCGGTCACAGCCAGGAAGAGTAGGTCTTCATGTTTTACTTAAGTGATAACGCCATCGAAGCCAGTGTTTGGGGGATATATTGGCATGGTTTGCCGGCCCTGGACTTCATCTTGAGCCTAACAACACCCGTGCCAAAATATCCTCCAAACACAAGCTTCTCGGGCATTATCACTTAAGTAAAACATGAAGACCTACTGTTCCTGGCTGTGACTGATGGTGGGATGTGTTCTCTATTCAGATGTTTTGTTAGATGTTCCTTGTGTGTCAATCAGTGGTGGCTGGTGGTACTTTAAATGGGGAGGACAGGCTCATGGTAGTGGCTGAAACGGAATAAATGGGATGTATCAAACACCTGGTTTTCCATGAGTTTGATACCATTCAATTCACTCCATTCCGTCCATTATTATGAGCCATCCTCCCCTCACCAGCCTCCTCTGATGTCAAGCCGAGATTGCTCCAAAGTAGGCTGCAGTCCATCACACTTTTGATACTGAGGCAGCCTCTCAGAGTAATCACAGAGTGACCAATCAAGATGCTGAATTGTAGATGCTCCTGTTGCTCCTCGAGGGATGGGGTGGTATTCTGAGTACACACGTCATAAGAAAATGTTATTTTATTATTCTTTTCTAGAGGATAGTCAGAATACTCTGGAGATATTACACAGTGTCGTAAAGGATCTTGTATCTCGTATAGACATCAGCTTTCTATTAAACGACTAGTTTGTGCTGAGTCAACAATAATAGGTAATAACTCAGATAATTGTGCAAGTTCAGTGTCCTGTAGGTATGATAATACAACAACAAAAGTCCAACTATGTATTCAAATCAAACATATTCAATCAAAAACAATACTTAAAAAATCTTCTCAAAAGTTTTACCAAATGGTTGTCTCAGTGTCCCTGGTGGCTGATGATGAATCATACTCTATACACCCTCTATTTTACTGTTTGAGCATGAACATTAGAGAAACATCAGCTATGGATTAAACAGCACTGCTGAAAATGTGGACTCGATGATACTCAGCCAAGCACAGACTGAATGTTAAGTAGTGCGTAAAATATGTCAAAAATAATGTTTCAGACATGGATTCATTTTTGTTCATATGCATGGTCATTAATATCATTTTGATCTGTAGACACATTGGGGGGAAATAGACTTCAAACCACAGGACGTCGATGACATATGGTGTGTCTTATCTTGTTTTCCCATAGCCATCTTTTCTTTCATTTGACTTCCTTTCTTTTCGTGTTTAGCCTGTTACCATATTTCCTTGCACCAAGGTTTGTTTGCATTGCCATTGCTAGTGGTGTCTGCCTGGTGGTCACCCCTCTCGTCCTGTCAGGCCTGCTCCAGCAACAACACAGTCCACTGTCCACCAGCAAACAGCCAGCCCAAGGCTGCAGGACATGCAGCACATTAATGTGGAATAATAAACTGAACTGGCTGGCTGGCCAAATTCTCACTTCTGCAGTTATCTGCCCAAGGCCGCAACAGCCAATTGAAAGAAATCTAATTAAATCAAACTAATTAAATGACCGCCTAAATTAGCCAATGCTGAGCTCCTTACTCTCTTGCCATGTTGCTGTGTACACGCAGTCACAAACTTAAAACAAGAATAGAGAGATCTCGTCATCACTCAGATGTGTGTGTGTGTGTGTGTGTGTGTGTGTGTGTGTGTGTGTGCGTGCGTGCGTGCGTGCGCGTGTGTGCGTGTGTGCGTGTGTGCGTGTGTGTGTGCGTGTGTTTGTGTGTGTGTGCGTGCGTGCGTGTGTGTGCGTGTGTGTGTGTATGCGTGTGTGTGCGTGCGTGCGTGCGTGTGTTTGTGGAACGTCGAGGCTCCTGGGGGCATTGGTGTTCGATCTGGGTCCAGACAGCAGGGTGAGTTACTTTCTGCTGACGCATTGTGGGGTACAAGTGCAGTGTTAATCGTTTGGCTGGCAGTCCCTGGGCTGCCAAGAGCAGGTCATCTGGGTTCAGACCCTGTTATACAGCAGGGAAACCAAACACACACTGACTAGTCAGAGTGAATTTGCTCCAATAAATACTTGTGGAGGCTTTGCATCGCTTGTGGGCATCGGAATGCATTTCCATATTAAGAGATTAAAATTAATTGAATTGTAATCGCAAATAAAGCCTATGCTGTCCGTACCCTGCCACCACCACAAAACAGGCTGGCACCCTGCCTTAGTCTTTTTATGAAAGAGATTGACTGAGCTAAAACTCACATATTTATGTGTGGGAAAATATGAACATTTTGGTTTCTGTCTACTTGATGTACACTGAGTGTACAAAACATTAATAACACCTTCCTAACATTGAGATGCACCTGCTTTTGCCCTCAGAACGGCCTCAATTCATCAGAGCATGGACTCTACAAGGTGTCGAAAGCATTCCACAGGGATGCTGGCTCATGTTGACTTCAATGCTTCCCACAGTTGTGTCAAGTTGGCTGGATGTCCTTTGGGTGGTGGACCATTCTTGATACACATTGGAAACTGTTGAGTGTGAAAACCCCAGCTGCGTTGCAGTTCTTGACACACTCAAACTGGTGCGCCTGGCACCTACTACCATACCCCGTACAAGGCACCTACATATTTTGTCTTGCCCATTCACTCTCTGAATGGCACACATACACAATCCAATTCTCAATTGTCACAAAGCTTTAAAATCCTTGTTTAACCGGTCTCTTCCCCTTCATCAACACTGATTGAAGTGGATTTTACAGGTGACACCAATAAGGGATCATAGCTTTCAACTGAATTCACCTTGTCAGTGTACAGTATAGTCAGAAGATAGCTGTGAGATGTGCTCTGACCTGAGGATAGGTAAAGGATAAAATAAGTTATTTTGATTAGTTTGTAAGGAAATCTTAGCTGTGAAAATGTGAGGAAAATGTGAGGAAAATCATTCAAAGAGGAAAGAGAGACAGCAAAACATTATGCAAGATTGTCATTATGCAAGATTCTGGGAGAGAATCTGGGCTCAACTGGTGCTGCCTGGTCCTCAACCGCAAGGCCAGCCCTCCACAGCCCCTCCCCTCACACCAGGACCAACCACCTTAGGCTCAACATGTCTCCTCATTACCCATCTAGAGTCATCAGGAGCTGGGAAGGACTGAACTTTCCACTGAAATGTCAGTCAGTCTCTATAGACCTCAAGAGCCTACAGAGGATTCATGCACTCCGTCAACTGTAAAGATGTTCAGATATGTGTCCCTCTAGCGATTCCTATGTATTGTCTATCATAATTTCTCCTGTAAAGCAACAATCTTCTGTTATGTTTACCACAAATGTGAGTTGGGTTGCAGTCATGAGATGTATTACATAGGAGCTTTCTATCCATGCCACTGAGTCCGCTGAGAAAGAGAACACATTCCTTAGATCCTTAGTTACTCATTCAAGGGTTTTTCTTTATTTTTACTATGTTCTACATTGTAAATTAATAGTGAAGACATCAACACCATGAAATAACACATATGGAATCATGTAGCAACCAAAACAGTGTTAAACAATTCAAAATATATTTTAGATTTTAGATTGTTCAAAGTAGCCACCCTTTGCCTCGATGACAGCTTTGCACACTCTTGGCATTTTCTCAACCAGCTTCACCTGGAATGCTTTTCCAACAGTCTTGAAGGAGTTCCCACATATGCTCAGCGCTTGTTGGCTGCTTTTACTTTACTCTGCGGTCCAACTCATCCTAAACCATCTCAATTGGGTTGAGGTCAGGTGATTGTGAAGGCCAGGTAATCTGATGCAGCACTCCATCACTCTCCTTCTTGGTCAAATAGCCCTTACACAGCCCAAATAAAATAAAATCTAATTGTATTGGTCACATACACATGGTTAGCAGATGTTAATGCAAGTGTAGCGAAATGCTTGCACTTCTAGTTCCGACTCTGCAGTAATATCTAACAAGTAATCTAACAAATTCACAACAACTACATTATACACACAAATACACAATAAGAATATGTACATTCCGCAACAAAGCCTCCTTCACTCACGCCGCCAAACTTACCCTAGTAAAACTGACTATCCTACCGATCCTCGACTTCGGCGATGTCATCTACAAAATTGCTTCCAACACTCTACTCAGCAAACTGGATGCAGTTTACCACAGTGCCATCCGTTTTGTCACTAAAGCACCTTATACCACCCACCACTGCGACTTGTATGCTCTAGTCGGCTGGCCCTCGCTACATATTCGTCGCCAGACCCACTGGCTCCAGGTCATCTACAAGTCCATGCTCCGCCTTATCTCAGTTCACTGGTAACGATGGCAACACCCATCCGTAGCACGCGCTCCAGCAGGTGTATCTCACTGATCATCCCTAAAGCCAACACCTCATTTGGCCGCCTTTCGTTCCAGTTTTCTGCTGCCTGTGACTGGAACGAATTGCAAAAATCGCTGAAGTTGGAGACTTTTATCTCCCTCACCAACTTCAAACATCTGCTATCTGAACAGCTAACCGATCGCTGCAGCTGTACATAGTCTATCGGTAAATAGCCCACCCATTTTTACCTACCTCATCTCCATACTGTTTTTATTTATTTACTTTTCTGCTCTTTTGCACACCAATATCTCTACCTGTACATGACCATCTGATCATTTATCACTCCAGTGTTAATCTGCAAAATTGTAATTATTCGCCTACCTCCTCACGCCTTTTGCACACAATGTATATAGACTCCCCTTTTTTTTTCTTCTTCTTCTTCCTACTGTGTTATTGACTTGTTAATTGTTTACTCCATGTGTAACTCTGTGTTGTCTGTTCACACTGCTATGCTTTATCTTGGCAGGGTCGCAGTTGCAAATGAGAACTTGTTCTCAACTAGCCTCCAGGTAGGAGGCTAAATAAAGGTGAAATAAAAAAATTAAAATTAAAATATGAATATATGGATGAGCGATGGCGTGCAGCATAGGCAAGATGCAGTAGATGGTGTAGAATACAATATGTACATATGAGATGAGTAATGTAGGATATGTAAACATGATTAAAGTGGGGTTATTTAAAGTGACTAGTGATACCAAAATGTTTATTTATTTTATTTATTTCACCTTTATTTAACCAGGTAAGCAAGTTGAGAACAAGTTCTCATTTACAATTGCGACCTGGCCAAGATAAAGCAAAGCAGTTCGACACATACAACGACACAGAGTTACACATGGAGTAAAACAAACATACAGTCAATAATACAGTAAAAAAAACAAGTCTATATACAATGTGAGCAAATTAGGTGAGAAGGGAGGTAAAGGCAAAAAGGCCATGGTGGCAAAGTAAATACAATATAGCAAGTAAAACACTGGAATGGTAGTTTTGCAATGGAAGAATGTGCAAAGTAGAAATAAAAATAATGGGATGCAAAGGAGCAAAATAAATAAATAAATTAAATACAGTTGGGAAAGAGGTAGTTGTTTGGGCTAAATTATAGGTGGGCTATGTACAGGTGCAGTAATCTGTAAGATGCTCTGACAGTTGGTGCTTAAAGCTAGTGAGGGAGATAAGTGTTTCCAATTTAAGAGATTTTTGTAGTTCGTTCCAGTCATTGGCAGCAGAGAACTGGAAGGAGAGGCGGCCAAAGAAAGAATTGGTTTTGGGGGTGACTAGAGAGATATACCTGCTGGAGCGTGTGCTACAGGTGGGAGATGCTATGGTGACCAGCGAGCTGTAAACAATGTAAACATTATTAAAGTGGCGTTATTTAAAGTGACTAGTGATACCTTTATTAAGTACATTTATTTAAATGGCCAGAGATTTGAGTCTGTATGTTGGCAGCAGCCTCTCTATGTTAGTGGTGGCAGTCTGATGGACTTGAGATATAAGCTGTTTTTCAGTCTCTCGGTCCCAGCTTTGATGCACCTGTGCTGACCTCGCCCTCTCGATGATAGCAGGGTGAACAGAAATGTCTCTGTTGGTTGTTGTCCTTGATGATCTTTTTGGCCTTCCTGTGACATCGGGTGCTGTAGGTGTCCTGGAGGGCAGGTAGTTTGCCCCCAGTGATGCGTTGTGCAGACCGCACTACCTTCTGCAGAGCCTTGCGGTTGAGGGCAGTGCAATGGCCGTACCAGGCGGTGATACAGCCCAACAGGATGCTCTCTTGTGCATCTGTAAGAGTTTGTGAGCATTTTAGATGACAAGCCACATTTCTTCAGCCTCCTGAATTTGAAGAGGTGCTGTTGTGCCTTCTTCACCACGTTGTCTGTGGACCATTTCAGTTTGTCCGTGATGTGTATGGAGAGGAACTTAAAACTTTCCACCTTCTCCACTGCTGTCCTGTCGATGTGTATGGGGGGTGCTCCGTCTGCTGTTTCCTGAAGTCCACGATCATCTCCTTTGTTTTGTTGAAGTTGAGTGAGAGTTTTTTTCCTGACACCACACTCTGAGGGCCCTCACCTCCTCCCTGTTGGCCGTCTCGTCATTGTTGGTAATCAGGCCTACAACTGTAGTGTCGTCTGCAAACTTGATGATTGAGTTGGAAGAGGGAACAAGGAGTACAGGGGGGCCCCAGTGTTGAGGATCAGCGGGGTGGAGATGTTGTTTCCTATCTTCACCACCTGGGGGCGGCCCGTCAGAAAGTCCAGGACTCAGTTGCATAGGTCGGGGTCGAGACCCAGGGTCTCGGGCTTAGTGATAAGTTTGGAGGGTATTATGGTGTTAAATGCTGAGCTGTAGTCAATGAACAGGATTCTTACATAGGTATTCCTCTTGTCCAGATGGGAGTGTGCAGTGTGATGGCGATTACATCGTCAGTGGACCTATTGGGGCGATAAGCAAATTGAAGTGGGTTTAGGGTATCAGGTAGGGTGGAGGTGATGTGATCCTTGACTAGTCTCTCAAAGCACTTCATATTCATTTAGTTCAGTTACCTTAGCTTTCTTGGGAACAGGAACAATGTTGGCTCTCTTGAAGCATGTGGGGACAACAGACTGGGATAGGGATTGGTTGAATATGTCCATAAACACACCAGTCACTTGATCTGCGCATGCTCTGAGGACATGGCTAGGGATGCCATCTGGGTTAACACGTTTAAATGTTTTGCTCACGTTGGTCACGGAGAAGGAGAGCCCACAGGTTTTGGTAGCGGGCTGTGTCAGTGGCACTGTGTTGTCCTCAAAGCGAGCAAAGAAGTTACTTAATTTGTCTGGGAGCAAGACGTGGATGTCCGTGATGGGGCTGGTTTTCTTATTGTAATCCGTGATTGACTGTATACCCTGCCACATACGTCTCGTGTTTGAGCCTTTGAATTGCAACTCTACTTTGTCTCTATACTGACCCTTTCGATTGTTTGATTGCCTTGCAGAGGGAAAAGCTGCACTGTTTGTATTCAATCATGTTTCCGGTCGCTTTGCCATGATTAAAAGCGGTGGTTCGCTCGTTCAGTTTTGTGCGAATACTGCCATAAATCCACTGTTTCTGGTTAGGGAAGGTTTTAATAGTCATAGAGGGTACGACATCTCCGATGCACTTGCTAATAAACTCGCTCACCTAGTCAGCGTATACATCAATGTTGTTGTCTGAGGCTATCCGGAACATATCCCAGTCACCGTGATCGAAGCATTCTTGAAGCGTGGAATCCAATTAGTCAGACCAGCTTTGTATTGACCTGAGCATGAGCGTTTCCTGTTTTAGTTTCTGTCTATAGGCTGGGAGCAACAAAATTGAGTCATAGTCAGACTTGCCGAAGGCAGGGCGGGGCTTTGTATGCATCGCGGAAGTTCGAGTAGCAATGATCCAGAATACTACCAGTTCGAGTCGCGCATTCGATATGCTGATAGAATTTAGGAAGAATTGTTCTTAGATTAGCTTTGTTAAAATCCCCAGCTACAATAAATGCAGCCTCAGGATGAATGATTTCTAGTTTACATATAGTCCAGCGAAGTTCTTTCAGGGCTGGCGAGCGATCTGCTGGGGGGGGATATACACAGCTGTAACTATAATCGAAGAGAATTCTCTTGGAAGATAATGTGGTCGGCATTTGATTGTAAGGAATTCTAGGTCAGGTGAACAAAAGGACTTGAGTTCCTGTATGTTGTGATTACACCATGAGTCGTTAATCATAAGGCAAACCCCACTCCTTCTTCTTACCAGAGAGATGTTTGTTTCTGTCGGCACGATGCGTGAAGAAACCGGATGGCTGTACTGACTCTGACAACAAGTCCCAAGTGAGCCTGTTTCCGTGAAACAGAGAATGTTACAATCTCTGATGTCTCTCTGGAAGGAAACTCGTGCCCTAATTTTGTCCACCTTGTTATCTAGAGATTGGACATCGGTGAGTAACATGCTCGGAAGCGGTGGATGGTGTGCTCACCTTCTGAGTCTGACCAGTAGGCCGCTCCGTCTGCCTTTCCTGCCGAGTCCGTTTTGTTTTGGGTTGGCCTCTGGGATAAGATCACGTGTCCAGGGTGGAGGTCCGAACAAAGGATCCGCTTGAGACGTATTCCTGGTCGTAATGATGGTAAGTTGACATCGCTTTTATATCCAATAGTTTTTCCTGGCTGTATGTAATAAAACTTTAGATTTTCTAGGATAACAATGTAAGAAATAAAACATAAAAGAACAAATAACTGCATAGTTTTCTAAGAACCTGATGCGAGGCGACCATCTCTGTCAGCGTCATTTCACTGGAGGTATGTTGGGTGTGTTGGGTCATTGTCCTGGGTCATTGTCCTGTTTAAAACAAATGATAGTCCCACTAAGCCCAAACCAGATGGGATGGCGTATCAATGCTGTGGTAGCCATGCTAGTAAGGTGTGCCTTGAATAAAATTAAAATAAATCACAGACAGTGTCACCAGCAAAGCACCCCCACACCATCACACCTCCTCCTCTATGCTTCATGGTGGGAACCACACATGCAGAGATCATCCGTTCACCTACTCTGCGCCTCACAAAGACATGGCAGTTGGATCCAAAAATCTACATTTGGACTCATCAGACCAAAAGGACAGATTTCCACGGTCTAATGTCCATTGCTCGTGATTCTTGACCCAAGCAAGTCTCTTCTTCTTATTGGTGTCCTTTAAAAGTGGTTTCTTTGCAGCAATACGACCATGAAGGCCTAATTCACGCAGTCTCCTCTGAACAGTTTATGTAGAGATGTGTCTGTTACTTGAACTCTGTGTAACATTTATTTGGGCTGCAATTTCTGAGGCTGGTAACTCTAATGAACTTCTCCTCTGCAGCAGAGGTAACTCTGGGTCTTCCTTTCCTGTGGCGGTCCTCATGAGAGCCAGTTTCATCATAGCGCTTGATAATTTTTGCGACTGCACTTGAAGAAACTTTAAAAGTTCTTGACTGACCTTCATATCTTAAAGTAATGATTGACTGTCATTTCTCTTTGGTTATTTGAGCTGTTCTTGCTATAATATGGACTTAGTCTTTTACCAAATAGGGGTATCTTCTGTATACAACCCCTACCTTGTCACAACACAACTGATTGGCTCAAACGCATTAAGAAGGAAAGAAATTCCACAAATAAATGTTTAATAAGGCACACCTGTTAATTGAAATACGTTCCAGGGGACTAACTCATGAAGCTGGTTGAGAGAATGCCAAGAGTGTGCAAAGCTGTCATCACGGCAAAGGGCGGCTACTTTGAAGAATCTTAAATACAAAATATATTTTGTTAACACTTTTTTGGTTATTACATGATTCTATATGTGTTATTTCATAGTTTAAAAAAAAATCTCTTCACTATTATTCTACAATATAGAAAATAGTAAAAATAAAGAAAAACCCTTGAATGAGTAGGTGTGTCCAAACTTTTGACTGGTATTGTAGGTTTGAGATAGAATGTCCTTGTGTGTGTGGTTGAGTGTATTTCTGTCAACCATCCTCTTTAATTGCTTCATAAGTCCAAGCAGCATTGTTATGCGACACCATGATGCAGATGATGTCATTTCAGATTAGAAAGCACTGAGATCCACTGATGCAGGCTGACCGATTGACTCTCCGTGGCTTTTACACCCCATGGCTTTTGGAAACTTTACCTCTGAAATGGTCATTATTATTTACCATGCTTATGTTGCACTCTGAAACTTCATATTAGTCACGGTAATGTCCTTGGTAGGAAAATTAGAAAGTGTTGATTACATCATATATCACTACACTTGACCCGGACAAAACAATTTGACAGACTTCATCTGGTAAATCCCTACCTCACAATTACAAGATGTTGCATATTACAGTAAACAATTGTAAAATGGAATGGAGGTCACTCATATGGAATTGTTGTAATTTTTATTATAAATATAGAATTGATTTATTATGATTAAGTTCTGTTTGAACAAAAAGGCCCATGATAATGTAGTTATTACACTATGATAATGATGGAAGACTCTTATAGGAAATTGCTACACCATCACGTTTTAAGAGTATGACAAAACTTTGTTATGGGTAGGGTTGAAATACATTCCCTGGTTTTCCGGATGATTCCTGAAATTAAGAGGGAATAAGCAGGAAATGGAATCCGCCTTCCTGGATTTCTAGAAAACCTGGACATTTCTAGAAAGTTACAAGAATTTTGCAGCCCTAGTCTCGGGTAATTGCACTTCTCAATATGTCTACCGAATCACATTGCATTCATGCCATTAACAAAATAGACCTATGGGGTAACATTCCAGAAGAGAATACGTTTGAACATTGATATAGGCCTAAACCCGAATGGCTGGAGCAGTGAGAGTTCCAACAGACTCTGACACCTTCTTATGGGCTGAAGGGAATGTGGAGGATTCTCTCTGAGTACTTCAGCTCACTGTCATAAACATCTAGTTCAATCATGCTGAATTTATGAGGCCCACCACAATGCTAGCTGGTACAGTAGATAGAAATGTGGCGGTGCTGGGGCTGTGGGGGGACAAGCTCTTAACCTAACAGAGTTATGGAGCCCTGTGCTCATGACGGAGTATTGAGAGGCAGGCCTTGGTGCATCAATCAGTTTGTCAGAGTTTCCATCACATTTACCTTACTGTCAAAGATAATTTGGGTGCGTGCTTATGAACTAATTTACACTCAGCTTGCCATTATATAAAACCATATAGAAATGAATAGCTTGTGTGAAAATGATTTATCTTCCATGTACTTTAATAAATATTGGCCCCCTCCAGGTCTCCCTTGTGAAAGAGATCTTTCAACCTCAATTGGTCAACCTGGTTTTTCAAGTTTACACTGCTCCCCATACAGAAATGTAAAAAGCAGATGATGTCCTTTACCCCTCTGATGTTCTCCTAAAACTCAAGGAGAATTTGTTTGGTTGGCATCATATGCTCCTGCCCTTAGTTGATATAGATGTGTTTTGACATTATTTGGCCTGGTAGGTTGCCCTACAAGCAAACCCTTCGAGGCTTAGTTCCAAAATAGAGGTACCACTTTGTTTCAAAAGTTGGGGAAGTTTCCAAAATGATAACATGAAGAGCAGAGAAGGGCAACATTAAAACATTTAGAGAACATTTGACATATTTTACAGCTTGATTCTGCTGTATGTGAGTAAGATTGTACAATTCCTTCACACAATAGTAACATGTCTGTGTTTCCTGACACCAGTTCCAGCCAGGACGTTGTATGCACTGGCATGGCCATTTTCTGCCTGGTTACCGTTGACAAGATCAGGAATCTGGTAAACAAAAGCAAAACATAGTTTACAGTGTATACTCTTCCCTAAATGTGTCCCAAATGATACATGTGGTTTACAGTTTATGTTTAACTTCTCCCATTTAGGTAATGAAAGAGCATAGTAACACTTTACAGCTCTCTCGCACTCTCTCTTTTAGGGTTGTTGGTTCAATTCCCACGCGGGACCAGTACGAAAAAGTACATATGCACTCACTATTGTAAATCGCTTTGGATAAGACTGTCTGCTAAATTACTAAAATGTAAAATAACTAATAATCTTCAGCTGAAAATGCAATCACCCTGAAATTCTTAGGTTATGACTTATTACAGTTGACTTTAATATTATATTACTGTAATGAAAACTAATCAATTACACTGTAAATAAATCATACAGAATAAATTGGCATCTGAACAAATTAAGAAATCCACATCTAAATCTAGAGGCCACCTTATGTCTCAATGTATTATTACGTACCTCAAAATGTTTTGTATAGCTAGTCTGGATGTAACCACTGTCGTTGAATTCACTGTGGGTGACACCTGCTGTAAGAAAGATACATCTCAGTATTTTACCATTGGAGTGTTTTCAGGGATAGAAGAATGTGTGAACACGTGACAGCGTGGCTGTGAACACGTGACAGCGTGGCTGTGAACACGTGACAGCGTGTCTGTGAACACGTGACAGCGTGTCTGTGAACACGTGACAGCGTGGCTGTGAACACGTGACAGCGTGGCTGTGAACACGTGACAGCGTGGCTGTGAACACGTGACAGCAAGAGGCTGATATAAACATACCACGGCATAACTTAAAGAATTTTGTTAACATTAAAAATGTGTTCTGTTAATCGAAAATGTCATTCTAATCTGTGTGTAGGCATAAGTGCCTATGCGGGCGCATGTGTGTGTGTTGGTGTGTGTGTGTAAAGACAGAAATGATAGCTCCTACTTGTTTGGCCGTCTATCACGTATGCAGGGTTTTCCTTGCCCTGTCTCTGTCCCACTGCACCACCACTCATCTCGATCTGGGACCTCGTTCTCCTGGGATACATCAAACACTTCACTGCAACAATCACACTATAAACCTCACATAATGATCAAGGTAACTGATCTGGTAATTGGGGACAAAATGGTAGCAGAACTCTTACCCCATTTCCTTCTGGTAGCTGGATTCTGAAAGGAACCCCGAGAGAAAATAATAATGAATCAGGTATAGACGTGTTGCTTTTGGTGATGGTAATTATGCCATGATGAATGTAGTAGGCCAAACTTTATTTGGATAGTCCATCTGTAGATGCTATCTACAGAATATCAGTAACATTTCAACTAACTATCTACTAACCCTAACACTAGCTCTAACCCTAACCTTAACCTTACCCTAACCCTTATTCTAAACCTAACCCTAACCTTAGCAAGCACTTGCTTATCAACAGATAGTTTGTTGATAGTATGACCATCAGTAGAGCATCTACAGATGGAAAATCCGTAATTTCTAAATCAAGTGTGACCGAATGAATTCTCCAACATTTGTCTCTAGACATATAGGCCTATAGGTGTTATATACCTATAGTCAGAGTTTTGATATTAGACCTCATGTGTACCCTTTCAGACAGTGAGTAATCTACATCCACAAATGATCATAAACCTTTATACTCATTAGAAGATTTACTGCAAGTCAACCTCTTTGTTAGCATCTCCTTGAAGTCTGTTGCTTGTTGAGCTTTCCTGTATGCATCGGACATATGAGAGGCAAGCAGCGGGAGCCAAACAGTCCTAAAGTTACTATGTTTTCTGACTGGTGTGTCCTGTATTTAGATGAAGGCCTCTGCATATATCTCACCCTGGCATTGTCCTAATAGAGGACCTCAGTGAGACCTGTCCTGACTCAGTCTACTTGTTTTCTACTTTCTTCAGTGAAACAGAGCAAGAGGCTCGATTTGGGCATGACTCCTGCTCCTTGGACTACAGGAGGTTTGACCTTGATACAAGCTAAAGAAAGGCTTCTTACTTGCTTCTTTTCTGCGTTTGCAGCAGAAGACGATTCCAAGGATGAGCAGCACCAGCAGAGCGAAGCCACCGATGGAACAAACGACAGCGATGAGCACAGTCCAGTCTTGGGGCTCTGGTGAAACAGTGGTCTCGAGATAAGTAAGAGTTAGTGAGTTAGTATGTATGGTTAGTAAATATCACAATGTAGACTGACATCTTAGCCTTCAACTCAGTTGGCTATTGAGACAGTAGGTTCTATTGTAAGTCCAACCTGCCACTAGTTGTTAATGTACTAAACTAATCAAATGTGTGACGGAGCTACAGAAAATGATACATGGCAATGTATGGGAGTTTTTCATATACATATAATATGGAGCCTCTGTGCTCTTGGAAGAAATGCACAACTTGTATCATGTAAGTATCTACCTGCATAAACAATGAATTCATTCACTTATTTATTAATGTAATAAGTAATTATGGAAAAATAATCACAGTCCCACAGAACAGTACAAAGGCATATGTTAAGGGAGGTAGCTCTTATCCTTTCAGAGGATTTTCTCATATTTTTTATTGCTCTAAAAATTGCAAGTCCAGCCAGGATCATCAACTTTTAATTGTGATTTTTGGCAGCACCTCAACTTGGCCAGGAACCCATAAAATCCCTTTCCTGACTCAGCAAGGGTTCCCATTTCTAACAGTGTAAGCAGACCTCACTAAATCCTATCCATGGCCGGCACTATAGGCTGGCCATAGGGGGAATGGCCCGCCCTACCTTACCTCGTTGCCTGTCCAAACATTTCAACATTGATAATTTATTTGATCGAGAAGCAAACAGAAAGACTGATTAATCTAAGATAGGTTACCTTTGCACGTATCTCACCAGAGAAAGAATCAGAGCGATCAAAACGTATCTGATGCTGCCTGGCCAAAAAGAGTATTGCATATCATACTCTTTTTGGCCAGACAGCATCAGATACATGGGCTACACACAGTAAGACAGAAAAACACTATTTCGCACGCTCGGATGCTTTCTCTGGTGAGATAGTTTCAGTCACTTGCGAATTGAAGGAAAGTTGGCGGGTGCACAGTGTACTGTTTGGATCCTGGAATTATTTTGGACAAACATGCGAAGGTAACCTACTTTTGAAGTGATTTGTTTGACAATCAGATTAAAACATTAGACTGGTTGTGTTCATGCACATTAAAATGTAAGATCATCAAGAACAACAACCACCCGAGCCACTGCCTGTTCACCCCAATACCATCCAGAAGGCGAGGTCAATACAGGTGCATCAAAGCTGGGACCGAGAGACTGAAAAACAACTTATATCTCAAGGCCATCAGACTGTTAAACAGCCATCACCAACACAGAGAGGCTGCTTCCTACATACAGACTCGAATCCTTGGCCACTTTAATAAATGGATTACTATTCACTTTAAATAATGCCACATTAATAATGTTTACATTACTCATCTCATATGTATATACAGTTGAAATCAGAAGTTTTCATACATTTAGGTTGGAGTCATTACAAATCGTTTTTCAGCCACTCCACAAATTTCTTCTTAACAAACTATAGTTTTGGCATGTCGGTTAGGACATCTACTTTGTTTATGACCCAAGTCATTTTTCCAACAATTGTTTACAGACAGAATATTTCACTTCTAATTCAATGTATCACAATTCCAGTGGGTCAGAAGTTTACATACACTAAATTGACTGTGCCTTGAACAGCTTGGAAAATTCCTGAAAATGATGTCATGGGTTTAGAAGCTTCTGATAGGCTAATTGACATAATTTGAGTCAATTGGAGATGTACCTGTGGATGTATTTCAAAGCCTACCTTCAAACTACCCCTTTGCTTGACATCATGGGAAAATCAAAAGAAATCAGCCAAGACCTCAGAAAACAAATTGTAGACCACCACACATCTGGTTCCTCCTTGGGAGCAATTTCCAAACACCTGAAGGTACCACGTTCATCTGTACAAACAATAGTATGCAAGCATAAACACCATGGGACCACGCAGCCATCATACCGCTCAGGAAGGAGATGCGTTCTGTCTCCTAGAGATGAACGTACTTTGGTGAGAAATGTGCAAATCAATCCCAGAACAAGACCCTGTGAAGATGCTGGAGGAAACAGGTACAAAAGTATCTATATCCACAGTAAAACGAGTTCTATAACGACATAACCTGTAAGTCCGCTCAGCAAGGAAGTAGCCACTGCTCCAAAACCGCCATAAAAAAGCCAGACTACGGTTTTCAACTGCACATGGGGACAAAGATCGTACTTTTTGGAGAAATGTCCTTTGGTCTGATGAAACAAAACTATTTTTTTTATGGCCAAATAGTTCTAACTATAGAACTATTTGGCAATAACGACCATTGTTATGTTTGGAGGAAAAAGGGGGAGGCTTGCAAGCCGAAGAACACCATCCCAACCGTAAAGCACGGGGGTGGCAGCATCATGTTGTGGGGGTGCTTTGCTGCAGGAGGGACTGGTGCACTTAGATGATGGAACCATTAGGAAGTAAAATTATGTGGACATATTGAAGCAACATCTCAAGACATCAGTCAGGAAGTTAAAGCTTGGTCGCAAATGGGTCTTCCAAATGGACAATGACCTAAAGCATACTTCCAAAGTTGTGGCAAAATGGCTTAAGGACAACAAAGTCAAGGTATTGGAGTGGCCATCACAAAGCCCAAAGACCTCAATCCTATAGAAAATGTGTTGGCATAACTGAAAAAGCGTGTGCGAGCAAGGAGGCCTACAAACCTGACTCATTTACACCAGCTTTGTCAGGAGGAATGGGACAAAATTAACCCAACTTATTGTGGGAAGCTTGTGGAAGGCTACCCCGAAACGTTTGACCCAAGTTAAACAATTTAAAGGCAATGCTCCCAAATACTAACTGAGTGTATGCAAACTCCTGACCCACTGGGAATGTGATGAAATAAATAAAAGCTGAAATAAATCACTCTCTGCTATTATTCTGACGTTTTACATTCTTAAAATAAAGTGGTGATCCTAACAGACCTAAGACAGGGAATTTTTACTAGGTTTAAAGGTCAGGAATTGTGAAAAACTGAGTTTAAATGTATTTGGCTAAGGTGTATGAAAACTTCCGACTTCAACTGTACTGTATTTTATACCACGTATTGCATCTTGCCTATGCTGCTCGGTCATCCATATATTCATCCATATATTTATATGGACATATTTTTTTATTCCACCCCGTTAGATTTGTATGTATTAGGTAGTTGTTGTGGAATTGTTCAATTATTTATTGGATATAACTGCACTGTCGGAACTAGAAGCACAAGCATTTCTCTACACTTGCATTAACGTCTGCTAACCATGTGTATGTGACCAATAACATTTGATTTGATACATTTCTACAGTTATATTACATGTATTTCCTATAAAAACGCATTTTAAAATGTGTGCATGCCCTTGTCCCGTGAACAAAACGTGCCCCCCTATGGAAATCAAATGCCTGTCTAACTCAAGAGTCAGAAGAGTTCTTACCAACCACCAGGTAGATGGAGCTGGACAGTGGGGTGGTCAGGGCAGATACGCTGGCCAGGCACTTCACTTGGACACTGTTGACCCCCCGGACAGTGAGGAAGCTGATGGAGTTATACAGACTGTCCAGGGCCTCACTGCTACTGTTGTAGCTGTTCTGGTCCACCATGACCCCATCCACCACCCAGCTCACTGTGGGCTTAGGGAACCAACCAGAGGCCTCACATTGGACGATGGCCTGGTGGCCCTGGGCCACTGTTATGTTACCTCCCACAATCCTCACTGTGCCGCTCTCTGTGGAGACAGAAGAGAACAGTCAGCAACCGTGAGGGATGACATCTTATATGAAACACAATGAATATACTGTAGTGTTATTGTTGGACCACCTACAGAGTGGATAATTCTATAGATGCTGGAACTTAATTTGAGCCAGTTTGCTTCAGCAGGAAAATAATCCTGCAACTATGTTCTAGTATGGTAAATGCTTCCTGAATGTCCTGACTTAACAATGGTCCCAGCTGAGGGTTGGCCACAATGTAAACAATCAATGTAATATCAACATCCATTCAGTTGGATATTACTACTGCCTGCCTAGGAGTATTGATACATGGAGGGGAATATGTTTGTAATCAGGTAGGTCCAAATCAGGGGAATGAGAAGTCCATCCATGCACCATACTCTATATCAGGTGTGAAGGTACAACCCAGATGCAGACCACGTCGAATAAACAATAGTTTAATATTCCAACGGGGGCAGACAATGGACAGGTCATGGCAGGCAGGGCTCAGTAAACCAGAGGTGGGGCAACGGTACCGGGCAGCAGACAGGCTAAGGGAGACAAAGGGCTGTGAGACATGGGTTTGACTCTGGAGACATGAAAGGTGGGATGAATACGAAGGGTAAGGGGCAACAGAAGATGAACAGCAGAGGGGCTAATGATCTTGGAGATGGGTAACTGGTCGATAAACCGGGGGGAGAGATTGCGGGATTCCACCCGGAAGGGCAGATCCCGGGTAGATAGCCATACCTTCTGCCCGAGACGAAACCGGGGAGCCGGGGTCCGATGGCGATCCACTTGTTGTCGATACCTGGAGGTGGTCTTGAGGAGTGCTCTCTTCCAGGTACGACGACAGTGGTAGACAAACATCTGGGCAGAAGGTATGCCGACCTCCTCTTCCTGCTCAGGGAAGAGTGGGGGATGATACCCGAGGGAACATTCAAATGGTGATAGGCCTGTGGCAGATCAGGGAAGGGTGTTGCGGGCGTAATCTACCCACACCAGCTGCTGGCTCCAGGTGGTGGGGTTGGCGGTGACCTGGCAGCGCAGGGTGGTCTCGAGGTCATGGTTGGCTCGCTCCGACTGGCCATTAGACTGGGGGTGGAACCCAGAGGACAGGCTGGCTGACGACCCAATGAGGGTGCAGAACACCTTCCAGAACCGGGATGAGAACTGAGGGCTGTGGTCAGAAGCCATGTCCACGGGCAGTCCATGGATCCGGAAGACGTACTGCACCATGAGCTGGGCCGTCTCCTTGGCAGAGGATAACTTGGGGAGAGGAATGAAGTGGGCGGCCTTGGAAAAGTGATCCACCACGGTCAGGATGGCGGTGTTGCCATCAGACGGGGGAGACCCGTGATGAAGTCCAGGGAGATTGGTCCCACTCCAGGACCACGGAGTGGACAGCGTCAGGCACGAACATCCGGTTATCTGGGACCCCCTAGGGTTCGGCTGGGACCGCTGTGCCTCCCGAACCTGTTTCCTGACCGATACCCCAGCTGAGTGCCGTCGCCAGGCACGAGATGGGAAGGAGCTCCGGGGTCGGGCTCCGGGGTGGTAGCTGAGTGGTTATAGCGGTGAGACAGGGCATCCGGCTTGACATTCTTGGAACCCGGCCTGGTAGGAGAGGGAAAAGTTTAACCGGGTAAACAGCAGGGCCCATCTCACCTGCCTGGAGTTGAGGCTCTTGGTGGTGCGGAGATACTCCAGGTTTTTGTCGTCGGTCCACACAATGAACGGATGTTCCGCCCCTTCGAGCCAGTGCCTCCATTCCTCCAATGCCATCATCACCGCGAGAAGCTCCCGATTCCCCACATCGTAATTCCTCTCCGTGGAGGTGAGGTGGTGGGAGAAGAAGGCGCAGGGATGTAGCTTAAAACGTCTTTGGGATAGGTGGGAAGGTAGCGTCCCACCTGGCCAACATCCGGTGAAATGGCGGAGCGCCAAATTCAAATTAAATAACTATAAATATTAAACTTTCATGAAATCACAAGGGCAATACATCAAAATAAATCTTAACTTGTTGTTAATCCAGCCAACGTGTCAGATTTCAAAAAGGCTTTAAGGCGAAAACAAACCATGCGATTATCTGAGGACAGCATCCAGCACACAAATGCATAAAAAATCATTTTCAACCAGGGAGTTGCGACACGAAAGTCAGAAATAGCGATAGTGATCTTCTTCTGTTGGCACTCCAAAAGGTTTCAGTTACATTACAAATGGTCCTTTTGTTCGATAGATTTCTTCTTTATATCCATAAAATCTCAGTTTAGCTGGTGCGCTTCAGTCAATAATTCACTCGGTTTCTATCAGTCAAAATGCAAACAAAATTAATCCTAAACGTTACCAATAAACTTATCCAAACAAGTCAATCAACGTTTATAATCAAGCCTTAGGTACCCTAAAATGCAAACAAACAATAAAATTTAAGACGGAGAATCGTTATTGTCTTTACCGGAGATAAACAAAAATAATGCGCTCTCGGCCATGCGCATGGAAACACTACAGACAAAATGGGAGCCCTTAGAAAAACTACTTCTTCTCCCACATTTTTCCAAAAATGTAACGGCTTTCTAATGGTGAAGGAGAGTCGGACCAAACTGCAGCGTGTCTATTGTGATTCATCTTTAATAAACAAACGTAACACACAACAAAACACTAACACTACAAAACGAAAACCGAAAACAGCCTATACAAGTGTCTACTAACCTCTAACCAGGACATCAAGACACACAGGACAATCACCCACAATACAACCAAAGAATATGGCTGCCTAAATATGGTTCCCAATCAGAGACAACGGTAAACACCTGCCTCTGATTGAGAACCACTTCAGACAGCCATAGACTCTCCTAGAACACCCCACTAAGCTACAATCCCACTATACACACATTCCAAAATCCCAAGACAAAACACACCACAATACAAAAACTCTATGCCACACCCTGGCCTGACCCAATACATGAAGAAAACACAAAATACTTAGACCAGGGCGTGACAGAACCTCCCCCCCTAAGGTGCGGACTCCCGAACGCACCTCAAAACAAATAGGGAGGGTCCGGGTGGGCGTCTGTCCATGGTGGCGGTTCCGGCGCGGGACGTGGACCCCACTCAATTAATGTCTTAGTCCCCTCTCCTCGCGTCCCTGGATAGTCCACCCTCGCCGCCGACCATGGCCTAGTAGTCCTCACCCAGAAACCCACTGGATTGAGGAGCAGATCGGGACTGAGGGGCAGCTCGGGACTGAGGCAGCTCGGGACTGAGGGGAAGCTCAGGAGTGAGAGGAAGCTCGGGAGTGAGAGAAAGCTCGGGAGTGAGAGAAAGCTCGGGAGTGAGAGGAAGCTCAGGAGTGAGAGGAAGCTCAGGAGTGAGAGGAATCTCAGGCAGGTTAATGGATCTACCAGATCCTGGCTGGCTGGTGGTTCCGACAGATCCTGGCTGACTGGCAGATCCTGGCTGACTGGCGGATCCTGGCTGACTGGCGGATCCTGGCTGACTAGCGGATCTGGCAGATCCTGGCTGACTGGCGGATCTGGCAGATCCTGGCTGACTGGCGGATCCTGGCTGACTGGCGGATCCTGGCTGACTAGCGGATCTGGCAGATCCTGGCTGACTGGCAGATCCTGGCTGACTGACGTATCCTGGCTGACAAGCGGATCTGGCAGATCCTGGCTGACTGGCGGATCCTGGCTGACTAGCGGTTCTGGCAGATCCTGGCCGACTGGCGGATCCTGGCTGACTAGCGGATCTGGCAGATCCTGGCTGACTGGCGGATCCTGGCTGACTAGCGGATCTGGCAGATCCTGGCTGACTGGCACTTCTGGCGGATCCTGGCAGACTGGCGGATCCTTGCTGACTGGCGGATCCTGGCACACTGGCGGATCCTGGCTGAATGGCGGATCTAACTGATCCTGGCAGACTGGCGGCACTGGTGGCGCTGGGCAGACTGGCGGCGCTGGGCAGACTGGTAGCTCAGGCGGCGCTGGGCAGACTGGCGGCACAGACGGCGCTGGGCAGACTGGCGGCGCTGGGCAGACTGGCGACGCTGGGCAGACTGGCGGCGCTGGGCAGACTGGCGGCGCTGGGCAGACTGGGAGCACTGGCGGCGCTGGGCAGACTGGCGATGCTGGGCAGACTGGCGGTGCTGGGCAGACTGGTAGCTCAGGCGGCGCTGGGCAGACTGGCGGCACTGGCGGCGCTGGGCAGACTGGCGGCGCTGGGCAGACTGGTAGCTCAGGCGGCGCTGGGCAGACTGGCGGCACTGGCGGCGCTGGGCAGACGGGTGGCTCAGACGGCGCTGGGCAGACGGGTAGCTCAGACGGCGCTGGGCAGACGGGTAGCTCAGACGGCGCTGGGCAGACTAACAGCTCTGGATGCTTCATGCAGGCTGACAGCTCTGGCTGCGCTGAACAGAGGAGTACTGGTGCCTCTGGAATGAGGGGCTCTGGCGCCTCTGGCATGAGGGGCGGTAGCTCTGACAGCGCCGGACAGGCGGGAAGCTCCGGCAGCGGCGCCGGACAGGCGGGACGCTCCGGCAGCGGCGCCGGACAGGCGGGACGCTCCGGCAGCGGCGCCGGACAGGCGGGAGGCTCCGGCAGCGGCGCCGGACAGGCGGGACGCTCCGGCAGCGGCGCGGACAGGCGGGACGCTCCGGCAGCGCGCCGGACAGGCGGGAGGCTCCGGCAGCGGCGCCGGACAGGCGGGACGCTCCGGCAGCGGCGCCGGACGGGCGGGAGGCTCCGGCAGCGGCGCCGGACGGGCGGGACGCTCCGGCAGCGGCGCCGGACAGGCGGGAGGCTCCGGCAGCGGCGCCGGACAGGCGGGACGCTCCGGCAGCGGCGCCGGACAGGCGGGACGCTCCGGCAGCGACGCCGGACAGGCGGGAGGCTCCGGCAGCGACGCCGGACAGGCGGGAGGCTCCGGCAGCGGCGCCGGACAGGCGAGCTCCGGCAGCGGCGCCGGACAGGCGGGACGCTCCGGCAGCGCTGGACAGGCAGGACACACTGTAGGCCTGATGCGTGGTGCTGGCACTGGTGGTAATGAACCGAGGACACGCACAGGAAGCCTGGTGCGGGGAGCTGCTACCGGAGGGCTGGGGTGTGGAGGTGGTACTGGATAGACCGGACCGTGCAGGCGCACTGGAGCTCTTGAGCACCGAGCCTGCCCAACCTTACCTGGCTCGATGCCCACTCTAGCCCGGCCGATACGAGGAGCTGGAATATACCGCACCGGGCTATGCACCCGCACTGGGGACACCGTGCGCACCACTGCATAACAAGGTGCCTGCCCGGTCTCTCTAGCCCCCCGGTAACCACAGGAAGTTAGCGTAGGTCTCCTACCTAGCGTAGCCATACTCCCTGTGAGCCTCCCCCCAAGAAATTTTTGGGTCTGACTCTCAGGCTTCCATCCGCTCTGCCGTGCTAGCTCCTCATAATGCCGCCTCTCTGCTTTTGCTGCCTCCAGCTCGGTTTTGGGGCGACAATAATCTCCAGGCTGATCCCAGGGTCCTTTACCGTCCAGTACCTCCTCCCATGTCCATTTCTCCAGGTAGTGCAATCTCTCCCACTGTAGATGCTGCTCTGGCATGAGGGGCGGTAGCTCTGACAGCGCCGGACAGGCGGGAAGCTCCGGCAGCGGCGCCGGACAGGCGGGACGCTCCGGCAGCGGCGCCGGACAGGCGGGACGCTCCGGCAGCGGCGCCGGACAGGCGGGAGGCTCCGGCAGCGGCGCCGGACAGGCGGGACGCTCCGGCAGCGGCGCCGGACAGGCGGGAGGCTCCGGCAGCGGCGCCGGACAGGCGGGAGGCTCCGGCAGCGGCGCCGGACAGGCGGGACGCTCCGGCAGCGGCGCCGGACAGGCGGGAGGCTCCGGCAGCGGCGCCGGACAGGCGGGAGGCTCCGGCAGCGCTGGACAGGCGGGACGCACTGTAGGCCTAATGCGTGGTGCTGGCACTGGTATGCCGTGCATACTATGCCACGCCAACAGCTTTCTTTCTACTCTGTCCACTACATCCTCCACACTCTCAGACTCAGCACTCTGCTTCGCCGACAGCTCCAATTCCATCCATGGCTCTGCCCAGGGTCCTTTTCCGTCAAGGATCTCCTCCCAAGTCCATTTATCCAAAGAGTGCAGCCTCTCCCACTGCTGCTGCTGCCTCTGTTGCTTCTCCTGCTGCTGCCTTTGCTGCTGCTGCTGTTGCTCCTGCTGCACCTGTCGCTTCTCCTGTGGCTCCTGCCTGTTGACACGCTGCTTGGTCCTGTGGTGGGTGATTCTGTAACGGCTTTCTAATGGTGAAGGAGAGTCGGACCAAACTGCAGCGTGTCTATTGTGATTCATCTTTAATAAACAAACGTAACACACAACAAAACACTAACACTACAAAACGAAAACCGAAAACAGCCTATACAAGTGTCTACTAACCTCTAACCAGGACATCAAGACACACAGGACAATCACCCACAATACAACCAAAGAATATGGCTGCCTAAATATGGTTCCCAATCAGAGACAACGGTAAACACCTGCCTCTGATTGAGAACCACTTCAGACAGCCATAGACTCTCCTAGAACACCCCACTAAGCTACAATCCCACTATACACACATTCCAAAATCCCAAGACAAAACACACCACAATACAAAAACTCTATGCCACACCCTGGCCTGACCCAATACATGAAGAAAACACAAAATACTTAGACCAGGGCGTGACACAAAAACCAGCCTGAAACTCTTTCTAAAGACTGTTGACATCTAGTGGAAGCCCTAGGAACTGCAATCGGGCATGATTTCACCCTATTATAAAAGTGCCAGCCATTGAAATCAGTGGTAGGATGAAAAAACATTTCTTGGGATGGTTTGTCCTCGTGGTTTCATCTGCCATTTCAGTTCTGTTATACTCACAGACATTCTTTTAACAGTTGTAGAAACTTTGGAGTATTTTCTACCCAATTCTACCAATTATATGCATATCCTACCTTCTGGGCCTGAGTAGCAGGCAGTTTACTTTGGGCACGCTTTTCACCGGAAGTCAAAATACCGCCCCCTATCCCAAAGTGTTAAGGTCCAGGGCATTGGCCACCACAAACTGGAGGTGAACTCCAGTAAGCGTTGCAGCTGCACCCTGGATGTAAGCTGAAGTCAATCCACCACCGCTTTCACCTTCTTGGGATCCATCTTGACGCTCCCAGCAGAGATGATGTAGCTCAGAAAGGGCATGGTGGAGCGATGGAACTCACACTTTTCCGCCTTAACAAACAACTGATCCTCCAGAAGGAGCTGGAGAACCTGCCGGACATGGAGCACGTGTTCTTGGGGGCAGCGGGAGAAGATGAGGATGTCATCAATGTAGACGAAGACGAACTGGTTCAGCATATCGCGGAGAACGTCATTCACCGGAGCTTGGAACACGGCAGGGGCGTAGGTGAGGCCAAAGAGCATGACCAGATATTCATAGTGGCCGCTGGCTGTGTTGAAGGCGGTCTTCCACTCGTCCCCCTCTCGTATCCGCAACAGGTGGTAGGCATTACTTAGATCCAGCTTGGAGTACACAGTGGCCCCCTGGAGCGGCTCGAAGGCTGCGGAAATGAGTGGAGTGGATGACTGTTCTTTACAGTGATGTCATTGAGTCCCTGGTAGTCAATGCACGGGCGCAGGATCTTGTCCATCTTCTCCACGAAGAAGAACCCTGCGCCAGTGGAAGAGGAAGAGGGACAGATAAATCCAGTATCTAGGGAGTCCCCAATGTAGTCCTCCATAGCCTTGGTTTCCGGTCCCGACGGCGAGTACAGACTCCCCCGGCGAAGCGTGGTGCTAGGGAAAAGGTCAATCTCGCAGTCATAGGGACGGTGTGGTGTAAGGGAAGTTGCCCAGGACTTGCTGTGACACCTCCCGGAGATCCTGGTATTCAGCGGGAATGGTGGAGAGATCCGGAACCACCTCCAAGGACCCAGGAAGACATCCCGGGGCAGGTTATGCCGACTTCAGACAATGGGTGTGACAGAACAAATTCAAGCCCATGATGGCACCCGTAGACCAGTTGATGAGTGGATTGTGTCGCTGGAGCCAGGAGAATCCCAAAAACACGAGGATCTGGGGGGACTTGATGAGCAGGAACTGAACGGTCTTGCTGTGATTCCCTGACACACGTATGTTGATAGGAGTGGTATTATAGCTGACCCGACCAATAGAGCGCCCATCCAATGCTCTAACATCCATGGGAATGGAGAGAGGCTGAGTGGGGATATTCAGCTCAGAAGCCAGTGTGCCATCCAAAAAGCTCTCAGCGGCCCCAGAGTCAAGGAGGACCCAAAGAGATTTGGACTGGTTTCCCCACAGCAGAATGACATATAAAGGGTTGTGAGTAAGGAAAGGAGAAAAGTCCCCCTAATAGCCCAGAGTACTCGCTCCTACCGGTGAGCCTGCACTTTTACCGAGCACGAGGACACAAAATGACCCGCAATACAGACAGCTCCTTGTGCTGACACTGTGTTGCCATTCCGCTGGCGACAGCCCAGCCCTGACTAGCTGCATGGGCTTGGGAAACAGTGCCTTGGCCCTCCTCGGTGACTCTTGAGAAATGTAGGGAAATCTCGGGTGCTCCCGGCCACGGGACCGTCGGGGACTTCTGGGAGGACTCAGAGGCAAGGTGGAGTCCCTGGACGTGCGAGTGAAATCGAATTTCCTCTCGATCTGTCATTCCCGCAATCGCCCATCGATGTGGATGGTCAAAGCGATGAGGGGGTCAAACTCTGTGGGTAACTCCCGAGCCGCAAGCTCCTCCTTAACCTCCTCCGAGTTGCTGTGCAGGAACATGTCGAACAGTGGTTCCGGGTTCCACGCACTCTTAGCTGTCAACGTACGGAATTCCACTGCATAGTCGGCCACAGTGCGGGCATCCTGTCGGAGCTGGATTAGCTTCCGGGCAGCTTCTCTCCAGGAGAAAGGGGCATCAAGGACCTTCCTCACCTCTCCCACGAACCCCTCCAGGCTCTCGCATATGGCCGGCTGCTGTTCCCATACAGCGGTAGCCCAGGTGAGAGCCCTTCCAGACATCAGCGTGATGAGGTAGGCTATTTTGGAGCAATCCGAGGGGAAGGAGGAGGGCTGAAGCTCGAAAATGAGGGCACACTGAGCTAGAAACACCTGACAGGTGCTCGGCTCTCCATTAAAGCGTTGCGCAGGAGGTAAACGGGGGAGGTGGAGTGGCCGGTGGGGCGGCATTGCTAACCGCCGAATTGCTGAGGCTCGGTGGGGTTACCAGCAGCATGTCCAACGCCCGGTCATGGTGCTCAGCCAACGTTTGGACCCCCTCCATCAGCCCATGAAGCAATTCCTCATGCCTACCCATGGAGGCTCCTTGGGAGGAGATGGCGTTGCGCAGCTGGCCCGGGTCTGCTGGGTCAGTCATGGCCTGTTTGTACAATCAGGTGTGAAGGTACGACCCAGATGCAGACCACGTAGAATAAACAATAGTTTAATATTCCAACAGGGGCAGGCAATAGACAGGTCAAGGCAGGCAGGGTCAGTAAACTAGAGGTGTTAAACCAGAGGTATAATTACACAGGGGATAATGGAGAAGATGGGCGACACCTGGACGGACGGGGGTGGAGACAATCACAAAGACAGGTGAAACAGATCAGGGTGTGACACCATAGAAACAAGACCAAATCAATATCCAACAAAGGTAATCAAATAGAGCCAGCAGGAGCCGCAATAAGATGAACAGTAAATTGTAACCGTGAATGTGTAAATGGCATACCATCACCCAAGCCACTAGAGCAAGGAGTACAAAACAGAGTCAACCAAGGACGACCACACTCGCATGATGAGTGCCCTTGCCTGAGATTTGAAGACTTGCATTAGCTCCCTAAGCTAATGCATAGGCTTTAGCTCAGCAGGCTAGCAGGATAGTAGTCTTAGGACAAGAGACCAGGGTTCAAATTCTAGGTCAATCACACATTTTGCTGAAGTGCTAATAAAAACAGATGTCAGCTCTATAAAACAAAAAATGTCAAAAGAGTGTTCAGTAAAGATCAACTGAATTGAGAATATTCATTCCCGTTGCGATTTATAATCAAATACCAAAATGTTTTTCAACATCTTGTCTCCAGGCTGGAATCTTTGTCTCAGAACATCTGATGCCAAACTTTATTCCTCTCTTTTTTGTGTGAACTCTACCATGTGGAAATAGGCAAATTTTGCAAATAATGAGCCTCCCCCTATGCATGGTGCAACTCTTCAAAATAGTCCATAAATGCTGAGCCCTACAAGGCATTTGCATATCCACAGTGTGTTTCCCCTATGCTTGGTTGGTTTTTCTATCATTTTGGGGATAGAAAAGTCATCATAAGGATAGTAAAAAACAGGAAAATTCTCCCTCATGGGGACATTTCCAGCATGCCCATGAGGACAACGGCTATTCTAAGCTCAGAGGTTTGGTTTAGGGTTAGGGTTACAATGAGGATTAGGGTCAGAATTTGGGTTAGGGCAAGGGGTTAGTGGTTAGGTTTAGATTTAGGGTTAAGGTTAGGAATTAGGTTTAGGTTAGGGTTACGGGTTAGGTTAAGGGATTACGGAACATATTCATTGTAGTTCCACACGAGGATAGAAGAACATCACGTGTGTGTGTGTGTGTGTGTGTGTGTGGGATGCAAGAGAAACTCGCTGCTCTGAACTAAGCTGACCACTCTGTCTCCCATTCCATGTACCAAAATGCTGCCGTTGGTGAGGACATTCTCACCTTCACTGTTAAGGCGAGGTTGAAAGTTCTACCAACAAAATATTATCTGCCACTCTGGTACCCTGCAAATCATGACCAAATCAGTATTCTACATGAGTCAAATATAATGGAGTCTATTGTCCATGTTGTTAATGCACACAAGCATAAACATTCTTGTGTAAGGGGAAGCTGGTTTGATGTTGATGCCTTTGCTGAGAAGCTGCTTAAGTACCAGCCCATCGGGGAGATGCTTGGACAGCCTTCGGGTGTAGGTGCAAGATGGTGGTGCTGATATTTGTCAGTCTCGGCCACTTACACAGGATTGCAGTGCATGGCCTCCAGATTGCTGGCCTGACAAAAACAAGAGCAAAGCAGTTGGCTAGGTACTGCTCTCTTTTCGCTGTCATGTAAAAATCTTCCCAGCGTGAAATAGTTCCCAATCATTCTGATTGTGACATCATGTTGTAACTTTCCCAGTCAATAATTGCACACGCGGCTGAGCTCCTTTAGATGTTTCTCTCACACCCCCTCGCCCTTGATTTAGCTAGCTAGCTAACTAAGTAACAAATATATGCAGTGTCAATTGAAAAAGTAGCGCCCAAGTCTTTGCAAACGCAAAAAATCTCTCCTCATGTCAATCCTCAGCACTTTGACGAGAGAGTCCGGGTATTTATATGCAGACCTCACGCCTCAACAAGCGTCTGATTGGTCCCTGGCCACCATTGATTTGCAGACATGTGAAGCAAATTTTTATGCTGGGAGAGATATTACAGAATGACGTCACAATCAGAACACAATAAGAATGATCAGAACTATTGAGAACTATTTCAAGCTGGGAAGATTTTTAAATGACAGTGGACAGAAGGAGGTGCTTTCTGTACCCTTGAGTGCCATTCCTACAGGGACCTTTGAAATGTTTGGATACTTTTTTAATGTAAACTTGATAGGTGAATTCAAATAAAGTATATAAAGTGTGTGTGTGTGTGTGTGTGTGTGTGTGTGTGTGTGAGCACTTGTGTGCGTGACTTGAGGAGATTGCGCTTCAAAGAAATGCTTACCATCAAAGTAAGCAGTAGAGTACAATTAGCCTTAATGCAAATCCTACAGCTCCCATCCACATTGTGTTTTATCTTACCCTTGTCTAGGAGCCAAAGCATACTTGCTGATTGGAAACAACGGATGCAAGGGTGGTGTACAAAGTATTGTGGTGTACAATGTTTCTCTGAGATCCATAGACCAGCACTGTATTTTCTCTGCACAATTGCTAATGTATAGATCAGACCAGTAAGAATTTTGGCTACAGCAAAAATACTTACTTTACATGAACTTGGTTCATTGGTTATTTATTACACTAATCACTTTTGGCAACTGTGGCAAATTAGCTAGACAGAGAAAACTTGCCTTACCCACTGGGCACAGACGTCAGTTCAACATCTGGTTTTGATTTACATTTGGTTGTGCTGACAATTAACGTGAACTCAATGTGAAATCCACCAAAAATGTCACCCTGCCCCAGTTACTCTGCAGTTTATTAATTCATTTAATTTAATCTCCTCAACAATGGTACTCTATCATTTCAGTAAAGGGGATTATTTAAATGAACTCCATATTCTAACCTTGGATTATATAGAAGCTCATCAAAAGTATTTTAAATAGTTATTTCTGTCTGAATCAGACTGTTCCATCTGCCTAATACATGGATCCTTATTCCTGTGTTGATGATTAACCAGGACCTGCTGAGAGAACAGATTATTATCCCTTTCTATGCTCAGAGTTTAAAGTGTGCTACCACTTCTCTACTCTCTGATCTTACAGTGTATACTACTGCTCTCCAGAGCATAGGTCGGTCATTACACTACTGTCATCTATAGTGATACTGTATGTGCACAGCCTATACAGTGCAGGATGAGATGGGGAAAAATACATTATTTTACTACTCTGCACATTTTGATTCCAGTAAAGAGGCCAGTCTTCACTTCTAAGGATGAAATATTGAGGAATAGTTCCCAACCTTGGACAAAGAGCTGAGCGGTCTGGGTCGGCTTTTCCTGGACGCCACAGCTGACGGTACCAGAGTCGTTCCTCCAGACGTCCCGGATGATGAACTCCCAGCAGTATATGTCGGCGCTGGAGTAGTTTTTAACGGAGAAACGACGGTTGTGCTCAGACTCACCGGTGCCACTGTTGATGGTGAGGACCAAAACACTTTTAAGCATCCATGACATGGAGTACCAGGCCTCAGACAGGCTGATGTTAAACCGAGCCTCTGAGCCCCGTAGCACAGTCACATTCAGGGGCTCCAGCTGAGGGACTCCTGAGACTCCTGGAGAGGAGAGGAGAGGAGAGCATCATGGTGTGGTTAGGGTGTGGTTGGGGGTGAGAGGAGATAATGATTATCTATTTGTCATTTGTTATATTTGAGATCATTAAGTTTGCTGACGACACAACAGTTGTAGGCCTGATCACCGACAACAATGAGACGGCCTATAAGGAAGAAGTCAGAGAACTGTCCGTGTGGTGCCAGGACAACAACCTCTCCCTCAATGTGAGCAAGACAAAGGAGCTGATCGTGGACTACAGGAAAAGGCCGGCCGAACAGGCCCCCATTAACATCAACAGGGCTGTAGTGGAGCGGGTCGAAAGTTTCAAGTTTCTTGGTTCCCACATCACCAACTAACTATCACGGTCCAACCATACTAAGACGGTCGTGGGGAGGGTACGACAAAACCTTTTCACCCCCAGGAGATTGAAAAGATTTGGCATTGGTCCCCAGATCCTCAAAAGGTTCTACAGCTACACCATCCTGACAGGTTGCATCCCAGCCTGGTATGGCAACTGCTCGGCATCGGACCGTAAGGCACTACAGAGGGTAGTGAGAACGGCCCAATACATCACTGGGGCCAAGCTTCCTGCCATCCAGGACCTATATAATAGGCGGTGTCAGAGGAAAGCTTATAAAATTGTCAGAGACTCCAGTCACCCAAGTGTTTATAGACTGTTTTCTCTGCTACTGCACGGCAAGCGGTACTGGAGCGCCAAGTATAGCACCAAAAGGCTCCTCAACAGCTTCCACCCACAAGCCATAAGACTGCTGAACAATTCATAAAAACACCACCGGACAATTTACATTGACCTCTCCTCCCTTTTGTACACTCACTGTTTGTTTGTTATCTATGCATGTACAGATTACCTCAACTAGCTTGTACCCCTGCACACTGACTCGGTACCGGTGCCCCCTGTATATAGCCTCGTTATTGTTATTCTTATTGTGTTACTTTTATTATTACTTTTTATTTTAGTCTACTTGGTAAACATTTTGTTAATGGTTAATGTCTTGTAAGTAATCATTTCACGGTAAAGTCTACACTTGTTGTATTCGGTGCATATGACAAATAAATTTGATTTATTTTTTATTTAATTTGATATATTTGTGAGTTGTTAGGTACAGTTTGCAAGATAAGCACAGATATGATAAGCTTTTGTTGAAGAACATTCACTACAGAGTGAAGTTGAAATAGCTATGAAAGGGCCAGCATGACGATTGTTGTTTATGGCCCTATGTGGGGGGGAATGGACTTAGAAACAATAAACTCATTCTGTTCACAAGTTTGATCCTTGTTGTTGAGTGTAGCCAACTTGGCTGGTCTCCTTGGAGATTCCCCTGAACTTATACATTTGTAATGATTCTGAGCCACTGCACCGCTCAAAAGGAGAGCTCAGAGCCACTTCCACTATTGCTACTACTGGGGTTGGACTGCTGCCGCTACGACTTCTGCCGCTGCTACTTCCTGGTCCAAGAGGGTGGAGTGGAGCTGAACCGAACCGATGGTGCTCCAATGCCCAGATGACTGATGCAACGCATGCTATTTCCCAGAAATGGACTTTCCTAACCCTTGTGAGTGATTTGAGTGACTTGAGTGAGTGATTTGCCTTGGGGCCTTAGTACCTGTATTCTTGTCTTTGCTGCAAGTGCCACACCTTTAGAACAGTAAACCTCGAGAACCCTCTTGACTCATTATTCTGTCGATAGAACAAGTTCCTAAAACAGTCTCAGGTGTTTGGAATGTAGGGCCTGTTTACACTCTGAGGTGCTCATTCATTACATAATAATAGATGCATTTTACAAAGCTCTTTTCATACAGAAAAAATGCATCTAAAAAAAATGCATCTAAGGAGCCCCATGGAGCTCCAATGAGACATGGATAGGCTTTCAGCAAAGTGACTTTCACTTTTACTTGAGTCATTTTCTATTAAGGTATCTTTACTTTTACTCAAGTATGACTATTGGGTACTTTTTCCACAATTGCTTGTAATGACAGAGTTGTGGGTTTGATTCCAACGAGGGACCAATGTGAATGAAAATGTATGCACTCACTACTGTAAGTCACTCGATAAGAGCATCTGCTAAATGACAAAAAAATTGATGAGGCTACTTGTGGCTACTTTGAAGAATCTAAAATGTAAGATATATTTTGATTTATTGCACACTTTTTTGGTTACTACATGATTCCATATGTGTTATTTCATAGTTTTGATGTCTTCACTATTATTCTACAACGTACAAAATAGTAAAATAAAGAAACACCATTGAATGAGTGGGTGCGTCCAACCTAGAAATGTCCTCTCACTGTCAGCTGTGTTTATGTTCAGCACAATTAACATGTGTAAATATTTGTATGAACACAATATTCAACAACTGAGACATAAACTGAACAAGTTCCACAGACATGTGACTAACAGAAATGGAATAATGTGTCCCTGAACATAGGAGGGGTCAAAATCAAAAGTAACAGTCAGTATCTGGTGTGGCCACCAGCTGCATAAAGTACTACAGAGCATCTCCTCCTCATGGACTGCACGAGATTTGCAGATTTCCAGATTTGCAGATTTCCTCATGGACTGCCAGTTCTTGCTGTGAGATGTTACCCCACTCTTTCACCAAGGCACCTGCAAGTTCCCTGACATTTCTGGGGGTAATGGCTCTACTCCTCACCCTCCGATCCAACAGGTCCCAGACGTGCTCAATGGGATTGAGATCCGGGCTCTTCGCTGGCCATGGCATAACACTTCCTGCTGATTGCAGGAAATCATGCACAGAACGAGCAGTATGGCTGGTGGCATTTTCAAGCTGGAGGGTCATGTCAGGATGAGCCTGCAGAAAGGGTACCACATGAGGGAGGAGAATGTCTTCTTTGTAACGCACAGCGTTGAGATTGCCTGCAATGACAACAAGCTCAGTCCGATGATGCTGTGACACACCGACCCAGACCATGACCAACCCTAAACCTCAAAATCGATCCCGCTCCAGAGTACAGGCCTCGGTGTAAAGCTAATTCTTTCGACTATAAACGTGAATCTGACCTTCACCCCTGGTGAAACAAAACCGCAACTCGTCAGTGAAGAGCACTTTTTGTTTTGCCAGTCCTGTATGGTCCAGTGACGGTGGGTTTGTGCCCATAGGCGATGTGGTTGCCGGTGATGTCTGGTGAGGGCCTGCCTTACAACAGGTCTACAAACCCTCAGTCCAGCCTCTCTCAGCCAATTGCGGACAGTCTGAGCACTGATGGAGGGATTGTGCATTCCTGGTGTAACTTGGGCAGGTGTTGTTACCATCCTGTACATGTCCCTCAGGTGTGATGTTCAGATGTATCAATCCTGTGCAGGTGTTGTTACACGTGATCTGCCACTGCGAGGATGATCAGCTGTCCGTCCTGTCTCCCTGTAGCACTGTCTTAGGCATCTCACAGTACGGACATTGCAATTTATTGCCCTGGCCACATATGCATTCCTCATGCCTCCTTGCAGCATGCCTAAGGCACATTCACGCAGATGAGCAGGGACCCTGGGCATTGTTCTTTGGTGTTTTTCAAAGTCAGTAGAAAGGCCTCTTTAGTATCCTACATTTTCATAACTGTGACCTTAATTGCCTGCCGTCTGTAAACTGTTAGTGTCTTAACGACCGTTCCACAGGTGCATGTTCATTAATTATTAATGGTTCATTGAACAAGCATAAGAAACAATGGTTAAACCCTTTACAATGAAGATCTGTGAAGTTATTTGGATTTTTACGAATTATCTTTGAAAGACAGGGTCCTGAAAAAGGGACGTTTCTTTTTTTGCTGAGTTTATATTTAAATATTTCCAATTTCATAAAATGTTGTTACATGTAGTCTTTTGGTTCAACCATAATGCATAATAAACATGATCAACAGAGGGAACATATTGGGTGTACTCTGATAAGGTGAAGAAAGAATACATTAATTTACAAGACCTGTTCACAGAAAATATAATTGGTCATAAGATGGGCTTGAGATCAAAGTCAATATTCAGACCACTAGGGGTAAATGTGTTTAAAATAGGACATCCAGTAGGCCTCCCTCTAGTAGTTGGATCTCCATGTTACCTCCTCTCCTTGGTAGAGCAACATGCTCAATGCCTGTGTATTTGAGGGAGGAGATGGGATGGTTAGCTTCAACAAAGTAAGCTGCTATTGGATTGTTAGTGTTCTTACACCTGATAGAGCTGCGGTGTTCAGCTATGCATTATTTTAATTGTCTTTTTGTTTGTCCTACCTGGCTTTCCCACATGTACAGGTGATGAGATAGATTACCCCCGTTGTCTTGCATGAGATGATCCCCCTAACAGGAATTTTTCAACCTCTATGTGGGAGTCTGAAGAAGGATGTTGTTCTAGTGCTATTGCGCTGTGCACATGAGCCACATTTGTAGTTCCCATTTGGAATGGGTGTCAAGAGTGTCTGAGTGAGCTCAAGGGGCAGGTCAGATCTCACAAAGTTATCTACATTATTGTGACCATGCTTATAGACCACCAGTGGAGGCTCCTTAAAGAGGTGTGCAATTTTTTGGTCTGATTGCAAAATATGCCAGTGCTTTTTCAGGATTGCTTTCATTTTCTCAGAACACTTGGTGTACTTAGTGCAAAACACCATTGTTTTTTGTCTTTGATTTAGTTGTTAGCAATTCCTCTCTTGGTTTTTGAGATATTTTCATCATTGCAGCATTAAGAGTTTTGTCCTTGTAGCCTCTCATTTTGAATGTATCTGTCATTGTCTTGACACCAGGCCATCCTCCAAAAATCTTAGCTTCACTGTGCGTGCAGATGCATTCACACCTGCCTGCTGCCATTCCTGAGCAAGCTCTGTACTGGTGGTGCCCCGACCCCACAGCTGAATCAACCTTAGGAGACGGCCCTGGCGCTTGCTGGACTTTCTTGGGCACACTGAAGCCTTCTTCACAACATTTGAACCGCTCTCCTTGAAGTTCTTGATGATCCGATAAATGTTTTTTAGGTGCAATCTTACTGGCAGAAATATCCTTGCCTGTGAAGCCCTTTTTGTGCAAAGCAATGATGGCGGCACATGATGTCAGTTGGTCCTTTTGTGGCAGGGCTGAAATGCAGTGGAAATGTTTTTGGGGGATTCAGTTCATTTGCATGGCAAAGAGGGACTTTGCAATTGATTGCAATTAATCTGATAACTCTTCATAACATTCTGGAGTATTTGCAAATTGCCATCATACAAACTGAGGCAGCAGACTGTGAAAATTCATGTTTGTGTCATTCTCAAAACTTTTGGCCACGACTGTACATAACCTGGTTCAAGCATTTATGACATTACCCTGAAGAAGGCACAGTGATGCCGAAACGTTGGTGGGTTTTTTTAAATACTGGGAGGTTATACATATGGAGTGTGCGACTCTCTTTGTTATTATAGTAAAGTACTTAAGTAGAAATACTTTAAAGTACTACTTAAGTGTTTTTTGATGTATCTTTACTTCACTTTACTATTTATATTTTTGACTACTTTTACTTCACTACATTACTTAAGAAAATAATGCACCTTTTACTCCATACATTTTCCCTGACACCCAAAAGTATTCGTCACATTTTAAACGCTTAGCCGAACAGGAAAATGGTCCAATTTACGTACTTACCAACAGAAAATCATTGATCATCCATACTGCCTCTGATCTGACGGACTCATTAAACACACATGCTTAGTTTGTAAATTATGTCCAAATGTTGGTGTGCCCCTGGCTATCCGTAAAAATAAAAAAATAAAAACTGGTGCCGTCTGATTTGCATAAAATAAGTCATTTTGATACTTAAATATATTTTATTAATTACATTTACTTTTGTTACTTAAGTATATTTAAAACCAAATCATTTTAGACTTTTACTCAAGTAGTTTTTACTGGGTGACACACTTTTACTATATATTTTTTATTTTTCTATTTTTTCCTTTATTTAACTAGGCAAGTCAGTTAAGAACAAATTCTTATTTTCAATGACGGCCTAAGAACAGTGGGTTAACTGTTCAGGAGCAGAACGACAGATTTGTACCTTGTCAGCTCGGGGATTTGAACTTGCAACCTTCCGGTTACTAGTCCAACGCTCTAACCACTAGGCTACCCTGCCGCCTATTAAGGTACATTTTGTTACATTACAGCCTTTTTCTAAAATGTATTAAATAGTTTTTTTCCCTCATCAATCTACACACAATACCCCATAATGACAAAGAAATGTAAATATCACATTTACATACTGTAAGTATTCAGACCCTTTACTCAGTACTTTGTTGAAGCACCTTTGGCAGCGAATACAGCCTCGAGTCTTCTTGAGTATGACACTACAAGCTCGTCACACATGTACTTGGGGAGTTTCCCCCATTCTTCTCTGTAGATACTCTTCAAGCTCTGTCAGGTTGGAAGGGGAGCGTAGTTGCAAAGCTATTTTCAGGTCTCTCCAGACATGTTCGATCGGGTTCAAGTCCGGGCTCTGGCTGGGCACTCAAGGACATTCAGAGATTTGTCCTGAAGCCACTCATGCGTTGTCTTGGCTGTGTACTTAGGGTTGTGAACTTTCGCACCAGGCTGAGGTCCAGAGCGCTCTGGAGCAGGTTTTCATCAAGGATCTCTCTCTGTACTTTGATCTGTTCATCTTTCCCTCGATCCGGACTAGTCTCCCAGTCCCTGCCGCTAAAAAATATCCCTACAGCATGATGCTGCCACCACCATGCTTCACCGTAGGAATGGTGCCAGGTTTCCTCCAGAAGTGACACTTGGCATTCAGGTCAAATAGTCTTGGTTTCATCAGACCAGAGAATCTTGTTTCTCGTGGTCGGAGACCTTAAGGTGCCCCATGCACAGTATCATCAGCATACAGCGAGTGTATCAATGAAATTCAGATAATGAGTGGAATATATTTGCATATATAACCAAAGTATTTCAGCAGTGAATTGTACACTGCACTCCAAATGGTAGCACACAAGAGTGAAGCACACTGGCTGATGGAGAATGATGTACAATATTTACAACCACATCCATATATGATTTGGTTTTACCTTCTAACATAAATTGATGTCAAATTGATACATTTATGAGGTACAAATATATAAATGTACTCAATCAATCAAACATGTGCTTCGAGTTTTGAAACATGAGCCATTTTGATGATCTGTTTAGATTTCTGTGCTTAGAGTTGTGAAAATGTACCACATACTTGGGGAAATTGCACCAAAGTGATTGGAGAAAAAAACTGCACTATCCTGATGAGACCTGACTCATAAAGTTTCCTTAAGAAGGAAGCAATATTATAGCCTGGTGTAGTCAACGTAAAGCCGTATCCATTAGGCATGTTAAATCAGAGACCTGTATTTCTCTGCATGGCTGTGATAAACACGAGAAGGCCTCCATGTGAAATTAACAGTTTTAATCACTCCCAAACGAGACCAGTCTAACTAGGGCAAGATGAAGCCAGGGATAAATGATATGCTGAGCTGGGTTCTAATGCTCGTTCAGTGAAATAGAGTTTGATGTTTATTCACTATTATCTATTCTCATGAACAGGGAAATGTTTGGGTAATCCCAATTGCGACGTCAACTATGGATTTTGTCCCCATCCTATCATATTCAGTAGATTTGTTTCAATTGTGAGTATATGCGATGTAGTGTGTCAAATGTGTATATGTGTGCATCAAATATTGAGGTCTGCTCACCTGTTGCATAGAGTAAAAGCAACGTGAAGAAAACACTGGCCATGTTGCCCAGGTAACAGTCATGCTAATATTCCCTGCCTGTAATATAAATACAAAAAAGACAATGGCATGGAAACAACACAGTGGGCAGCAAAATAGTGTACACATTCAAATAGACCTGAGCTCTGAACGCTAAATTTTTCACCAAGGAATGTTGTGCGAGGAACTCCCCTGTTCACAAAAACACATACATTCTCTGACTGATCGCTGATCAAAGACTCACTACAGCCCAACCACAGAAACATTATATCTTAATAACTTATCTTCTCGAACAAACATTAATCAAACAAAATATATTATTGAAACAAAATATATTTCAATAATTGCAGTCTCATAGATCCGTCCATTCAGAGTACCGACAGAATCATACTTCCTCCCTAAGTCTTTCCCTCAACAACAACAAACAAGATCATTCTGAAATTGCATTTTTATTTAGGAAATATTCCTACTAAGATCCAATGTACATCGACATACATCATTCTAATAACTTACTTGTTGAAGACTCTTAGAGCGATGACTAAAATGGATCCAAGGTTAATTTCCTGTTGAATCAGACCTAGTAAATAGAGGGACTCCACCTTCAGGTGAAAACAAATGTAGCTTCACTCCCCCATATACATCTACCTCTACAGAGAGCAAGGTCCACCCATGTAACAGTTCCCTTATCAGTCACACTTGCATGAGTGAGTGCTTAAGCGTTTGTTTGAGTGTGTGTCACAGTTTCACCTTCTTGCATAGTGATTATTGGCATAGTTAAGCTTGCTGGTAGAGCAGAAGGTTACCAGAGAGTCAACTGAGGTAGGTTGTCTACCCAACAGATTACCTTAGGGGGCTTTGATCCCTACATGACACATCTGGGATGTCGTCTGGGGTGAATAATACCACAGAGCGGTTGTGACACAAAGAAACAACAGCCTTTAAGCAGACACACCCATGTGTTGCATTTGCTGCCATGTTTTAGTGTAAGTACAGCAATTTCAATCTGAGGTTTTTCAACATGGGGCCACATAATTCTGACCCAGATACAGTGTCTTTGGAAAGTATTCACACCCCTTGACTTTTTCCACATTTAGTTACCTTACATCCTTATTCTAAAATTGATTAAATAAATACAAATCCTCAGCAATCTACACAAAATACTGCATAATGACAAAGCAAAAAAAAGGTTGTTAGCTATTTCTGCAAAACACATTTAAAACAAAAATTGAGCTCAGGTATATCCTGTTTCCATTGATCAATCTTGAGATGTTTCTACAACTTGATTGGAGTCCACCTGTGGTAAATACAATTGATTGGACATGAGTTGGAAAGGCACATGCCTGTCTATATAAGGTCCCACAGTTGACAGTGTATGTCAGAGCAAAAACCAAGCCATGAGGTGGCGAATCGCATCTCTGCATGTCTGGCAGACATCAGTGTGGATGACGGATCACCACCTCAAGCTGAACCTCGGCAAGACGGAGCTGCTCTTCCTCCCGGGGAAGGACTGCCCGTTCCATGATCTCGCCATCACGGTTGACAACTCCATTGTGTCCTCCTCCCAGAGCGCTAAGAACCTTGGCGTGATCCTGGACAACACCCTGTCGTTCTCAACTAACATCAAGGCGGTGGCCCGTTCCTGTAGGTTCATGCTCTACAACATCTGCAGAGTACGACCCTGCCTCACACAGGAAGCGGCGCAGGTCCTAATCCAGGCACTTGTCATCTCCCGTCTGGATTACTGCAACTCGCTGTTGGCTGGGCTCCCTGCCTGTGCCATTAAACCCCTACAACTCATCCAGAACGCCGCAGCCCGTCTGGTGTTCAACCTTCCCAAGTTCTCTCACGTCACGCCGCTCCTCCGCTCTCTCCACTGGCTTCCAGTTGAAGCTCGCATCCGCTACAAGACCATGGTGCTTGCCTACGGAGCTGTGAGGGGAACGGCACCTCAGTACCTCCAGGCTCTGATCAGGCCCTACACCCAAACAAGGGCACTGCGTTCATCCACCTCTGGCCTGCTCGCCTCCCTACCACTGAGGAAGTACAGTTCCCGCTCAGCCCAGTCAAAACTGTTCGCTGCTCTGGCCCCCCAATGGTGGAACAAACTCCCTCACGACGCCAGGACAGCGGAGTCAATCACCACCTTCCGGAGACACCTGAAACCCCACCTCTTTAAGGAATACCTAGGATAGGATAAAGTAATCCCTCTCACCCCCTTAGAAGATTTAGATGCACTACTGTTCCACTGGATGTCATAAGGTGAATGCACCAATTTGTAAGTCGCTCTGGATAAGAGCGTCTGCTAAATTACTTAAATGTAATGTAAATGTCGGAGGAATTCTCTGTAGAGCTCCGAGACAGGATTGTGTCAAGGCACAGATCTGGGGAAGGGTACCAAAACATTTCTGCAGCATTGAAGGTGCCCAAGAACACAGTGGTCTCCATCATTCTTAAATGGAAGAAGTTTTGAACCACCAAGACTCTTCCTAGACCTGGCCGCCTGGCCAAATTGAGCAATCGGGGGAGAAGGGCCTTGGTCAGGGAGGTGACCAAGAAGCCGATGGTCACACTGAGAGAGCTCTAGGGAACCTTCGAGAAGGACAACCATCTCTGCAGAACTCAAAACAATCAGGCCCTTATGGTAGAGTTGCCAGACGGAAGCCACTCTTCAGTAAAAGGCACATGACAGCCTGCTTGGTGTTTGTCAAAAGGTACCTAAAGACTCTCAGACGATGAGGAACAAGATTCTCTGGTCTGATGAAACCAAGATTGAACTGAATGCCAAGCGTCACATCTGGAGGAAACCTGGCACCATCCCTACGGTGAAGCATGGTGGTGGCAGCATCATACTGTGGGGATGTTTTTTCAGTGACAGGGACTGGGAAACTACTGAACAATGGTTAGAATACAAAAACAACATATCTGATAATTACATATTATACAACGGGTGGTTCTAATCCTGAATGCTGATTGGTTAAAACTGCATTCCAGCCAGTGTCTATTCCTCAAGTTACCACTGGCTAAATCTATGACCTTAAAATGCCTATTTACTCTGTTCCACCTGTCTGCGCAATCCACTGTCTCATCAGCCCAGCCAGGCAATGTATAAACTTGATCTCCACTATAAAAAACATCTGGACATTATCTCACATTTCTTTTATATTAACATTTCGTTTTCAACTGCGGAGATTTGGATATACCATGCTGTCTGTCTCTCTGACATTTGCAACATTGTTTACATTTTCAAATTCGATCACCAGCTGTCTCATAGTAATGAACATGTCGGGAGTCGGGATGAGACACAGTCAGGCAGAGTTTCTCAGCCAGTGAAATCATGAATCAGCTGGCATAATTTTTATGGATATATACAAAGAAATGTCAATTGAAAAGGTCAAACAAATTTGCAGTCTTTCCAACTTCAGTTTGAAGTGATTGTGTTAGCTGTGTTGTTGACTAGATCTTCTGAACAACAGTGTCCTGACGAGAGAGCACATTTTCTATGCCAGGAGAAATTGCGCCTCATTAGCTCATTGTTATGGATGTATCCAAATAAATGTCACTAGAAAACAGCTTAAACAAATGCAAATGCAGCTACTGTTGTTATTCTTCTGCACTGTTTTACTGTGACTGTAAATTAGCCTGTTTTACTGTGACTGTAAATTAGCCATAGTTGGCTAGCTAGCAAGCGAATGAGGGATAAGAACGTTGTTTTACTGTGACTGTAAATTAGCCAGTTGGCTATGGCAATGGAAGCCAGTATGGCAATGGAACGTTTCGAACGAATGACTGGGTCATCTCCATAGACACAGAACAAGAAGACTGAACGACTGGGTCGTTCAGTCTTGCCTGTGGCAACCGACCCGATAGAACGAATGACCAGCCGGCTTGGGTAGCAATCATTGTGGAAGGTTGAAATAGTATGAATAAAGTAATAAAAATGAAAATGAAAATATGTCAGTCATTATTTGAATATGTTGGTAACCCATTGTGTAAAAGTGATAATGCCCTCGAAGCCGGTGTTTGACAGGGTCTCGGGCCTAACAACACTTTTCGGGCATTATCACTTAACCATATGTGGTCAAGTATTTTGGCACAGACAAACAATAATATCAGCAAATACAGTAGAACCAATCAATTATATATTTAACCTACAGCAAACAACATGTATTGTAAAACAACAAGTGAAAAGGCCACGTAGGTCAATATCACACTGGACAGGTGGTTCCGCAGTGCAGGTGTCATCATCACCAGAGTCCAACTGAAGAGTTCACACTCTTACTAGGGTGGCATGTGGTGCACTGACGCACATTTGATGAGTGTGATGGGTGGGATCTGGTCATGTTCAAAGACAAGGTCAAGTGGAGACTGTTTTATGGCTCAGGAGCTGTGTCCATTACTATGGGGTCATTACACAGCAAAGTAGCACACTATTTATTCATTGATAAATTACCCAATGATGTCTGTCCATGTTCTGGCTGTTACAAATGGAAAGGTTCACACACACAATTAGTTTTTTGAATCCCTAATTGCTGTTCACAATTATAACATGTCTGGGGAAGCTAACCATATCCTAATAATTATGATAGATCACACAGTATTTCCATCTAAATGAAAGGAAACACCAATGTTGAAGAGTCAAGTTTCAGTCAGAAATCTCTGAGATTCATTTCTCTCCCTCTACCACTAGAATGATCTGTAATATCCTAAATTGGAAAACACTATTTGCTCCTTTTGCTCATGTCTCTCAATTTCTTTTAGGAGTATCCTTATGTATTTTTGGTAATAAATGTGTTTATGTAGTATCTTCATTTAATTATGAAAAGAGACAGAATAGCTTCTCCATTTAAAATGATAGCAAACTACAACCCTGCAAAGGGTAAATGGACAACATATCCTTGCCTTTTTGTACAATGAAGTATAGAGACCATATCTGAACATACTAGGGCGACATCTGGTGGATCCTACCTCCCCTGTGGGTAGGAGAAGCAAGAACCCCATATGTCTGTCATTGTTCATCTGTGGCTCCAAGCTTTGGCAGGAAAGTGTACTACAACAGAGTTTACATATAGAAACATAGCGCCCATCAAAATGGGACAAAATGATAGATTTTCTGCAGATGTAGAATACTTCAATTTCATAAATTGAGTATTAATAACCACATGATGGTGCTAAAACTAGTCACATGTTTTTGTCTAGTCACATATTTTAGCTGAGCTTGCAGCATGTAATACAACATAAATGTGATTAATCTGTTTCAAATTAGATAATTGTTCCACATAAAGCTTAGTTTCTTTGGTAATGAAATACCCATACATTGTTATCAAGTATATGTTTTTGCTGAATAGGCCTCTACAGCATATTGAAACTGACAGTGCATCGCACTATGATGTCAATGGCCCAATACCATTAAAATAAATAAAACAGGAATTGCATGGAGGTGGCAGCCAAAATGGAGTCCAGACAGGCTTTTATATCTGTGACAAGACATAAAGGGCAGGGTGACTCCAGACACAGCTGATATTGTATGGAAAGGAAAGCAGACAAGCATGAAAACAGAAAATAGATAGTGGCGTGAGGGAGGGGCGGTAGGTCATGCCCTGGAAGTCTGCTGAATCTGGCTGTATGTTGGTTCTGAGGATCATTACAGCCCTCTTCTCCATTAAAGGTCCTCCTGCTCCGATGTTATCTAGATCATAAGTTGTAACCCTTCAACATTTATCCATTGTCTCTGATGGTTTGACTTCTCCTTAAATATCTTCCTACCATTCTGCTTCTGGCCTCTTTTGCAAGTTTGTCACTGCAGATTGGTTAAGCTCAATTATCCCCCATTGTATTTCACCGATAACAAGAATCGAGACTGGGTTGTGACTAGGAGTTATTTTTCGTAGCAGGTGAGGATAGCCTTTTAGCTAACCCTAACATTTTCCTTACCTATAGGCGGTGGCCTATAGAAGCCTATTGTCCCATACTAATTGTCTTGTAGTGTATCTACTAAAAATGTACACTTTAAACTCCAGACAAAGGCTAGAGCAAGTTTGTAAAATATTTCATTTGAATGAAATGGCTCATTTGTGGCAAAAAAGATCAGCCAGAGACAAAACAGCTGATAAATGCCTAGGTTAATACCTAGGTGTCTGGTTAGACTGTAAACTCTCCTTCCAGATTCACAAGCATCTCCATCTCCAATCAAAAATACATCTAGAATTGGCTTCCTATTTCGCAACAAAGCATCCTTCACTCATGCTGCCAAACATATCCTCATAAAACTGACTATGTTACGGATCCTTGACTTCAGTGATGTAATTTACAAAATAGCCTCCAACACTCTACTCAGCAAATTGGATGTAATCTATCCCCGTGCCATCCGTTTTGTCACCAAAGCCCCATATACCACCCACCACTGCAAACTGTATGCTCTCGTTGGCTGGCCCTCGCTTCATATTCGTCGCCAAACCCACTAGTTCCAGGTCATCTATAAGTCTTTGCTAGGTAAAGCCCCACCTTATCTTAGCTCACTGGTCACCATAGAAGCACCAACCCGTAGCACACGCTCCAGCAGGTATATTTCACTGGTCATCCCCAAAGCCAACTCCTACTTTGGCCGCCTTTCCTTCCAGTTCTCTGCTGCCAAATACTGGAAGGAATTGTAAAAATCACTAAAGCTGGAGTCATATCTCCCTCACTAACTTTAAGCATCAGCTGTCAGAGCATCTTAAATCAAATCAAATCCAATGTATTTATATAGCCCCTCGTACATCAGCTGATATCTCAAAGTGCTGTACAGAAACCCAGCCTAAAACCCCAAACAGCAAGCAATGCAGGTGTAGAAGCATGGTGGCTAGGAAAAACTCCCTAGAAAGGCCAAAACCTAGGAAGAAACCTAGAGAGGAACCAGGCTATGAGGGGTGGCCAGTCCTCTTCTGACTATGACGGTGGAGATTATAACAGAACATGGCCAAGATGTTCAAATGTTCATAAATGACCAGCATGGTCAAATAATAATAATCACAGGCAGAACAGTTGAAACTGGAGCAGCAGCACGGCCAGGTGGACTGGGGACAGCAAGGAGTCATCATGACAGGTAGTCCTGAGGCATGGTCCTAGGGCTCAGGTCCTCCGAGAGAGAGAAAGAAAGAGAGAATTAGAGAGAGCCTACTTAAATTAAGCCATAGCATCACCCCCCTGTAGCACGCGCTCCAGCAGATATATCTCTCTGGTCACCCCCAAAACCAATTCTTTCTTTGGCCGCCTCTCCTTCCAGTTCTCTGCTGCCAATGACTGGAACGAACTACAAAAATCTCTCAAACTGGAAACACTTATCTCCCTCACTAGCTTTAAGCACCAACTGTCAGAGCAGCTCACAGATTACTGCACCTGTACATAGCCCACCTATAATTTAGCCCAAACAACTACCTCTTTCCCTACTGTATTTATTTTATTTATTTATTTTGCTCCTTGGCACCCCATTATTTTTATTTCTACTTTGCACATTCTTCCACTGCAAATCTACCATTCCAGTGTTTTACTTGCTATAATGTATTTACTTTGCCACCATTGCCTTTTTTTGCCTTTACCTCCCTTATCTCACCTCATTTGCTCACATCGTATATAGACTTGTTTATACTGTATTATTGACTGTATGTTTGTTTTACTCCATGTGTAACTCTGTGTCGTTGTATGTGTTGAACTGCTTTGCTTTATCTTGGCCAGGTCGCAATTGTAAATGAGAACTTGTTCTCAACTTGCCTACCTGGTTAAATAAAGGTGAAATAAATCAAATAAAAAATACAATTCACACAGGACACCAGATAGGACAGGAGAAGTACTCCAGATATACCAAACTGACCCTAGCCCCCCGACACATAAACTACTGCAGCATAAATACTGGAGGCTGAGACAGGAGGGGTCAGGAGACACTGTGGCCCCATCCAATGACACCCCCGGACAGGGACAAACAGGAAGGATATAACCCCACCCACTTTGCCAAAGAACAGCCCCCACACCACTAGAGGGATATCTTCAACCACCAACTTACCATCCTGAGACAAGGCCGAGTATAGCCCACAAAGATCTCTGCCACGGCACAACCCAAGCTTACCGATCATTGCACCTGTACACAGCCCATCTGTAAAAAGCCCACCCAACTCCCTCATCCCCATACTGTTATTTATTTTGTTTGCTCCTTTGCACCCCAGTATCTCTACTTGCATATTCATCTTCTGCACATCTATCACTTCAGTGTTAGTGCTAAATTGTAATTATTTCACCACTTTGGCCTATTTATTGCCTTACCTCCCTAATCTTACTACATTTGCATACACTGTATATAATTTATTTTTATTGTGTTACTGACTGCACGTTTGTTTACTCCATGTGTAACTCTGTGTTGTTTGTGTCGCACTGCTTTGCTTTAACTTGGCCAGGTCGCAGTTGTAGATGAGTACTTGTTCTCAACTGTCCAACCTGGTTAAATAAAGGAGAAATAAAGAAGAAAAAATATGAAATATTGCCCTAGTTGTGTCTGTTCTTTTGGCATCTCTCCCCATTGAATAGAATTTATTACCTTCTTGTTCGTCTCGGTCACCACTACGTTGATCCACACAGAGTACAAAACACTGTGGCTGTACAGTAACATGCTAGACAGTAGGTCCTACATGATGTCAGAGCTCAGGTTCTCCGCTTCACAGCGATGTATGGGTTTTGACTGACAGCCAATAAAAACTTGAGCACCGCACGCAACAAAAAGATGCCCTCATCCCTCCCACTAATTGGGATACTTTTGCACATTTGTTGTTGTCTGAGTGAGGGAAATGAGTTCTGAAAGATGAGACATTGAGGATTGTAATATCAAATAAACAAAAACAAGTGTGCTTGCTTCAGTTCCTTAATGGCAAAGCTAGGAGAGCTCAAAACAGCACCTTATAGTTGAAGGCTCTTTCCTTGAGTCATAAAAGCACATTGAAATTATTTTGGAACTGCGCACAGTTTGGAGGTGTGTGGCCACTTGGAGACACCAGTTAGACCTCTCCCTCAAACCCTTGTAATTTCAATGAATATTCTAATCATATTACTGAATGTATCCAGAGTATCAACAGTAATGTTTGGATTCAGTCTTGTGTCAGGTGAACTGTTATGCCTTTGGTCTGATCATTTCCACATAATCTCCAAAGCCTTCTGTTCAATTGATACCATGGTCATACGTGTGTTTTTAAAGTTCTTCTGTTAGAAACATTTCAATTTGGCCCTATTCAAATAGGCCAATTTCAACGAGTGTAAGGGGTTAAAAAAAATTCTGCCCACTGGGACGGCAGGTAGCCTAGTGGTTAGACCAGTGGACCAGAAACGGAAAGGTTGCTGGATTAAATCCCTGAGCTGACAAGGTAAATAAATCTGTAGTTCTGCCCCTGAGCAAGGCAGTTAGCCCACTGTTCCCCAGGCACAGAAGACGTGGATGTCAATTGATTCAGGAGGGGTCTTGTTAAATGCGGAATACACATTTCAGTTGAAGGCATTCAGTTGTACAACTGACTAGGTATCCCCCAATCAGACTTTATGGTAGAGTGGCCAGACGGAAGCCACTCTTCAGTAAAAAGGCACATAACAAGCCCGCCTAAAGTTTGCCAAAAGGCACCCAAAGGACTCTCAGACCATGAGAAACAATATTCTCTGGTCTAATGAAATTAAGATTGAACTTTTTGGCCTGAATGTCAAGCGGCACGTCTGAAGGAAAACTGGCACCATCCCTATGGTGGTGAGTAGGATGTCTTCCCTGTAACACACAGCGTTGAGATTGCCTGCAATGACAACAAGCGCAGTCCGATGATGCTGTGACACACCGCCCAAGACCATGACGGACCCTCCACCTCCAAATCGATCCCGCTAAAGAGTGCAGGCCTCAGTGTAACGCTCATTCCTTCGACGATAAACGTGAATCCAACCATCACCTCTGGTGAGACAAAACCACGACTCGTCAGTGAAGAGCACTTTTTGCCAGTCCTGTCTGGTCCAGCGATGGTGGGTTTGTGCCCATAGTCAATGTTGTTGCCGGTGTTGTCTGGTGAGGACCTGCCTTACAACAGGCCTACAAGCCCTCAGTCCAGCCTCTCTCAGCCTATTGCAGACAGTCTGAGCACTGATGGAAGGATTGTGCATTCCTGGTGTAAACATGGGCATTTGTTGTTGCCATCCTGTACCTGTCCCACGGGTGTGATTTTCAAATGTAGAAAGGCCTCTTTAGTGTCCTAAGTTTTCATAACTGTGACCTTAATTGCCTAGCGTCTGTAAGCTGTTAGTGTCTTAACGACCGTTCCACAGGTGCATGTTCATTAATTGTTTATGGTTCATTGAACAAGCATGGGAAACAGTGTTTAAACCCTTTACAATGAAGATCTGTGAAGTTATTAGGATTTTTACAAATTATCTTTGAAAGACAGGGTCCTGAAAAAGGGACGTTTATTTTATTTTTTTAAATTTATGAACTGTAACTCAGGCAAATCTTTGAAATTGTTGCATTTATATTTTTGTTCAGTGTCGAAGCGTTCTTTTTAAAAAGTATATTTCGTGTAGGCCTACTGCATGAGTTTTGATTCACTTTCCGATCGGCATCTAATTTAGAATAGACTAGCTAGAGGTTGACCTTGCACTTTCTATAACAGCCTTAACCTTCCGTGACATTTATCCTTGAAAGGTAGTGTATGTCTTAACTTATAAATCCAGGCACAAATAATGTTTGGCATGGTTTTATTGATATGTCAACCACAAGAATAATTCTGGAAGAGGGTTAGAAAAGTAGGCAACCGACAAACACAAATGGAAAGCAGAACACTGTCATGTAGGTAAAATAATGATATGGCTTGAATCCTTCAGAATACGAACAAATTGTAACCAAAGTATTAAGCCACAATTGTTCACACTAGTTTCATGAAGAGGAATGGATTTGGAAAGAAAGAAAATGCAACAAAACAACCCTGCTGGTTTATCAAAAAGCAGTGAAACAAAAAAAAAGAAACAGTCTCAACACAAAACATTTAAATATCAAGGCCAGTGTATGAAAAATATTTACAAATCTTCTCATTAAATTGAACTAAATAGCAACAACAATTGCATAATTTGGTCTCAAAGTAGACAGTCAAGTTTAGGCTGTCAAGCCACCGCTTGGAGAATTATAGCCACTACCTTGTTACAAACAACGAGCCAGCATGTGATTCCAACACCACCTGAAACACAGGCACAAGAGCAGGTGAATGAATAATCATTATATTACCATTTAGATCCAGATCCAGAGACCAGATCAATGTCATCTAACCTCATTTAAAATTGTAAACGATAAAGATTCTCAATCACAGATCAAGCCAAACAATTTAAATCATAAAAATGTGACAAATCCACAGGCAGGGATTTAGAAGTGATCCATAGGTATTACTGTTCTTAGAGAAACATACTTTTGGGTTTAAATAGAGCTGAGGAAACATCTGCTCAAAAATTACTCTTTAAAGAGGAGGGAACTGGTATTCATTCTGCTCACTTTGAGCTTTAAAACAAAACAGACATTGAGTTGAATGGATTGAGTTGAATGGATTGAATAGCACTAATACAATCCTCATTTACCTCCATTACTGTTCATTTATATAAACAGTAGAGCTATCTGCATACCTAAAGGAAGCTACAGGTGCAAAGTACTGTAGGCTATACACTGTACAGTAAGTTCTGTTATCCTGAAATATCACTGTGTGTCTGAAATAGCACTCTATTCCTATCTAATGCACTACTTTGAAGAGTGTCCTTTGGTTAAAAGTAGTGCACAATATAGGGAATAGGGTGGCATTTGAGCCGCAACCCCTACTGGTGTTAGAGCCCCTCTCAGGGCAGGCGCTGTAATCTGTTTTACCTGCTAATCCAGATGGGAAGGCCACCATTCGCTCTAGAGGAGAAATCCACTTACTGGGCAAGACCGTCACTGGGTCAGCATAGTATTTCCAGATCAGAGAGATCATCAGCACAGCCTTGGAGAGACGGAAAGGGGGGGGGGGGGGGGGGGTCAGTCATCATCCCCAGTCCCAAATCTCGATTAAATATTTGCATAGTTTCCTATTGCAAGATTGTGAAATAATCTGAGCTACTATGAAAATATACCAATAAATGTAAATAATAATAAATCTGCTCTACTTCACTTACCTGCAGAATATAATACACTATGTTGACGACCCATTTGATTTTGGTCTGCTGACCAGTTCTGGATTTAACTGAGGGAAGAAAGGAAAATGCAAACTTCAGACAACAAACTGACGACTGGGTGTGGTTTCCCCACAGAGACAATTTGTCACAATGGGACTGTAAAGGTGTCCGCAGGCTTCCCATCCGAAACAGTTTGGAACAGTTTGTGCATATATTATGATGGCATTATGTGACGTTTTGGTCTTCGGCAAGGGTTTCTTCAGCTGTTCGTGCACACAAAAGCATTTCTTGAGGTAAAGCGAAGTCGGTGAAACCGATTTGTCTCTCGATGAATGACCACAAACACTTCATTGAAGAATCCCTACTGTTGACCAATCACCGACGAAGGGGCATAGACTTCGGCTACAAACTTTGGCTTGCCACTAGAAACATTTGTGTGCACGAACAGCTGAGAAAACCCTTGACGAAGACCAAAACAAAAAAAACTATAGTCATAATATATATACACAAACTGTTCCAAACTGTCTTTAAGGCTAGCAGGTGAGACTGTACAACAGCTGGTTAGGAGTTGAGCGAGACAGTGACAGAGAGGTCAGCAGAAGTGTTGCCCCTCCCCAAAGAAGCTTTGGTCAAGCCACTGGAAGTGTCTGACGTCAAGGTCACCTTTATCTTCATTCATCCTCCACCAGCTCTACCCTGAGGATTATGGGAGATTTATAATTCAAAACCCTCCATGGATTCATACCGATAGCTGCATTCACTTAATCACTTTAGCCAACTACCCTAAAGATATGAACATTTCTACCAAGCATTATTTCCCTGTGCCATTGTCCTTGGATTATGAATTTTAAATGATAGGTGGTGTGGTAGAGTTACTGTGACTCCAGTGAGAACAGGAATATGCAGCCAATACAGCACATTCTACCCTTAAACTAAATGTCAACGGAGTGTAGTACGAACTACTTAAAAAGGCCTCTACAAGTATATACAGTGCCTTCAAAAAGTATTTACACCCCTAGGCTTTTTTCCCACATTTATGTGTTACAGCCTGAATTTAGAATAGATTACATTTAGATGTTATGTCACTGATCTACAAACAATACTCCATTATGTCAAAGTGGAATGATATTTTTAGAAATGTTTACAAATTAATTAAAAAATGAAACGCTGAAATGTCTTGAGTTAATAATAATAAGTATTCAACCCCTTTGTTATGGCATGCATAAATAACTTCGGGAGTACAAATGTGCTTAACAAGTCACATAATAAATTGCATGTACTAACTGTGTGCAATAAAGGTGTTTAACATTAATGACTACCGCATCTCTATTAATTACATTTTGGATGGTGTATCAATACACCCAGTCATTACAAAGATTCAGGCATCCTTCCTAACTCAGTTGACAAAGGAAGGAAACTGCACAGGGATTTCATCATGAGGCCAATGGTGATTTTAAACCAGTTAGAGTTGAATGGCTGTGACAGGAGAAAACTGAGGATGGATCAACAACATAGTAGTTAGTACACAATAATAACCTAAATCACAGTGTGAAAAGAATTCCAATATTCCAAAACATGCATCCTGTTTGCAATATCGCACGACAGGGCTCCTGAGTGGCGCAGCGGTCTAAGGCACACCATACTCGTTGCAAGAAGCATCACTGCAGTACTGGTTCGAATCCAGGCTGAATTACATCTGGCCGTGATTGGGAGTCCCATAGTGCGGCGCGCAATTGGCCCAGCATTGTCCAGGTTTGGCCAGGGTAGACTGTCATTGTAAATAAGAATTTGATCTTAACTGACTTGCCTAGTTAAATAAAAGGTTACACATACTGCAAAAAAATGTGGGAAATAAATTAACTTTTTGTCCTGAATACAAAGCATTATGCTTGGGGCAGATCCAACAAAACGCATCACTGAATACCACTCTTCATATTTTCAAGCATGGTGGTGGCTGCATCATTTTATGTGCTTGTCATTGGCAAAGACTATGGAGTTTTTTAGGATAAAAAGAAAAGGAACAGAGCTAAGCACAGACAAAGTCCTGAAACAAAACCTGGTTCAGTCTGCTTTTCAACAAGCACTGAGAGACAAATCCACCTTTCAGAAGGACAATAACCTAAAACGCAAAGCCAAATATACACTGGAGTTACTTACTAAGACAACATCGAATGTTCCTGGCTTAGTTACAGTTTTGACTTTAAAAGCGTCATGAAAATCTATGGCAAAACATGAAAATGACTGTCTAGCAATGATCAACAACCAACTTGACAGAGCTTGAATTTTACAAAGAACAATGAGCAAATATTGTACAATCCAGGTTTGCAAAGCTCTTAGACTTACCAAAAACAGCTTAGCTGCAATTGATGCCAATAGGTGATTCTAACATGTATTGACTCAGAGTTGAATACTTATCTAATGAAAATATATTAGTATTTTATTTTTGCATTATTTATTTTTGTGACTTGTGGAAGTGGTGTGCTTCTGAATGGTATTTTGTGTAGATCGTTGACAATAAATAACAATTAAATCCACTTTGTAACAACAAAATGAGGAAAAAGTCAAGGATTTTTAAGCCTTGAGACACGGATTGTGTATGTCAAATCAAATTTTATTGATCACATACACATATTTAGCAGATATTGCGGGTGTAGCGAATTGCTTGTTATCCTAGCTCCAACAGTGCAGTAATATCTAACAACTCACAACAATACACACAAATCTGAAAGTAAAAGAATGCAGTTAAGAAATATATAAATATTAGGACGAGCAATGTCAGAGTGGCATTGACTAAAATACATTACAAACTGGGTGCTTCGAGCCCTGTATGCTGATTGGCTGACAACTGTGGTATATCAGACGGTATACCATGGGTATGACAACAAAAAAATATTTTTACTGCTCCAATTACATTGGTAACCCATTTATAATTGGAATAAGGCACCTCCAGGGTTTGTGGTGCATGGCCAATATACCACGGCTAAAGGCTGTGTCCAGGCACTCCTCGATGCATCGGGCATAAGAACAGCCCTTAGCAGTGGTGTATTGGCCATATACCACACCCCCTCGTGCCTTACTGTTTTATTGGAATACAGTATATACATATGAAATGAGTAAAAGAGTATGTAAAAATTATTAAAAAGTGACTAGTGTTCCATTATTAAAGTGACCAGTGATTCCATTTATAGGGAAGCAGCCTCTAAGGTGCAGGGTTGAGTGACCGTGATAGTAGCCGGCTAGTGATGGCTATTTAACATTCGGATGGCCTTGAGATAGATGCTGTTTTTTAGTCTCTCGGTCCCAGCTTTGATATATACTTGTTCTGACCTCGCCTTCTGGATGAAAGCGGGTTGAACAGGCAGTGGCTCGGGTGGTTTATGTCCTTGATTATCTTTTTGGCATTCCTGTGACATTGGTTGCTGTAGGTCTCCTGGAGGGCAGGCAGTGTGACCCCGGTGATGCGTTGGGCAGACCGCACCACCCTCTAGACAGCCCTGCGGTTGCGGGCGGTGTAGTTGCCGTACCAGGCGGTGATACAGCCCGACAGGATGCTCTCAATTGTGCATCTGTAAAGTTTGTGAGGGTTTTAGGGGCCAAGCCGAATTACTTCAGCCTCCTGGGGGTTGAAGAGGCGCTTTTGTGTCCTCTTCACCACACTGTCTGTGTGGGTGGACCATTTCAGAAGCTTTTTGCCATCTCTACTGCGGTCCCGTCGATGTGGATAGGAGCGTGCTCCCTCTGCTGTCTCCTGAAGTCTACGATCAGCTCCTTCATTTTGTTGACGTTGAGGGAGAGGTTATTTTCCCGGCACCACTCCGCCAGGGCCCTCACCTCCTCCCTGTAAGCTGTCTAGTCATTGTTAGTAACCAGGCCTAATACTGTTCTGTCGTCTACAAACTGGATGATTGAGTTGGAGGCATGCGTGGCCACACAGTCATGGGTGAACAGGGAGTCCATGAGGGGGCTGAGCACGCACCCTTATGGGGCTCCTGTGTTGAGGATCAGCTTAGTGGAGGTGTTGTTTCCTACCTTCACCACCTGGGGGTGGCCAGTCAGGAAGTCCAGGACCCAGTTGCACAGGGCGGGGTTCAGACCCAGGGGCCCGAGCTGAATGATTAGCGTGGAGGGTATGCTGAGTTGTAGTCAATGAACAGCATTCTTACATAGGTATTACTCTTGTCCAGATGGGATAGAGCAGTGTGCAAAGCAATGGCGATTGCATCGTCTGTGGATCTATTGGGGCGGTATGCAAATTTAAGTGGGCCTAGGGTGTCAGGTAAGGTGGAGGTGATAGGCTAGTTAAGGAGGCTAGTTAAGGATCCTATCAAAACACTTCATGATGGCAGAAGTGAGTGCTACAGGGCGAGTCATTTAGTTCAGTTAATTTGCTTTCTTGGAACAATGGTGGACATCTTGAAGGAAGTGGGGAATACAGACTGGGATAGGGAGAGAATGAATATGTCCATAAACACTCCAGCCAGCTGGTCTGCGCATGCTCTGAGGATGTGGCTAGGGATGCTGTCGGGCCGGGAGCCTTGCGAAGGATGACATGCTTAAATGTCTTACTCACGTCGGCCACGGAGAATGAGAGCCCACAGTCCTTGGGAGCGGGTCGCGTCAGTGACACTGTGTTATCATCAAAGCGAGAAAAGGTGTTTAGCTTGTCCGGGAGCAAGACGGTGTTCCCTATGTAATCCGTGATTGTCTGTAGACCCTGCCACATACCTCTCGTGTCTGAGCCGTTGCCTTGTGACTCCACTTTGTCCTGACGTTTTGCCTGTTTGATTGCCTTACGGAGGGAATAACTGCACTGTTTATATTCAACCATATTCCCAGTCACCTTTCCGTGGTTAAATGCAGTGGGTTTTAATAGTCACAGTCGGAACAACATCCCCTATAAACTTCCTGATGAACTCAATGTTATTCTCAGAGGCAACCCGGAACATATCACAGTCCGCGTGATCAAAACAATCTTGAAGCATGGATTCCGATTGGTCAGACCAACATTGTATAGACCTTAGCACGGGTACTTCCTGTTTGAGTTTCTGCCTATAGGAAGGGAGGAGCAGAATGGAGTCGTGATCTGATTTGCCAAAGGAAGGGCAGGGGGTGCCTTGTAGCCATCCTGGAAGGGAGAGCAACAATGGTTGAGAGTTTTTGAAGCGCGATTACTACAGGCAATGTGTTGATAGAACTTCAGTAGCATTTTTCTCAAATTTGCTTTGTTAAAATCCCCAGCTACAATAAATACGGCCTCAGGGTATGTGGTTTCCAGTATGTTACAGTCCCTGTTGCCTCTCTGGAAGGAGATCCTCGTTCTGAGCTCGTCTACTTTATTGTCCAGGGAGTGAACATTACCGAGTAATATACTCGGAAGCGGAGGATGGTGTACACACCTCCTGAGATGGACTAGAAGTCCACTCCGAATACCTCTTCTCCGCCAGCGGTGTCTTGGAGCAGCCTCTGGAATAAGTTCAATTGACCTGGGGGGTATGATCAAAGGATGCAATTCGAGAAAGTAATATTTCTGGTCGCAATGCTGGTGAGTTACCGCCGCTTTGATATCCAAAAGTTATTTCTGGCTGTAAGTAATAACACAAAAAAACATTCTGGGCTTATAATGTAAGAAATATCACACAAAACAAATTAAATACTGGAAAGTTGCTGAGATGCTAGCATAGCTTCCATATCTGTTGGCGCCATTCAGAGGGGGCTAGACTAAATGAACGGGGTATTGTAGTAGGTGCCAGGCGCACCGGTTTGTGTCAAGCACCGCAACTTGACACAACTGTGGGAAGCATTGGAGTCATCATCCCTATGGAATGCTTGACAGCTTGTAGAGTCCATGTCACGACAAATTGAGGCTGTTCTGAGGGCAACTCAATATTAGGTTGAGGCTGTTCTGAGGGCAACTCAATATTAGGAAGGTGTTGTTCATGTTTTGTTCACTCAGTGTACATGTGCCTAGTCCCCAATAGAGACATGGACCAAATTGGTTATTAAAGAGTTTTCCCATCTACTAAATCAGCTGAGAGGGAAGAGAAACAATTGGTGATACCTCCGCCATGTCTCATTATTTTAATAGTGTTGAATTTTGTGAAAATCTAAAAGTTTGGGGAACAATGCATACTTATCTGTGTTGACTTTAGATAATAAACTATATTGGTTATGTTGAATAAGGTGTTGTGTGAGGCCTTTTGGTGTGAAATTTCTAGAACATGTACATAAACGATCATAGCGTTGAGGGGTAGAGACAGAGATATAATGCTGTCCGCTTATTACCATAAGTCTTCAACTTGTCCGTCATCTTGTTGATCTTGCGCTCGAGCCGTGCGTACCTGGCGAACTCGTCCATCATGTTGATGGAAGAAAGCTCCTTCTTCATGGTCTGAATCGCTGCCCTGATCTCTATCTCATCTTCCACATTCTTCTGGAAAACTTTGGACAGCTTCAATAGAAGAAAATACAGCCAAAAAGATCAATCTAATGGTTTCTAAGCATGTTATTCACGAGTTGCATTTTGATTCACTTAACTACTGGGCAGTGACTGGCTGGGGTAGCCTGCTTAAAAGTGAACTATGCAGTAAGGTATCATCACAGATAATTGTGTTATCAAACTGCAGGGTGTTAGCACAAAATAAACACAGGAATTAGCACTAATCAATGGCCGATTAAGAGGGATTCATGTGTTTTCTCCAGTTATTGATTTGATGGCAACATACTTGTGTATTGACAGTATTCTATTTGCTATTAGTGTTGCATGATATATCGAAACATATGTAGTTTTTTTAATACTAGACCATGACAAACGGTTCATACTAGAATTGTTGTTACTTTCAGTACTTCTGTAAAAAGCCTGCACTGGGAGTCTGTGCTGCATTCTGTTCCCCAATCATGTTGCACCGAAGTTAACACACTTGAATATTGTGACACAGCATGTAGAAATTTTTTAACAATGTCCATACAGGCTAGAACACTTTACAATGCAAGAAGATACCAGTAGCTTCCAGCTTTGAAGGCTAACTTTCCTTGCTAGCTGACAGCTAAAGCTAACATCGATTCACTTCCCTAGTACTTTGTGATATTATGCAAACCATAACACAAAATATGCTGATTTAAAAGCAGATTGCCTCCAAAAAATGAATTCACTTATTTGGTCTTGGTCTCTCTCTCAAATCTCTCCCAAAGATTATCTATAGCCTCTGTTGCTCTGATGGGCCGCTCCCCTCTTTCCTTTTGAATGACGTCATTAATGATTAAAGCAACAGAGCACATTTTTATCAAATAAGCTACTTCTAAGTAAATGTTGTTGATCAGTACAACAAATAAGTCCCAAATGTAAGGGAAACATATTGTATGTTACCTGTAGCCCCATGAAATCAGCCAAAACAAGCTCAATAACTTAATGCATGCACACACTCCTACTGAATATGCATTAACTTGTATTGTGGATAGGCCATGAACTACACCTTATTTCACCCAGTTTATCAGGAGATGTACAATTCAAATACCATTATATTGTTATGTATTTATATTGGTAAAAACAAAGTCAAACGTATTGTATAATGTATTAATGAATGCATGCATACATGGCTGTCTCAGAAAAACTTTGAAGTAAAACAATTCTAACATAATGATTTCAAGCATTTCACTACACCCGCAATAGCATCTGCTAAATATGTGTACGTGACCAATACAAGTTGATTTGATATTGAGCTCAATATATCCCTAATAATTGAACAGAGTAGTAGTTGAATGTATCTGTCTGGATCAAGCGCCATTCGATTACTTTAGCTCATAAGCATTCTTGTTTTGTTGTTAAGGTATCGAGTGTCAAGTATATATTAAACTTGGAAGACAAAATGCTGGTATCATGACAACATTATCTGCTACTGTGGCCTATGTGGCCAACACGGGATTTGGTGTTTAAGGATCTGACAACATTTTACATTAGTTTAAATGTTGCTTATGGAAGAAAAAAAACACTCATTTGAATCAATATCACTTTGCCATAGCACTAAACCAATGAGATATGCACAGCTAGACTCCATTATACACGTGATGTTATTTTCCAGATTTCAAACTCAAATGTACTACATACCCAAATCTGGCATTTACCCTTGTATCACGGAAATGTCTTAGACTAAAAACACCTATGGTGCTAAAAAGAGCAAGGGAGGATCAAGTCAAATAAATTCATAGGGAAGATTACATCGTTTTGGTGAGAGGGAGATGAACAGTCACAACCAGCCATTAACTGCCGGCGGGTCTTTGTCAATCCCGCCCAGTAGAACGAACGTCATGTCATGTTTCTGTGCTAAAATGTTACAGATAAACATGCCGGCGCAATTTAAAAGTTTGAACACACATTTACCGGTACAACTGGGCTACAATTTCTACACAATGTTACCACATGAATGGCATACTCACATAGGAGGAAATTGAAGGTAACAACATTTTGACGAGGTTGCATAAGACCACAGACCCTAAGACCAGCAACCAGACGTACACAGTCGCCATTTTCCTTTGATTATTTACAATAGCCGTCGCTAGGGAAGCACACCCCCTTGTCTTTCTACCCCGTGTAGATAAAAAAAAAACTGATAATTTTGTATTTTTGCCTAGTAACGTTGGCCTGTTTGATTTATTTCCCCCCAAAATCCTACGTGTATGAAAATACTGCATTGTTACTTTGTATTCTGATAATATTGGGTATTGTGTGTAGGGAATCTCTCCATATGTGGAGTTTAAACGTTTTAACCAATATTTTGCCATAAAGGGTATGAGCAAGTATAAGGAGTGGGTGTCGTGGTTTCCCACCCCTCGTCGAAAGGCAAATAAATATAGATCTGATTGGCATGTAAAGATATCCACACAGGTATCTCGCTATGATTTGAAAATGTGTTGACGACTCCTAAAGCCAATCAATGGCCAGGGGCGGAGAGTGGTTTGTCCGTCAGGTTAGCGCTGTAATGAATTGAATAGGGGGGGTGGAATCCAATCCGGTTTGAGCTAGTTTTGTTCCAATGGAACATTAACGTCTCGCTACGCTGTAATAGAACGTACTGTTTGAATCTTATACCGAACAGTATTTTTCTTGCTCCGTTTTGGAACATTGCCCTCTTTTTTTCTTTTAACAAATACGCAAAACAGCCATGCCTAAAAGGAGCAAAGTAAGTAGAATATTTTTGTATTGATTTTGTGTCATTTGAGAGATAAAACACAATTGCATGAAATGCATGTATTTTTGCACGTACAATTGTTGAAATGCAAGTTGTTTTGGTCCTCTTCGCTGCAACATTGTTACACTGCTGTTGTGTGCAGTCAGGAGTTTTAAAATGTATCACTCTGTTTTGATTTGCAAAGTGGCGGGTTTTCTTCGTCTTATCTTTTCACGCTGTGATTTTACTCTTCGGAAATTAAAACTGGTGAAATACTTGGTGCTTTATATTTACCTTATCCAGTCTTGTAACTTGGGGGGTTTGTCACTTTTTTTTTTTCATGGTGGTTGTTTAAAAATGTAATTTACTTAAAGCCAGACAAAGAGAAGTAGGAGTTAGCCATGTCGTGAGATGGCTATTCTGCAGAAATAAAGTTGGTGACATCAATCTTTTTTTTAAGCAAATATGACTGCACTTATTGTATAACATTGAATTTTAATTTAATTCCGTGTATCCATATCCTTCAGTGCAATATCATTCAAATAACTTAATTTGTTGGGATATGTTCAACGCTCGGTGGGCGGTATGGTATGCAGAAGACTGCTTCTAGGGTTCTTCAAAAAAGGGCACAAAGTCGTGTGTCATGGCTGCCCTTGTGAGGAAGACAAACATTTACGTTTTTCTTGCTTTGCAATATCAAAATGTATAGTTACAACGTAATCTGCTTAAAAGTTGACGCATGTCACCCTACATCGTGTAGAATGTTTGCTTGTGTGATTTTATTTTATTTTCGTGTGCCCTTCATTTTGTTGTTTGCTCGAGACAATTCTGAGTTATGCAATGGCGATTCGTCGACATCACAGCGCCGCTCTTGTTGCTGGGGATTTTAGTAGATTCTGTAACCATTGAGTCGCTGAGGATCTCGGAGAGTTCGAAATTCGAATGAATGGCGGGAACGCAGAGTAGACGGGCTGGTCTGCGAAGAGGACAGTAAATGTTGCTTGGCAAATGTCCATTTATCACGAATGAATGCGTTGGGGGGAGGAGTCGGATTCCCCTCTGTAAGCGAGTACAAGCAGCATGGAGAAAATATAAACTGCATACTCCTTGCGTCCGGTCTCCTTTCTCAAAACCCATTGGAGGAAAAGGTCAGAAGGGCTTTTTCCATCCAATGGTGTTTGAGAAGGAGACCAGGGGCACGCAATTGAGTTCTTCCCAGGGTACTAATTATTGGCAAGTTAATTGGTTCATTACTTAATGACTGAAGGAAGTTGACATGTACTGTATTTGTATTAAATAGTTTATGTATGATGTAAGTGGAACAAACAAGCAGATATGGCAGTGACCATAACACTGTTGCCTCCTTAGGCCCACTTTTGATTACACAATTTCAATTCACAGGGCTTTATTTGCATAGAAGTATATGTTAACATTGCCAATGCAAGTGAGGTAGATATTATACAATTTCTCTAATACTAATGGCATTTAAACTGCCCCTCCCCCAGTACAACCCACCTAACACGGTTGCCCTGCTGAGTTGTCACTAACATTCCTCTCTCCTTTTATCACAGGCAAACGCTGATGCTGAGGCAGCAGAGGTGAGTAACATATTACTCAAATATAATTTTATTTGTTTATCAAGGCACTGGTTCTTAACAAGTATGTAAATGTTGAGTACAATTCTGTTGCTTTGCCACCAGGGGCCAGCATCAACCATGTTGTCAAAATCTGCTCCTGTTTTTATTAAACAATTGTTTTTTTCTTTTGAAATATTTTGCAGCCCAAGAGGAGATCTGAGAGATTGGTAAATGTGAGTATATTACACACCTTTGTAGACACATTTCATTTGCACCCAAAAACAGACAATTTCAGCTAAGAATCACATGCTAAAATGCCTTTAATTGCAGAAACCAGCCCCTCCAAAGGCAGAGCCCAAGCCAAAGGTGAGGAAGTGCTGACATTAACCACGTTGAATGTACATTTAATAGTAAATTAAGTGCAGTTAAGGACTTAAGGTATTGTGTGTGTGTGTACATACACACAGAAGGAGAAGGCAGTACCCAAGCCCAAGAAGGCTAAGGAGGTGAAGAAGGCTGCACCTGAGGAGAAGGAGGCGCCTGCAGAGAATGGCGAAGCCAAAGCTGAGGAAGAGGTAAGGGGCTGATGGGATATGTAGGTATTTCTTCTTACAGATAAATGAAAAAACAATCCATCTATCTTTATTTAACTAGGCAAGTCGGTTAAGAACAAATTCTTATTTTCAATGACAGCCTAGGAACAGTGGGTTTAACTGCCTGTTCAGGGGCAGAATGACAGATTTGTACCTTGTCAGCTCGGGGTTTTAAACTTGCAACCTTTCGGTTACTAGTCCAACGCTCTAACCACTAGGCTACCCTGCCGCCCCATGATATGGTGCTCTTTTTTTCTCTCTTTTTTTAATATACATTTTTGTTTGATTTTCAGGAACCAGCCACAGAAGAACCTGAACAGAAAGAAGATGCGGCAGAATAACATCTCTCAAACCACATCTTTTATCACTGCCCCCTATTCCTCTTTCTTGTACAATTCAGGGGAATATTTTTATTGACTTTTCTAAATGCAAGTTTTTTAGTAGTTTGATTGTAGAAACACATTTTTTTTATGGAACAAATACATTTGGAGACGGATTTCATCACATCCCACATTTTTACGTCTCCGGAACAATTACGGTTATTGTAAATGTCAAAGGTTTTTAATTTTGCCGTGGGGTGGGAATGGGCCAGGTTGCTGCATCAAGAACATGCAAGCACGTTGTTTACAGGATCCGGTCAAAACGGAGAGCTTGCCTGAGAGACTAACATTCCATAGGCTATATGAGGGATGGTATTTGTAACCTGTATTGTGGGGATGAATTCCTCAAGGGGCAACACAGTTTTATTGTTTATAATGAGAAATGTTTTAGAATGTTGTAAGCCGTGTTCCGTATGTTAACTATTGTACTCATGCCATTTTTTTTCTTAACCATTCTGCTTAATAAACCTATTCCCTAGCACTGGAGTTCCTCCCTATCAGGCCTGTGCATTGCGTGTAATTGGTTTTGTCTCTGTTCTGTGATAGCATTGCAATAAACGTGTACAGCTGCTGTTTAAAAGGGTTTTCAAACTTTCTATATGCAGTGTGTAATGGTACATTGTAAATTGAATTCTTTGTTCTTAGCCAAGCTAATGACATAAGTGTGAAACATACTGTTGACTATGGTTCCTTTTGATGCTGAGAAACTGTACATCCACTTGAGCTGTCAAATACACAAACCAGCAATATTCATGTGGGTTTTAGGTATCAAGTACAAGTGTACAGTTCTTGTATTCTTTGTTTATAGATGTGTCATGATTGGTATAAACAAACCAATAAAAATGTGGTTGTAATCGTTTGATCTTTTCTCATTGTGTGCTAAATAGACTGATGTGTGAATCCATACAATCATGTCAATACTACACAGTATTTTAGATATGATAGTTCTGGTTGTCCACCAATGCATATTGCATTAGCTAAAGAAAAACATGCCAGTTTTGAGACTCCCATGACAACAGCCAGTATCTGTCCTCGATGTGAAAAATATAAATACATTTAAAGTGCATCTGCCTCTAAAAACAATTTATTGCTGTGGGGCTAGTGAGGGACCATCAGTAAATTGTCAATGGCTTCACATTTCAATGACAAGAAACCGACTATAAATTGTAGAAATGTATAATTAAATATTGAAAGCATTTAATGAGAACTAAAGAATGTGCAACATGAAAATATTGTCCTATTTACATTTGTAATTTATTGACAGCTCACAACTAGCCCCAGGTAGCCTAGTGGTTTGAGCATAGGACTAGTAACTCAAATGTTGCAAGATCAAATCCCCGGTAAAAGGTTAAAAAAATCTGTTCTGCACCTGAATAAGGCAGTTAACCAACTGTTCCTAGCCTGTCATTGAAAATATGAATTTGTTCTTAACTGACTTGATCTGGTTAGACTGTTTCACGTTATCTAGAAGGGTGTGTCTGTACTGTTTTGGCAGAGTGAATGTAGCTACGAAATTTACATAAGAGAAATGTGAATACTATGCGGCTGTTGACCTTAGGATGTTTAGATGAGCCAAATTATAACTGCGCAATATATTTCTACCAATCAAAGTTTAGAAGATTAACAAAATGGTAATAAACAAAAACTAAATCAAACTCAGTTCAGAATTATAGCCTTTTTGAATTAACTTTGGAGATGGCGGCCCTGTGGAAGTCCTTCATCCAAAGGTTGTTGAATGCATGCACTGAAACGACCCGAAAAACAAAAACAGGATACTGAATTTTTTTATTTTGGCATCTTAAAAAGGTAGAAATTGAGTTTTGCCTAATACGGCAATTCATATTATTTTTCCAATATACATTTTTACAGTGAGTCAATATTGGTCAAACACCATGCCCCTTGGGTTAAGCGCTTGACCCAGCTGCTGGTAAATTAGTCTATATAGCTGGGTTAAAACAACCCAGCACATTGGGTTGAGGGATTGATCAAGCAGCTGGGTAATTTAACTAATCCTTAGATTACATTCAGTGTAATCCTAATTTCAATTTTGCTTATACAGTGCCTTCGGAAAGTATTCAGACCCCTTCACTTTTTCAACATTGTTAGGTTACAGCCTTATTCTAAAATTGATTCAATAAATGTTTGTCCTTTAATCTACACACAATACCCCCTAATGACAAAGCAAACAGATTTGTAGGAATTTTTGCAAATGTATTAATAATAAAACACCTGAAATATCACGTAGGTGTTCAGACCCTTAACTCAGTACTTTGTTGAAGCACCTTTGGCAGCGATTACAGCCTTGAGTCTTCTTGGGTATGACGCTACAAGCTTGGCACACCTGTATTTGGGGAGTTTCTCCCATTGTTCTCTGCAGATCCTCTCAATTTACACGTCTCTCCAGAGATATTCAATCGGGTTCAAGTCTTGGCTCTGGCTGGGCCACTCAAGGACATTTAGAGACTTGTCCTGAAGCCACTCCTGCGTTGCCTTGGCTGTGTGCTTAGGGTCGTTGTTCTGTTGGAAGGTGAACCTTTGCCCCAGTCTTGAGGTCCTCAGGGCTCTGGATTAGGCTTTCATTAAGGATCTCTCTGTACTTTGCTCCGTTAATCTTTCCCTCGATCCTGACTAGTCTCCCAGTCCCTGCCATTGGAAAAACCTAGAGAGTTATAGAGTTGGTTGAGAGCGGTGTTAGTGCCAGCTTCGTTCTATGGTGTTAAATAGACAGCTACAAATAATATAGATGAGAACTCTCTTGGTAGATAGTGTGGTCTACAGCTTATCCTAAGGTACTCTACCTCAGGCAAGCAATACCTCAAGGCTTTTTTAATATTAGACATTGCACACCAGCTGTTAATGACAAATAGACACACACCCCCACCCCTCGTCTTACCAGAGGTAGCATCTCTGTTCTGCCAGTTCATGGACAATCCCGCTAGCTCTATACTGTCCATATCGTCGTTCAGCAACATCTCGGTGAAACATAAGATGTTAGTTTTTTTATATCCCGTTGGTAGGATAATCTTAATCGTAGGTTATCAATATTATTTTCCAATGATTGCATATTAGCAAGAAGAACGGATGGTAAATGGAGTTTACTCGCTTGCCTACGGATTCTCAGAAGGCTGCCCGATCTGCGGCCCCTTTTCCTGCTTCTTTTCTTCATGCAAAAATGTGTGGATCTGGGCCTGTTCCAGTGAAAGCAGGATATCCTTCACTATTCTCATGTCCAGAAGTTATTTTCAGGTCATAAGAGACGGTAGCAGTAACATTATGTACACAAGTAAAAAAACAAGTTAAACAAAATGCAAAAAAAATAAAAAAATAGCACAACTGAGCTCAATTTCGAGTCTCATAGCAGGGTCTGAATACTTATGTAAATAAGGTATCTGTTTTTTATTTTTAATACATTTGCAAAAATGTCTACAAACCTGTTCTCGGTTTATCATTGTGGGGTATTGTGTGTAGATTGCTAAAGATCCTTTTTTTTAAAGAATATGCCTGTAAAGTAACAAAATTTGGAAAAAGTCAACGGGCCTGAATACTTTCCAAAGGCACTGTATATTTGTGCCTTCTCTACCATCCCACCCCCTCCTTTTCTGACACAGTCAAGATACAATGTTAAATGTCAAATCATTTGCATTTCAGAACAAACATCACATCCAATGTAGAATATACAAATATATACAAAATATATAAAATAGCAAATGGAATCAAAGCCCGATTGTCTAAATATGTGTTATTTCATAAAATAAGATTTCATAAGATAGGACTATTTGTTAAAATTTAATTGAATTATATTTCAGAAACCAAACAGTTCAATCAGACTAAAGCCTCAGTTGAACTTGATGTGCACACTCAGATTGCAATCTGAGAAAAACAACGCATGCATGTTTGAGAGTCTGTTTAAGTAGTATTAACACAGATCTGTCGATCAGACAGTGCCACAGCTAATCAATAGATTAGCACATTCATTGACACACTTCAGCTATTTTAGGCGACAGCACAAACACACACGAGCTGTGTTCGAATACCCATACTAAATACTACACACTTAATGAGTATATACTACACCATTAGTTCATTTCAGCATACTGTAAACCAACGGTATCCTTTCAGTTGAGTGTACAAGCGCTTCACCTGTCTACCAGAAGTTGATGCTGTTGCTATGCAACCTCTTGCTAGCATAAGAAATTACTATCTAGACATTTTACGATTTGGGGTGTGTTCGTAAATTCAATCTGGAGTGCCAGAGTGCACTCTGGGCGTTTGTAAATCCAGAGCATTGTCCGTTTGTAAATTCAGAGCGTTCTGTGTCCGGAGCGTTCAGAGTACACACTGGACGCTCTGGCTTAGGGTGTGATCCGAGGGTTCTGACCTCAGAACGGCAGTTAAGCACCCAAGCTAACTGGCGAACGTTGGCTAGCTTGCCAGCTACTCCCAGACAAAAATGAGGGAACACTTTTTTATTTCACCTTTATTTAACCAGGTAGGCTAGTTGAGAACAAGTTCTCATTTACAACTGCGACCTGGCCAAGATAAAGCAAAGCAACAAACAACACAGAGTTAGTTACACATGAAATAAACAAACGTACAGTCAATAATAATAGAAAAGTCTATATAGTGTGTGCAAATGAGGTAAGATTAGGGAGGTAAGGCAATAAATAGGCAGTAGTGGCGAAGTAATTACAATTTAGCAATTAAAACACTGGACTGATAGATGTGCAAACCTCACTCTGACCATTTTACTCACCCTACCAGAGCTGGTTAGGCTGTTTTCATGTTATCCAGAAAATTGGTGACTAACTGTGCTGCTGGCAACCATTTAATTACGGGGGTTTTTGCCGGCCTTTACTGACACTGTCCATATTCAACGGGTGTTGAGCATTCGTACATTCATCAGTTATTCTGTACTCTGCCACACTTAGTGGCACGTTCGTTGAAAGCATGCTCGGACCAACGTGCAGGGTGATCTGGGTTCCACATCTTTATTTAGTGAAACGCACAAAACAATAAAGCAAGAACGAAACGTGACGACAATGAAGTGCTGAACTATAACTACCCATAAACAATATCCCACAAAACACAGGTGGAAAGATGCTACTTAAATATGATCCCCAATTAGAGACAACGATAGCCAGCTGCTTCTAATTGGGAATCATACCAAACACCAACATAGAAAACAAAACTAGAACCCCAAATTGAAAATATAAACTAGACTAACCACCCAGTCACACCCTGACCTACTCCACAATAGACAATAGAAAATAAGGACTCTCTATGGTCAGGACGTGACACTCAGACAAGAGTGCTCTGAAATCAGAGTAGACAGAATTAGAATTAGCTAATGTTAGCTAACATACTGCTGTAATGATATGCCATGCGTTTCATAAGGATAGCGTAGCTAATCAATTGTCATCCAACATAACGTGTAACCTAACTTATTTGAAAAGTCATTACTTTATTACATTGCTCAACATTTTCTTAACATTTGTCATAATTAGTAAAGCAATGAATTTGTATCTGCTCTCGTTGGACTTCGGCTGCTTATTTTCTGCCATTTTCTTCAAATCTGAAAACCACTCCCATTTTCTGAAGAACTGCATAATGAGCACTTAATGCACGGATATAGTGTCCACTGCTTGTATACTTTGTATTTTGGCAAAATTAATACGACATCCGGGAACTTTTGGCATACTAACTATATCTATACTATGACCAATAAGCAGACTACATTACTCAAATTACTTTACAAATAGTACGGTTGGCGTGGTTAGTATAAGTATTCAAACACAGCTAAGCTGTTTTGCCATACAATAATGGTCAACATTTGGGTCGAATCAAAACACTGTTACAAGTGTAAAATGTTACGTTTGAAGGTCACTACTAAGGACATGGACTAATGACTCATAAAGCAATTTTCATAATCACCAAAATGTAACATTTGTATATTAAATACATTGTTGTGATAGAATGAAAGTACCAGAATGCACTTCAGCCCAGCTTGAACAAAAAAAGTAATTATATATTAGTCATACAAATATATGAAGATTTGTGCAACAGTAGTTGAACTCAAGGCAAACAAGCACATACCATATAGTAAAGAAAAATGCATTAAAACAAACAAAAAGTAAATTTAACAGAGCTATGCCTTAAGAGCATATTAGCATTGGAATATGAAGGGGAAAGGACATACCTAGTTAGTTGCACAACTGAATGCATTCAACTGAAATGTGTCTTCCGCATTTAACCCAAACCCTTCTGAATCAGAAGGTCACTCATGGCTCATATATACATTGATCTATTCATTCACAAGAACACAAACACATGTGCTTTCTCCTGTCACTACTCACACTATATACAAGAGTAGATACTTTCCCACTATTGTTCAGTGGAAAAAAGGCATGCTCGCAACAGTCTTACTGAGGGGGATTCTGTTCCTGGCAGCTGATACACTGTGGTTTGTAGGAATTACCATGCTGGGGCACACAGTCTGGGAAAGTTGATATCAAACGCATAATAGGATTTGAAGCACACATCCAGTGCCTCAAGCAATGTACCTTGCTCCAATGCCTGTCCACTAACGACTAAACACCTGTGAGCCAACACAAATGGGTAGGGTCTGGTCACCTCCGACTGGCACATGTGCTCAACCATGTTAGATAGAAATCATTACATTTTAGAATATGAGGACTTGTGCAAAGGATGGAGGCACACTGCCAATGCCATCACACACAATTTATTTTGTATACCATATAGCCATTTACACATAAATAAATAAATAATTGTTTGATGCCTACATCTTCCATTCTTTTGGGGCTGATGATAATCGATTCATTTACACAACAATGTCTTGGAGAGTGCAGTTATGCATAACAGATTTTGGAATGCTGTTCCTTTCATTCAAGGTTTACAAATGCTATCATCTACTCAATCTCCCTATGCCTATCCACTATTTAAACTTACAGGCTGCAAGTCAATTAAGGACCTTTTGGTTTTGGTCTCTTCGAAGCTGGGTCGGAATGTCTTCCTGCCAATCTTGTAGACTGGTGTTGGGAGGACCACTGGCAGAAGTCTTAAAACAATGTCACCTTGTGTATCTGGAGAGAAGAATGTTTTGTGAATAACTTGATTGTTTCAGGCTAAACATTTATGAGCATCTGAAGCACCACCAGCAGGGCCATTTCAAACTATACCTGCACTTCAAAGAGAAGATCTTGGGCCTGCTTCTCTCGGCCGGCGAAACAAAGGTTTTTTGTCCTTGAAGACCACGATCCAGTTTTCAGAGTATCTCCGAGCAGTCCGGGTTTAAAATGCTTCTGAGCAATCTGTAGTAAAGCAGACAATTCATTTTCCATTGCAGTTAATCATTAGTGTGGCTAACATTTGACTCTCAATGGCCTCCTGACCTCAGTCAGGAATCTCTCTTTGATGTTTTCGGTACGATGCATCGATAATAGGGCTGCACCTGACCCCCCAAAAAATCTTGGTCGACCGAGAGTCATCTGTTCTTCCGACCAATCGATTGGTAGAAATGTTAAAACGTATATTTTACCATATATTTAAATACAATCAAGTATATGTAGGCTACTGAGCTTGTCTGATGCTTTAATAGTGGTGGCAGCATCATGCTGTGGGGATGTTTTTCAACGGCAGGGACTGGGAGACTAGTCAGGATCGAGGGAAAGACTGGGGCCTCAGACTGGGGCAAAAGTTCACCTTTCAACAGGACAACAACCCTAAGCACACAGCCAACACAACGCAGTGGTGGCTTCAGGACAAGTCTCTGCATGTCCTTGAGTGGCCCAGCCAGAGCCCGGACTTGAACCCAATCAAACATCTCTGGAGAGACCTGCAAATAGCTGTGCAGCGACGCTCCCCATCCAACTTGACAGGGCTTGAGAGGATCCCCAGAGAAAAATGGGAGAAACTCCAAATACAGGTGTACCAAGCTTGTCAAATCATACACAAGAAGACTCGAGGCTGTAATTGCTGCCAAAACGTGCTTCAACAAAGTACTGAGAAAAGGGTCTGAATACTTATGTAAATATGATTTCTGTTTTTTATTTTTAATACATTTGCAAAAATTCTAAAAACCTGTTTTTGCCTTTTCATTGTGGGGTACTGTGTGTAGATTGATGAGGAATAAAAACAATTTAATCAATTTTAAAATAAGTCTGTAATGTAACAAAATGTGGATAAAGTGAAGGGGTCTGAATACTTTCCGAATGCACTGTATGCTGCCTTTATTTATCCTACAGTTCTGCCCATGTTCTGAATTCTGTCACTGTACATTTCAAAAGTGCTGAACAAATATTATATTGACTGCGTCCGTCCTAGCTCGCTCATTAACGTATTTATCGAAATTACGGATTGCCTCTTATCTGCTCATCGTTCCCTCATGCCATAATTTGTACATCTCAATTGTCAGTATTCACCACATTTGTTTAAGCTAGTCAGCCATATCAGCTATGTTCATTTAAAGGCACTGAGGCTGAATGAACTGTTTTGCTGCCAGACAAGGCTCTGCTGATAGCCAAGTGTAGCGGTTGTAAGGATTCACTCCATGGTGCTAAAAAGAAAGCTCTGTTGTTGGGACAGCTTTATGTAGGACGAAACAGTTTGTGGGCACAGTTTGTCACAGTTGTAGTGCAATTAATGTATTGTTTAGTGTTGTTTTGTGCAGTGGCTTTGCTGGCATACATCTAACAATTTCGGGGGGAGTTTGCCCCACCAAGATTTACATGCTAAAATCGTCCCTGCACACGCACTGCCACACACAGCCCCGCCACACACAGCCCCTAAGCGCCGCCCACTTCTATTACAAAAGTTGGATTTTTAAATCCCAAAAATTAGAGGTCTCAACTCAATTTCTTTTCTAATTTGAGAGAACCAATCAAACCCTTTTGCACAATTTATGAGTGAATATTGCATTAACAAACAGCCTCCTTCGCAGTCCAGTGTGGTTTACAGCTCTCCCTGAGCGGTGAGTCAGCCAGGCTAGCAAACAGAATCAAATTCAAGTCTTATGTTTTTGTAAAAATAATTATCCACCATGCCTGGAGTAACCAGCAGACACGGATACTCTGACTATCTCGACTGTCTTGGCCCCATTCTGTCTTGTCCAATGAGCCCCCTGGATCGCAATCTCCTTCATGTACTCTGCAACATGATTTGCCGGCCAGATGTTATCTGGGCTGCCCTATCACATTTGACTGTTGTGAGCACGAAGTACTCAATTAATTTTAAATTCCTTTTAACAATCAGTTTTCAATATACACAATAAATATTTCAACATATACCTGGAAAGACCTAGCTACTACTCAAGCTTGGTGTGTCTAGTTGTTGTGTTTAACTGCCTCGCTCATGGGCAGAACGGCAGATTTCAGTTACTGGCCCAACACTTAACCGCTAGGCTTAACCGCTAGGGGGGAGACTTTAAGGGATAGTTTCACCCACATTTCTAAATTACATAATTTGAGGGGGGAAGGATTGATAAGCCAGGGAATGCGGAAAGAGCTAAATTAATAGGGGTGGCAGTAGCTTCGAGGTTAGAAAGGCAGGCCAGGCCTCCCGAATGGCACAGTGGTCTAAGGCACTGCATCGCAGTGGTAGCTGTGCCACTAGAGATCCTGGTGCGAGTCCAGGCTCTGTCGCAGCCGACTGCGACCGGAACACCCATGGGGGGGAGCACAATTGGCCCAGCGTCGTCTAGGTTAGGCGAGCGTTTGGCCGGCAGGGATGTTTTTGTCCCATCGCGCTCTAGCGACTCCTGTGGTGGGCCGGGCGCAATGCACGCTGACACGGTTGCCAGGTGTGTGGTGTATCCTCTGATACATTGGTGCGGCTAAATTCTGGGTTAACTTCTTGACGCTACCCATCCCTTAAGCGGGATAATTGTCATCAGCAACCGCTGAATAGCATAGCGCCCCAGTCAAATAATATTACTAAAAATATTCATATTCATGAAATCACAAGTGCAATATTGCAAAACACAGCTTCGGTGGATTAACAAAAGGCTGTCGTCTCAGATTTTGAAATGATGCTTTACAGCGAAAGCAATCCAAGCGTTTGTGTAAATTTATTGATCGCATGATAAAATATTAAGTACACTTTAATCGTTTACCTTTGATGATCTTCGGATGTTTTCACTCACAAGACTCCCAGTTACACAACAAATGTTCCTTTTGTTCGATAAAGATTATTGTTATATCCAAAATACCTGCGTTTGTTTGTCGCGTTATGTTCAGAAATCCACAGGAAAGAGCGGTCACGACAACGAAGAAGAAAATTCCAAATAATATCCATAATGTCCACAGAAACAAGTCAAACGTTTTTTATAATCAATCCTCAGGTTGTTTTTAAAATATATATTCGATAATATATCAACCGGGAGTGTAGGTTTTTCAATAGGACAAGGAGAAACAATGGCCGCTTTACTCTGTTGAGCAAAATTCACTCTGAGAGCCCCCACCTATCCACCTATCTTTCTTGCTCATTTTTCAAAATAAAAGCCTGAAACTATGTCTAAAGACTGTTGACACCTTAGGGAAGCCATAGAAAAAGGAATCTGGTTGATATCCCTTTAAATGGAGGATAGGCATGCATAGGAACAGAGAGGTTTCAAAATAAGAGGCACTTCCTGATTGGATTATCCTCAGGTTTTCACCTGCAATATCAGTTATGTTATACACAGACAATATTTTGACAGTTTTGGAAACTTTAGAGTGTTTTCTATCCTAATCTGACAATTATATGCATATTCTAGTTTCTGGGGCTGAGAAATAGGCAGTTTCAAATGGGTACGTTTTTTAGCCAAAAACGAAAATACTGCCCCCTACACGCAAAAGGTTAAGCGGGCATTGTGTCAAAAAACAGTGCGGCTTGGCTGGGTTGTGTTTCAGAGGATGCATGGCTCTCAACCTTCGCCTCTCCCGAGTCCTTACAGGAGTTGCATCGATGAGACAGGACTAACTACCAATTGGATACCACGAAATTGGGTAGAAAAAAAACCAGGCAGGCCGATTCCAGAAAGGCAGGTCGATTCCAGCGAGTTATCGGTTTGAACCCCTAGCTTCCTGCAGGGAGATCTGCAGCAAGTGATCCGGCAGTCAGAGGGTTACCAGTTACAATATCTCTGTATACAACATTCTGCTGTTGTGCCCTTGAGCAAGGCACTTTACCCCTAAGTGCCCATGAGCTGCTCCCAGACGGTGATATGTGTGTTGTATGTCAGGTTGGTCAATGTGACAGAATATCTGTAATAAAGCAAGTATGGTAAAATGAATTTCTTAGTTTTACTTACCCTCAAACTTTGGAATCAAAGAGGCCAGGTTCCACTCATTCCTCATATCCTTTTCAAAGCTGTCCATTGGCCTTGACCTTTGCATTTCATTACAGATATTAATTAAAATGTTAGAAACATAGTTAGTTAGCTAGTTATACTAACTTGACTACATCAAACATAAGGTAAACTCTAACGTCAGCAAACAGAATTTGCATCCATCCTCAACTTCACACGTCTGACTAAAGCTGCCACTGTCAGAAACCATTGAAAACCCATACAGTAACACTAGCTAACTCACTCAATCATATTAGGTAGCCATATTCCTTGGGTAGTTTGTGGGTTCTTATTCTATGTTTAGTTGCCTTTAGTTGCCTGTTCTGCACTTCTCATATTAGCTTCACGTTTCATTTTGTTGTTTTGTGTAGTTTGTTCAGTGTTCTTTCTTTAATTAAAGAAGTATGCACGTTTACCACGCTGCGCCTTGTTCTCCTCCATACAACGTCCCTTACAGAAGAACCCACCATAATAGGACCAAGCAGCGTGAAAAGGAGGAGCAGCGTTTAATGGGGAAATGGACATGGGAGGAGATACTAGATGGAGCAGGACCCTGGACGCAGCCGGGGGAGTATCGCCGTCCTAAGGAGGAGATAGAGGCAGCGGAACGGCGATACTATGAGGAGAAATACCGTAGAATAGAGGAATAGCGACGATATGAGGCTAGCACGGAAGCCCGAGAGGCAGCCCCAATAAAAAAAAATTGGGGGGCATTGTGATGGCCACTCCAATACCTTGACTTTGTTGTTGTTAAGCCATTTGGCCACAACTTTGGAAGTATGCTTGTGGTCATTGTCCATTTGAAGCCCCATTTGCGACCAAGCTTTAACTTCCTGACTGATGTCTTGAGATTTTGCTTCAACATATCCACATAATTTTTCTTCCTCATGAAGCTATCTATTTTGTGAAGTGCACCAGTCCCTCCTGCAGCAAAGCAACACCACAACAGGATGCTGCCACTCCCGTGCTTCACGGTTGGGATGGTGTTCTTGTCACGACTTCTGCCGAAGTCGTTGCCTCTCCTTGTTCGGGCGGTGCTCGGCATTCGACGTCACCGGTCTTCTAGCCATCATTGATCCATTTTTCATTTTCCATTGGTTTTGTCTTGTCTTCCCACACACCTGTTTTCAATCCCATTCATTACCTGTTGTGTATTTAACCCTCTGTTTCCCCTCATGTCTTTGTCAGAGATTGTTTATTGTCAGTGTAGTGTTTTTGTTGTATAGGTGCGCGACGGGTCTTCGTACCCATATTTGTTTATGTTCTTTTCCTGTTTAGTGTTATGGAGCATGTTACTATGACATTATTAAAAGACTCCATTTTACACTCCGTTTGACTCTCCTGCGCCTGACTTCCCTGCCACCTCTACACATATGCCTGACAGTTCTTTGGCTTGCAAGCCTCCGCCTTTTTCCTCCAAACATAACAATGGTCATTATGGCCAAAGAGTTCTATTTTTGTTTCATCAGACCAGAGGACATTTCTCCAAAAAGTATGATCTTTGTCCCCATGTGCAGTTGCAAACCGTATTCTAGCTTTTTTAATTGCAGTTTTGGAGCAGTGGCTTCTTCCTTGCTGAGCTGCCTTTCAGGATATGTCGATATAGGACTCCTTTTACTGTGGATATAGATACTTTTGTATCCGTTTCCTCCAGCATTTTCACAACGTCCTTTGCTTTTGTTCTGGGATTGATTTGCACTTTTCGCACCAAAAGTACGTTCATCTCTAAGAGTCTCCTTCCTGAGTGGTATGATGACTGCGTGGTCCCATGGTGTTTGTACTATTGTTTGTACAGATGAATGTGGTACCTTCAGGTGTTTGGAAATTGCTCCCAAGAATGAACCAGACTTGTGGAGTCTACAATTTGTTTTCTGAGGTCTTGGCTGATTTCTTTTGATTTTCCCATGATGTCAAGCAAAGAGGCACTGAGTTTGAAGGTAGGCCTTGAAATACATCCACAGGTACACCTCCAATCGACTCAAATGATGTCAATTAGTCAGAAGCTTCTAAAGCCATGATATCATTTTCAGGAATTTTCCAAGCTGTTTAACCCTTGCAAGGCTGCTGGCCCAGACAGCACGCTTTCTGTGTCCTCAGAGCATGCCTAGAACAGCTGGCTGGTGTGTTTACGAACATATTCAATCACTCCCTATCCCAGTCTGTTCAAGATGGTTTCCATTGTTCTCATCAATCTACACACAATACCCTAATGCTCCTACCTGCCAGGCTACCGGCCGCCTCATGAGCGTCACTGTACAGCTATTTTCAGGTCTCTCCAATGATGTTAGATCTGGTTCAAGTCCCAGCTCTGGCTGGGCCACACAAGGACATTCAGAGACTTGTCCCGAAGCCACTCCTGCATGGTCTTGGCTGTGTGCTTAGGGTCGTTGACCTGTTGGAAGGTGAACCTTCGCCCCAGTCTGAGGTCATGAGCGCTCTGGAGCAGGTTTTCATCAAGGATCTCTCTGTACTTTGCTCTGTTTATCTTTCCCTCAATCCTGACTTGTCTCAAGTCCCTGCCGCTGAAAAACATCCCCACAGCATGATGCTGACACCACCATGCTTCACCGTAGGGATGGTGCCAGGTTTCCTCCAGACGTGACACTTGGCATTCAGGCCAAAGAGTTCAATCTTGGTTCAATCTAGGTAGTTGTTGTTCAGATATTACTGCACTGTTGGAACCAGAAGCACAAGCATTTCGCTAACATTTGCATTAACATCTGCTAACCATGTGCATTAACATCTGCTAACCATGTGTATGTGACCAATAAGATTTGATTTGATGCCAAACAGGAGGTGTAAAGAAGGGGATTTCCTTGGAAGATGGGGAAGGAGAGGAGGGTCTCAGCTGAGGTCCAAGCATTCTGATATGTTCTGGCCAGTTGTCCCTCAAACAGGCCTGTAGGTGCCATCAACCAGCCTACATACAGTATTATCTGAGTGAATGAACTGTTAGGATGGCAAAGAGAGAGAGAGATCAATAATCACTGTTTAAAAATGGTGTAAAACTGTTCTAGATTCAGATTGTCTCAGCACTGTATGGTACAGCAAAGTTAGAGAGATATGCAAACTTACAATCATGAGGCCAGGCATTATGCTTCTCATCAGGGTGTTGTAGGAGAAAGTAGTGTAGGACCTTGAGAGCTTCTGGATAGGGCTGAGTACCTGTACTGTGTGAATGTTCCTGTGAAAGAGAGAGAGAGAGAATGTGGGGGGAATCAGTAATCAAGTAATATCAGACTATCTCTGTATCATTGATCATCAGCCCCCCTGAAAGGTGATAGGTATACATTCAGAAAAGTAGGCTGATTGGCGTCCCATGTCTCCTCTGCGCGCTGGAACCAGTCGCCCACCACAGGAGCCTCGATCTAACGCTGATGCCAAGGAGCCAGAACCGGCTGATACCCCAGTACACACTGGAAGGGGGAAAGGTTAGTGGAGGAGTGGCGGAGCGAGTTCTGGGCCATCTCTGCCCAGGGCACGAACGCCTCCCCCCCCTCCCCCCTCCAGCCGGTCCTGGCAATAAGACCTCAGAAACCTATCCACATCCTGGTTAACTCTCTCCACCTGCCTGTTACTCTCAGGGTGAAAACCCGAGGTAAGGCTGATTGAGACACCCAGACGTTTCATGAACGCCCTCCAGACCCTCGACGTGAACTGGAGACCTTGAACAGACACTATGTCCTCAGGTACCCCGTAGTGCCGGAAGTTACGTTATTATATACAGATCTCTGGTGTAAATGGGAAAGTGGGTTTCCAGGGTTAGAGTAGTGCAGAAGTTGTCATATACTGAGTCAGTGAAGAAAGTAGAGGAAGATGGGTCAAGGTGGGGTAACCTGAGAGGAGTGGTGTGAGTAGTAGATCTGTACCAGTACAGAGGGATAGGCCAACAAGTGATATGTTTCCGTAAGATTGGATTTTTAGCAATGGTTATCAACTGTACTGCAGGGATGGAATGTAAGTTACAGAAAATTGAGGTTGTGGTGGCAGCTGCAGAGAGGTATTTGGATGTGCGAGACTTGACATCAGAAGTTACAGGGTGTGTTAAGTGGTGGTGTCCCATCCTTTCAGGTTGTTGGCCTGAAGTAGGACTAAATAGATTTAAATAGTGGAGTAGGGTGGTGTTTTTTTGTGAGTGTAGTGTTAGATGGTAGGGTATTTGTAAAAAAAAAAGTATAAGGGAGTTCAGTCTAGTAGGTTGCGGTAATGAAACAATTATTGGATGCCAACCGCAGTTAAACCTCATCGAAGAAGAAATGAGAAGGCGCACAATCACAGAAGAAGCGAACGAGACCATGAGAACAAGCTGACATAAACGCTCATAACGAAAAATACAAAAAAAACTAGATTATGTGATACATGCATTTCGAATATCGCGCATAAATGTACATGTGAAATAATCGATTTAATTCGATACATCGCCCAGCCCTATGGATAGGGCCTAGTCGCGAAAGTGCAGACACGAAACATCGGAACCATTTTGAGAATTGTAAACATTCGTCATTCATGCTTGGCAGTGCTCGTTTTAGCTCAATGGCAGTGGTGGGCTACTAGCTAGTTAACCGAATAATTATAGAGAGACAGTGAAATAAAGACTCATTTAAAATCCAATACTTTTTTGTATTATGAAAGTATCAGCATGGATGCAAAGCAAAAGCTTAAAACGTGCTTGCTTATTATAGAGATAATCATTTAACGCGAGCCAAGTTACTCCCCACGGAATTTTCACTTTGACCGACCGACCTTTTTCTTTCCACAACAATCAGTTGAAGTTGTTATGATGTTGGCGTGTCAACGATTTGTGAGTGTTGTGAGGAACTCAAGGACACTATCACGACATGTCACTACTTGGTCTCCGGTTGGAGCAGCATTCAATGCCCAGCAGAGGAAAGTTGATTTGTTTCAGAAGAACGTGGTAAGTCAGCTAACGTTAGCGGTTTGTTTGCGGACCGCCATAATACCAGAGAAGAAGTTAACTAGCTGCATACAATCCCAACCTATATTAAATGTCCTCATTGTCAAAATCACCCATAATTGTGTTCACTAGAAAAATACTTGCTCTTTTATAAATGTGTAATTTGGGGTTGTTGTAATGATCAGCCTCGAAAACGAAGAGTTGGCCACACAGACTTTTGACATGGCATTGTACGTGCTATATTTGCACAGGGATTATTCGGGGTTCCAGGGTTGAGTACTCCGGCTGGTTTCGAGGTGGCTCAGCAACGAGCGCTCAGGGAAACAGAACAGTTGGTAGAAATAGCCTGCAATAACCCACCAGGCGCCCTGACCGTGGAGACCTTCGATCAACTTTCTGACAGCCTTTGCAAAGTGGCAGATTTGGTAATGGCTCACAGTCACACTCAGAGATCATTGGCATCGTTGTTGTCAAGCCAAACTCCTCCCTGTTGAATATGATACACCCTTGATGTTGTATTTCTTTTCTTGCAGGCAGATTTTGTCAAAGTTGGCCATCCAGACCCTGCCTTTCGGGATGCTGCTGAGAAGGCATGCATAAACATTGGCACAGTAGTAGAAAGGTATGAACCCTCTTCCGTAGTTTCTCTAGTAAAGTATTACATGATGTCAAGCAAAACACTTTTTTAATACATTCTTTGATGTTTTCTCTTTTTTGCCCTGATAGGCTGAACACTAATGTTGAACTGTGTAGGAGTCTCAAGAACCTACTAGATAACAAAGAGGTTCTGGATTCTTTGGACCCAGATACAAGGCATGTACAATCATCTTCCTGTTTGTACGATGAGTAGCAGTGCATTTAGTCTTTTGCCTGACGACTCAAACTGAATTCTTCCGCTGCTCAATGTTTGCTACATATTTCATTGCAGAGAAGAAACTAATGTCCGTGGGCGTAGTGTTTGGCTGGAGCAAGGAGGTTGGGTAGACAGGCAATCTTGTTTTACTGATATTTCACAATACATTTTGCAGGAGAGTAGCAGAACTGTTCATGTTTGATTTTGAGATCAGTGGCATTCATCTGGATGAATCAAAGGTTAGTGATGTGATATAAATGACATTACTAGCCTATCACTTATACTTCATGGAATATATTTTTAAATCAATAATTGTCATGTACACATTGATTATTAGCCTACTAAGCCACATCCTAAGGGAAGTATAACCACAATGTGAGCTTAACCTAAACAGCACCTCTGTTTCAATGTATGAATCTTTTTCCCAGAGAGGGAAGGCGGTGAGCCTCAATGTCAAACTGCTGGATCTGAACAATGAATTTCTAAATGGCACCCACCTGCCCAATAGGATAGAGAAGACGGCCCTGCCAGAACACATCCGACACTGCTTCTCCATAGACGGCAACTCCATCCAGATTGGAGGTCTCCATGCAGATTCTCCTGATGAACTGGTGTGTGTGTGTGTGTGAGCGTGTGTGCGCAACCCAGAGGTTTATCTCTATACATAATTAGTGGTCTTCCAGCTACTGTCCCATGGTAGGAAATGGTATTGGGCATGTTTGTTTGCTGTGCAGTAGCCTATAGATATTATATGCTTGTTCTTTTCTCTTAGGTGCGGGAGGCTGCTTATAAAATCTTTCTCTTCCCGAATTCAAGTCTGCTGCTTTGTCTGGATGACCTGTTGACTTGTAGGAATGAGCTAGCCAAATTAGTGGGCTATGAATCTTTTGCACACAGGGCTTTAAATGGAACTATGGCCAAGACTCCAGGTAAAGTACTCTGGCTGTTTACCTAATTTCTTTGTGCTCTGCTGCTTGGAAGAAATATTTAATTGATTTTATGATTCTTCAAACAGAGAAGTGTGTACTATGCTGTGTTGACCAGTGTGTTTAGTATGTTTTTGTTTTGTAGAGACTGTCATGAAATTCCTTGAATTGCTGACAGACAAACTCTCGGACAGGTATGGTAGGAGTCAGAGAGCCAGACACTGGCATGAACACTGTACAACACATCAATGTTTTGCCCATCTCAAACATACTGTAAGAGTAGCACATGCTCACACAATGTCCCTATTCCTCAATCCAGAACTGCCAAAGATTTTAACCTGATGAGGGATATGAAGATGAAAATGAACTCAAGAAGCACCGTGAGTCATCTTATAAATGCGTATAAGTAGCTCTCATGGTTCTGACATCCATGTGTAGGAGATCATGACAATCTTTCTGCTGTTTGATGTTTCAATGTTAAAAAAAAAAATCCAAGGTACTCATGCCATGGGACCACTCCTACTTCAGCAGCGCTGTGCGGGCAGAGAGGTAAGATACCTATAAAAAGGTATACAGTACTGTAAACCTATGTGTATATTCTAAGTGGAAATAATATAACTTGTCAACAAGGAATCGTTGGGAATCTCCTAAAGAAACTATGGAAAGGTTGACGGGAGTACCTGAGCTTTATTTTCTACTAAAAGGCCTCTAGAGGGGGCTTGTGTATTGCTTAACATTATTCGGAAAACAGTCTGTAATAACATAGCCTTACAAGTGTATGTTTGTGTGTGCAGGTATAACATCGATCCCAGCCTGTACAGTCCTTACTTCTCCTTAGGGGCCTGCATGGAGGGCCTCAACATGCTGTTCAGCCAGCTGCTGGGAGTCTCCTTCCGGAATGAACAGCCCATGGCAGGAGAGGTGTGGAGTGAAGAAGTCCGCAAGTTGGTGAGAGAACAGTCTCTGTCTGTATGACACTCAACACCAGTTTCTGGGGGCTCCTTTGAGTGAACCAGCAGAAAATGTAATAGTTGCTGCTTGGCTTTTTGTCATTTTAAGGCCCATCGTTTCTTTTGGGGATGGATTTTATTTTAAGCAGTCCTAAATGTCAGTTGGTTCTCTTAACAGGCTGTTGTCCATGAGACCGAGGGTCTTCTGGGATACATCTACTGTGACTTCTTCCGAAGGCCTGACAAACCACACCAGGTAAGACAAGCTGCTGCAGAAATACTGCCTAAATCCTCTGCGAAAGTAAGATACTAATGCTGATCATATCAAGGCTTTCTCTGTGCTCCCAGGATTGCCACTTCACCATCCAAGGGGGGCGTCTTAAGAAGGATGGGGAATACCAACATCCTGTGGTGGTGCTGATGCTGAGCCTGCCCCCTCCCACACGTAGCACCCCAACACTGCTCAACCCCGGCATGATGGAGAACCTGTTCCACGAGATGGGCCACGCCATGCATTCCATGCTGGGACGCACGCGTTACCAACATGTCACAGGTAACCTGAGTCCAGGCCAGAGCCTACTGCTTTAGGAGGGATTTCCCCTGTCTCTCATTATTGCATTGCATATGTTGCACATTTGCTTAGCAGACACATTTATTTGCTTAGCAGACACATTTAGTGAACTACCATATGATTAATAGGCCTACAGTCTTGTGTTTGTATGACCTACGATACAGTGCTAGCATGGCATGCTATCGCAAAACATTTTATGACATAGTACAGTTGGTAAACAATCTCTTTTGTGAGAGACTCATCTTCTGACTGGTCTTTTCCAGGAACTAGATGCTCCACTGACTTTGCTGAAGTCCCCTCCATCCTCATGGAGTTCTTTGCCACAGACTATCGGGTGGTAAATCAGTTTGCACGGCACTATCAGACCGGACAGGTGGGCAGCACAAGTTCATACCTGTCCTCTGTAACTTTCCCTCACACACAACACAGTCATTCTTAAGATTATGTCATCTATATGGACTAGCAGTAGTTCTTGTTTACTGCTGTGGTCCACAGATACAGTAGTGTCCTAAGCTGTCCTATCAGACTGTCTGTTATAATAATATAGACTTTGCCCCTTTGGTATGATAATAGTTCTGAGACGCATCACTAGCTCTGCATCAGCTCTGAACCAAATGCTCTCGGCTGCACTTGAACACACGTTGGTTTTGTGTGAAGTCTTTTGTCATGATTTTGAATTGGACTGAAAGTCTGTTGATTAGACAGACTACAAACAGTCAAGCTAATAGCAAACTATTTATTTAACCAAATACTGAAGATAGCAGAGGTTCACCACACAGAAGACTCGATAGATGGGTGTGTTTTGTTTTTCTCAGAAATATTTTGTTCTATTTCAGCCCCTGCCCAAGAGCATGGTCTCTCGCCTTTGTGAATCCAAGAGAATCTGTGGGGCTGCCGACACTCAGCTTCAGGTATAGCCACAGTGGCAGTTTGTGTCTTTTCAGTACTTACTAAATAAAATTATTGGCGTGTTTTTATTTTTTCACAGGTTTTTTATGCTGCTTTGGATCAAGTGTATCATGGCAAGCCACAAAATCGGTCAACGACAGACATTCTAAAAACGATGCAAGAGAAATTCTATGGACTACCTTACGTTCCAAATACTGTAAGTGCCTGATATCTTAGTGAGTCTCATAGTACTGAAGCTGTGGACGATGTACTGATCTGTGAATGTCAGATCCTTGGGGGTAAATAGTAATTAGACTATTCTCTCTACCGGATATAAACCATCCGGTTTGTACCCCCCTTACTGTGTGAGAGAGAATTTATATCCACAGAGAAACATAAAACAGAATAGAACAACCCACAGGCTATTTCTTCTCAACTGTAATTTGGACAATGATATTCTCCCTGAATTGGCTTACCACCACAGCTAACCAATATCTACTCCGTGAGTCCATTTTCTATTAATTTTACATTAGTTTGTTGCCAAATAGCAGAGCTCAGTTTTTCCCTGCCTGGCCATACAAACCAAACTGCATTTGTTAACTGCAGTGATCATATGGAGCTACTTTCACCCCGGTCTTAGTTTAGAACATGTTTGGAACTGTGACACTCAGCAAGTCTTTTGATAGGTCCTTATCTGTCATTGACTGTGAGAAGCAAAGGGGAGGGTTCCCACTGGATTTGGATTATAACAAATCACCACACAGACAGCCGGGCTCTTATCATTAAAATAAGACTGCGTAGGAGTTAGAAACAACTGGCCAGAGAGAGAGAATACACAGAAGCAGCATCATTCCGATAGATACTGCACGTCTCACTTATGTTCTGTAGCCAATTTAGTCATCTTCTATAAGGTGGGTGGCACGTAGGAGAGAGGTTTGAAAAAAAATATTTTCAGATTGACAATGTTGCTTGAATACAAAATATTCAATCGAAAATATGGAAGTGTCTTTCAGTGCTGGGGTTAATTCCACAAATGCAATTCAAATTAAATACCCTCCCTATAAATTCCATTTCATTCAATTTAAATTCCAGTCCAGTTTTTGAATTAAGAGGTAATTCAATTTCTCTCAATTTCAATGTTATTTAAATCCAATAATACAATTCCCAATCCAACATTATCCCCAACAATTCAACAAATTCAAATTGAATTCAATTCCCTCAGGCTTTCAGGCTGATCATGTCACTCACTGTTCAGACAGCCTAGCTATACTGGAAATATATAAATACAAGTTGAAATTATTTAAAACAAATCCTGCAGCCCATTTTTTATACTAACTACATGAATTCCATTCACTGGAATTTAATTGGAATTCAATATTTGAACATTTCCCAAAGATAAAAACAGCATTAATTCCAAAACTTGAAGATTGTTGAAATTCGAATTGAAGTCAACGTAAATTCTCTACTTAATGTGTGAATTCAAGAACTGAATTGGAATTTCAAATTAAATTGGAATTGACCCCAACCCTGGTGTCTTTAGATAAAGATGTGTAACTGGTATTCTTGTCCCTAGGCCTGGCAGCTGAGATTCAGCCACCTCATTGGGTACGGTGCTAAGTACTACTCATACCTCATGTCGCGCGCCATAGCCTCCATGGTGTGGAGGCAGTGCTTTCAAAAAGACCCCTTCAACAGGTGAGAGAAACTCACCTGACCTGACCCCTGACCTGACCCATGTTGTAAATTATTTCAAAAGTTATTTAGTCTGCCATGTGAAGTCTCTATTTGAATTTTTTTATTTCACCTTTATTTAACCAGGTTGGCCAGTTGAGAACAAATACTCATCTACAACTGCGACCTGGCCAAGATAAAGCAAAGCAGTGCGACACAAACAACACAGAGTTACACATGGCATAAACAAACGTGCAGTCAGTAACACAATAAAAATAAATTATATACAGTGTATGCAAATGTAGTAAGATTAGGGAGGTAAGGCAATAAATAGGCCATGGTGGCGAAATAATTACATTTTATCAATTAAACACTGGAGTGATAGATGTGCATTAGATGAATGTGCAGAGATACTGGGGTACAATTAATTGTACAGTTCATTCCAGTAATTGTCAGCAGAGAACTGGAACAGGGGAGTTGGCTTTGGGGATGACCAGTGAAATATACCTGCTAGAGCGTGTGCTACGGGTGGGTGCTGCTATGATGACCAGTGATCTGAGATAAGGCAGGGCTTTAATTAGCAAAGACTTATAGATGACCTGGAGCCAGTGTGTTTGGCGTCTAATATGAAGCGAGGGCCAGCCAACGAGAGCATACAGGTTGCAGTGGTGGGTAGTACAGTGGGGCAAAAAAAGTATTTAGTCAGCCACCAATTGTGCAAGTTCTCCCACCTAAAAAGATGAGAGAGGCCTGTAATTTTCATCATAGGTACACTTAACTATGACAGACAAAATGAGAAGAAAAATAATCCAGAAAATCACATTGTAGGATTTTTAATTAATTAATTTGCAAATTATGGTGGAAAATAAGTATTTGGTCAATAACAAAAGTTTATCTCAATACTTTGTTATATACCCTTTGTTGGCAATGACAGAGGTCAAACGTTTTCTGTAAGTCTTCACAAGGTTTTCACACACTGTTGCTGGTATTTTGGCCCATTCCTCCATGCAGATCTCCTCTAGAGCAGTGATGTTTTGGGGCTGTTGCTGGGCAACACTGACTTTCAACTCCCTCCAAAGATTTTCTATGGTGTTGATATCTGGAGACTGGCTAGGCCACTTCAGGACCTTGAAATGCTTCTTACGGAGCCACTCCTTCATTGCCCGGGCGGTGTGTTTGGGATCATTGTCATGCTGAAAGACCCAGCCACGTTTCATCTTCAATGCCCTTTCTGATGGAAGGAGGTTTTCACTCAAAATCTCAAGATACATGGCCCCATTCATTCTTTCCTTTACACGGATCAGTCGTCCTGGTCCCTTTGCAGAAAAACAGCCCCAAAGCATGATGTTTCCACCCCCATGCTTCACAGTAGGTATGGTGTTCTTTGGATGCAACTCGGCATTCTTTGTCCTCCAAACACGACAAGTTGAGTTTTTACCAAAAAGTTATATTTTCGTTTCATCTGACCATATGACATTCTCCCAATCTTCTTCTGGATCATCCAAATGCTCTCTAGCAAACTTCAGACGGGCCTGGACATGTACTGGCTTAAGCAGGGGGACACGTCTGGCACTGCAGGATTTGAGTCCCTGGCAGCGTAGTGTGTTACTGATGGTAGGCTTTGTTACTTTGGTCCCAGCTCTCTGCAGGTCATTCACTAGGTCCCCCCGTGTGGTTCTGGGATTTTTGCTCACCGTTCTTGTGATCATTTTGACCCCACGGGGTGAGATCTTGCGTGGAGCCCCAGATCGAGGGAGATTATCAGTGGTCTTGTATGTCTTCCATTTCCTAATAATTGCTCCCACAGTTGATTTCTTCAAACCAAGCTGCTTACCTATTGCAGATTCAGTCTTCCCAGCCTGGTGCAGGTCTACAATTTTGTTTCTGGTGTCCTTTGACAGCTCTTTGGTCTTGGCCATAGTGGAGTTTGGAGTATGACTGTTTGAGGTTGTGGACAGGTGTCTTTTATACTGATAACAAGTTCAAACAGGTGCCATTAATACAGTTAACGAGTGGAGGACAGAGGAGCCTCTTAAAGAAGAAGTTACAGGTCTGTGAGAGCCAGAAATCTTGCTTGTTTGTAGGTGACCAAATACTTATTTTCCACCATAATATGCAAATAAATTCATAAAAAATGCTACCATGTGATTTTCTGGATTTTTTTTCTCTCATTTTGTCTGTCATAGTTGAAGTGTACCTATGATGAAAATTACAGGCCTCATCTTTTCAAGTGGGAGAACTTGCACAATTGGTGGCTGACTAAATATTTTTTTGCCCCACTGTACATGGGGCTTTGGTGACAAAAGGGATGGCACTGTGATAGACTACATCCAATTTGCTGAGTAGAGTGTTGGAGTTTATTTTGTAAATGACATCGTCGAAGATCGGTAAGATAGTCAGTATTACTAGGGTATGTTTGGCAGCATGAGTGAAGGAGGCTTTGTTGCGAAATAGGAAGCCGATTCTAGATTTCATTTTGGATTGGATTTGCTTAATGTGAGTCTGGAAGGACAGTTTACAGTCTAACCAGACACCTAGGTAGTTGTCCACATATTCTAAGTCAGAACCGTCCAGAGTAGTGATGCTAGACGGGCGGGCGGGCGGCGATCGGTTGAAGAGCATGCATTTAGTTTTACTTGCATTTAAGAGCAGTTGGAGGCCACGGAAGGAGTGTTGTATGGCATTGAAGCTCGTCTGGAGCAGCGTCCAAAGAAGAGCCAGAAGTATACAGAATGGTGTCGTCTGCATGGAGGTGGATCAGAGAATCACCAGCAGCAAGAGCGACATCATTGATGTATACATAGAAAAGAGTCGGCCCGAGAATTGAACCCTGTGGCACCCCCATAGACTTCCAGAGGTCCGGACAACAGGCCATACGATTTGACACACTGAACTCTATCGGAGAAGTAGTTGGTGAACCAGGCGAGGCATTTATTTGAGAAACCAAGGCTGTTGAGTCTGCCGATAAGAATGCGGTGATTGACAGAGTTGAAAGCCTTGGCCAGGTCGATGAAGCCGGCTGCACAGTATTGTCTTTTATTGATGGTGGTTATGATATCGTTTAGGACCTTGAGCGTGGCTGTGGTGCACACATGACCAGCTAGGAAACCAGATTGCATAGCGGAGAAGGTACGGAGGGATTTGAAATGGTCGGTGATCTGTTTAATTTGGCTTTCGAAGATTTTACTTTAGGTGGATTCGCTCACACTAGTCTGAACATGACAGTGACAAAGAAAATGACCACACACCCACATCACAGATGTCACTGTGACATCAGGGGATTTGTGTTTAGAAATTGAGTATTGTTTTGCCTGGGGTGTTTTTTTCTCAGAGCTGTTTTTTTTCTTCCTGCTCTTTGTGTTTCTGTCATGGGGGCTTGTAGAGTGGCAGACTACAGTCAGTGGCAGTGAAAGTACAGCTCAACCCACAGGAAAACCAAGCCAGTACAGTATTCAGACATATCCTTATCTGTCTGACATAAACCCCAATCCTATCTCTCTCTACCTCTCTGCCTATTCACCCCCTTCGTTTAATGTCCCCACACAGGGACATGGGAGAGCGATATCGAAGGGAGATGCTAGCTCATGGAGGTAGTAAGGAGCCCATGCTTATGGTGCAAGGTAAGGAGCTCACACTGTCACTATTTTTCTTGGCCGCTACCTTCCTCCCTTTCTTTAGGGTTCTTGCACTATTTTTCTCCTATTAGTTCCTTCCCCAGGTCACCACTCCTGTATGTATAGTACAGTGCCTTCAGAAAGTATTCACAACCCTTGACCACTTTTTTTTGTGTTATAACCTGAATTTCAAATTGATTAAATGTTTTTTTTATTGTCATTGGCCAACAACACACACTATCCCATAATGTCAGTGGAATTATGCTTTTCCAAATGGTAATACATCAATTAAAAATCTGACATGTCTTGAGTCAAAGAGTATTCAACCCTTTAATTATGGCAAGCATAAATAACTTCAGGAGTAAAAATGTGCTTAACAAGTCACATAATAAGTTGCATGCAATAATAGTACTTAACATGATATTTGAATGACTACCTCATATCTGTACCCCACACATACAATTATCTGTAAGGTTCCTCAGTCGAACACTGAATTTCAAACATGGACCAAAGACCAGGGAGGTTTTCTAATGCCTCGCGAAGGACACCTATTGGTTGATGGGTAAAAAAAAAGAAGCAGACATTGAATATCCCTTTGAACATGGTGAAGTTATTAATTACACTTTTGATGGTGTATCAAAACACCCAGTCACTACAAAGATACAGGTGTACTTCCTAACTCAATTACCAAAGAGGAAGGAAACTGATCAGGGATTTCACCATGATGACAATGTTGACTTTAAAACAGTTAGAGTTTAATGGCTGTGACAAGAGAACTGAGGATGGATGAACTTTATATTTACTCCACGATACTAACCTAATTGACAGAGTGAAAAGAAGGAAGCTTGAAGAGAATACAAATATTCCAAAACATGCATCCTTTTTGCAACAAGGCAATAAAGTAATTCTGCAAGAAAATGTGGCAAAGCAACTACATTTTTGTCCTGAATAAAAAGTGTTATGTTTGGGGAAAATCCAATACAAGGCATTACTGAGTACCACTTGCCCTTTTTTTTAGCATAGTGGTGCCTGCATCATGTTATGGGTATGCTTGTAATCGTTAAGGACTGGGGAGTTGTTCAGGATAAAAAAGAAACGGAATAGAGCTAAGCACAGGCAAAATCCTAGAGGATTCAGTCTGCTTTAAAACACAAGGCCTAATCTATACGAGTTGATTACCAAGAAGACAGTGAATGTTCCTGAGTAGCGGAGTTAGTTTTGACTTAAATCTACTTGGAAAAACTATGGCAAGACCTGAAACTGTTTGTCTTGCTATGATCAACAACCAATTAGACAGAGCTTAAAGAATGTTTGGTAAGTTTTGCACAATCCAGGTGTGGATAGCTCTTAGAGACTGAGCCAGAAAGACTCACAGCCACGATCACTGCCAAAGGTGCTTCTATAAAGTATTGACTCAGATGTGAATACTTATGTAAATTAAATATTTCTGTATTTAATTTTCAATAAATTTGCTAACATTTCTAAAAATATGTTTTCACTTTGTCATTGTGGGATATTGTGTGTCGATGGGTGAGAGAAAAAATATTAAATCCATTTTGGTTTCAGGCTGTAAAACAACCAAAATGCGGAATAAGTCAAGGGGATAGAATACTTTCTGAAGCCACTGTATATTATCAACTTATATCATTTTGGCAAAGCCATCAATGCATAGTTTTTTTGCAAGTGTATATGCCTGAGGCACAGGCTTTGGCTACTTCAAACTCTTAATTATAGCTATGTGATGATGGCAGTTGCTTTGCTTTTCCCTGGGTTTGGAAACAGGTAAGGGCTCCTACTATGCATCATGGCCCTCTGATGCCTCCCAGGTTATCCTGAAACCACCATAAATCTCAAGACGGGAAGCTTTATTTGTGTTTAAAGGAAAGATTCACCCATTCCCCAGGAATAGATCAAATCAAATGTTATTTGTCACATACGCCGAATACAACAGGTGTAGACAGTGAAATGCTTACTTTCAAGCCATTAACCAACAATGCAGTTTTAAGAAAATACAACAACAAAAAACGTAAGAGAATAACAAATGATTGAAGAGCAGCAGTAAATAACAATAGCGGGGCTATATACAGGGGGCACCAGTGTCAAGGTAATATGTACATGTAGGTAGAGTTATTGAAGTGACTATGCCTAGATAATAACAAGAGTAGCAGCAGTGTATGGGGGGGGGGGCAATGCATTTAGTCTGGGTAGACATTTTATTAGCTGTTCAGGAGTCTTATGGCTCGGGGTAGAAGATATTTAGGAGCCTCTTGGACCTAGACTTGGTGCTCCGGTATTGCTTTCTGTGCGGTAGCAGAGAGAACAGTCTATGGCTAGGGTGGCTGAAGTCTTTGACGATATTTAGGGCCTTTCTCTGACACCGCCTGGTATAGAGGTCCTGGATGGCAGGACGCTTGGTCCCGGTGATTTACTGGGCCGTACGCACTACCCTCTGTAGTGCATTGCGTTCGGAGGCCGAGCAGTTGCCATACCAGGCAGTGATGCAACCCGTCAGGATGCTCTCGATGGTGCAGCTGTAATACCTTTTGAGGATCCGAGACCCATGCCAAATCTTTTCTGTCTCCAGAGGGAGGTGTTTAGTCCCAGAGTCCTTATCTTATTGATGAGCTTTGAGGGTACTATGGTGTTGAACGCTGAGCTGTAGTCAATGAATAGCGTTCTCAGATAGGTCTTCCTTTTGTCCAGGTGGGAAAGGGCCGTGTGGAGTGCAATAGATATTGCATGATCTGTTGGTGCTGTATGCAAATTGGAGTGGGCCTAGGGTTTCTGGGATAATGGTTTTGATTTGAGCCATTACCAGCCTTTCAAAGCATTTCATGGCTACAAACGTGTGTGCTACGGGTCGGTAGTCATTTAGGCAGGTTACCTTAGCGTTCTTAGGCACAGGGACTATGGTGTAGTCTGCTTGAAACATGTTGGTATTACAGACTCCGACAGGGAGAGGTTGAAGGGAGAGCTTTGTATGTGTCTCTGTGTGTGGGGGGTAAAGGTGGTCTGAAGTGTTTTTCCCTCTGGTTGCACGTTTAACATGCTGAATAACGGGGATCTAGGCCTGGTCGGGTTTCTGTATTATATCCCTCCCACCTGACTCATTGAAGAACTCTTTGTCCAGTTTGAGGTGAGCAATCGCAGTTCTGATATCCAGAAGCTCTTTTCGGTCATAAGAGATGGTAGCAGCACATTATGTACAAAACAAGTTACGAACAACGCAAAAATATATATTTTTAAATAGTATGGTTGGTTAAGAGCCGATAAGATGGCAGCCTTCCCCTCCGGTGCCATCATGGAACATTGCTCAGAAATGCACAAAAACGAGAATGTTCAAAATGGGTGGATATTTCCTTTAATTTGCACACTTAATTCAAAGCCCTATTTATGGTGATACTTAGGAAACTCTCCAGATAGATTTTTACATCCATTTAGCAAATGTTGAAACTAGATGTTATTCCATCCACTCACACCCAAAAAGCTAAACCCACTCAACATTCCCTGGAGTCACTCAGAATTTTGGCACTGGCTCTTGTTTTTCATAGTCACAGTTGAAAGATGGGCTGAAGTTCATGATTTGTCGGTATTTGAAGAAGATCAAATACATTAATCAATGGCATTACTCTCCCATAGGGCCAAAGTGAGTTGTATATGGCTTTCATTTTCAATTGCTGTGTTAACTCGATCAGGCTCTGAGAGGTGACATGCATCTCTGGTAATTAACCTCTTAGTAGCTGTCAACATGACATGAGTACAGCCAAAGCTGAGTTGTTACAATACAGAACCAGCACAGATAATCAGCGGTGTATTACAGGCCAATTTGACATGGACCTAGTTTAATTTCTGTACATATGAATGAACTCAAACACAATGAATCCGGGTTAAAACAATAGCTCAATAGATTGAGCACTACAAATAAAATATCAAGATTTTCTTTCCCTCAGACAAGTTTCAAATTTGTCATTGAAGTCCTTTATCTAAATCTGTCCCCCTCTCTCCTGGCCTGTTCCATGGTTTGCAGGCATGCTTCAGAGATCCCCTACCCTTGAAGAATTAGTGGACGCTCTAGTAGCTGACCTGGACACAGACTCAGTAACCTGCCGTGATGATTCGTCATGAGCAGATTGTACTTTTGTTTTTTACCTACTGTGAATTATCACGGGAAATTAGGGGCAGGACCCCTCCCCACTTACCTCATCCTACGCTTAGCGATGTTGAATTTCAAAATTGATATTACTCTGCAGTGGCCTGATGAGTATGAGGGAATGAAAATATGAAGTGTGTATAATATTGTATTTGACTTGTGATGCATCCTTGTCTCATTGTGAATTATGAACCCTTAACATCCATGTTGCCAGTGCCAGCCCTATATTGTCTACTATTTAATTTTTTTTGTCATCTGAACAACTAGTGTGCTATTACTCTCTAAATCTCTAGCTACAGGTTTCAGCTATTGAATGAATCACTCTTGAATGCTCTTTTTTGTGAGATAGACCGTCAGCAGCCTGATTAGTGAAACAAGTGAAAGAGCTGTGGGCCTGTAATTGTTTTGACATAGAGAATAAGGGGACGGAGGATGTCTGAAGGGCTGCAGATAAATGACAGACTCACTAAAGCAATACAGCTCTGTGCTGGCCTCTGGAAGAGCTCTGCTGTATTCTCTGGTTTTCCTTCATACTAACGAACACCATTAAAATAATGTTTAACACTTTGCTTGACACCCTGCTCGTAACGGCTTCATAACAAAGTATTGAAAAATGGGTGCCATCCATCATTTTGAGATGTTAAACCATTTTTTCCTAAGCAATTGTACTACTATAAAATACAATAGCTCAGAATTTTTGGCTCATCTTTATCAAGGGTGCCAATAATTTTTTGGATGAGACTGTAAATTACAAGCTTTAAATGTATACATTGTACATATTTTAACATTTTTAAAAATCCAAGAGAATTAGTTAAATTTAAACTTGCACTATATCAGACATTGGCCCACACATATTTGGTAATGGCAATAACAGAAGCAGAAAATACAAGTTTGAATGGCTTTGAAACCAGCAAGTCACGTTTCTGTCAGCAGTTGCAATGTCTTTCACATAACCACAAGTCTGTTATGATGACAGTCAACATATCAAAGGTTATCCTCATGAAGAAATGGTCTCTGCTTTTAGGTCTACTCAGTACAGTTTAGTGAATCCCAGATCTTTAGTTTAATACAGCATGGGTCCACGTCTTCTCATCAGACACTTCCACATCAGTTTGGTAGAGGTCATGGTTCAGCTCACTGGGCAGTGTGTTCTCTAGTGGTCTTCTCTGTGAGTCCCAGGCAGGATATGTGGCCATACCATTGCTGTTCTCCATGCTGCAAGGTTCCTCAGAGAACTGATAAGGGAAAAGCTTCACTTGACCTTAGGACAGGAAAATGCAGTTTTAGAGATGTTGATGGGACATGTCAAGTGCAGCAATTCAAGTTATGCACTCTTCTCAAATGTGGATTTGGCGCCATGTGCATATTGGTAAAGAATGACATGAAAAGGTTATTTGCAAGCCCAGGCTAACAGAACAACATACCACAAGTTATGCCTGTGCCATGGTAGCAGTTTGAGGTGATTTGATGTAGCTGATGGACCTGAATATTCTCAAAGCTGGGGAACTTTGCATCATGGCAGCTACCACCCTGGCATGGCTCTGATTAGTGCAAAAACACAAGTGTTTATATCAATAAATATTTGGCATGGTATAAATACAGCATATCTGCATTAAACATTGTTTGACATGATTACAATCTTAGTCAACACGAGGGATGAGTGAGAATCTGTGATTCAGGCAGGGTTACCATGAGGTTTCTTCTCCAGCTGTCTTTTGCAGTAGATGGCACAGAAAAGCATTAGGGCCAGTAGGACAGAAGTCAGAGCGATGCAGATGACTACAGCCAGGACAGTGTCCCTGGAGCTTGCCACAACAGACGAAAGGGGCACCAGGTTCACCCTGCTACTGCCTACACAGTAAACATGCATAAACACACACGCATGTGCACAAATATCACTACAGCTGTTTATCCTTGGGTGCAATACAGCACACCCACAAACATGCATTTAATTATAGAACAGTTCTTACCTTGGAATATTGAAGTCTCATGTTAAAAGGAACCACCAACTTTCATATGTTCTCATGTTCTGAGCAAGGAACTCAAACGTTAGCTTTTTTACATGGCACATATTTCACTTTTACTTCTCCAACACTGTTTTTGCATTATTTAAACCAAATTGAACATTATTTATTTGAGTCTAAATTGAATTTTATTGATGTATTATATTATGTTAAACTAAGTGTTCATTCAGTATTGTTGTAATTGTCATTATTGCAAAAAAAAATCGGCCAATTGAATCGGTATCGGCTTTTTTTGGTCCTCAAATAATCGGTATCGGCGTTGAAAAATCATAATTGGTCGACCTCTAGTTGTTATGACACCCACTTTCTCGAAGTATTTTTAAGTATGGGATAATTCAGATTTGTAATTGAGTGTGGGTGCAGTGTGTGTTGGCATGTGTATATTAGGTTTTCAGTAAGGCAATGAATGCTATCTCATATGTCCTCTTTGGTAGTGGCTTCTCAAATCCAAAGACAGCACATTGAGTCTGGTTGTCTTTGTGTCTCCCCAAATCTTTCCTGCTTTTCAGTTCAGATAGAGGACAATCCACTGAAACAAATTTACATGCTGATCTAATCATAACACTGTTCTGTGCCAAAACCCTTTGGTTTGATAACCAAACCGAACATACCAAACTGAACCACCAGAACAGAGATGTCTAAAAGGTGTCAGGAAATCAAAAACAAGCACCTATTAATTTTTTTCAAGCCTATTTTCTCAAAAAAGTGATTGGAAGTACAAACTATGGTAAGATCCTTCAGTTGGAAGGATATGCAATAACTGCTGGTCTACACTTTGTTTTTGTTTTATAAAAGTCACTATGAATGAAATGCTGCTCCATCACAACTGGAGGCATGTAGTGAGAGGTGGGGAGAAGACACTTGGAGAGCACTGTCACTCTGGGATACAACAACCTATTTGTCTCATAAGAATTTCACATTTCAACTACAAGAGTTCTCAGATGGACTTCAAATAAGTTTTTGTAATCTCAAAATCATCTAAATATGCCTTTTATGGTATCAAAGTGTGCTTCAATACCAGGAGTATTTTTCCATACCTAACATCTAACAGTAGGTTGTAACATCTGGGAAATGTGTTCTTATTTCAACCCCATTTGACTGCCAAGTTAAACACAGAGAGAGACGGAAGTTCAACAGCCAGCTAGCTCACACTCCACTACAAAATAGTGGTGGGCATGATTTGATCTTCCAAGAATTTCATTTGAGGCTGGTACATAGTGGATATGTGTGTGCAAACAATCCCAGAAAGATGGTTAAACAGACAGACATCAGTAAAGCACATTTCACATGTTCCCTGGAAATATTTTCTTAAATTATTCTAAAAGTGGTACAGTAACATTAAGCGTGCTTATAGTACATGGACTGAAGCCCAATCTTGCCTATGGGGAAATCAAAATCAAATTAAATGTTATTTGTCACATGCACTGAATATAACAGCCGTAGACTTTTCCCGTGAAATGCTTACTTATGAGCCCTTTCCCAACAGTGCAGTTAAAAAGTAAGAAAAAAAGAATTAGTAAATAAGAAGAAAAAAAAGGAAATAGTAACATAATAAAATAATAACGAGGCTATATACAAGGAATACCGCTACCGAGTCAATGTGCAGGACTGCGATTACTCACCATGGACTGGCAGAATCCCTTTTTTTCCTTTAACGAGTCTGACGAGGCCGTTGCAAACTATATACTGTTCTCTGGTACAGGCCCAGATCCCTGTGATTTGCATGGAGAGGAGGCAGAGAAAAAGGGGCCGGAGGGAGGGCTGCCTTCTGAGAATTCATGGGCGATCGAATAAACCCCCACTTTCTTCCATTCTGCAAGCAAACGTGCAATCTTTGGACAATAAAATAGATGACCTACGCGGAAGATTAAACTACCAACAGGACATTAAAAACTGTAATATCTTATGCTTCACGGAAACGTGGCTGAACAACCACACTATCAACATACAGCTGGCTGGTTATATGCTGCACCGGCTGGATAGAACAGCGGCGTCTGGTATTTTTGTAAATAACACCTGGTGCACGATATCTAAGGAAGTCTCAAGCTATTGTGAGATAGTGTATCATGATCAACTGTAGACAACACAACCTACCTAGAGAGTTTTCATCTGTGTGTTTCGTAGTTGTTTACATACCACCACAGTCAGAGGCTGGCACTAAGACAGCATTGAATGAGCTGTATTCCGCCATAAGCAAACAAGAAAATGCTTACCCAGAGCTCGCCCTTGATGGGGTCAAATTGGGGTCATGATAGGGGCTGCCCCAAATGTTTGATGTATTATAATAAAATAATTGATATTCTTATGTTGTATTAATAGGAGAGGGGCTATGGGACCCCTCCTCCTCTACATTTAAAGGGTCCTAGACTACAGATTAACAATATATATATTCATTGTAAGGTTTTAGAATTGTTCCAATCTTTTCTAAGTCTCTGCCTCTTATAAAGAAACGGGGTCTGTGAAAAAGCATTTCAAAGATAAACAAAGAGCCATGCAGGGGACTAGAAGAGATAAGAGGCTAATCAGACATACCTCTATAAATCAACTTGGGGGATTGGACATTTACTGCTGAGGCCTTAGAAAACACTGGAACTATTGTATGCATGGGCTTGGTCTGAGGAGTAGCAGGTAATGACGTATGCAGTGACATCACAGGGGGTTGACTACAAGCATGATAAAAGTAACTTGGACTTTTCCTATGGGGCAGAACTCATGAGAGACATCAGTTGTATGTGTGATGTTTGACTTCTGTCTACAGCTGTATTTTGATTCAAATTGTTATGATTTATAAGTGCACATTTTGAGTGTTCCTTATTTGTTAAGTAAATAAAATGGAGCAGAGAAAAACGGAACCAACACCCTCCATTTGACAGATCTGACCATAATTCTATCTTCCTGATTCCTGCTTACAAGCAAAAATTAAAGCAGGAAGCACCAGTGACTAGATCAATAAAAAAGTTGTCAGATGAAGCAGATGCTAAGCAACAGGACTGTTTTGCTAGCACAGACTGGAATATGTTCCGGGATTCCTCCGGTGGCATTGAGGAGTACACCACATCAGTCATTGGCTTCATCAATAAGTGCATCGATGACGTCTGTCGTAGCAGAATCAGAATTAGTTAGGTAACATTGATAAATAAGATGTTTTATCTACTTTCATAAATATGCTTATGTGGGTAAAGTCACTTGGGGCCCAGAGAGGGGAGAGGTCAGGCTTGTCTTTATATGTGAATGTTTCTTTTAAACCATGTGAAGGGATGATTGAGGGGGAACCAATTATCTCTTGGCTCCACAATGTCTGTGCTAGTCACTCCCTACTTTTCCCATTTGGGGGAAGAGTATGGCAGTGTCTGGAACCATTGTGTGTCCCCTCTGATGTTGCCCTTATCTTGACCTAGAGGCTTCACTCTCCTCTCTGTGAGCTTGTCCAGGAGGGATTGTATTTGAGATGGGAGTATCTAGAATTGACAATTGATATATGCCATTGGATGAGGTAATGTTTTGGCACTATGTTGTACCAAGAACAAGATAAGAACTTAGTTTAGGAGACCAAACTGAACAATAATTTATAGCTAATGCTGTCTGGATATGGGATACTCCTCTCTCAAGTAAAAGTCTTCCTTTATGCAGTTTTCCTAAGACCTGTGGTTCGTCATTGTGAGTTGGGAGGGGTGGATCTTTGCTATAAAAGATCTCAGTTGCCATTTTGTAAGCACTCAGAATTCATTTATAGACACTGAATTGATCTGAGAGTCAAAGGGCTATGGGGAAGCTCATATTATTAAAATATTACGTTTAAAGTATAACTCTGACTTGTGTGTGGTTTGTAAACTCTCCTTTCACTTAGTAATACAGGAAATTACCACGACACGTCGTACCTACAGTGACCGTGATGTCATTCAAAGAGGCACTGAGTTTGAAGGTAGGCCGTGAAATACATCCACAGGTACACCTCCAATTGACTCAAATTATGTCAATTAGCCTATCAGAAGACTCAGTTACACCAGCTCTGTCAGGAGGAATGGGCCAAAATTCACCCAACTTATTGTGGGAAGCTTGTGGAAGGCTACCCGAAACGTTTGACCCAAGTTAAACAATTTAAAGGCAATGCTACCAAATATGAGTGTATGTAAACTTCTGACCCATTGGGAATGTGTTGGAAGAAATAAAAGTTGAAATAAATCACTCTCTACTATTATTCTGACATTTCACATTCTTAAAATAAAGTGGTGATCCTAACTGACCTAAGACAGGGACTTTTTACTGGTATTAAATGTCAGGAATTGTGAAAAACTGAGTTTAAATGTATTTGGCTAATGTGTATGTAAACTTCCGACTTCAACTGTATGTAAAAATGCTGTTCATTGGCTACAGCTCAGCATTCAACACCATGGTACCCTCCAAACTCATCATTAAGCTTGAGACCCAGGGTCTCGACCCTGCCATGTGCAACTGGGTCCTGGACTTCCTGAAGGGCCGCCCCCCAGGTGTTGAAGGTAGGAAACAACATCTCCACTCCGCTGATCCTCAACACTGGGGCCCCACAAGGGTGTGTTCTCAGCCCCCTCCTGTACTCCCTGTTCACCTACGACTACGTGGCCATGCACACCATCCATGCACGCCTCCAACTCAATAAAGTTTGCAGATGACACAACAGTGGTAGGCTTATTTACCAACAATGACGAGACAGCCTACAGGGAGGAGGTGAGGGCCCACTGAGTATGGTGTCAGGAAAATAACCTCTCACTCAATGTCAGAAAAACAAAAGAGATGATTGTGGACTTCAGGAAACAGCTAAGGGAGCACCCCCCTATCCACATTGACGGGACAGCAGTGGAGAAGGTGGAAAGTTTTAAGTTCCTTGGTGTACATATCACCGACAAACTGAAATGGTCCACGCACACACAGTGTGGTGAAGAAGGCGCAACAGCACCTCTTCAACCTCAGGAGGCTGAAGAAATGTGGCTTGTCACCAAAAACACTCACTAACTTTTACAGGTGCACAATTGAGGGCATTCTGTCGGGCTGTATCACCGCCTGGAATGGCAACTGCACCGCCCACAACCGCAAGGCTCTCCAGAGGGTAGTGCAGTCTGCACAACGCATCACAGGGGGCAAACTACCTGCCCTCCAGGAAACCTACAACATCCGATGTCACTGGAAGGCAAAACATATCATCAAGGACAATAACCACCCGAGCCACTGCCTGTTCACCCCGCTTCCATCCAGAAGGCGAGGTCAGTACAGGTGCATCAAAGCTGGGACAGAGAGATTGAAACTACAGCTTCTATCTCAAGGCCATTAGATTGTTAAACAGCCACCACAAGCACAGAGAGGCAGCTGCCTACCTACAGACTTGATATCATTGGCCACTTTACGAAATGGAACACTAGTCACTTTAATAATGCCACTTCAAGAATGTTTACATATCTCGCATTACTCATTTCATATGTATATAAAGAATACTGTGTCCTTCACTATCCATTCTTTACTATCTATTGCATCTCAGCCGCTCTGTCACTGCTCATCCATATATTTTATACTGATATTTTCTTATCCCATTCCTTTACTAGATAGTGTGTATTAGGTTTTGTTGTGGAATTGTTAGATATTACCTGTTAGATACTGCTGCACTGTTGGAACCAGAAGCATAAGCATTTCGCTACACTTGCAATAACATCTGCTAACCATGTGTATGTGACTAATACAATTTGTGTCTGTGTGAGTGTGGCGTCAATATGCATGTCTGTGAGTATGTAGTGTGTGTGAGTGTGCATAGATCATTTGTATTGATGAAAAGGCCTACTCACAGAGAGGCTCATAGGCATGAGTAGGGTCTCCACAGGGTACACAGTCCATGTCCTGAAACCCACTCAGCTTGGTTTTCCTATAGAACCTGTAATACAACAACAGCATATGTGATGGAAAATGGAGACACTTCGGAGATAATGGGGAGGATGAGACAGCAGCTGTCCTCACCCGGGCAGACAGTCTCCACACACAGCGTTTCCTGTGGTGGTGCAGTTGGCTCTATGGAGGCGGCTGGTGTGGGCACATGATAGACATGGCTTGCATTTCTGCCCTCCTGCTTCCTCTTTGTAGCGCCCCGGTCTGCAGGGTGCACAGCGAGCACCCACCCCATAGCCAAAACCACATTCCTGAGGGGTTTAACACACACACAGGAGACCCAGTTGATGGTGAGGAGGTGTGGTGGGGGTTGGGAGTTTGTGAAGGAACAGCAAGCAGAGGTCGCTGACAGTGGTTGAGAGAGAAAGAGACAACTTGCATAGTAACATTTGTGTAAAATGTTTCATATGTCAACAAAGTATGTAACAGGAAATACATAACATTTTAGTCATTTAGCAGATGCTCTTATCCAGAGCAATTAGGGTTAAGTGCCTTGCTCAGGTTCAGATTGACAAATTTTTCACCTAGTCGGCTCAGGGTTTCAAACCAGCGATTTATATTATCTTATAGGGGAACCTTTCTTACTGGCCCAAAACTCTTACCGCTAGTCTACTTGCGGCGCGCAGATTAATTATATTCTTACAACGGCATGACTGGTTGTATCAATAATTTTGACAGTAGGGAATACGTTTGATAGACTACTCACCGTGGATAACTCCTGCCCAGATCCACACTGTCTGCAGGCGACACAGTCCCCTACTTCATCCCTGTACTCCTGCTCCCTGCATTCTCTATTCTCCACTGCAGTTCCATGAACCTGACCAAGAGCATCACTCACAGACTTCAGATACACTACAACAAATGAAAAACTACATCCGTAAATGAAAAACGTTATGCCTTACCATATAGCACAAAATAATCACCTCCAGTAAAAGCGACAGCGTCTTCTTTAGCTTCCACTCCATGTTAACTATTTTGTCTTAAAATGTCTGCCAATACCTGGATGGGAATCAATGAGCTAATACTTTTATACCACCCACGCTCATAATAATGCGATTAAACGGTCCATCTTCTGATACAGTACGTCCAATGTTAATTGACATAAGAAGCTATTAAGTACAGTAATATAAGTAGATATCTGGCGGACATGACATATGATGCTACCATAGGCAAGATAAGGCAACAGCGTTTATTCCATAACAGGTTCCTAGAAAATACCGCGCCCCACTCCTAAATACCCAGTCAGAAGTGTAGTTCGCAGACACGGCTATTGGGTAGGCTACTTTTTCAACAAACACTGTTGCCGCCTGCCAGATACTAGCGCATCAAGCTCCCCTTGAACATTATGAACAATCTTCAATCACATATGTACACTGCACGTTCAAAATATCAACCTGTCTTCAGAGCAATGGGTAGGATTTGGAAAATGCATTTGTTTCCCTCCGTTTAGTATGATATATTACCCTACAATAGGTTACGTTATGGATGGAATAGCGGTCGTACAATATCATATAGGATGTATAGTATCATACATGTTATCCGGTTGTACAACATCATAACCAACATATGTTTACTGTGAAAGTGATGAAAATATCCACAAATATAATTAATGAAACTATTCCCAGACAAAAAAGGTAACATAGTTGGTGCCACTAGAGTAGAACACCTTGCATGTACATCTTTTAGATATGAAGCTGTGAAAAAAAACTATTAAAATATATGATGATGTATGTATAAATATAATCCCAGGTAAATACAAATCTCAAGATAATAGAGTGTGGTCTTTTAACAATTGTGACTGTTGTCATGGCAGGTGGAGGTGTGACCAGCTTTGGACAGGTACAGTCTTCCATCAGGACACACACACACTTCATACAACTGCTCCCCAGGACTCCCTTTCTCTCCTTCTCCACTCAGAGGTAACCTGGGCAGCTGCACCCTCTCAGCATCCAGAATCAACTGCAGAAAGAGAGGAAAATAATATGATGCTATATTCATTATTTGTTTGAGCACATGAACCATAAGACATTCATTTAGTTTTTGCTAACAATAAGAAATATATTTGGAAACATGAGTGTCCTTATTCCAATGCAAATGAATTAAGTATTGTAATCAGGACACTGAAGTAAAAAGTGTTGCCATGTGTGCTATCCTAGATTTAGTGGTGCCTCTTCTTACCACTCCGTCCATAGAGAGTAGAGAGATGTCCATGCTGGACACGGCCTGGCCGCTGCCGGACACTGCTTTGATGTGGACTCCCTTTGGAGCATCCAGGTGGAGGGATCGGGTGGGGGCCTCTAGCCTGAACACACAAAAAGACAGAGTATACGGTAAAGAATATTAGATAATAAGAGAATATACACAAATGGTGCATGCTTTACACTTAGAAGGCTGAATTGGACTTGAATTAAGCCTATAGGTGGCAGAAAATCCACACATTACCAGTTTAGCACATTTATTCAGTCTACATTCAAATGTATTTAGTCATGTTATCAATTCGAATACAGAACATATTTGAATTTAATTTGTTGGAAATCGGCAGAGACTGAAAGAACTGTGGACAAATTCACTGGGGGTTTTCACCGAGCAATATGAGCCAATGACATGAATATTTATGCACACCATCTCCAAGCTGTTGCTATGAGACCCCTTGATCCATCCAAATCAGAAATTAGCTTAATACCTCTTATCTTAATTAAACATGTAAATTGGATTTACATATTTCCACAAAAGCATCTCTTTACATCGACAGTAAAGCCCCTAAATACATAAGTCCCAATTTATAGGTCTGCCCACTCATGTACACAAAAGAGGAGGTCTCTACTCCCACCCACTGGCAGTACATGGAGTGTGTGGCATTAGGATTATGATTCGTTAAGGTAGGACACTTTGTATGCTGAGGGAGAGAGAGTGAGCAGAGCACTGTGCATTCTGAGGGCCACACACTGGGGAAACCAAGATGGCGGGAGAGATCACAACGGCACAGGAAACACACGCTGCTCCTAACCCCAGAGCAGTGGACTGTTGTGCCTGTTACGTCTGTGCTGCAGCCTGCACTGCGGACACTGCTGTTGATGGGACATTTATATTGAAGAGAGAAGATGTCTGGGAAATGTTGCCCTGCTGTGTGATACATATGGTGACTGTAAGACAACAAATTATGTTTAATTGTTATGTTGTTTACCCAAGGTGGGATTATTTCTGTCACAGGAAATGGAGACAAAATTATCAAAACTCTAATTTAACAACAGAAGAAAAGCAAAGGCTTCTCTCCCCTATGATCAGATAAAAACTGCCATTAGGTGTCAACATTTTAAAGTTACCTCAAGTCCATGGAATGCTCTGCCCTGACCAGGGATGTCTCTATAGAATGTTCACACTGAGCACCATCAGACCCTGTAGAACACAAATGTAGGAGCACTGCCCAGTTTACATTATATTCTTATAATAACATCATGTGAATCAGTATGCAGATATTGTATGTATTACCATATCCCTGACAGTTACAGTATATCAGACAAAACTAACAAAGGATGTTTCATGATTAAACAAAGTTGGACTGTCTCTCTGAATAGTGTGAAATGCCCACATACCTGTAATGGTTAGCTTATCCACTCCAACAACTACCTGTTCTGTACCAGCAGAAAATAACAATTTCCCAGTGCTTGTCATCACCTCAAAATGTTGTCCTACGCTTTCCATGGATTGTGGACCTAAATACAAATAATAAATTATATTACCAAAGTGATTAAAACACAGTAGGCATTTAATTAACACTTAAGTAAATGGATGCACACAGTGGGTTGCGTTCAAATGTTACAAACACATCTACCCACACAGCAATAACTGTGTGTGGAGAGTGTTTTGATTCAGCAGAACAGCTATTTGCTATCTCCACGTACACATACAGTAGGTAGTGGGAGATGTGAGTTAACCCCAATATTTAAAAACGCTTAGATTCTGAAATGAAAGGTGCTTCATAAATGGGATCCATTGAGTTGCCTAATGAGGGTCATTACCAAAACACATTTATATTTTACTCAAGTTTACATACACTTAGGTTGGAGTCATTAAAACTTGTTTTTCAACCACTCCAGAAATTACTTGTTAAACTATAGTTTTGGCAAGTCGGTTAGGACATCTACTTTGTGCATGACACAAGTCATTTTTCCAACAATTGTTTACAGACAGATTATTTCACTGTATCACAATTCCAGTGGGTGAGAAGTTTACATACACTAAGTTGACTGTGCCTTTAAACAGCTTGGAACATTCCAGAAAATGATGTCATGGCTTTAGAAGCTTCTGATAGGCGAATTGACATCATTTGAGTCAATTGGAGGTGTACCTGTGGATGTATTTCAAGGCCTACCTTCACACTCAGTGCCTCTTTGCTTGACATCATGGGAAAATCAAAAGAAATCAGCCAAGACCTCAGAAAAAAAATGTAGACCGCAAGTCTGGTTCATCCTTGGGAGCAATTTCCAAACGCCTGAAGGTACCACGTTCATCTGTACAAACAATAGTACACAAGTATAAACACCATGGGACAATGCAGCCGTCATACCACTCAGGAAGGAGATCGTGTCACGATCGTCTTCAAGGAAATGACCGGACCAAGGTGCAGGGTGGTAAGCGTACATTCTTTTATTTTAAATGTCGCCAACAAAATGAACGTGGAGCTCTGTAACGCTATACATGCCACAAACAAAGACAACAACCCACAAATCACAAAAGGAAAAAAGGCTGCCTAAGTATGATTCCCAATCAGAGACAACGATAGACAGCTGTCCCTGATTGAGAATCATACCCGGCCAAAAACAAAGAACCAGAAAGCATAGACTTCACCCACCAGAGTCACACCCTGACCAAACAAACATAGAGAATAGAAGGATCTCTACGGTCAGGGCGTGACAGAACGTATTTTGGTGCGAAAAGTGCAAATCAATCCCAGAACAACAGCAAAGGACCTTATAAAGATGCTGGAGGAAACGGGTACAAAAATATCTATATCCACAGTAAAATGAGTCCTATATCAACATAACCTGAAAGGTCGCTCAGCAAGGAAGAAGCCACTGCTCCAAAACCGCGATAAAAAAGCCAGACTACGGTTTGCAACTGCACATGGGGACAAAGATCGTACTTTTTGGAGAAAAGTCCTCTGGCCTGATGAAACAAAATTAGAACTGTTTGGCCATAATGACCATCGTTATGTTTGGAGGAAAAAGGGGAGGCTTGCAAGCCGAAGAACAACATCCCAACCGTGAAGCACGGGGGTGGCAGCATCATGTTGTGGGGGTGCTTTGCTGCAGGAGGGGCTGGTGCACTTCACAAAATAGATGGCATTGTGAGGAAGGGAAATTATGTGGATATATTGAAGCATCATCTCAAGACATCAGTCAGGAAGTTAAAGGTTGGTCGCAAATGCGTCTTCCAAATGGACAATGACCCTAAGCTTCCAAAGTTGTGGCAAAATGGCTTAAGGACAACAAAGTCAAGGTATTGGAGGCGCCATCACAAAGCCCTGACCTCAATCCTATAGAAAATGTGTAGGCAGAACTGAAAAGGCGTGTGCGAGCAAGGAGGCCTACAAACCTGACTCCGTTACACCAGGAGGAATGGGCCAAAATTCACCCAACTTATTGTGGGAAGCTTGTGGAAGGCTACCCGAAACGTTTGACCCAAGTTAAACAATTTAAAGGCAATGCTCCCAAATACTGACTGAGTGTATGTTAACTTCTGACCCACTGGGAATGTGATGAAAGAAATAAAAGCTGAAATAAACCGTTCTCTCTACTATTTTTCTGACATTTCACATTCTTAAAATAAAGTGGTGATCCTAACTGATCTAAGGTTTGGTCTGGTCTGTCCTCGGTTGCAACACTCACTACCCAGTTCAAACTGTCTCTGGGAGCAACACCAGCACAAGAACCGTTCGTCGGGAGCTTCATTAAATGGTTTTCCATGGCCGAGCAGCCGCACACAAGCCTAAGATCACCATGCGCAATGCCAATCATCAGCTGGAGTGGTGTAAAGCGCTCCACCATTGGACTCTGGAGCAATGAATCACGCTTCACTGTCTGGCTACCTGCCCGACTGCATAGTGCCAACTCTAAAGTTTTGTGGAGGAGGAATAATGGTCTGGGGCTGTTTTTCATGGTTTGAGCTAGGCCCCTTAGTTCCAGCAAGGGGAAATCTTAACGCTACAGCATACATTACAATCAAGATGATTCTGTGCTTCCAACTTTGTGGCAACAGTTTTGAGAAGGCCCTTTCCTGTTTCAGCATGACACTGCCCCGTGCACGAAGCGATACAGAGATCGGTGTTGAAGGACTTGACTGGCATGCACAGAGCCCTGACCTCAACCCTATCGAATACCTTTGGGATGAATTGGAACGCTGACTGCGAGCCAGGCCTAATCGCCCAACATCCGTGCCCGACCTCACTAATGCTCTTGTGGCTGAATGGAAGCAAGGCCCCGCAGCAATGTTCCAACATCTAGTGGAAAGCCTTCCCAGAAGATTGGAGGCAGTTCTAGCAGCAAAGGGGGGACCCCTTCTCATTTTGGAATGAGATGTTTAACGAGCAGCTGTCCACATACTTTTGGTCATGTAGTGTATAAGAAAGATCAGGAATCTTTATTTTTTGACTTGTATTTAACCACTTATTTTTGGCACTAAACAGTCTCTACTGTACTTCCATAAATGTTTTCAAATGGTTGACGGCGGACCTTCAGACGAGTCTTGTGTTGCTCTAGGACGCCCACAGGCCCCACAACTGACATGTATGTGTTCGTGAGAGTCGCAAGATGCTTGTGGGGGTCGTAGAGCATCTTTCCATAGAGGGGTCATAATAGTTTGCGGGCGCTACAGACTATTTTGTGAGAAGACCGATTTCTGGGATGTCTCATGGTCTGAAACACCGCTCTAGCTCTGTCACCTTTCACCGCAGGTGCAGAAGTGCGACATCGGTGAATGCGGTGGACTGAAATGCATCCAATGCAAAAAAACATATCTCTAGCTTAAACGGACTGATTTTTTTTTTGGGGGATTATGCTAATTAGATTTCAGCGGGGGCATGGACATCTACTTTGATAAATACTCACAGGCTATTTATATTAGCCATCAAATGTAGGGATCTAAAGTATTAATCACATATATATATGAGCCCATAAACTGAGAATAATATATTTCAGGGCTCATGTGGAGGCATCCCATCTATGGCATTTTGATTTGAATACATTAAAGCCATCCTTTCTGATTATTCAGAGTTGCACCTAGCTTTTTTTGACATCTCCATTTCTCATAAATCTATTTAGCCCAGTAGGTCTGCATCTTATCAGTGCCACAGAGAAACTAATAGATACATCAGCATGAGTTCATTATACAGTCATCTATTAAACATCATAAGTGTGTTTAAATAATACTAGTTTTTAATTTGATTCCTTAGAAGCATGTTTTGAGTCATAATAGCACTATATATCACATTCTTGTAGCTAGCAGATGGACTCTTACCCAAGTTAAGGCTACCTAACACACCTTTTCCATTGCAGGCTTGAAGCGTGACATTCTGGGACTCAGAGTGGATAAGAAGGGAGGTGTCCTGTGACACAAGAGAACAGTGTTTGAGTGCAGTGTCACTCTGATCAGAGGGGTATACTACAATTAAATCTACTCAGGGTTTTCTAAAACTAGCCAACTTCAGTTCACATTCCAGCTCAGGCTTCATTCATTTACGGTGATACGGCCTGTTCTCTCTGCAGAAGGCAGGGCATTCATATGTGTTGCTCTTCGCAGAGCAGCGCAGAACTGTTGTGAAGGATGTTGTCAAGAATGTGAGTTTGTATTTATACAGGACCTTCAGCCCCACCTACCGTCAACCAATCATGTCAATGCGTGGCTATACAGAGTCTCCCGCATTGTTACAAAATGTGTGCGCCGCATGCCAATGCAGTATGGAGCTCAATTTGGCCTCTGCATACCTCTGAAGGCTCCGCAATTGCGCCTCCGACCACATTTTCGGATCAAGCATGAATTGGCTTTAACTAGCTAGTCAAACACCAAACTCTTCATTGAGACAATGCTGAAACGTCAATCCATGGGCGAGTCAGTTCCACATTTTAATTTGTGGCAAAATCAAAATTATAAAAGTTATCTTGCCAATCAAGCAGGCTACGGTTTGAAATAGGCTTGTTGAACTGCCGTCTTTATTGTATAACGTATTGTTAATGCTGGCTTTGGTGTGCTTATCAATGCACAACCACCTCCCACCTCTCCTATCAATAAAATAATTTAATAAAAAGTCATACAAAACTTTTACTGTGGATGAAGTTTGAAATGCATCCTGTCATTACTAAATGTGATTGAAATACCTATGTTACTATCTTTTTAGACAAAAACATTTGATGAATAAAATATTTAATCCATGGTGAAAGGGATGATGATGCAATCTTTGCAAGGGAATATGATTTCATTGGTCCTCAACTCATGGCTCAGACACTTCATTCAGTATAAGTGGAGTTAGCACTGAGTTAGCCAGAACATTGAGGGGAAACAGGAAGATATGTAAATGTTCAATGTAAAGAACTTGAATTAGTTTACCTGTTTGGAGTGTATCTCTTGGGCGTAGAGAGAGAAGAGGAACTCGGACACTCCATCAAGCCTCACCCGATCTGATGTTATTCTCAGCTGCCCCATTCCTTCCTGAAACAGTCAGGAGGAAATCAACTTTTAATACAAACTCTGTTTTGCCATTCTTGCTCTTGTAATATGCTGATATTCTCCTCCAGAAGAGTTAAAGTTATCTTATCGTACCTCTGAAGTGTTTTGTGAGACTGCTGACATGCCTTGATGGTCTTTAACTAGACAAAGGTGTATAAATGACTTCCCTGTTTTATTATAGATAAAACCCATTTCAAGATAGGCTATCTCATCCAGGATGTCTAGTAATAAGCAACTGTCACTGATAAATACTGAACTGAGCAAACTAGACTGAGCATGTACTCCTTGTGAGTCTCAAAAGTATTTAATTTGATTTCATGCATCCTTCTCCTGGCCACCTACTCAAAATTGTCAGAGGGAACCTCATAGCAGGCGAGAAGAGAAATACTGTTGAAATGCACTCACTGTGTTGAGACAGGTGACCCTGAGGATCCAGATTGTCAGGGCAATGTTGACCAGCAGGGTGGAGAGCAGGAGAAGCACCAGCAGATAGAGGCAGCGCTTCCTCCAGCCATAGACCCCCAACCTGTGATCATCATTCTGCTCCTCTGTGTCCGGGCCTTCAGCACCCTCTGCTGGTGGGGGGTATTGCTGCAAAACCATCAGCTGAGAAGGACAGTTATAGCACTGTTGCAGAATAGGCTACCTACAACCTTGGGGAACATAGCATAAACATGGAGCATCACAATGAAAAATGTTCATACAACATGTTATGTGTACAAGTCATACAAGTTTGAAGTAAAGATGCAATAATGTGCTGCTATATGTGTGACCACATTGCATTGAAGTCATGTAATCTGCTGTTGCATTACTTTATTTAGATAAACAATTATTATACAGTACCTTGTTTAGAAACTAATCAGAAAACCGAATGTTTCAAACGTGGTGAGAGTGAAATTATCCTTTTGAGCAGAAGTCCAGTCAATTTGAATCTTGGATGTTTAGAAGTTTTTAATTTCTGGCATCTCTTCAGTATGTTGAAATTATTTTTAGAGTGGATATGAGACCCAAAATCCTAAATGTATTTGTGAACTGTACATTTCTCAATCTATACATTGCATGCTTTAAATAACTGATGGGAACAAGATGAGATGGAAATGATAACTTTGTCTCCAAAAGGATGAACAGCACTGAACACTAATGAGATCTTGTTGTGAAGAACCCCTTAAAAAGAAAAACAGGAACAACTCTGCTAAATCTCCCCAGTAATTACATGTCAGTTCAGTTCCTGTTCAAAGCATCCTAATGAGCTGTTCAGTATTCCCCCACTGAAACAGGGGAACAATCTATGGAAATAAGTGGTGTGATGGTCAAAAATGAATCTTCCGTAACATAACTTTAAGCGATTGCTGGTTTTTACATCATCTGACTCATGTTCAGTGGATGTATTACACATTTTTATACCATAGCGACAAAAATAGTTCTGATCTTGAAATAACATATGCTACTTAAAAATAACTTTAATTCATATGACATGCAAGATGCAACATGATAAACAATAGGGCAGAATCTTCAGACTACTAGCTTGTTCCTTAACCAATGACAGACAAATCAATGACAATAAGCATCTCTTACCAAAGTATCAGAGAGAAAGTTTCCCTCCTTTGCAGAGGGACTTTTGTATGGAGCTCAGACCCATGGACCTGGCATTTACCAGCAAGATGCCATGAATCACGCTCCGAATCGGCACTGACTGAGTGATGCTTAGCATCCCTCCGCATGAGGACTTTGGCTTGCTCTCCTGCATTATATTAGGTACCCACATTTCGCTGCCTGCCTCACTTCTCCATTCTCTTTGTTCAGCCTAAGTTATGGGCTACCTATGGGTTTTCATTGCAGGTGAAAAACCATGTCATTATTCTCTGTCCAAAACTTTTTTGCAGAATAGCAGAAAAAAAACCCAGTCAGGTATATGAGATGAAAGAGACATAAAATATACAGTATTTCAAGTGATTCTCAGTCTCATTAGAAAATTAAGATGTTTTCAGTACAGCATTCTGCTGAAGGGTTGCTGATATTATTTCAGAATTACCTATAGA